>NC_064638.1:394915796-395599962 GCF_023864345.2 Schistocerca serialis cubense | reverse complement strand
GCAATGTCTCGCGGATCCGTGTGGAGAGTGCCGTTATTCATTACAGCAGCCATCGGGCACCTCCCTCCTCTACCAGAAATTCTCCTGATGGTCTCCCACACAATGGAACTTTTGGTGGAACGATTAATGGTGTTCAGGAACTGTTGCCATGACCTCTTATTGCTCTCACGAATAATGCGGTGACATCTTGCCCTCACCACCCGAAAGGCTGCAAGATTGTCAGTAGTCGGCGGACACTTGAACCGACGCAGAGCTGCATGCCTGGTCCTGATTGCAGAGTGGCATTCGGCACTCCACCAAGGCACAGGTGGCCTCTTCGGGTGGCCTGTGGACTGTGTAATGGATGCTGCAGCAGCGTGGTGGACCGTTTTGGTAATATGATCCACCCACACCTCAACATTCGCACAGTGTTCGAATTGAGCCAACTGGCTATAAAGTGTCCAGTCAGCTCCACTGAGCACCCATCGTGGTGGTCTCCTTTCGGGGCCCACACCATCTGGCAGGTGAATCCAGAATGGGAAATGATCACTGCCGTGCAAGTCAGCAACCACTTCCCAGTGAGCACTGGTGGCAAGAGCTGGAGAGCAAAGCGAGAGATCAATGGCAGAGAATGACCCAGTCGCTGTGCAGAAATGAGTACTCTGTCCTCCATTGAGCAAGTAGGCATAGGATGACAGGAGAAGCCTCTCAATTGCTCTACCCCTGGGGCAGGTAAGTGCAGAGCCCCAAAGCACATTGTGGGCATTAAAATCACCACAAATAATGAATGGCTGGGGGAGCTGTGTAAGAAGGTCGGTGAGGGCCACTTCATCAAGTGTGTCATGTGGGGGCAAGTAAAGTGCCATAGCATACTGTAATGGATCCTGTCATGACCAGGGGATGTGTCACGAGCTCCAGACAATGCAGAATCCAGCTCCCACACAGAAAATTGTCAGTTGTAAACTTCATGAGAGGTGGACTGGAAGTCCAGTCTACATCTCTCAGCAATGTCAATGGATGACGCACGTGCACGGACACAGTAACGGCCTGTAAAGTCGTCGTAAGCGAGAGAGGCGAGGAGTGGTAGTCCGTCCTGACGAAGATACCTACGCCTCCTCTAGCTCTCTCTCTCCACGCAGGTCGTCCTTTTTGTGGAGTGTATAGCCTCGTAGCTCAGGGGAGTATGAGGGATGGAAATAAGTCTCCTGGAGACAGAGACACATTGGTCTACCCTGAGAGAGTAGATGAAGTTCCTCCACATGCGTCCTGAACCCTTGCAAGTTCCACTGAAGTATGGGAGCCATCTATGATGGGGGCAGCACCTTCATCCTGTCTCTCCGACGGGGCAGGGAGACGGCAGCAGGTGGAGGGGCAGGCGTGGGGCGAGATGATTTCCCCAAAAATACATCGGATTCCATCCACTCTGGGGAAGAGTCAGACGAAGCCTCATGTAAAACAACATCCGCATGGTCAGACGGTTTACCACGGGATTTGGCCTGGTGTTGCTGCTGTACGGGAGCTTTCTGCGGTTTGGTGGGCTTTGGGGGAGCCGATGTGGCAGTGGTAATGGCCGTACTGGGCCTTGGAACCGCCTCAGTTGTTGGAGGCGCCAGGGGCTGGCCCAAGTTCGCCACTGTACCCTTGTCTGCCGTTCGAGTAGGGGCTACCGGCTCTGAAACACTGGCTGCATTGCGAGTGCACTGACAGCTGCAGGTATTAGTACCAATACTCACCACCTCTGTCTGCATTGAGGCATCGGCTTTTGGAGAAGGCTTTTGAACCAGGGATGCAAAAGATGTAGCAAATGTGGGAGGTTGCATCGACTTATAGATCTTCTTGGCCTCACCATATGGGATACGCTGGGTTGTTTTTATTTCCTGGACTTTGCGTTCCTCTAAAAATATTCGGCAGTCCCTACTCCAAACAGGGTGGTTTCCAGAGCAATTGATACATCTGGCTGGAGACGAGCAACCTACTCCTTCATGAGCAGCCACCACAGTTGCCACAAGTCGCTTCGCCTTTACACCCTAAGGTGGCATGCCCAAAACGCTGGCATTTAAAACAGCGCATTGGAGACGGGAAATAAGTCCGCACACTAAGGCGAAGGAAGCCGGCTTTAATATGTTCTGGAAGTTTCGTGCTACTGAAGGTCAGAATAAAGGAGTCGGATTTCACAAGATTGCCATCAACCCTCTTCATGACATGTTGGACATCAACGATACCTTCTGGAGCCCACTCACGTTGCAGTTCGTCTTTGGGAATGTCGGCTAGATCCCGGCATGTCACAACACCTTTGCTATAATTCAAGGTGCTGTGCAGTTCAGTGTCTATGGCATACTCCCCAAGGCATTTAGCAGCTTGGAGGTTAGTTGCTTGCTGGGAAGTGGAAGTTCCCACGAGCAAGGTCCCATTACGCAAACGCTTCACTGATTTTAAGGAGCCACAGATGCCCTCCAAACCCTTTTGTATATAGAAGGGCGAAACCTTCTCAAAACTACCCTCCTTCTGTTTTACAATGAGAAACACGTTCTGATTACCAGAATGCATTCTGTTACTAAATACTTGACTGGTCAAAGATGTGCTGCAGTCAGGGGGACTGACTGCATGAGCCCTCTTCAGAGACTGGGTGTTAGAACCTTCCAGCGGCCCACCCTTTCCGCTGGGAGGAGGAAAAGAGGATTTCGAAGCATCCATCTCGGTCCCACGAGCAGCTAGGGAACTAGAAGTCCACCTAGACAGAGCCCCGCGTGCCTAGGTAAGCCTTATACAACTGGGGTGCACAGGTGCCCCAGAGGTTGCCCGCTTGTGACTGTTCCACCCCAACAGCCATGCATCTTATAGGCGTGCAGCACACCCTAAGATTGAGGGGTTTTTATAGAGGTTTACCTTCCTCGCAATCCAGGCAGTCAAGCCACGATTACCATTCACCACAGCACACAACATTCCACCGTCGCACCATACGGTGGTCGCTGAAGCATGTCCGGGGGTTACGGTGACAGGAGACTGGCGGCGCTGACCAGTCCCCAGCTCAGGGCCCCGGGGTCGCCAAGCCCGTACTCAGCAAATGAATGCTGAGCCCCTGGGGGCCCAACAGTTGAAGAGGGTCCTAATGTGTAATAGGCAGACATCTATCCAGACCATCACACAGGAATTCCAAACTGCACCAGGATCCACCGCAAGTACTATGACAGTTAGGCAGGAAGTGAGAAAACTTGGATTTCATGGTCGAGTGTCTGCTCATAAGCCACACATCATGCCGGTAAATACCAAACGACGCCTCGCTTGCTGTAAGGAGCATAAACATTGGATGATTGAACAGTGGAAAAACATTGTGTGGCATGATGAATCATGGTACACAATATGGCAATCCGATGGCAGGGTGTGGGTATGGCGAATGCCTAGTGAACATCATCTGCCAGCGTGTGTAGTGCAAACAGTAAAATTCGGAGTCGGTGGTGTTATGGTGTGGTCTTGTTTTCCATAGAGGGGGCTTGCACCCCTTGTTGTTTTGCATGGCACTATCACAGCACAAGCCTACATTGATGTTTTAAGCACATTCTTGCTCCCCACTGTTGAAGAGCAATTCAGGGATGGCGATTGCATCTTTCAACATGATTAGGCACCTGTTCATAATGTACGGCCTGTGGTGTAGTGGTTACACGACAATAACATCCCTGTAATGGACTGGCCTGCAGAGAGTCCTGACCTGAATCCTATAGAACGCCTTGGGGATGTTTTGGAAAGCCGACTTTGTGCCAGGCCTCACCAACCAACATCGATACCCCTCTTCAGTGCAGCGCTCCATGAAGAATGGGCTGCCATTCCCCAAGAAACCCTCCAGCAACTGATTGAACATATGTCTGTGAGAGTGAAAGCTGTCATCAAGGCTAAGGGTGGGCAAACAACAGACTGAATTCCAGAGTTACTGGTGGAGGGCACCACGAACCTGTAAGTCATTTTCAGCCAGCTGTCCGGATAGTTTTGATCACATAGTGTATATGTGCCATGTATATAGTCTCTGCAAAAATAAACTACTACTGCTATACTACTACTACTCAAATTTTCCTTGAAATATGTCACATAGTGTCAAAATAAATTACCAAACATTTAGCTTGCCATCAAAATCTCCAGTTGCCAAATGCCGTTCCCTCAATGAAGATGCTCCAAAACTACCACATTTAAATGGCTTGCTTTTCTCCACCTGTAAGAACATTTTCAATTAAATCATTCTGCATGATTTCAGTATCTATCAACAAAGTCCACAAAACAATATAAAGACAGGTAACAGAATTAATACTAAACACATCTTACAGTTAATATAAAGAAGCAGTGATAATTGAGTATTTACGAGGAAAACAGAGACATATAATGTTGTAATGGATGTAGAAAACTGCAAGAGAATGAAATGATTTCATTGTAATTCTTACAGATTCAAAGAATAAAAAAGATGAGTTTAAAGTAGGACATCATTAATAGTGACTAAAACTGACTGTGTCTAAACCAGAAGCTGTGTTCTCTGTGTCTAAAATAGTAGCTGGTGTATATGAAAGTGCTTGGCTTACATCAGTGAAGTCAATAACATTTTCAACAAAATACATGACCTCTCTTAAAGATTAAAGATAAGAAATAAGCAGAAACTTGATCCTTCATTAAAGATTGCTTAATGCTCCTTATGAGTCTCAAACATAGCATGTGGGATGTACGAACATAACCCGAATAGAATGAAATCTTCTCAATTACAGTAAACTAAAACCACATCAGTAAAAATCACAAACAAATAAAGTTTTCTGCGGACCTCTAGTCCCTTCTACGGGAATAACATATGATTTCAATAGAATGAAAAGAATTTTATTAGCTGCTGTATGAACTGGTCACATAATTCTGATAATGAGTGAATTCAGTATTGCCCACGTAAAATGATCATGAGCTAATACCTGATTTCAGGTGTACTCTCCAATGCCTTAAAATGTTATTGTAACTAAATGTTTCAGAGGCAGAACATGAAAAAGCATCTCCAAACAAAAAATCTATTTTTCTTCTTGCATTGCCGCTAATGCCTATAAGCTGACAACACGTGCCCATCTCACAACTTGACGCAATAAATAAATTTTACACAGATAGCAGAAAGGCTTCCATGAATGTTATGCCATTACCACTGTTCTTGTATGTGATGAGAAATGGAAAACTGGGCCAAAAGAGATGATATGTTGCAATTATGTACTGTTTTTTAGAGGTTAATGCAAGTGAAAATAAGTAACACAACTATTTTCAAATGATGCATAAACCTTAAACCATTTCAGCAGAACCTTATGACTACAATAGGTGAATTTTTAAACCAATTTCGCTTGGTACCACAATTTAACATTTACCAATGAAAAACACAAACTGTTGATGTACTATGTACTGCAGTTAACCAAATTCATGAACCAGTTTCTGGTTCACAAAGTCATCAGCAGACAAATCATTACCATCACCAAAAAGGGTGGCATACTGGTAAACAACTTTGAAATAGATATTACACAAGGAGTGAGGTGCGCAGAATCAGAATAAAGGTCCTCTTCGGCAGTGTAAATGTACATACTTTAAAATATATAAGCTACACAATAAATGTAAAGGGAACATACCATAAAACATTTAGGCAAAACATTGAAAAAAGCTTTGTATGTGGTAGGCTAGGAAAAATAAAATTATACCACATCTAAATCTAAATTTGTAACTGTTGTAAGTACTACATAAATAGTAGCAGGTTTATATGAAAGTATTACAGAAATAGTAGTAAGTTTATGTGAGTAAGTATGAAGAATTACACTTACATACAGACAGGATGTCAGTATGGTAAAAAAGCAGAATATATAGCAATGTAAATTATGTTGCCAATCACAATAGATAAACAAAAGATGTCCACAAGAATAACAGAGCTAACAACATGGAAACAAGTATTATGTAGGATGGTGTTATGCAGAAACAAAGTAAAAATTAGATTTGACTGTCTCAACAAATCTGGAAATATATAAGCTAAATAATATTAAAAGTTTCAGTACTTAACAGCCTCTACTCCTTTTGCACAAACCTTTTACTCTGTGACCACAACTTCCTGAATGCCATCACTGCAATAGAAACTCTTGCCTTTCAACAGCTGGAACAGCATTCCCAGCACCATCTGAGAAGCTGTCCCAGCTACTCCTGTCTTATGCCTGGAGTCAACACTCTGTATTGCAGAAGTACCCAGATCATGCTATATTAGTCGGAGGCGACTTCAACCTACCTAGTATAGACTGGGATGTCTATGGATTCAGTACAGGTGGTACAGACAAGACATCGTGTGAATTACTTTTGAACACATTATCCAAAAGCTGTCTTGAGCAGCTAAATCGACAGCCAACGCGTAATGGAAATATTTTAGATCTGGTAGCCACAAACAGACCAGACCTCATCGACGGTGTCATTGTTGAGACAGGGATTAGTGATCATGATGTTGTCATTACGACTATGATTACGAAAGTTAAAAAGTCAGTCAAGAAGGCTAGGAGGGTATTCTTACTAGAAAGAGCAGATAAGCAGTTGTTAGCATCTCACATAGTAAATGAATCAACTTCATCTACTTCTGGTGCGATGGACGTGGAAGAATTATGGGCAAATTTTAAACACATTGTAAATCACGCATTGGAGAAGTATGTGCCGAAAAAGTGGGTTATGGACAGAAAAGACTCACCGTGGTTCGACAGCGCAATTCAGAGAATGCTCAGGAAGCAAAGACAGTTGCACTCAAGGTACAAGAAAGGTCGGGAGAATGAGGACTGGAAAAAGTTAGTAGAGATTCATGCTGCTGTAAAAAGAGCGATGCGCGAAGCATACAACCACTACCACCGTCATACCTCAGCAAAAGATCTTGCCGAAAACCCAAGGAAATCCTGGTCTTACGTAAAAGCGGTAAGTGGGTCAAAGGCTTCCATCCAGTCACTCACTGATCAGTCTGGCCTGGCAATGGAAGACAGCAAAATGAAAGCTGAAGTTTTAAATTTAGCATTTGAGAAATCTTTCACGTAGGAGGATCATACAAACGTACCGCTGTTTGAGTCTTGTACAGATTCCCGTATGGAAGACATAGTGATAGACATCCCTGGGGTGTGAAGCAGCTGAATGGGTTGAAAATAAATAAATCGCCAGGTCCTTATGGGATTCCAATTAGGTTTTACAGAGAGTATTCTACTGCATTGGCTCCCTACTTAGCTTGCATTTATCGCGACTCTCTTGCCCAACGTAAAGTCCTGAGCGACCGGAAAAAGCACAAGTGATGCCTGTATATAAGAAGGGTAGAAGGACGGATCCTCAAAATTACAGACCAATATCCTTAACATCGGTTTGTTGCAGGATTCTCGAACATATTCTCAGTTCGAATATAATGAATTTCCTTGAGGCAGAGAAGTTGCTGTCCATGCATCAGCACAGCTTTAGAAAGCATCGCTCCTACGAAATGCAACTCGTCCTTTTTTCACATGATATCTTGCGAACCATGGATGAAGAGTATCAGACGGATGCCATATTCCCTAACTTCCGGAAAGTGTTTGACTCTGTGCCCCACTGCAGACTCCTAACTAAGGTACAACCATATGGGATTGGTTCCCAAATATGTGAGTGGCTCCAAGACTTCTTAAGTTATAGAACCCAGTATGTTGTCCTCGATGGCGAGTGTTCATCGGAGGTGAGAGTATCATCTGGAGTGCCCCAGGGAAGTGTGGTAGGTCCGCTGTTGTTTTCTATCTACATAAATGATCTTTTGGATAGGGTGGATAGCAATGTGCGGCTGTTTGCTGATGATGCTGTGGTGTATGGGAAGGTGTCATCGTTGAGTGACTGTAGGAGGATACAAGATGACTTGGACAGGATTTGTGATTGGTGTAAAGAATGGCAGCTAACTCTAAATATAGATAAATGTAAATTAATGCAGATGAATAGGAAAAAGAGTCCCGTAATGTTTGAATACTCCATTAGTAGTGTAGCGCTTGTGTGTGTGTGTTGGGGTTTATGGGCGCTCAACATCGAGGTCATTAGCGCCCTGACACACAGTAAAAGGAACGAATGTGGAGAGACCTAATGAAACTGAAAAACACACTCAAAGCAGGAAAAGAGGGAAAATACGACCTGAGAAGGTAAAACCTAAGGTAAGGGATAACATAGCGACAAGGATGACATAGGAAACCGTCAGTGTCTGGCCACTTACATAAAATATGGGCGAGCTTGTCACACAGGAAACAAGTTAAAATCCCCTCCCTAAAATCTTTGTAAAAACATTCGACATGGCACAGAACTTTAAAACTTTAACCACATTCGTCCGAGTGTTGCCTAAAAGAGTTGGCAGGTCCGCTGGCAAGGCAGCCGCGGCCCGCTGGTCAGAAAATAAAACGCAATCCAATAAAACGTGGCGCACAGTGACCTGGACGCCGCAAGCACCACACAGTGGAGGGTCCTCCCGCCGGAGCAGGAAGCCATGCGTCATAGGGCTGTGGCCTATGACACAGTCACATCGATTAAATTTTTGGACTTAACATTGCAGAGCGATATTAAGTGGGACAAGCATGTAATGGCAGTTGTGGGGAAGGTGGATAGTCGTCTTCGGTTCATTGGTAGAATTTTGGGAAGATGTGGTTCATCTGTAAAGGAGAACACTTATAAAACACTAATACGACCAATTCTTGAGTACTGCTCGAGCATTTGGGATCCCTATCAGGTCAGATTGAGGGAGGACATGAAGCAATTCAGAGGCGGGCTGCTAGATTTGTTACTGGTAGGTTTAATCATCATGCGAGTGTTACGGAAATGCTTCAGGAACTCGGGTAGGAGTCTCTAGAGGAAAGGAGGTGTTCTTTTCGTGAATCGCTACTGAGTAAATTTAGAGAACCAGCATTTAAGGCTGACTGCAGTCCAATTTACTGCCGCCAACTTATATTTTGCAGAAAGACCACAAAGATAAGATAAGAGAGATTAGGGCTTGTACAGAAACATATAGGCAGTCATTTTTCCCTCGTTCTGTTTGGGAGTGGGACAGGGAGAGAAGATGCTAGTTGTGGTACGAGGTGCCTTCCGCCACGCACCGTATCGTGGATTGCGGAGTATGTATGTAGATGTAATTACCTATAATCTACAGCCAAGAAAAAGCCTACTGCTCAAATCCAACCTCGCCTCCCATCAAATCCTCATAACTCCCCAACCATGCCTTGCTCACTTATTCCACCTTCGACATCCCTCAAAACTTCCTCCACTCTCGATGGAACACTGCTCCTGAACACTCATCCCGAACCATTACTATCAACCTTTCTGCCCAAATTCTGACCCCTGCAGAAGTCTCAATACTTTCTAATTTGCAATGGAAACATTTCTTCACCATGCCCCCCCACTGACAACAGCCTGCCAAAAGCTCAAATTGTTTAAAACAGTTCCAACCTTTCTCCAATCGTGATTCTCTTCCTCTTCCATCCAACCATCCAACATTAATTTTTCAAGAATTCTTCACTTATAATCTGGCCTCACCTTCCTTGCCTAAGTCTCACCACAGTGATCCCAAACCACTCCTAAGGAACACACAGCTATTTGTAACCTGAAAACCAATCCAAACCTTATCATCCTAGCTGTATGCAGGGCTCCACCACAGTGGTCACAAATCATAGTGATTATGTAGGACGGTCTCCGCCAACTTTCCGACACCATACAACCACGAACACAATGCAGAAACAGAACATGACTTCCAGCAGCTTAGGTACATCGCACAACCTGACACATCATTCCATCTCACTCCTCAAACCAGCAACTCTCCAAACCCTACCTTTTTCCTACTTCTGAAACTCCACAAACTCAAACCCACAAGTCTCCCTACTGTCCTCTCCCTCTACGATTTTTACCCTCCACACTTCCCTCCAGTACTAAGTTGGTGATCCCTTGATGCCTCAGAACATGTCCTACCAACGGATCCCTTCTTCTTCTCAGGTTGTGCCACAAGCTCCTCTTCTCCCCAATTCTGTTCAGTACCTCCTCATTAGTTACGAGATCTACCCAATCAATCTTCAGCATTCTTTTGTAGCACCATATTTCGAAAGCTTCTATTCTCTTCTTGTCTGAACTGTTTATTGTCCATGTTTCACTTTCAGACATGGCTACGCTCCATACAAATACTTTCAGAGAAGACTTTCTGACACTTAAATCTATACTCGATGTTAACAAATTTCGCTTCATCAGAAATGCTTTCCTTGTCATAGCCAGTCTACATTTTATATCCTCTCTACTCTGACCACCATGTTATTTTTCTCCCCAAATAACAAAACTCATTTACTACTGTAAGCATCTCATTTCCTAATCTAATACCCTAAGCATCACCTGATTTAATTCAACTACATTCCATTAGCCTCGTTTTGCTTTTGCTGATGTTCATCGTATATACTCCTTTCAAGACACTGTCGATTCCATTCAGCTGCACTTCCATGCCCTTTGCTGTCTCCAAGAGAATTACAATGACATTGGCAAACAGTAAAGTTTTTATTTCTTCTCCATGGATTTTAGTTCTTACTCCAAATTTTTGTGTTTCCTTTACTGCTTGCTCAATATACAGATTGAATAACATTGGGGATAGGCTACAAACCTATCTCACTCCCTTCCCAATCACTGCTTCCTTTTCACGAACCTCGACTCTTATGACTGCCATCTGGTTTCCGTACAAATTGTAAATAGCCTTTCACTCCCTGTATTTTACCCCTGCCACCTTCAGAATCTGAAAGAGAGTATTCCAGTAAACACTGTCAAAAGCTTTCTCTAAATCTACAAATACTAGAAATGTAGGTTTGCCTTTCCTTAACCTATCTTCTAAGATAAGTCGTAGAGTCAGTATTGCCTCGCGTGTTCCAACATTTCTATGGTATCCAAACTGATCTTTCCTGAGGTCAACTTCTACCAGTTTTCCCATTTGTTTGTGTTAGTATTCGCAACTATGACTTATTAAGCTGATAGTTAAGTAATTTTCACACCCTTTCTTTGGGATTGGAATTATTATATTCTTCTTGAAGTCTGTGGGTATTTCGCCTGTCTATCTTGCTCACCAGATGGAAGAGTTTTGTCACGACTGATTCTCCAAAGGCTATCAGTAATTCTAATGGAATGTTGTCTACTCTCGGGGCCTTGTTTCGACTTAGGTCTTTCAGTGCTCTGTCAAATTCTTCACGCAGTATCATTTCTCTCATTTCATCTTCATCTACGCCCTTTCCAGTTCCATAATATTGCCCTCAAGTACATCGCCCTTGTAGAGACCCTCTATGTACTCCTTCCATATTTCTGCTTTCACTTCCTTGCTTATGACTGGTTTTCCATCTGAGCTCTTTATATTCGTACAGATGGTTCCCTTTAATTTTCCTGTAGTATCTAACTTACCCCTACTGATACATGCCTCTACATCCTTACATTTGTCCTCTATCCATTCCTGCTTAGCCATTTTGCACTTCCTGTCAATCTCATTTTTCAGATGTTTGTATTCCTTTTTGCCTGCTTCATTTACTGCAGTTTATATTTTCTACTTTCATCAATGAAATTCAACATCTCTTCTGTTACCCAAGGATTTCTAAAATCCCTCTTCTTTTTACCTACTTGATTCTCTGCTGCCTTCACTATTTCATCCGTCAAGTCTTAATATCTGCACTGATAGAGATCATAAACAAAATTGTGAGATACAGGGCATTTACAAAGGAAAGTATTACTTTTCTATATTGTGCGAAAAGTTTTAAATTTACGAAAAATGAAAAAATAGATGTATTTGTTCTTGTAATCTAACATTTCGATAACTAAAACTTAATTGAATAGAGGGAAAAAAGAAACTGTGCTTGACCATTTAAAACTAAGTCAGAATTTTGGGTTACATTTTTCATTGATAACAAGTATTTCCAGTTGCATTATTTTTCTGACTTACTCGGCTGTATGCAAACATCACAGTCTACATAATGTGGGTGGTTTCCAGATCATTTAATATTAAGAGCTGGCTGTGCATCAGATGTTGATTTCCAGGCTTCCAACAAATGCAGCTTTGTTTGCTGGGAGTAGGATGTGGAGGACTTGAGACTGAGGCTGTCAGCTACGGTTTCCCTCAGTACATGCTCAGCAAATGTGGTGTCAGAATTCTGAAATCTCCAGCTACATTCATGTTCATGCAATCTAGTTATTATGTTTGTTTGAACATTGCTAGTTCTGTAAGACATCTATATAGTGGGTATGGAATCATAAAAGGAAGGCAAAGGCAGGATACTAAAGCAAAAAAGTAATGAGATTAAATAGAAAATGCAGAACACAGTACAGTTGAAAAAGAAATGGTAGAGGTACATTAACTCATGGGGTGATGATGAAGAGTTTCTATGATTACGTAAGATTTGTAAATGGAACTAAGAGTATTCCATCTCTGGAAGAGAAAGAATATGATCAAGTCATATCTGTCAAGGAAAAAGCAGACAAGTTTAGTCATCACTTTTGAGAGATGGTGAGTAACAGAGCACTGCAAGCACATGCCCAATTTGCACGAGGCAATGAGGTGCGAGAGAGAGGGTGAACACAGTTTGCATAGTTTGGTGGAAGTTGCCAGAATTACTGATGCGGCTTCACCTACTGATAACTGAGTGAGTACTTGGGCACGTCTTCATGGGTCGTCCATCTGGATGTCAGGCGATTGCATTCTCTTGTACAAGGGCTGCGAATTCACATTGAGCATATGCATATGCATATGATTACCAGCCGATTGGGTGAAATTTGAGTTATGAGTAATGAATACAGTTAAAAATTATTATTTGTTATTTATGAATACCAAATATTACTCAAATCACAACTGACTTACATGAATAAAAACATTTATTTGTCATCTGAGAATACAAAGTGTTACAAAATAATAGATAAATCTGAAATACAATGACATTTATTGCTCCAATTCTTTGCCATTTACAAATCAAATGTACTTTTAAATGCTTTTAAATTACTTTTCAGAACCACTCTTTTTGTCAAACATCTCATCAGAAACTTTATTTGATTTCCGAAAATTTGCCACTGTGACATTAACGAAAATGCAAAAATGATATTGGTGTGTTATCTCCTGAATTAATCTTTATTTCCTGATAAATGAGTTCAGCTCTCAATCTTCATCAGTAAAAGTTGAGAAACTGTCGAATCTGCTGTACTTTTTGGTAAATAATTCATGCTTCACTTCCAAAAGTACATTCAAAATAAAATTTTCCTTTTAT
Source organism: Schistocerca serialis cubense (assembly GCF_023864345.2). Taxonomy (NCBI): domain Eukaryota; kingdom Metazoa; phylum Arthropoda; class Insecta; order Orthoptera; family Acrididae; genus Schistocerca; species Schistocerca serialis. The sequence goes on along the minus strand of NC_064638.1, from coordinate 395,586,727 downwards.
GCCATTACATCATTCAAAACTCATGACTCGATTTCTTTGACATTTCTTTGGCTATTATACATCTGTAGTTGGTTGTACACCCCCTTCGGTCATAGGTAGGAATGTAGGTGAAGCGTTTGTTTAAGTATTTGTTTTTAAATCAAAAGTAAGACATTACTGCAATGATTGCAGTTGGGTAAAAAGGCCAAACATTTCTTCTAATTGTCTCTTGACACTTTCTCACTAAAAACACTGCCAGTGTGCTGCAACATTATGAACTCTTTTATGTACTAAAACCCAGTGTCTCTTCCTAAGCTTTTGAATTTCAAAGCTCTATGTAACTGCATAGACACCTGTCGGGTCAAAAAACTATTCCACATTCTAACAGAAAGTTACTCAGGGTTAATCCTAAAATGCTTTTAGATGACTTTGGACATCCAGCAACACTCCACAAACATTTAAGAGTTCTTTATATTAATAGTCTGTTGATGTTCATCATTAGCAACTGAGTTCTAATTTTGTCCACTCATTTTGCAGCACTAAAAACGAGCGAGTTGTGTAATTATACCAACATGACACCCATATCCAATAGCATTAGCAATTTTACAGTTTGTGTTGGCTACATTTTCATTTTTGGTTCATTTAAATACTTTCATATGTTAGCAGGGTTGTGTAACTGCTAGGGTCATCTGCCTATGAAGAATTACAGGTAGGTTCTTCCATCATCCCCTTCACTGGGATGACATGTACAACAAAACTATACAGCATATGCTGACAATGTTGACGACACACAAGGAGCTCCGTATACCACGGCAAACTGAACTCATTGATGCAAGTGAATAAGACCTGCTATACTTGCATGGGACACTATGAGGGGGCAGTGCAGGCGATGATCAAACACGCGACACTGCGGACACACAAGCAACTGCGTTATCAGCCATGGAATGTTGCAAGGTGCTCGGCGATTGTTCACCACCAGAGCCAGTAGCAGCCAGTTTGCCACGGTATACGGAGTTCCATGTGTGTCTTCAACATGCCCCGACAGCATGTACGTGAACCGTTTGTGAAACTGACGGCGTTTGAGTGAGGATGTATAGTGGGCCTGCAGGAGGCAAAATTGCGCAACACGTGGGTTGAGAGGTCTCCACAGTGCATCAGTGTTGTCATCAGTGGTCAGCAGGAGGTGCACATGCCTGTCAAACTGGGTCTGGACAGCTGTGATGCACAGATGCATGCCAAGACCGTTGCACATTACGAAGTGCTGTACAGGACTGCACTGTCACTTCACAACAAATTAGGGACACTATTGCTCTGGGGGTATCATCAAGAATCAATCGCAACCATCTTCGTGAAGAATGACGGTCGAACGCATGTGTGGTGTCCTGCAGGGGAGCGCCAAAATCTGGAGTGTGTACAACAGAGGCACACAGGTCCAACACCCGGAATCGTGGTGTGGGGAGCCATATCCTACACTGGCAGTTCTCCACTGTTGATAGTAGAGGGAACATGAACAGTGAACGCTACACTGAAACCATTATTCAACCGGTCTTGTTACTGTTCATGCACCAACAAGGCGACAAGCTTTTCCAACAGGACAATGCACACCCATGTCTCCCGTACCACCCAAAGTGCTCTTCAAGGTGTACGCCAACTACCCTGGCCAGCATGATCCCCAGATCTGTCGCCAACTGAGCATGTTTGGGACCGGCTGAAACATCATCTTGCGCGGTCGTCACGACCGGCACAGAATCTGGCCCAGCTAAGGCACCAGGTGGACACTGTTTGGCAGGCCATTCCTCAAGACTACATTCAGCACATCTACCATTGTCTTCAAGGGAGAATTGCAGCCTGCGTTGCTGCAAAAGTAGGGTATACACAGTACCAGCGCCAACATTGTGCATGGCCTGTTGACTTTCCTGACATGGGTATGTCTCTGTCTTTGAGATCGTGTGTTGCATACGTCCCCAAGAGTGTGCCAATAAAATTTCCCTCTGCTGGGTCGACGAATTCATGGTGTTCTTTTTCATTTTCCAGGAGTGTATACACACCAATCACCCTCACATTTCCATCCAGCTATATCGTGTATGCCTTGTATCATTTTCAACTTTTGTAGTCCTGTCTTCCTCAGCTGCATGTAATATTATGGTATATTGATAATTTTTACTTATGGACTGTCTGACAGCAACTGAATATAACAGAATTTTAGTGACATACGTGTTTCGCCTTTATTTTCTGCAAGGCATCCTCAGTGGCAGGTTGCGTGGACAATTTCTTACATATTAAGCTCTTGTTGCATTTTTGTTGTTGTTGTTCTTCTTATGAATGCCAATTTGTTGTTTTTTCCCCACATTCAACAGCACTATGAACTGAACACTTGTTTCAATGCAATGTTTTGGTTTCAACATCATCTTCCCTTTTGAACCATAATGGATTAACTGCAACAAACTTCATGAGCGAATAAATATACTATGAAGCTGTAGTCAAATCTAAACTCCTTAAACAGATTTCTACAAGATAATCGTGGGTGAGCATCGCATAATATTCTTACAGCATGTTTTTGAGCAAGGAAGACTTTCTTTCTTAAAGAGGAGTTCCCCCAGAATGTTATTCTGTATGGCATTACTGAACAAATTTTATTCCGTCTGACATTACTGAACAAAAAAATGTGCAAAGTATGTCAACTTACTAATTTGTCTCTCTTTACGATCTCCAGTGATTGTTAGTGAAAATGTCATCCAACTAAGTTGCTTTAGGAGTTCCAAAATGGGCTTTCTCCAGTTTAAATTCTCATCAATATAGGCACCCAAGAATTTTGAAGTTTCCACCCTATTTATTATTTCTTCACCATGTGTAACACTTGTCAATGTTGTAATATCCCTAGACGTGCAGAGCTGAATATATTGCCTCTTTTTAAAATTGAGAGAGAGAGAGAGAGAGACCATTCACAGAAAATCAGTCAACAATACTTTTAAGAAAATGGTTTACCATTTTTTCTATTGCTGCATGTTTGCTTTGATTGATTACAATACTAGTGTTATCTGCAAAAAGAACTAATTCTGCTTGTTGTATATAAGATGGAAGACCAATTACACATATGAGAGTAACAATAGTGGATCTACAATTGAGTCTTGGGAACCAAATACATGATTTCTCCCGTCAGAATAATGTTCCTGGACTACATTGACTGAACCACTAAGTGCAAATTTCTGAATTCTTCTGATTAAATATGACATTATACACTGGTTGACTGTACCATAAATCTCATAACACTTCAGTTTGTCTAGGCAAATATTATGATTTGTGCAGTCAAATGTCTTAGATCAGGTGCAGTCAAGCTTTTCCCCCAACCACCACTTTTGTATCTCTGTTAGCAGTAAAATTTTCTTACTAGCAACTGGTTCTAAAATAATGATTATTTATAAAGTTGGGAAGTAACTTTACATTAAATATAAAATTCATAAAATATAGTTACAACAAACCAAACCATACAATAATATTTACTTTCCAAATTCTTTATGTCAAAATTTTATGAAAAACTACTGAAAATGTTTTTAAAACCCCCTACCACCAACCACGAATGCTGGAACGTTCACTAATGTGTGGTAGGGACCAGACTGAATACCACTGCCTTAGATAGATTACAGAAAATACCAAACGCACTATTTCGCTGCTTAATGCTTGTAAAATTTGTTAACTGAACATGTAAATGCCATTTTTGGTAGAGCAACTCTTCTGCAGTACAAACTGTGATTTGCTGAGGATATTATTGTTACTAAGGTGAGATACTATTCTAGAATACATCATCAGTGACACAGATTGGTAGTTACTGACATATCTCCTATCATCTTTCTTATAGAGGGGTTTAAAAATGGCATATTTCAGTCTCACTGGAAAAAGTTTTGAGTTGCATTACATATTTCAGATAAGACAAGCCTTATTACATGGGAACTCTATTGGACATACCATCAAAGACAACTGAGCTTTTATTTGTGAGAGGATGTACCATTTTTTTTTTTTTTTTTTTTTTTAATTTCAGGTGATGTTGGTGATACAGTTATGTGATTGAATTTTATGCGATTTGCTTTTACAACAAAATGCTGTGATTTTTTCCTTGAACTGTTTGTCACTGTACTTTCTACTACTGTTAAGAAATGATTACCTGTGACTCATAATTTGAATAGCCCTTCCATTCTGATCAGTAGTGATGTTATTCTGTTCTGTGGCTGGCTGTCCTGTCTCTTGTTTCACTATGTTCCACATAGCCTTAAGCCTGTTGTTGGAATTACTGATTTCCGACATTATGTGCATGTTTCTCGACTTTTTTTAATAAGTTCTCTTAGTAATTCTGTGTAGTTTTGTAGTGTGGAACTACTGCAAGATCTCTACTTGTTCTCACCAACAGATATTTTACCCTTTTCCATTCACAAGATACTTTAATCCTACCCCAATTCAACTAAGTACCTGGGTGTTAAAATTACGAACAACTTCAGTTGGAGAGACCACATAGATAATATTGTGGGGAAGGTGAGCCAAAGGTTGCATTTCATTGGCAGGACACTTAGAAGATGCAACAAGTCCACTAAAGAGACAGCTTACACTACACTCGTTCGTCCTCTGTTAGAATATTGCTACGCGGTGTGGGATCCTTACCAGGTGCGATTGACGGAGGACATCGAAAGGGTGCAAAAAAGGGCAGCTCGTTTTGTATTATCACGTAGTAGGGGAGAGAGTGTGGCAGATATGATACACGAATTGGGATGGAAGTCATTAAAGCAAAGACGTTTTTCGTCACGGCGAGATGTACTTACGAAATTTCAATCACCAACTTTCTCTTCCGAATGGGAAAATATTTTGTTGAGCCCAACCTACATAGGTAGGAATGATCATCAAAATAAAATAAGAGAAATCAGAGCTCGAACAGAAAGGTTTAGGTGTTCGTTTTTCCCGCACATTGTTCGGGAGTGGAATGGTAGAGAGATAGTATGGTTGTGGTTCGACGAACCCTCTGCCAAGCACTTAAATGTGAATTGCAGAGTAGTCATGTAGATGTAGATGTAGTGATCCACGGTGTTTTACATGCCTCTTTAGCATCCTTTCCAATTAGCTTAAGAGGAAAACAATTTTCAAACAATGATGTGAATTTATCATGAACCCCATTATTTTATGTTAGCATTTGGTTCATTATAAATTTCACCCCACATCATCTCTTGTAAACTATGGTATTCTTAAAAACATTTTTTCTGGAGTCATTAATTATTCTGATTCCCACTGAGGAGTATCAGTACTGCAAGGCACTATCTTATTTATCCAAACTAAGCATCCATCATGAGTAGAGAGAGCATTTGATATTGAGTAGACAGTTATTCTCTTGCTTAGAGCTTCTCCAAAGAAAAGTAGAGATTTATAGGCACAAAGAAGATGAGGGCTGAGATTTTTAGTTAATTTACTCATATCCTGCTACCACCTCAGTTTATTATCCATCTGAATGCCTATAAATTTCACATGGGTGTTTTCTTCAGTGTGTGATGACTAATTATAACTTATGGCACCTCTAAGTCATTTTTATTTCCTTGGAATTATACATGAGTTTTTGCAAGAACAGGGATAAACTTTTGTCTCTGAATCTATTCCACTATTCTCTTAGCTGTGTAAAGATGTGTGCGATACCTATATGGGTATACTTTATCACCAGCAAAATTAACAATATTCGAAGAGTCCTGCAGTGATGTTAGTAAATCCTGTATGTACGTTAAGAACAGAAGAGGACAAGTGGTAAACCTGTAGGAACATTCGTTTTATTCCTTAATTTGACACTGTTTTCTTTTGCTAATATATAACGTCAACCTTTTAAAGGCAATGCCTTTAATACCATAGGGCCTAACATTGTAGTTCGCATAGCACAGAATTATGGTAGACCTATATGAAATTGAAGGCCTTCACAAGATCACTAATATAATTGTCAAGAGGCTACATTTTCTTGTTTAGTTGTAATAGAATGAAGTTTATAAATCATACATTACTTTCTCCATACAATATCCTTCATGGAAGACAAACTGAGCAGTTTTTAAAAGATTATCACCACAAGAGGGTTGAGATTTCTTTAATAAGCTTCTCAATAAATTTTGGAACCATGGGAGGGGACGGAAGGAGGGGGGGCGGGGAGGAAAGACGGGTCTATAATTAGATATCACATTCTTTTATCTTCACTTTTATAAATAGGTGCTACTACAGCAAATTCCAGACATACAAGATATACACAGCCTCATTGAGTGATTACAAAAGGCACTCCCAATTCAGCACAAGATATCAGTACTTTGCTGGAAATATATGGATAAGAGTTATTGCCTTTCACTAACCTAATGGTATGTGTAATCTCTCTAAAACAGTGGAGTTGCTGGATATTATGCCTGCTGGTGGAGAACCCAATGCATGTCTACTGGTGGAGAACCCAATGCATGTCTACACAAAGCAAATGGTTCTGCTGTGACAGTAAACATTTTTGCTCTCTGCTACTCTTTGGAAACATTCACTGAATTTAATGGCTAATGAGCCACACCTAAAACTGTGTTTGTTTTATCTTGGTGCAGAACATCATTTTTCCTGTAAAGTTTATTAGTTTTCTGCCTAATAATGCTCCAAATTCCCTTGGCTTTTAGGAATTTTGAAATTATTGCACGTAGTATGCCAACACATTTTTTGCTTTTTGATGATATGAGGAAGAGCCTTGCCATATTGCTTGTAATGCAGCTTGAAGTTTGAGAGCTAGACCGCGGCATTAAATAAGGTTCTCTCACCCCGGTGTAGTTACTTTGATCCCACACACTAGTGTCATATCTCTAGGTTTCTACTGTAGTTATTCCTGATCTGCTGCAACAGAAAAATGGATTTATAGTGCTATAGCGACATTTTAAAGAAATTTATCATATACTGTGTAGCTTTGGTAATGTCTCCTCATAGTTTCTCCAGTAAACTCTCCACCAATGGTGTGCCCCAGCCAAATCATGTAGTGAAACTGTACTTTATACTTCCTTGCCAAATATATCTCATTGGGCCAATTTTTTGTGGCCATATGATTATCATCATCAGACAATAAATTATAATGAAGTTCACAACTATTTCAAGAAATACAGTTGGACTTAGAAATAAAGTAGCAATCATTGTTGTGGTATATCCTTTTATTCTTGTTGGGATTGTTGCCGTAGCAAACAAACCAAAGCTGGACAACAGTAACAGCAGGTGCTCCCAATCAGTACTATCCAAAATGAAATCAGTATTGAAATCGTAAAATATATTTATTTCCAAGTTAATAACTTGCTTGATGGCGTTTAAAACATTATCTCTGTGTGGACTGTTACTAACGCTGTCTTTTTATGTTCCCTTATCTATTACTGAACCACAGTATGAGACACCCCCAACTCATTTAAACTTTCTGCTTTATCCTCACCTAGTCTAATACTCCTATTTGTATGTTGACAAAACCGTATAGGGAAAATTATTTTTGTAGTGTAATTGACATGTCCTGTACTGTTGTGCTGAAGAGTCAAAGGACGAATAAATACGAGTTTATTCCACCTTCTGTGTATATGCAACCGTTCCCTCCTTCCTTATACAATGATCACTGAAATTTGAAATAAGCTGGATAACCTCTAATGAGAAAATGATCCAACAAACAACGAGTTTGAACATGATGCACCTCCCACTAGTGAAACATTTTTATATTATTTTCTTTTACAATAAATAATTAGTTCCGTTCACCTCATGGAGTAGTTTAACATCGCCTTCTGTTATTTCATAAATCTGAAGAGCGCCAGTTCCCTTGGGTTTGGATCCTAGAACTACGAACTTCGCCGAACAAGGGATCCACTTTCCATCAAAAAGTGAAAATGGCAATGATTTTTCCACATGGCAAATTATCTGCGGTTTGTCCATCATTGTCTTCTGCTACTTAGACAACAAATCTTTACATTCCTAAGCGCAAGGTATCACTCGTAACCCCGTAACCATGACAACCATAAACTTCTATGATTACAACTAAGGCCTTCACATTCCTCGCACAAAGTTCGACAACTGCTTCGAGTGTCATGTATATACTTTGGTTCAATCAGTGGATCGCTGTTTGTGCAAATCGCCACAGCTCAGTTACGCCCGGTCCACACGCAACGATCTGTCTGCGCAGACATTGGCGCAGATGTCTGTACATGCAAAAGATCGCTGCAAATGTGCTGTGTTCACACGACTACTCGCCTGCCATCTGTCGGTATAGAAAAGAAATATCAGTGGCAAGCGACTACGCTCCCCGTAAACGTCAAAAGTTTAATTCAGTTATTTTGAAATATAGAAATGGAGGAAGTTCTGTTGTGGTCTGTGTTCGCAACCTATGTTGCAAAAAACATTCAGACCAACCGCAGGAAACAGAGAAAGCGGTCGAAATGGCGTAGACAGTGGCTGCTAAAGCGAAAGCAGTTTTCTCACGTAAATTTACTGCGAGAGTTGCAGGGCGAACCTAACGACTGGCGAAATTATTTGCGGATGGATGTCGAAACTTATAATTATCTCTTAAAGCTTGTAACCCCTCATAATATGAGAAAAAATACTTGTATGAGAAGGACAATTTCTCCTCATGAACGGCTGGCGGTAACATTAAGATTCCTAGCAACAGGAAGGAGCTACAAGGATTTGGAATTTTCAACTGCAATATCGAAACAAGCGTTGAGTGAAATAATACCCAACACATATGAAGCTATTTACGCTGTCCTGAAGGATGAGTTCTTTTTTATAACAGCAGTTAATTTTCTATTATGTTTGCACACAAATATATTCTTTTGAATAAACTTTTGATAAACGTATGTGAAATATATTGTTTTACATTACCTCGTGTTCCATTTTCTCGCACATTGACACTTCAATTTCATCTTCAATTGTACTCCTGCTTGGTCTTGGCGTTTCCTGATCACTAAGAAAGCCAAGCAGATCAAAATACTATAACGTTGGCTGGTAACTTGATCTACTCCTACACCAGATCTTCTAGATTTCTGAACTTTGGATAACTCTTTTCGGTAAACAGATCGCAACGAATTTTATTTTTTTTTATTACTGTTTCTCTGTTTACCGAGGCGTCAACTGCCAGCAATTTTTTAATTAGAGCATTGTATGCTGCTGTCTTTTTGTTTCGGTCACTATATTTTTTACTTTTAATCTTCAACAAACATGTGTGGTTTCTATATATTTCAATGAATTCACTTACAAACTCTCGAGAACACTGACGAGTATCAGCTATTTTAATGCCCAATGCGCACAAATACAAACACTAGACTGAGCAAACAGCTGTTTCGCGCCAAATTTGCGGCGGTCTCCTGTCCACACGCTCCAACTTGTCTGCGCAGATGTGGTTTGAACCCACAGATTTGAGAGGTTTCGCTCAAACCTCCAACTCCCAGGTTTGCACAACCTCAGGTTGGTGCAAAGCTTCTGTCCACACGCAACGATCTGTTTGCGCAGATGTGATGTGCGCAGACATTTGCGCAGACAGATCGTTGTGTGTGGACGGGCCTTTAGTTTACATCTGCATCTATACTCTGATGACAGGGGACACGTGTAGTTATTAGGGCTTTTTCCCGTTCGATCTACATAGGGGGCGCAGGAACAATGATTGCTTAAATGCCTCTGTGCGTGCTGAAAATATTTGATTGATTGATTGGTTTTTAATTGCTTCAGTTTTATCATACATCACAAATTGTGCAATTGATTTCATTTCATGTTATTATCTTCCTGTAAATCATTTACATGATAGTGCGAGGAATGTGGAGGCCTTAGTTGTAATCATAGAAGTTTGTGGTTGTCATGGTTACTGGGTTACTAGTGATACCTTGCTCTTAGGAATGTAAAGATTTGATGTCTAAGTAGCAGAAGACAATGATGGACAAACCGCAGATAATTTGCCATGTTGAAAAATGATTGTCACAACAAAGTTATCATACAAGTACAAGTACTACAAACATAATAATGGAACATCACTTTCAAGGCATTTAAAAGTACAATATAGACATAAAAATTAAAATTTTTGACATAAATTTCCACGCAATCAAAGTACTCATCTATGTCATACAAAGTTTTGCTTAAAAGGTAATTTTTAAGGTCAGTCTAAAATTCTACTTCATCTATTATTTCCTTTATGTACGCAGCCAGAGCATTGAAAGTTTTATTCCAAAATAGCTTACATGCTTTTGGGTTTGTGTTGTCCTTACTCTCTCTACATACAAATTCTTACGACTTCTATTATTATAATTGTGGCAGTCCTCATTTGTACGTATATTTTTCGTATGTGCTCTTGTACACAGAATGGTTTTAAATGTATATAGTGATGAAATTGTATTTGCAGTTGTTTGAAAAGGGGCCTACAATGAATTCTTGGAGAATTATGTGTTATGATTTGTATAGCTCATTTCTGAAGATATCTGTTAACCTTGATCGAGTTTTATCCCAGAACACTATGCCGTAAGACACGATGGACTGAAAGTAAGCAAAATACACTAGTCTAGTACAGTCTGTGCTGCATACTCCAGATAATATCCTCAATGCATAGCATGCCGAATTGAGCCTGTGGGATAAACGCTTGAGATGCTTCCAGAATGAGATTTTCACTCTGCAGCAGAGTGTGCACTGATATGAAACTTCCTGGCAGATTAAAACTCCTCTACCAACTGAGCTACCCTAGCACGACTCACGTCCCATCCTCACAGCTTACTTCTGCCAGTACCTCGTCTCCTACCTTCCAAACTTTACAGAAGTTCTCCTGTGAACCTTGAAGTACTAGCACTCCTGAAAGAGAGAATATTGCGAAGACATGGATTTACCACATCCTGGGGGATGTTTCCAGAATGAGATTTTCACTCTGCAGCAAAAGGCAAAGTACGAGTCGAGTCTCAGTCTGGCACACAGTTTTAATCTGCCAGGAAGTTTCATATCAGCGCATACTACGCTGCAGAGCGAAAATCTCATTCTCGAAACATCCACCAGGCTGTGACAAACCCATGTCTCCACAATATCCTTTCTTTCAGGAGTACTAGTTCTACAAGTTTCGCAGGAGAGCTTCTGTAACGTTTCGAAGGTAGGAGACGAGGTACTGGCAGAAGTAAAGCCGTGAGGACAGAGCTTGAGTCATGCTTGCGTAGCTTAGTTGGTAGAGCATTTGCACGCAAAAGGTAAAGGTCCTGAGTTCGAGTCTCGGTCTGGCACACAGCTTTAATCTGCTTGAGATGGTCTTTCCAGCCTAAGTTTTGATCAATGTGCTTGCCCAAAAACTTTGTGGAGTACACACTCTCTATCTCCTTATTAATTAGTTTAAACTGTAGGTCCATATTTTTGGTTGCTTTGCCGTACTGTATATAATTTGTTTTACTTATATTATGTGTTAACTCATTAGCATTAAACCATTGTTGTATATATTTCAGGACTATATCAGTCATTGTCGTTAATGATGTTTTATCATCACTTATAATTATGCTCAAGTCATCTGTGAACAAGATTATTTTAACAGAAATTTTTGGATTTTTTATGTCATTCATATAAAGCAAGAATAATAAGGGACCAACAACACTGCCCTGTGGAACGCCTATTTCCACTTTATTTGCATCTGAAACCCATTTCATTTTCTGATTTTAATGTTCTGTGATGATTTCTACCACCTGAGTTCTATATTGAAGGTAAGATTCAAACCATTGCTTCATGAACCCCCTTACACCTGTTGCCTCCATCTTGTTTAACAGAATTTGGTGGTTTACTGTATCAAAAGCTTTAGATAGATTTAAGTTAATTCCCACTACAGTCCGTGGCTCGTGGGCTTGCAGTAGCGTTCTCCCTTCCCGAGCACGAGGTCCCAGATTCGATTCCCGGTGGGGTCAGGGATTTTCTCTGCCTTGAGATGACTGGGTGTTGTGTGTCTTTCACCATCATTTCATCCTCATTCACTCGCAAGTCGCTGTAGTGGCGTTAAAGAACTTGTGGAATTCCCACTACACATTTTTCACATTTTTTAGTGTCGGGATTCCTGTCAATCTCTTCAGTATACTCACGGATAGCTGATTCTGTGCTCTGGCCCGAGCAAAAGAAATGTTGATTGCAGTTTAGAAGTTTGTAAGCATCTAAGTAATTTATGAGTCTATTTTTCATTAATTTCTCTAGAATTTGGAAAATGTTTGGAGAAGGGAGATTGGTCTATAATTTTCTACCTTGTATGGATCTCCTTTTTTAAACAGAGGTCTAACCTAAGAGATTTTCAACCTCTGAGGAAATGCACCTTTGTTGCAAGACAAATTGGCAATATGTACCAGGGGCTTTATAATTTGTTGGGCAACTTTTTTTATTATTGATTTTAGACTCTTTATCACGTTTAATATTTCATTATCATTTGTGGGAGTTGACAACATACTACTGTCTACTTTTGGGGCTGTTAATTTCTCATGTTCAGTAAAGATTTTACTTAATGACACAGGTACACTTAAAAAGTAATTATTTATGTAATTTTCAAGAGTTTCATCTTTTAATTCAATATTTTCACTATTTTTGAGTACTAGTTCCTGATCCTTGAGGCCCTTACCCATTTCCTCTTTCACACTTTCGCAAGTAGTTTATGATTTATTCCCCGATATTGGACAGGTCAAAGAAAAGTTGCAATAATACAATGTATTATCAAATAGTAAGTAAATTAAAATAGGCTCCTATTCTTACAATTTAATTTTTAAATAGTTTTTTTGCTACATATTCAGAAATTCTTTTATAGAATAGAAATAGTACTTTATTTGAAATGCCTTTAGTTTAATTTTAAATATTAGATAGATAGAAATTTTTACTTCTTCTGGTATCTTATTATGTAGTATTACAACAGCGTTAATTATGCTCCTCTGATAGACTGTTGTTCTGTGCTATTTTTGATGTATAGTTGATTTCCCTCTGTTGCAATAGTTGTGCACATTTTTGGTCTGTAGCCCGTTTTCAAGAGGAAGTCTCTAGCGAACATGAGAGTTTCATAAATAAATCTGGAATACCAAGATCACCAAGCTAAGTAAAATGAGATTAACTGGGCTACTTTTTTAAGGGGACAAATTATTCTTAGAGCTCTTTTTTCATTTTAAAAACGTTTCCACTGTGAGTTGAATATCTCAAGAGAATAATTGCATAACAAAGCAGTGAGAGGAACTGTTCATAGAATGCTTGCTGTACCATTGTTTTAATACTCTTAGACCATAGCACATAGATGAGAGTTCCCTAGACAAGTTATTAACGTGAGTGTCCCACTTCAAATCTTCTGAGTCTACAGACTCAAAAGTTCTTTGACAGTTACGTTTTCCAGGGCAACATACTTTAATCATGCATAAATAGTCATTTGGTTAGATGGAGAAATTACATGAAAGTACATACATACAGTTTTTCAAGTATTTACAACGAGTTCGTTTTTGTTAAACCACTGAGATATTCTTTTCATAGAACTTTGTGCTGTTGACTGTAAGGTTTCTGAGGTGAATCCAGTAAGCAGTGGGCTCGTGTCATCAGCAAGTAGGACAGTTTTTTGGGGAATCATATAGTCAACAAATCTGTCCACATTAATCAAGGAGAGCAGTGGATCTAAGGTTGACACCTGCAGTATGCCATATTTTATAGGTAATTCGCTAGAAAGGATTGAGTTGTTTCTTGTTTTATTTTTAGTCTTCAATTCATTCTGAACTGATGTCTTCTGCCTATGATGTTTTAGGTATGAGTGCAATCTGCTATATGCTTCACCTCTTTCTCCTCATCTTTCTAATCTTTTTGAGCAAGAGTTTTGCGGTCCAGGATGTCAAAGACTTTCGACAGGTTTAGAAAAATACCTACAGCTAATTTATGTTGATCAAGGGATTTTAAAGCACAGTGTTAGAATTCAAAAATCGCTGTCTGAGCAGATTTAGACTTTCTAATGCCATGTTGTTGTACAGTAAGAGAAGAATATTTATTTATGAAACATAAAATCCTGTCATAAAAGACAGAATTTTTGAGAAGGAATTCAACTGACACAGATACTTAGTTTGATATTTTATCAGAGGAACCTTTTTTTAGCAGTGGTGAAACTTCTGCTATTTTGAAAATATATGAAAAGTACAAGTTTTTACAGAGAGGATGAAAATTTTTGTCAACAGTTTACGGTAGCTGTGTGGTGAGCATATGAACTCATGCACCTTTCAAGGCCCCTTGACATTTTATTGCTTAATGATTTACTTTTACCTATAATTTCATTGGAATTCGTTTCATAAACATACATAGAGGGATTCAAGATCACTGACTTGCTACAGGAACTTGGGATTCATCCTTTACATTTCACTTGAATGAGGTCTTCAGCAGTATTAGGACAAAGTTCGTGTCACCCCACTCTGCACTGTTGCCAAATTTATTTAAGATGGCGGATAATAGATGGTGGTGGTAAATATGGCAAAATCGCATTGGGCTACCTTCACTAACCTAATGCCCAACCCTTCTCCCTCCCGCCCTCTCCAAGAAAATGGCGGGAAGTTCAAATTTTGGAGAAAAAGGGCACTTGAGCTGCATCCACCAACCTAATTAAATATTGGAAAAAGATATCCGACTGCCTCCTCTTCCTAGGAATTGGGGGGGAAAGGACTCAGCCTGTGCTGGGCTGCTGGAAAGGATGGACATAAGTCTTTATTTGGCAGGCAGTCTTTATTTAAACAATCTGAGGTAGTAGCTCCATCCAGTGAATTCACCACGAGATCCAGAGTCCAACAGACCTATTACACAGTACTGTCACCAGATAGTGTTATCAGTTCATGGCGGTCTGGGGAGAAATGGCAGGAAAAGGACTCGACCTGTGCTGGGCTGGTGGAGAGAGAAACGAGTGTACTTTATTTATTTTGGAACAATTTATTTAGTGATGGATTTCACGTAGTTTATTTATTACACTGACACAAAGCACTCGCCATGACGTGCTTTGGGTCACAGTATATAGTCTAGAGACCTGCAAACTACTTGTAAATCACCGAAATAATGCAGTACACTGATATACAGACACACAAACAACTCGTAAATTGTCAAAATAATGCATGTAAAAGTCTCTGCAAACACTCAAAACGCTTAATCAGCCGAAAATAATGCAGTACACAAAGACTTAGTGCACATAAAAAGCGCCTTCGAACTATCGTGAACCTCGACATACCAACGAACTGTTCCAACATGTGCACAGGCTGACGCCGCCAAAACCGAACAGGCGCTTTGCAGGACCAGCCAGATGCAAGCCAGTGCTGGAGAGATGAACGCCGGGGCTCAAGCCTTCACTCTCATGCCGCCTGCAGCCAGCAGGTGAAAGTCGCGTCTATTTTCAGGTATACAGGCAGAGTTCTTCGAGTGTTATACTGAAATCAGATGTCTATGTAAATAAGAGCCAAGTCAGCCTCTGAACGTGCATGTGTTCACCTAACTACACTCCTGGAAATGGAAAAAAGAACACATTGACACCGGTGTGTCAGACCCACCATACTTGCTCCGGACACTGCGAGAGGGCTGTACAAGCAATGATCACACGCACGGCACAGCGGACACACCAGGAACCGCGGTGTTGGCCGTCGAATGGCGCTAGCTGCGCAGCATTTGTGCATTGCCGCCGTCAGTGTCAGCCAGTTTTCCGTGGCATACGGAGCTCCATCGCAGTCTTTAACACTGGTAGCATGCCGCGACAGCGTGGACGTGAACCATATGTGCAGTTGACGGACTTTGAGCGAGGGCGTATAGTGGGCATGCGGGAGGCCGGGTGGACGTACCGCCGAATTGCTCAACACGTGGGGCGTGAGGTCTCCACAGTACATCGATGTTGTCGCCAGTGGTCGGCGGAAGGTGCACGTGCCCGTCGACCTGGGACCGGACCGCAGCGACGCACGGATGCACGCCAAGACCGTAGGATCCTACGCAGTGCCGTAGGGGACCGCACCGCCACTTCCCAGCAAATTAGGGACACTGTTGCTCCTGGGGTATCGGCGAGGACCATTCGCAACCGTCTCCATGAAGCTGGGCTACGGTCCCGCACACCGTTAGGCCGTCTTCCGCTCACGCCCCAACATCGTGCAGCCAACCTCCAGTGGTGTCGCGACAGGCGTGAATGGAGGGACGAATGGAGACGTGTCGTCTTCAGCGATGAGAGTCGCTTCTGCCTTGGTGCCAATGACGGTCGTATGCGTGTTTGGCGCCGTGCAGGTGAGCGCCACCATCAGGACTGCATACGACCGAGGCACACAGGGCCAACACCCGGCATCATGGTGTGGGGAGCCATCTCCTACACTGGCCGTACACCACTGGTGATCGTCGAGGGGACACTGAACAGTGCACGGTACATCCAAACCGTCATCGAACCCATCGTTCTACCATTCCTAGACCGGCAAGGGAACTTGCTGTTCCAACAGGACAATGCACGTCCGCATGTATCCCGTGCCACCCAACGTGCTCTAGAAGGTGTAAGTCAACTACCCTGGCCAGCAAGATCTCCGGATCTGTCCCCCATTGAGCATGTTTGGGACTGGATGAAGCGTCGTCTCACGCGGTCTGTACGTCCAGCACGAACGCTGGTCCAACTGAGGCGCCAGGTGGAAATGGCATGGCAAGCCGTTCCATAGGACTACATCCAGCATCTCTACGATCGTCTCCATGGGAGAATAGCAGCCTGCATTGCTGCGAAAGGTGGATATACACTGTACTAGTGCCGACATTGTGCATGCTCTGTTGCCTGTGTCTATGTGCCTGTGGTTCTGTCAGTGTGATCATGTGATGTATCTGACCCCAGGAATGTGTCAATAAAGTTTCGCCTTCCTGGGACAATGAATTCACGGTGTTCTTATTTCAATTTCCAGGAGTGTATTGTGGCTGAAGTGTACATGCTGGCCCAGTGCCGAGAGAGATGTTTGCAAAGTGGCTCACCTTCGCAGATGAAGCTAAAAGGTTCTCAATGTTATACTGCTGTCACATGGCTATGTAAATAAGAGCTAAGTCTATATCTCGGAAATTGAAAACTGTTGGAGAAATTGTTAATGGTCGCTTTTGTAGGAGCTTTCGTGATGGCTCAGCTTGTTTCCATGGAAATGCTTGTCCTAACAGAACCTATTTACGAATACAGCCCAGAATAGCGCTGAATGCATTCCTCCTGATTGTCGTAATGTGGCACTCTGTCCACCATGTGTTACCCTTCATGGAAATCCTGCTTTCAACAAATATCTCTGTAACGCAAACATTCTCACTGCTATGTAGAGGCTCCAACGTCCCAGTACAAAGGATGCCTTGTGGATGAATAGAGAATTTTGATTGGCTCTTATTGAATTTACCTGCCAAATTACTGACGCAACCAGTGTGGAAGCGCTACCCGCCTGTTTTTTCTTTCTGCAAACGAGACTTTCAGTGGCAAAACTATTTTGTACAGATCGCCATGTTGCACTGGCAGTTAAACCCTGAAAAAGTGGCCTACAGATCGGATAATATGGAAACACTCTTGCTCAATTACACTGCTCTGCCTCTGACGGTGAAAGCTTAAATATTACAGCATGAAACCAGTCTCCAACCCAGCAATACATTGCCGCATATCGTGTCAGAGTAGTAAACATACAATTCGTATCCTGCACCATACAAAATCGTCCCTTTGCCGCCATGCATATAGCTATCGACCGCCAGACACTAGTACATATGCCATGAAGAAAGACAGCATAAGCACATACACTATAGGCATACTCCTCAGAACACTAGATATTTCCCGTGCTTTCTGGTGGTCATCCACCACAGCTGAGGGTCACAAGTCATCTGCTCCCGACGCATGACCAGAGCATCCTGAGCAGACTGAACTGTTGTACAAAATTGAGCTCATTTCCCCTTGGCACAAAGACATTACTGTTTCTGGCCCCGACCTGCTTGCTTGCTTGCTTTGTACACCCATCTCCAGACTCTGGGATTACAAAAACACATGGATTTTCACATAGTTTGCCAGAATATGATGTCATTAACTCGATACTTCTCGATATCAAGCACACAGCAATATCGCTTGCATAGCAGTATTGCTCGCACAGTACAATTCTGAAGATATAGACTCGAAATTATTCCTCTGGAAACTCGAAGCTTTAGGGAGGTGGAGCGTGCTGTAAACCACTGAGTAACTAGAAACTTATCCCGTTTGCGAAGACCTTTACATGAAAACTCGAAAAAATAGAGAAAACTTATATTTGCACTTGCAAATACCGATGTCGATGATGTAACAGATTCCAAATCATTCTTATGATTTATAAAGTTAACTAAGGTGTTTCTCATGCCTAGAGAACCAGCAAAAGTGTCTTCCACTCGTCTTTCACCTGCTAGATACACACACCAATCTTCCCTCAACTAAATAAAGCCGCGATATGTGTAGAAGCAGTCAACCAGACAATTTACATGGGAGGGAACAATGGTCCAGTGTAAACGCATGTCCATATTGAATCCTGTCAAATTTCCATGTGATCACGAAAGCTATCCAACACATACTAAGTATTAGTTCACTATTCGGCCGTCTAGAGGACGACACGAGTAAGTCAGTTACATTCATGCATCCCAACAGGTATCTCCATATGGACAGCACCTACCATTAGCTGGAAACGTGAATCATTACCACCATAGGCCACCGGTGCAGACAGATTCATCCTAAGAAACAGGCCACATATATATTTTATCAATGTACTTATTACAATTAAATATTACGACCGCGGTCTCAATTGGACGACATTCGACAATGAATGAAGTATCGGAAATTCAGCCTGCTGACGGCTGTGGCACTGAAAATAGAAATATGTATATCATTCTTATGACTTGACATACTCTTCCCTTTGCTGTCGCATTATTCAAAGCCAAATCCATAGCTTCCTTACGACTGGACATAGTGATTCCCTTTGCACATGTTGGTACACACACACACATACTTTATAAGCCTGATGCTTAACGTAAACCTATCATGTATCCCCTACTACTAAGTATAATACTCCGCCAGTAACTGACTGCTGGTGATTCGAAATAACACTGACCGAAAATCAGCGATGGGTGGCATGTCTCAAGAGTTTTTCTTGAGAATGGTACCACTGTGTCTTAGAAAAAGAGACGTAATCGTCTTACAAACGGCCAGATGTTAAAAAACTACTGTATGCTACTGTCACAAGTGATCTTGGTTCTACAGGTGCACACAGGTCCCATGTTAAAAGCTATACTGCCTTTATAAATCGAGTTATGGCATTACCTCTGAATGAAGTAGTTTTTTCCAAACAAATACCATGACACTGAATATAGACAGTGATCGACGGAGTGTATATTATCAGACCAACAGTGCGGTTTCATGTCACCGATGTTGCAGCCTTGTAATAAAATTACCGAATTTAGAAAGTGATTTGGCGAAGGAACATGGCATGAAACTGGTATTTGCAAGTCCCTCATGCCACCACTAATTATTTCTCCTGTATTTGTGACACATTCTGTGTTGATGCCACGTTAGAGGTTCGGTGATATACCGACTGGGTTATAGGCAATGGTTGATTGAGAAGGATCACAAACAGTAGATGGTGAGCTGAATCAGGTCGTAAGAAATGTACACTAGCTTTTCAGATCTCTAGTGCTATGCTTTCCGGTAGGAGTGATGTCTATGATTTGGAATAAAATCTATCCATTCAACCACATACCTGTGTTGTATCCAATAGACAAGTCCTTTAATGATTACAGCTATTAGTGAATCATATTTCTGGCACTGTCATATATCGAAATGTCACATTTTTCGAAACTATCTGCAACAGTAAAATTTTAGATAGTCCCTATGCCTCTAGCAACTGCTGCCATTTCTGCAGCTTTGTGCATATTATCGTTCCAATGTATGCCGAATTGAGCAGTCTCGTTTGCAGAAAGAAAAAAACAGGTGGGTAGCGCTTCCACACTGGTGGCATCAGTAATTTGGCAGGTAAATTCAGTAAGAGCCTATTATAATTGACCATTCATTCACAAGACATCCTTTGTGGCGGGACGTAGGAGCCTCTACATAGTGGTGTGATGTTTGTGTTTCGGAGATGTTTGTTGAAAGCAGGACTTAACAGTTTCTACAAAGGGCAACACATGATGGACGGGGTGCCATGGTAGGACAATCAGGAGGAATACATTCTGCGTTATTCTGGGCTATACTCGTAAACAGGTTCTGTTAGGACAAGCATTTCCATGCAGACAATTTGAGACATCATGAAAGCTGCTACAAAAGGGAGCATTAACTATTTCTCAAACAGTTTTCAAGTTTCCAAGATGTAGACTTAGCTCTTATTTACATAGCCATGTGAAGTCAGTATAACAGTGAAAACCTTTTAGATGCACCTGCGATGGTAAGTCACTAGGCGAACATTTCGCAGTGATGCGTCAGCCACAATGGGCAGGTATGCATGGTGGCTAAGTAAACACATATGCAGCCAGAGTCGTCTTGCATGTCCTGTTAGGATTGCTTCTGGGAAGCATTGCAACAGATTTCTGTAGTGCATTCAGAGGAGAGACTTAGCTGTTATTTACATAGACCTGTAACATCAGCATAACAGTGAGAACCTTTTAGCTGTATCTGTGAGGGTGAGCCACTATGCAAACATCTCTCTCAGCACTGGACCGGCAGGTACACTTCAACCACGGTGGTTAGGTGAACATGTGCACGTTCAGAGGGTGACTTGGCTCTTTCAGTATAACACTCAAAGAACTCTACTTGTATACCTGAAAACAGACGCGACTTTCACCTTCTGGATGTGGGCGGCAGCGGCGTGAGAGCGATGGCTCACGCCCCGGCGTTCGTCTCTCCAGCACTGGCTTGCATCCAGCGGGCCCTGCAAAGCACCCGTGCGGTTTTGGCGGTGTCGGCATATGCACACGTTGGAACAGCTCGTTGATACATCGAGGTTGATGATAGTTCGAAGGCGTTTTTTATACGCACTAAGTGTTTGTGCACTGCATTATTTTCGGCTGTTTAAGCGTTGTGAGTGTGTTTGCAGAGCCTTTTACATGCATTATTTTGACAATTTCGGAGTTGTTTGCGTGTCTGCACATGAGTGAACCGCATTGTTTCGGTGCTTTATGAGTAGTTTGCAGGTCTGTACACTGTGCAGTGCATTATTTCAACAGTTCACAATTAGTAAGCGTGTTTGCATAGCATCATAGATACATTCTTTTGAGAATTTACGAGTTGTTTTCACGTCTGTACCTCTGTGTACTGCATTATTTCGGTCATTTACAAGTAGTTTGCAGGTCTCTAGACTATTTACTGTGACCCAAAGCACGTCATGGTGACAGGTTTGGGTCAGTGTAATAAATAAACTATGTGAAATCGGTCACAAAGTAAACAGTTCCAAAATAAATGAAGTACACTCCTTCCTCTCTTCAGCAGCCCAACACAGATAGTCTTTTCCCGCCATTTTTCTCCAGACTGCCATAGGCCAATAGTGCCCTCTGGTGGCAGTACTGTGTAATAGGTAAGTTGGACTCTGGATCTCATGGTGAATACTCTGGATGGAGCTACTGCCTCAGATTGTTCAAATAAAGACTGCCTGCAAAATAAAGACTTACGTCCATCCTTACCAGCAGCCCACCACAGGCTGAGTCCTTTCCCCACCAATTCCTCAGAAGAGGTGGTTGTTGGATGACTTAGGTTAGTGAAGGTAGCCAAAGTTATCTTTTCCCCATTATTTTCTTAGATTAGTGGAGGCAGCCCAAGTGCCGTTTTTTCCCCGCCAGAATTTGAAATTCCCGCCATTTTCTTGGCGATGGGAGGGAGGGGAGAGAGGAGGGGCTTAAGTTAGTGGAGGTAGCCCAATTGACCTATTTTACCACCCAAATCCTAACTCTCGCCAAGATATCATTGCGATGTTGCCAAATCTACAGTCACCATCTTGGATCCTCCATCTTGAATAAATTTGGCAACAATTTACAGTGATTGCCTTCCTGACTACTCTACTGTAAATTCTTTTGTAGCCTTAAGAATAATCAGCAAATGCTTGGATGACTCTATATTTCTTACTACAGTACTGAAGAAATCTGTTCCTCTCACTGTAAATTTTTATGCCTTTAGTTACCCATTGCTTATTGTTGTTGGGTTTTAAGGTTCTTACTTCTTTTGGAAATGCTACATTATGATAGTAAAAAATTATTGTGAAAATGCATGTATGTGCTATCAACATTCTTCTAATTGCTGATGTTTTCCCAATTTTCCTTAGCTAGTAATTCTAATGTTATCTTCAGAAGAAGTTCCTTTTCTTGACTAGTTGTTTGCGATTGCTACAACCTGTTGGCGTTTCTATACACAACAGCTGTTCTGATAACTATAACCCATGCTCAATACTCTACTTGTGAATTTGTTACTTGTGTATGAGTTGACTATTTGGTCAATAATGGAGTTTGTAAATTTTGTTAATCTTCTTCAGCAGTGTATTGTGGGAATCATAGTGAACGTGTTGGTCATATTTATCAAATCATCTCCGATACTGCTGTCTTAGTATTAAAATCACCACAATGCATTATCTTCATATTTAATGAACCGATTCTGTTCAGCAGAACCTCTAGTTTGTTCATAAAGATTGGCGGATTTGCATTTGGTGCTCTGCAGTTGTTAATAATTATGAAATTAAGCTCTGAGGAAGTTCAAAGTCTTTTTCAATTGGGTCAATATAACTTTTACTGACACCACTAAAATTTATTTGCCCTTTCACAAAGATTGTAGAGTCACCATATTTGGAGAATTCTCAATCAAAATGATTTGCTAATGCATATCCTGAGGCTTAGGTAAATTTTTCTTCGGAATTTCGTACCAATGTTCAGTAATGTAAATTATGTCTAAAGTTCGTTTATACTCGATTATTGCTTCAAAACATGGTAATTTTTTTGTGAATGACTGAATGTTGTAGTGTAACACAGCAAAATCTCAGCATTTAGAAACTTAAGCTGAAACGGTTTCTAGTTCTTTATCTAATGGCATTTCAAATACAGCCCTTACACTTTCTTGTGTGTGGCTTCTGATTGCTGGTGACAGTCAATACGTGAGTTAAATTCTGGATCTTGTACAAGTTTTCTTCATTCATCTCTGTCCTCTTCGGTTTAAACCATTTCGTAATTTGCATTTGACTGACGATTTGAGTATCTGCTTCTCACCTATTCGGATTAAACAATTTCGTAATTTGCGTTTGGCTGAAGAAATTATTGTTTGTTATTTGACTAAAACACTTTGTAATCTCCATTTGTTTGCCACTTGTCGTTTTTCTTCACTCTTCCTCGAAATGCAAGTACATATTTTTTCTGCCAGTAATTTCTTTCCCAGTGCATTTAAATGCTCCAAGCTGCTGATGTCTACAGTTTCGACGTTCTTAAAGTGAGTACATATTTCAGTGACACTCTCGTTTGTAGCACTAATCTCGTAGTTCACGTATGACCAGGCTGGGAAATTAAGACGATGTGGGATATTCGACAGGAGTACATTTGTATGAATAATATTATTTAAACATTTCCTCATTTCTGTAGTAACCCTGTATGTCTCATTTCTACAGATATCGTTTGATCCTCTTATTAACACGACGAATGGAAAAACTGGTAGAAACTGACCCCGGAGAAGATCAGTTTGGATATCATAGAAATGTTGGAACATGTGAGGCAATACTGACCCTACGACTTATCTTAGAAGATAGATTAAGGAAAGGTAAACATATGTTTCTAACATTTGTAGACTTAGAGAAAGCTTTTGATAATGTTGACTGGAATACTCTCTTTCAAATTCTGAAGGTGGCAGGGGTAAAATACAGGGAGCGAAAGGCTATTTACAAGTCGTACAGAAACCATATGGCAGTTATAAGAGTAAAGGGACACAAAAGGGAAGCAATGGTTGGGAAAGGAGTGAGACAGGGTTGTAGCCTCTCCCCAATGTTATTCAATCTGTATACTGAGCAAGTATCAAAGGAAACAAAAGAAAAATTCAGAGTAGGAATTAAAATCCATGGAGAAGAAATAAAAACTTTGAGGTTCGCCGATGACACTGTAATTCTGTCAGAGACAGCAAAGGTTCTGGAAGAACAGTTGAATGGAATGGAAAGTGTCTTGACAGGAGGATACAAGATGAACATCAACAAAAGCAAAACTAGAATAATGGAATGTAACATAATTAAATCAGGTGATGCTGAGTGAATTAGATTAAGAAATGAGATACTTAAAGTAGTAAATGAGTTTTGCTATATAGGGAGCAAAATAACTGATGATGGCCGAAGTAGAAAGGATATAAAATGTAGAATGGCAATGGCAAGGAAAGCATTTCTGAAGAAGAGAAATTTGTTAACATCGTATATAGATTTAAGTGTCAGTAAGTCGTTTGTGAAAGTATTTGTATGGAGTGTAGCCATGTATGGAAGTGAAACGTGGATGATAAATAGTTTAGACATGGAGAGAATAGAAGCTTTGGGAATGTGGTGTTACAGAAGAATGCTGAAGATTAGATGGGTAGATCACATAACTAATGAGGTATTGAATAGAACCGATGATAAGAGAAATTTGTGGCACAACTTGACTAGAAGAGGGGATCGGTTGGTAGGACATGTTCTGAGGCATCAAGGGATCATCAATTTAGTATTGGAGGGCAGCGTGGAGGGTAAAAATCGTAGAGGGAGACCAAGAGGTGAATACACTAAGCAGATTCAGGAGGATGTAGGTTGCAGTAGGTATTGGGAGATGAAGAAGCTTGTACAGTATAGAGTAACATGGACAGCTGCATCAAACCAGCCTCTGGACTGAAGACCACAACAACAGCAACATTAACGCGATAAAAACGTCCTTGTTCAAACTAGTTACATCAGTTAATTATGTTGGGTTTGTTGTTACACTCAGTGGAGTCCTTGGTTTTACAAAACCAAATGCCTTGAAATTACATGTTCCCACCAACACTAGAAATTTTATGGTGGTGGCTATCGACTAACACAGAGTATTTTTTGTTTGACATTTTTTCACTCGGAGGATTTAAGGTTCTTCTGCTCCTCTTGGGTTGTTTTTTTTTCTTTGTTGCACGTGTTTTAAATGTACTTCAGTTTGCAAGTTCACAGTTTCCTGTGTTCAACTGACATCTGTGTCATTGTAGATGTGTGCATGTATTTTTGAATTTTTGAGCACCTTTCCTGATGCAGTATTTTCACTGTCTGATCTAGTTTCAACGAGCAACGGTTTGTTTACTTTGCGCAATTCATTTTCCAACTTTTCAGGTCTTTCTGATGGATGCTATGAATCACTTCAAAAGAGTTTTTATGCACTAAAATGTCACTAATTTTCTGATCTTTTCTTTTCTGAATGCAGTTTCCTTAAGTCACTGTCTTCCATTATCTCGATAACGAGTCTTATTTCTTCGTGCCTCACATCTTTCGGATTTTTGTTTATTTATGTCCACTTTTGGAGCACTGATTATGAACTGTAAAATTAGTATTCGTTCATTTACCTTCAATATCTCATCCTTATAATTTCGTACACTTGGTTTTTACCATAGAAGTTTACGTTTTTCCAAGAAGATACACGATTAGTATTATCTTGTTTTCACGACACTTGTGGGAGCAATACATATGCAGTTGTAACATCGTCCTAGATCCATCACTTAAAGTTAGTTCTAGAAACCTTGTAAGTATGTTTTCACAGCAAAGTTTGTGTCTATTTTCAAGTGTATGTCAGTTTTCTTACAGCATCTTCGTGACATTCTCTCATAGAACAAATCAACTTGTGTTGGCCTCCTTGTATACATCCAGTATCTGCTGTCAGGTCTGTCTTATTTGTTATGGCGTAAAGTCAGCGCCAGCACGCCAGTCGTGAACTACAGAGAAGAGACAGCTGCAAGAAAAGGTCAGCCAATCACACATTGACCAACCTCCTTCCAGGACGACAACGCGACAATAGTGGCCCCTACGCGAGGAGGACATAAGCGCCGCGCCCGAGTGGTGACAGCACACTTCGATAGTAGTTTTAACATTAGCCAACGCAATGTAGCCTATTCATTAGCACAAAATTGTGTTTGTCTATTCTGAAGTAGACTGATTCTTTATATGTCGCCTCTTGCTTGTAACACGTCTATCAAAATTAAGCATAGTAATTGTCTTGTTATAATAAAACTCATCAGTACGAGTTTTCAGTTGTTTGCCTAGTGCAACAAATTTGCAGTATTCCTAGACACAACAGGATTAGGTGTAAATATGAAGCTATACGATCGGTTACCGTTCATGTTATAATCAAGCTTTCTAGTATATGGAATGCAACGCTCTCGTACGAGAACAATTCTCAAACTTTTATTCGATTGCATATGCTTGAAGGAAGAGCTTGTTAATGGAGAATACTACTTTTGGAAGTTGCGCTTTAGAGTAGTGTTATCCCTAAAAGCGTTAACTATATCCATACTGTATCCACGATCTAAAAAAACAGTGACGAACGCTCTGGGGTGAAAGTTGTTACGCTTTGACAGCTGGAGCGACAATAGCGCTCGTCATGGCAAGGAAACAGAGTTACATGCGTCGTAGGGATAATGTATGTTTTTAATATTTTCTACTTAATTAACGGAATAGTTGTTATATTTTTGGGTTCTATGCGTTATTGTTGTCACCAAGAGATATGAACTGTCGTTAAATACATGTAAAAACAGCACGAAACACACTGATTTAGTGACTTAAGCTACAAGATGAGAATCTAAGCATTTGAGATATGTTGCTACAGGTGAATGTTGAAAATTAAGTAGACTGATAAGGTAACGAATGAAGAGGTTCTGCGCAGAATCGGTGAGGACAGGAATGTGTGGAAAACACTGACAAGAACAAGGGACAGGATGATAGATCATTTATTAAGACATCAGGCAACGACTTTCATGGTAGTGGAGGGTACTGTAGAGGGCAAAAACCGTAGAGGAAAACAGATTGGAATACATTCAGCAAATAGAGGACATACACAGCAAGTGCTTCTCTGAGACGATAATGTTTGCAGAGGAGAGGAATTTGTGGTGAGCCGCATCAAACCAGTCGGAAGACTGAGCCCCCTCCTCCCCCCCCCCCCCAAACAAAAACGAAGCTACAACTTATTCAAGATGAAACACTTCCGAATGTGTCCGTATTTGCAGCTTATCCTGT
This sequence comes from Schistocerca serialis cubense, assembly GCF_023864345.2. Lineage (NCBI taxonomy): Eukaryota > Metazoa > Arthropoda > Insecta > Orthoptera > Acrididae > Schistocerca > Schistocerca serialis. The sequence continues at coordinate 395,559,587 of NC_064638.1, read as the reverse complement.
TGATAGCAAGAGAATACAAATCTATTTCATGCATGAAAAGCATATCTTTCTGTTGTTATTATCGCAGGCACTTTTCCTGACACTTAAAAAAAAATTTATGGACTTAATTCGCCCTGTCTTATGCTTCACTCGACTTTCTAACACATAAATATTTTTGTGACTGTAATTACTTGCGCTTCAAAAGTGAATGTGTTGAAGATCATTGACATTTGTGTCTCAGATTTAGCAACAATTGTGGAACTGCTTTCTCCCATGTTGGGAAACTCTTTTATTGCTTTTGACGATTTATTATCAAGTGTTTGGTTTTCCCTTAAGCTACAGTTGAAGTAGCTTATTTGTTATGTTAAATTATGTAGGCATTACATTCCATGTATGTTTCCTACATTCCACATTCATTTATTTGGCTGAAATTGTAGCGAGCAAAACATTGCTTTGTTGGATTGCTATACGACGCCTTTCTGTAAAAGGTTAGGTTTTCTGATGTTTACTAGTATTTTTTTTTATTAAAGGAAAACTACAATATTCAGTACAAGAGAATTGTAAATAAGCAGTTATGTAATACATGGTTTCGCATCCCCCAGAGTATCAGGAAACTAATCACAAATGTCATGTAATTTTTTTGTATATTGTTGATTTTTATTGCACTACTGGTCCCGCAGTTTTACTTGACCCCTCTGTGCTAGGTGGAAGAGCTTGTGAAACAGTTCTCCTTCCGAACGGGGTCGAGATTTCCCGATGGGCCGCAGCATTCGATTAGTATAGAATTTGTTCGAAAAATCACGTGGTATTTGACTTGTGCGGTGCGAGTAAAAGGAAAATGCAAGAAACTACAAACTGTCCTCAACAGTGAGATATGGCTCTGCGTAAATTTCATTGTTTCGTGAGACAGTGGTGGAAACAGCATTTGAGCTAATATATAATACGCGTTCTCATACAGCATGCATGGTTATAAGAAACTTTTATTTCGATTTTTAAGTAAAGGGAACAGACAAAGACGAAAATGTTTTATATTGCTTGACTGAACCCAGTATAATATTTCATTTTATTATGAGAGGCGGTAATGATTTACCAAATAGTCTGCGAATGAGAAGTTTAATCCCTGTTCACATATTTGCATAACAGTTAAAAACTATACCAGATTTTAATGAGTTTAAGCAAGATGGTATAGTGGATAAAGGTACGTAAGAAATGTTGTGGCAGTGCTGGAACCTTAGTTGAAGATTAATTCCTTTTAATTTTGGAGTAAGGTTTCATATTTACCTTGTCTCAACAACGATGTGCAACAATGCCAGTGCGGGTACATCGACTATTATCTCTTTGTGTTGACTTCCTCTCCAAAAAGATCCATTTAAAAATGTAAGTCCTTGTCACATAGGGGTATGCAGATTAAGATGTAGCTTAGTAGGAGAATGAGAACTTGCGACCTCCAGATACTGTAACTTTTAATTAACACACTCCTTCCCCATGAAGCATTAACCTTGCCATTGGTGGGGATGCTTGCGTGCCTCAGAGATACAGATGGCCGTACCGTAGGTGCAACCACAGCGAAGGGGTATCTGTTGAGAGGCCAGACAAACGTGTGGTTCCTGAAGAGGGGCGGCAGCCTTTTCAGTATTTGCAGGGGCAACAGTCTGGATGATTGACTGACCTGGCCTTGCAACATTAACCAAAACGGCCTTGATGTGCTGGTACTGCGAACGGCTGAAAGCAAGGGGAAACTATGGCCGTAATTTTTCCCGAGGGCATGCAGCTTTACTGTATGGATAAATGATAATGGCGTCCTTTTGGGTAAAATATTCCGGAGGTAGAATAGTCCCCCATTCGGATCTCTGGGCGGGGACTACTCAAGAGGACGTCGTTATCAGGAAAAAGAAAACTGACGTTCTACGGATCAGAGCGTGGAACGTCAGATCCCTTAACCGGGCAGGTGGATTAGAAAATTTAAAAAGGGAAATGGATAGGTTAAAGTTAGATATAGTGGGAATTAGTGAAGTTCGGTGGCAGGAGGAACAAGACCTTTAGTCAGGTGAATACAGGGTTATAAACACAAAATCAAATAGGGGTAATGCAGGAGTAGGTTTAATAATGAATAGGAAAATAGGAGTGCGGGTAAGCTACTATAAACAGCATAGTGAACGCATTATTGTGGCCAAGACAGACACGAAGCCCACGCCTACTACAGTAGCACAAGTTTATATGCCAACTAGCTCTGCAGATGATGAAGAAATTGAAGAAATGTATGATGAGATAAAAGAAATTATTCAGGTAGTGAAGGGAGACGAAAATTTGATACTCATGGGTGACTGGAATTCGAGAGTAGGAAAAGGGAGAGAAGGAAACGTAGTAGGTGGATATGGATTGGGGCTAAGAAATGAAAGAGAAAGCTGCCTGGTAGAGTTTTGCACAGAGCATAACTTAATCATAGCTAACACTTGGTTCAAGAATCATGAAAGAAGGTTGTATACATGGAAGAATCCTGGACATACTAGAAGGTATCAGATAGATTATATAATGGTAAGACAGAGATATAGGAACCAGGTTTTAAATTGTAAGACATTTCCAGGGGCAGATGTGGACTCTGACTACAATCTAAGAGCTATGAACTGTAGATTAAAACTGAAGAAACTGCAAAAAGATGGGAATTTAAGGAGATGGGACCTGGATAAACTGAAAGAACCAGAGGTTGCACAGAGTTTCAGTGAGAGCATAAGGGAACAACTGTCAGGAATGGGGGAAAGAAGTACAGTAGAAGAAGAATGGGTAGCTTTCAGGGATGAAGTAGTGAAGGCAGCAGAGGATCAAGTAGGTAGAACTCCTTGGGTAACAGAAGAAATATTGAACTCAATTGATGAAAGGAGAAAATATAAAAATGCAGTAAATGAAGCAGACAAAAAGGAATAAAAAAGTCTCAAAAATGAGATCGACAGGAAGTGCAAAATGGCTAAGCAGGGATAGCTAGAGGACAAATGTAAGGATGTAGAGGCATATCTCACTAGGGGTAAGATAGATACTGCCTACAGGAAAATTAAAGTGACCTTTGGAGAAAAGAGAAACACTTGTATGAATATCAAGAGTTCAGATGGACACCCAGTTCTAAGCAAGGAAGGGAAAGCAGAAAGGTGGAAGGAGTATATAGAGGGTCTATACAAGGGCGATCTACTAGAGGACAATATTATGGAAATGGAAGAGGATGTAGATGAAGATGAAATGTGAGATAGGATACTGCGTGAAGAGTTTGACAGAGCACTGAAAGGCCTGAGTCGAAACAAAGACCCAGGAGTACACAACATTCCATTAGAACTACTGACGGCCTTGGGAGAGCCAGTCATGACAAAACTCTACCATCTGGTGAGCAAGACGTATGAAACAGGCGAAATACCCTCAGACTTCAAGAAGAATATAATAATTCCAATCCCAAAGAAAGCAGGTGTTGACAGATGTGAAAATTACTGAATTATCAGCTTAATAAGTCATAGTTGCAAATACTAACACAAATTCTTTACAAACAAATGGGAAAACTGGTAGAAGTTGACCTCAGGGAAGATCAGTTTGGATGCCATAGAAATGTTGGAACACACGAGGCAATACTGACTCTATGACTTATCTTAGAAGATAGGTTAAGGAAAGGCAAACCCACATTTCTAGTATCTGTAGACTTAGAGAAAGCGTTTGATAATGTTGACTGGAATACTCTCTTTCAAATTCTAAAGGTGGCAGGGGTAAAATACAGGGAGCAAAAGGCTATTTACAACTTGTACAGAATCCAGATTGCAGTTATAAGAGTCGAGGGGCATGAAAGGGAAGCAGTGGTTGGGAACTGAGTGAGACATGGTTGTAGCCTCTCCCCAATGTTATTCAATCTGTATATTGAGCAAGCAGTAAAGGAAACAAAAGTAAATTTGGGGTAGGTATTAAAATCCATGGAGAAGAAATAAAAACTTTGAGGTTCGCCGATGACATTGTAATTCTGTCAGAGACAGCAAAGGACTTGGAAGAGCAGTTGAACAGAATGGACAGTGTCTTAAAAGGAGGATATAAGATGAACATCAACAAAAGCAAAACGAGGATAATGGAATGTAGTCGAATTAAGTCTGGTGATGCTGAGGGAATTAGATTAGGAAATGAGACACTTAAAGTAGTAAAGGAGTTTTGCTATTTGGGGAGCAAAATAACTGATGATGGTCGAAGTAGAGAAGATAAAAAATGTAGACTGGCAATGGCAAGGAAAGCGTTTCTAAAGAAGAGAAATTTGTTAACATCGAGTATAGATTTAAGTGTCAGGAAGTCGTTTCTGAAAGTATTTGTATGGAGTGTAGCCATGTATGGAAGTGAAACATGGACGATAAATAGTTTGGACAAGAAGAGAATAGAAGCTTTCGAAATGTGGTGCTACAGAAGAATGCTGAAGATTAGATGGGTAGATCACATAACTAATGATGAAGTATTGAATAGAATTGGGGAGAAGAGGAGTATGTGGCATAACTTGGCATAAAGAAGGGATCGGTTGGTAGGACATGTTCTGAGGCATCAAGGGATCACAAATTTAGCATTGGAGGGCAGCGTGGAGGGTAAAAATCGTAGAGGGAGACCAAGAGATGAATACACTATGCAGATTCAGAAGGATGTGGGTTGCAGTAAGTACTGGGATGTGAAGAAGGTTGCACAGGATAGGGTAGCATGGAGAGCTGCATCAAACCAGTCTCTGGACTGAAGACCACAACAACAACAATATTGGGAGAGTGCAAGCACATACAGGATGTTACAAAAAGGTACGGCCAAACTTTCAGGAAACATTCCTCACACACATATAAAGAAAAGATGTTATGTGGACATGTGTCCGGAAACGCTTAATTTCCATGTTAGAGCTCATTTTAGTTTCGTCAGTATGTACTCTACTTCCTCGATTCACCACCAGTTGGCCCAATTGAAGGAAGGTAATGTTGACTTCGGTGCTTGTGTTGACATGCGACTCATTGCTCTACATTGCATCAAGCACATCAGTACGTAACATCAACAGGTTAATGTTCATCATGAACGTGGTTTTGCAGTCAGTGCAATGTTTACAAATGCGGAGTTGCCCATTTGATGTATGGATTATCACGGGGCAATAGCCATGTCGCGGTTCGTTTGTATCGAGACAGATTTACGGAACGAAGGTGTCCCGACAGGAAGACGTTCGAAGCAATTAATCGGCGTTTCGCGAATGGTTCATCCAACAATGTGTCAATCCTCTTTTCATTGCAAATGTTCTCTTTATGGATGAGGCTTCATTCCAACGTGATCAAATTGTAAATTTTCACAATCAACATGTGTGGGCTGACGAGAATCCGTACGCAATTGTGCAATCACGTCATCAACACAAATTTTCTGTGGACGTTTAGGCAGGCATTGTTGGTGATGTCTTGATTGGGCCACATGTTCTTCCACCTACACTCAATGGAGCACGTTATCGTGATTTACAAGTACGACACAACATGTGGTTCATGCACGATGGAGCTCCTGCACATTTCAGTCGAAGTGTTCGTACGCTTCTCAACAACAGATTCGGTGACCGATGCATTGGTAGAGGTGGACCAATTCCATGGCCTCCACACTCTCCTGACCTCAGCCCACTTGACTTTCATTTATGGGGGCATTTGAAAGCTCTTGTCTACGCAACCCTGGTACCAAATGTAGAGACTCTTCGTGCTCGTATTGAGGATGGCTGTGATACAATACGCCATTCTCCAGGGCTGCATCAGCACATCAGGGATTCCATGCGATGGAGGGTGAATGCATGTATCCTCGCTAACGGAGGACATTTTGAACATTTCCTGTAACAAAGTGTTTGAAGTCACGCTGGTACGTTCTGTTGCTGTGTGTTTCCATTCCATGATTAATGCGTTTTGAAGAGAAGTAATAAAATGAGCTCTAACATGGAAAGTAAGCGTTTACGGTCACATGCCCACATAACATATTTTCTTCCTTTGTGTGTGAGGAATGTTTCCTGAAAGTTTGGCGGTACCCTTTTGTAACACCCTGTATATCTTTAACACAGCAATTGAAAAGACCGACACACATCATGATCAATGACAAAAAAAATTGACGTACTTAAAAAATTTAATACTATAGCTTACAGTTTTCTGTCATCTTACTCAGATATAATGATACCTCCCTACAATATCTTTTCTGCATGGCTACAGCGCGAATAATAATCATTACAACATTACAAATATTTGTTTACATATCTAGGCCATTTAAGGAACCTACACAACTCCTCCTCCCCCCCCCCCCCCCCCCCTTACTGTATACTAGCGTGATCCGTATCACTGGACTCCAACGTACAGTGATAGTCCATTACACTATTTGCACTTTAAAACCTTGTCTTCTCAGGATACGGAGATCTTTATTAGTGGCCAAGTTCACCCCTTTACTCCCAGAAAATATCTAATTTTTTTTAATATACACTTTACAAATTACTATTATAACTATTTACAAATTTTTGATGACTGTGTCAATAGGCGCATTTGAATTCAGAGCCTGTAGTTTGATCATTGGAATCTAACCACTGCTGTTGCAGCATTGTCCAGCATGTGCTCCTCAAATGACGTATGCTGCACACCCACTGAAGTTTCTTAAGACTGTAGTTACACTGTGCTGTCCTTGAGTGTGCTACAATTTCACTTATTTATCAAATTTCAATAAAAGTGAAACTTCCTGGCATATTAAAACTGTGTGCCGGACCGAGACTCAAACTCGGGACCTTTGCCTTTCGCAGGAGAGCTTCTGTAAAGTTCGGAAGGTAGGAGACGGGATACTGGCAGAAGTAAAGCTGTGAGGATGGGGCGTGAGTCGTGCTTGGATAGCTCAGTGGTAGAGCACTTGCCCGCAAAAGGCAAAGGTCCCGAGTTCGAGTCTCGATCTGGCACACAGTTTTAATATGCCAGGAAGTTTCATATAAGCGCACACTACGCTGCAGAGTGCAAATCTCATTCTGTTAATAAAAGTGTTCATCCCATTTCTGCAACATGGTGTGCTGAGGCTTGTGCTTAGTGGAGTCATCGATACAGTGGCGAAGAAGTTCATAATTTATGGCCCACGTGTTTGTTCCTGTCATAATCCACATGTTTAAATAGTTAAACCAGGCTCACGGTATCATTATCTCGCAGACATTTGAATGGGTTCAAGGTAAATCTCCAATGCCGTTATTAATTTCCATACCTCTCTGTGGTAGAACATCTTGTTGATACTCGAGTCCCCACATATATAAATGTTTGTTACTGCCCAGCACTGGCATAATTTTTATGTGGGAACAAACAGAACTATGGGTTTCAAACTTTCACAAAATGTTCATAGCACATTTACAATTATAATTCACATATGCAGTCCTGCAAAACATATTCAGCTTTACACTGCATCGTATACATTGTTCTACATTTCATCATTGTTACAATAACCTAGGCATTTACATTTTAAACTACATTCAACGCCACTTTTTCATATTTCTTACTACATACATATACATTTTAATATGGTATTTAAATGCCTTTACATAAATTTTGCACAAATATTATTCATACAAGAAAGGATTACATGCATTTGTTGTGATTTTATGTCGTGTAACTTTTTCAGTTTTTACATTATCATTTTTACCACATGTTGATCTTGCGCATTACCTGTTTCAATGTTCATTTGTGAACAATCTGTATTCATAGTCTCATCATACTTCAACATTACACAGGTTGTCATTTTTTCAGTGTTATTTTCCAGTATTGACAAAATATTTGAACACAACATTATCACATGATACGCATGAGTTTTGTGTTCACTCATCACACCTGATGCGAGTATCCATCATTACAGATGCTGAGGAAAGAAAGCTTCACAGCATGAAATTGTGATAAGCCTACATAATTGCCTTTAGCTACACCTCTGACTAGTTTTCAAGGATGTGTCTACTGGTTTACTGGAAATCTTATTGACAGGAAGAAGCATTCATTTTTAATCTGCTACTGCAATCCTTCGTTCATCCCAAAAGATCTACTGATTTCACCATTTCATGACTATTTACTCATATGAAACCATTTGCTTCGTGTTTACTATCTACTGATACATTCTGACAGCACAATATACAAATGTCATCATCGACTGTAAATAGTGTACTTCAGAGTCGGTGACATATTTTCTTTCCCTACATAATATTACCCTTGCGTATTCTTTTGAGTGTGAATATGTCTATATGAGGATTCTGCCAGTGGACAAGCGTAAAACAATGTTAAGACATCTTGTGTTCATGCACAAATTTACTTAGTAACTCTTCCTTGGTGCTCTTCTCAGTCACACGGACTTGTAATGCTTGGTCTGACCCCTTTCCATTTGTTAGCACAAGACCTAAGCTTAACCTTTTTATACATCTTGCATACTGTAGCTTTTCCATAAACACATTCACACCATCACACTCTCACATATTTTTATACATACAATTATTTATTTTCGGTGTGGCCCTAATGTTTTGGTATCAAACACGTAATTATTGTGTTCCCTATTTAACTGCATTATTTACTGGAAAGACACTTAAATACTAACTTAAAAGTAAGTGCATAGTTGCTCGCTGGTTACTAATGTATCATACTTTCAGTATTCATACATTCAATTTCTATCAGTATGCAGTTCCTTCTTTATCAATTTTTCATGAGCGCACATGTTTGCACTGTGGTTGTCATTTTGGCTTACCTTGTTGTGCCTGGAAAGAAAAGTGTTGTTGTAGGTGGGGCACAATACTATGTCTCGTAGTATACTCAGGACTTAGTATATATTTCTTCTTTCTTCATGTACATATCCCCTTTTGTGTAGCATGTAAATAGCTACTTTTATGAATGTGAACAGCTTGTACATGGTGGCATAGTGTGTTACTAGTTGTATGTAGATAGAGTTTACTTTGTCTTCTGTATATATATTTCTTAGCTTGGTTCTTCCTAATTCCTTAATTTTATTATAGTTCTTTAGTGTAGACGTTTTATTTCCTTAGTAGTCAACTCAAAGTTTCTCTAAGTGTAGATTACTTCTTGTTTCTTTGCTAAGTTACAATCGTCATCTGGCGGCAGTCCATTGGCTTAATCTGTGCTGTGCACATGCGCAGTCATGTCTTCACACCATTTTGGAACTTCCTTGCACTGTGTCTCAATCGCACGTCTACTTTGTGTTTAAACAGTACAGTGTCAAATTAGTTTCTCTCACTCTGTGAGAGTAATGTTTTCTTGTCTTCCCTAACTCATAAACATACAATGAAAATCTTACATAACTAAAACTTACATCCTAATAAGGCAACACACATGAAATAGGCAAAATGAAATCTTTCCTTAATACTAAACATCAATCGTAATAAGTATATTCGGCCCACCCGGTTAGCCATGCGGTCTAATGCACGGCTTTCTAGAGTGGGAAGGAGCGCCTGGTCCCTGGCACGAATCTGCCTGGTGGACTTGTGTCGAGGTCCGATGAGCTGGCCAGTCTGTGGATGGTTTCCAGGCGGTTTACGATCTGCCTCGGCAAATGCGGGCTGGTTCCCCTTATTTCGCCTCAGTTACTCTATGTTGGCGATTGCCGTGCAAACAAGTTCTCCACATATGTGTACACCACCATTACTCTACCACGAAAACATAGGGGTTACACTTGTCTGGTGTGAGACGTTCCCTGGCGGGTCCACAGGGACCGAACCGCACAATAATCCTGAAAGAGTGGTTAGGTGTGGGGTGGCAGAGGGGTGAAGTGGACTGCGGTAGTCGTCATGGGGTTGTGGACCACTGCGGCTGCAGCAGGGATGGAGCCTCTCCGTCGTTACTACGCCCCGGTTAACATACAGTACAATACAGTACAATAAGTATATTCAAGTGGACAGTATGTCAGGTCTTACATACACTTACACACATTGCTCCAAGTTGCAATTGATCAGTGCCAAATTCTGTTTAGTGCACAAATTCTCGTATATCTTTGTGTGGGTAGAGTCCTTTTTTCTTACCACTGTTTGAGTATATTAACGTATCGACTCCTGGGTGAGGGATTTTTGATATAACAAATAGTCCTGTGTACAGCAGTTTGCACTTGCGATTCAGCTCGTCGTACTTCGTCGGTTTGGGATGAGTCCTGAGGAGTATCTGTTGTCCTAGATCGTACTCTGCAGTGTCTCCTCATTTGTTATCATGCAACTGTTTTCTGTACACCGCCTTTTCTTCAGTGCTAACCAGTGCCCAACGCATTTTCTCTTCATGCGATACTTGCTCCCTACGGACTTTGGATGGAGGTTTTTCCTAATCGTCTACTTGTCTTTTGGCAAACAGTAATTCTGTAGGTGAAAAGCTGGTTGAGCTGTGTGGGAGGTCATTAACAACTTGGTGAAATGGGGTAACGTATTCAGTCAATCTTGTGTGTTTGTTAGGGGGAAAGGCGAGAGAAATCTGTTAAATTCCTCAAATATTCTCGCTATAGGACTTGCTTCTTGGTGAAACCTGGATGTAAGTATATGTGTAATGTTATGACTGTTCATGAACTCTTTCCAATAGCTGCCTGTAAAGTATGACACGTTGTCCATCATCAGTATTTGTGGCTTGCCTACTCTGGGTAGATAATCTGTTGTAATTCTTCTGATGATGGTGCTCACAGTCACCGTCTGCAAAGCACACAATTTGACTTGGAGAAAACATCAAATAGAGCAACAACATATCTTACATTTCCTTTTCCTTGTGGATACGGTCCAGTCACATCCAAGAAAACTATTAGTAAGGGTCTTTTAGGCAATATTGGGTGTAGTTCAATTATTTGTATGCATAGCCTCTCCTATTACTTGCAGAACTTTTCGTCTTAAAGTGCTTATCTTACTATGGCATTTGGAGACGTCATAGTGTCTCCAAATATTCTGAGTGTATAATATAAACTCGTTAAGGTGATTCTCCGACAAACAGACACAGCCGTCCGCTGTGGCCGAGCGGTTCTAGGCACTTCAGTCCGGAACCGCGCTGCTGCTACAGTCGCAAGTTCGAATCCTGCCTTGGACATGGATGTGTGTGATGTCCTTAGGTTAGTTAGGTTTAGGTAGTTCTAAGTCTAGGGGACTGATGACCTCAGATGTTCGGTCCCATAGTGCTTAGAGCCATTTGAACCATTTGAAACAGACACACCACAGGCTGTACTCTGGGTGGTATCAATGAAACAATAGACCTTGGCAATTCATAAAAATTGTTTTCAACCTGGCATCATTGTTCTGCAGCATGGTTAGCCTTACATTTTGCTACCTGGGATCCTTCTGCTGTAATTACTCCATGCATTCAAACCTCCGGGTGGGGACTACTCAGGAGGATGTCGTTATCAGTACTGGCGTTCTACGGGTCAGAGCATGGAATGACAGATCCCTTAAACGGGCAGGTAGGTTAGAAAATTTAAAAAGTGAAATGGATAGGTTAATGTTATATATAGTGGGAATTAGTGAAGTTCGGTGGCAGGAGGAACAAGACTTCTGGTCAGGTGAATACAGGGTTATAAATACAAAATCAAATAAGGGTAATGCAGGAGTAGGTTTAATAATGAATAAAAGAATAGGAATGTGGGTAAACTACTACAAACAGCATAGTGAACACATTGTTGTGCTCAAGATTGATAGGAAGCCCACGCCTGCCACAGTAGCACAAGTTTATATGCTGACTAGTTCTGCAAATGACGAAGAGACTAATTAAATGTATGATGAGATAAAAGAAATTATTCCCCTAGTGAAGGGAGACGAAAATTTAGTAGACATGGGTGACTGGAATTCAATAGTAGGAAAAGGAAGAGCAGGAAACGCAGTAGCCGAATATGGAATGGGGGCAAGCAAAGAAAGAGAAAGCCACCTGGTAGAATTTTGCACAGAGCATAATTTGATCATAGCTAACACTTGGTTCAAGAATCATGAAAGAAAGTTGTATACATGAAAGAAGCCAGGATATACTAGAAGGTATCAGATAGATTATATAATGGTAAGGCAGAGATTTAGGAACCAGGTTTTAAATTGTATGCCATTTCCAGGGGCAGATGTGGACTCTGACCACAATCTATTGGTTACGAACGGTAGATTAAAATTGAAGAAACTGCAAAAACGTGGGAATTTAAGGAGGGGAAGTGACAGAACCAGAGGTTGTGGAGAGTTACGGGGAGAGTATGAGGGAACGATTGACAAGACTGGAGGACAGAAATACAGTAGAAGAAGAATGGGTAGCTTTGAGAGATGAAATAGTGAAGACAGCAGAGGATCAAGTAGGTAAAAAGACGAGGGCTAGTAGAACTCCTTGGGTAACAGAAGAGATATTGAATTTAATTGATTAAAGGAAAAAATACAAAAATGCAGAAATGAAGCAGCAAAAAGGAATACACACGTCTCAAAAATGAGATCGACAGGAAGTGAAAAGCTGCTAAGCCGGGATAGCTAGAGAACAAATGTAAGGATGTAGAGACGTATATCATCAGGTGTAAGATAGATACTGCCTACAGGAAAATTAAAGAGACCTTTGGAGAAAAGAGAAACACTTGTGTGAATATCAAGAGCTCAGATGGAAACCCAGTTCTAAGCAAAGAAGGGAAAGCAGAAAGGTGGAAGGAGTATATAGAGGGTTTATACAAGGACGATGTTCTTGAGCACAATATTATGGAAATGGAAGAGGATGTTGATGAAGAGGAAATGGGAGATACGATACTGCATAAAGAGTTTGGCAGGGCACTGAAAGACCTAAATCGAGACAAGGCCCCAGGAGTACACAACATTCCATTACAACTACTGACAGCCTTGGGAGAGCCAGTCCTGACAAGACTCTACCATCTGGTGAGCAAGATGTATGAGACAGGCGACAAATCATCAGATTTCAAGAAGAATGTAATAATTCCAATCCCAAAGAAAGCAGGTGTTGACAGATGTGAAAATTACCGAACTATCAGTTTCATATGCCACAGCTACAAAATACTAACACGAATTCTTTACAGACGAATGGAAAAACTGATAGAAGCCGACCTCAGGGAAGATCAATTTGGATTCTGTAGAAGCGTTGGAACACGTGAAGCAATACTGACACTACGACTTATCTTAGAAAATAGATTAAGGAAAGGTAAACATATGTTTCTATCATTTGTAGACTTCGAGAAAGCTTTTGACAATGTTGACTGGAATACCCTCTTTCGAATTCTGAAGATGGCAGGGGTAAAATACAGGGAGCGAAAGGCTATTTACAATTTGTACAGAAACCAAATGGCATTTATAAGAGTCGAGGAGCATGAAAGGGAAGGAGAGGTTGGGAAGGGGGTGAGACAGGTTTATAGCCTATCCCCTATATTATTTAATCTGTATATTGAGCAAGCAGTAAAGGAAACAAAAGAAAAATTCGGAGTAGGAATTAAAATCCATGGAGAAGAAATAAAAACTTTGAGGTTTGCCGATGACATTGTAGTTCTGTCAGAGACAGCGAAGGACCTGAAAGAGCAGCTGAACGGAATGGACAGTGTCTTGAAACGAGGATATAAGATGAACATCAACAAAAGCAAAACAAGGATAATGGAATGTAGTCGAATTAAATCGGGTGATGATGAGGGATTAGATTAGGAAATGAGACACTTAAAGTAGTAAATGAGTTTTGCTATATGGGGAGCAAAATAACTGACGATGGTCGAAGGAGAGTGGATATAAAATGTAGACTGGCAATGGCAAGGAAAGCGTTTCTGAAGAAGAGTAATTTGTTAACAATGAGTATAAATTTAAGTGTCAGGAAGTCATTTCTGAAAGTATTTGGGTGGAGTGTGTCCATGTATGGAAGTGAAATGTGGACGATAAATAGTTTAGACAAGAAGAGAATAGAAGCTTTCGAAATGTGGTGCTATAAAAGAATGCTGAAGAGTAGATGGGTAGATCACATAACTAATGAGGAGTTATCGAATAGAATTGGGGAGAAGAGAAATTTGTGGCACAACGTGACTAGAAGAAGGGATCGGTTGGTAGGATGTATTCCGAGGCATCAACGGATCACCAATTTAGTATTAGAGGACAGCGTGAATGGTAAAAAACGTAGAGGGAGACCAAGAAATGAATACACTAAAAAGAATCAGAAGGATGTAGGTTGCAGTAGGTACTGGGAGAAGAAGAAGCTTGTACAGGATAGAGTAGCATGGACAATTGCATTAAACCAGTCTCTGGGCTGAAGACCACAACAACATAGTATGGCTGTTGTGTTTTATCTGTGATAAACAAAATCCTGATTTCTGAATTATTCTCCATGAATTCCAAGAATTCGTCTAGGGTTGAAGTCTCGATACAGCATCAGCAATTAGATTTTGATTATGTTTGATGTCCACAGTTACAAACAACACCTAACGGGCTGCTTTCCCCACAGGTAACATTCGAACTTTTTGAACACCCATATTACCTCGAGAGCTTCCAATTCGATCACTTGGTTGTAATAGCCAAGTAACTAGCTACTGTGTGAATGATGGATTTAATGAAAGCAGATGTAAATATTAAACCTGTAAATATTAGAAGTATAATTTTAATATATGTACATAATTTTACTGTTTATAGGCTGAGAATCATTAAAATTAATGGAACTCAAGTTTTTCTGATTACATTTTTGTAATGTGTTTATCTGACATGTTCCACACCAAGGAGGATCCCCTCTTTTGTGGGTCTATGGAATGAATAATTAATCTAATGTAATCTAATCTAATCTGATTGCCAGGTCCTTAACCTATTGGTTCTGGTAAGAGGATTGTCACCCCCTGGGGATAACCTGTCCTGTTTATTGGCAGGTCCTTAACCTATTGTTCTGCTAAGTGGATTATGACCCCTGAGGATAATCTGTCCTTCAGAGAAACCCATCACACCTCCCCCACTCCTCCTCCCCTCTTCCTCCACCACTCCTCTGGGAACTCCCCTCACTGAGACAAGCACACTTTTGATATAAATTTAATTGACTAATTAATTAACTCAATTAATTAATTGCACCTTCCCCTCTGGGAAGCCCCAGCCCTCCCCCTTCCCTTCCCCACCTGGAAATTGGCAGAAAAAAGATTCAATTGATAGCCCATTTGGCGGAAATCGATTGCAGTGTGTGGAATATTGGTTAAACAGTTTCCGGTAGACAAGCACTAAGTGGGATATTGTTTATTTAAACAATTGATGGGATATAAGTCGGCATATGAAATATGGTTTATTTATTTATTTAAAGAATTTGGCAGGAAATCGATTGCAGTGTATGGAATATAGTTTTAAACAATTTAGACAAAGTGTGGAATATTGTTTACTTAAACAATTTATCAGATACAATGAAGCATTTCGTATATAGCTTATTTATTTATTTAAAGAATTTGGTGGTAATTCGATTGCAGTGTATCAAATATTGTTTACACAGTTACATATTGTATGGAATATTGTTTATTTTAACAATTAACGGATACAAGGTTGTGTATGGAATATAGTTTATTTAAAGAACTTGTCAGGAAATCGATTGCAATGTGTGGGATGTTTAAACAACTGCGGCGCTTTTATATTCTAATCACTTAAAGAATCATGCAATTACACTGTCACTGATTGTTTAAACATATGTGAAAAACTTTCTCACATCTCACCAGCCAAGCAGGCTGCCCAGAATCGAAGTGCACAAGATGGACTTGGATCAACAAGTGTTCATGCCGGCCATTGCAAGTAGCAGTGCGCTAATCCCTGGGGACAAAAGCATACATCCTATCAGTCTCCCACAACCATCTCAAGTGATCACATCCTGTTTCTGCATGCGTGTACCAAACTGTTGGATACCAGTGCACACAGGAGGTCCCTTCCTTCCAAAGCAAATACCTGACTGTGGATCGATCCTGAAATACTGCTGAAGGTAATAAATAATTAATTTTCAGTCACATGATCATGATGTAGGGATATAAGGCAGACACAGTAGCAATTTCACACACACATAATTTGACAAATTAGCAGCAGGCTGTTGGACCAAGGTCCATAAACAAAAACATGGTAAGGTAATGATGCCCAAGCCATGTTTTAAAAGAAGCTCTGTAATTCTGGGATTGAACAGGAAAGAGATCAAACTTATGATTGCATTGATGACAGGCCATGGGAATTTCAAAAAAACACCTACACACAATGGGTATAATGGAAGAAGACCCTAACTGTAGGATCTGTGATGAGAGTGAAGAAACTGCATCACACCTAACCTTTGAATGCGCGACATTGGAGAGCAAAAGATATAGAATCTTTGGGACAACTACACCTGAAGAAACTGTGTCTAACAAAACACTGGTAAAGGGACTCCTTGACTATCCAAGGGCATTGGTTGGCTTTACTAGATATACAGGGAGCGATACCACACAATAAACTCAGTTTCGGTGTGTGCAGTTGTGGGTTAAGCCTAAGCTGTTTTAGCTTCCCTGTTAAAATCAAATCAAATCAAACTCAAGCAGCAGGCTGAGTCGAAATACACTTTAAAAAAGAATGTTCCATACAAAGAGAGAGAGAGAACGAGAGAGCCATAGTTTGCTTTGCAAATGACATAGGAACTGTCGTGGGGTGTTTAAACAATTATACTATTTCATTCTGTCATGGACACTAAACTGCCCCAGCCTTCCTGGTGCACTTTCTTGTGGTACACTTTGTAACATATCGATTAGAAGTTGGTTTATATTATGTAACTGTGTATCTGTAATTATGAAGTATGTATTCTTTGCTGATTAAGGTCATTGATTTGTGACAGAAATTTAAAGGCATTGTAATGTATATATGAAAAAAGCTAAATGATGTTTATATAATGAAATTTTATAATATGTGTATATTTAGAAGAAAAACATTGTATATTGGTTCATGCTTAGGGTACTTGTATTGTAAAATGTAAAAGATGTAGGGAAATCCCTCCACAATGGAAGTGGCTTGGCGTGATGTAAAAGGTGGTTTTGGCGGTAGAGCTGGGCGGCTCCTTGGTGTGAAAAGTATGCAGTCAGTGGCTAGACATTGCACAGTACACATCGACTGTGCCAAGGGAGGGAATTGGAAACCGCTTTGCAAGGAATTTTGCCTCGGATGTGGATGTAGCTGCTGTATGGTACTCTCGGCAATAAGGAACGGCTCTAACACATTAAAAATCCGTCGCCAAGGAGAAATTGTATAGAGCACTCCATCATCAAGAGGCGTGAGTATGGTTAGCTGCCACGTCGCTTGCCACCATATCTTCGCCACTACTCCACCACCTTCATGCATGCTGATATGTATCAGAGCATGGACCCGTTAATTTGTGTGAGTGATTTTAATAATAATCCAAGTGCTATAAACCAATGTTTAGAACTATAACTTTCATCCTGATCATGAACCTATGCAGGATATCCTCCTAAGTGTGTCCTGTTTAAAATGCACTATTATTGTTTATTTATGTTTGTCAGATGTGCAAGGATTATTAAAAGTGCAGCTAGTTAGAATTTTACTGAAATACTCTCAATTTATTGCAAAGTATCGTTTTGCAAAAATTTAGTACCAGGCTGTGTAAATGTTATTGTCTAAAATACCTGCTTCACAGGCAATGAAAAAAGGTAAATAAGTTATACTCATTTGAAACTTAATTTAGCTTTGATTACTATCATGAGCTTAGTGTTGAACAATTTGCCTGGAAAAGAGTGAAAACATAAACTATTCTAAGTGAAGCTAAGGATTAAATTTAGTTGAATTGAATTTTGCTACTGAAATAATCAGAGTTTAACTAGTGATACAATATCAGTTTATGGGTACCCACTATATTCTTCTCATATTAGAAAGATAATTGGAATATTATTGCTGCTAAGGAAATCCAATATATTTTTTTAAATGGGAGTATAAAGTGTGATATTATTTGCTTTTTTTATTTTTATTACTGGTTGTTACATGTCAGTTAAATTAGAAGCCCCTCCATGTCCAACTTTTGTTCAGTGCTTCCTGAAGTAACATCTCAGTAATGAGTCACGTAATGATCGTGATTGTAGTTGTTATTATTATGAGTTGGGTACAATTTTGCTTTCTGTAATCACTGGTTTGTGCATTATTGGTAACTACTGCTACCCACAGCTTAGACTGCCCTGTGTCCATTTGTATCCAGTTTGCTATTCAAAGAGAATCTTAATGAAAGTCACTTCAGCAACTAATATTCAATTTTCTTAAACATATATTTTCAAATTAATGTGCGTAATTGGGCTGGCGACCATTCGATTTTTCATTCGTATATGAATTTTACTACTTTCATTATCTTCAAAGTTAAAGCCTGTTTAGTTTTTCTATTAGTTGCACTATATTCAAAATTACACTCCGATACCTTCATTCATTGGGCAAACACGCGGTCAAAATTTCCCAAATCCTCTCAGAGGGAAACATTAGTTTGTGTCACGACAGGCTAGTGTTATAACTTCACAAACTGCTTCAGGAGTTATTAAATCTGGTGTGGAATATCACATCTTGATAATGTCATAAATGTTGTGTCACAAGAAATATTAATTAAATCGTTAACAAAGGTGTTGAAACAATTTTATTCAAAAACACACACATTGTTGAAAATTACTCGAAACTCGAAAAAAAAAAGATCAACACACCACCGTAGTTTTCGTGCATAAACAAGAGTGTTATGTTTTTGATGAGAAATTTCATTAAATAATCCTAACCTCTTACTATTTGACGTCACGACTGGAAGTGGTGATGTATGAAATACAAGTTGGAATATCAAATTTCGATGTGAGTGTATACAACCACACTTACATAATTATCGACTACTACTGATCTACTAAGTGTATTTTCTTTTTTAAAACGCTATAGAATTCTTAAAATCGGTACTCTCCACTACATTTGAAAGGGTGAGCAAGGGTCTACCACTTGATGGGATAGTAACAACAACAACAACAACAAATACCACTGCAAGACAGAGTTCATTGTGATGAATTGAGAAGCAGTTAACAGGACACATTTAAACTACAACCCAACCAGTGTTAGTAGCAACTGTCATGGCCAGATGTCAGAGATCGCTATCAATCGGGAATTTGATGTAGCGATTGGGTTTTTAAAGTCTTACAGAACTGCTGAATTGTTTGTCTGTGCTACATTCAGAATGAGGAGGAAGGGGATGAAGAAGAGTCGTGTTGTAGGATAGACGCAACAGCAAATGCCACTGCAAGACAGAGTCCACTGAGATGTATTGAGAAGCACTAAACACGACACATTTAAACTTCGATTCAGTCCATAGCAGTAGTTGTCCATTGCTAGATGCCTGAGGTCGTTGAAAACACTTGCACATCTGACTTGCTCATCTCCCAGATGTTCACACAGAGTGCCCGCCCACCGTACACTGACAGCGCCAATGCTCAGAGGCTGAAGAAAACAGCAGCAGACGTCGATGTGCATCATGCTGGAGTGAACCACCCCAACCAAGGAGTGCATTTGGGGATTATTGGAGTGGTAGGAATTCGGATTTTATCAATATGTCCAGAGTCAACAGTTGCCATATTGAATCTTCTCAAATATCCATGTAAAAATCGGGGAATACTCATAAAACACGCGATCGCGAAGGCTGCCCAACACATACTGAGAATTGGTTCAGAAAGAGAATAGCCATTCAGCCAGCCAAAACTTCTCTTTGAACCCGCCATTCGCGAGAACATTAATCTGGCAATGCCATTCGTTCCAGCCATAGGCTACCACTGCCGTGCGCTCCCACGCCCCAGTCTGTGTCGTCCTAGGAAACCAGTCACATATTTATCACTGTAATTACGAGGGTTGTCCAGAAAGTTTTCTCAGCCAAAAATAATGCTGCAAAGGCAAAACGTTACGTGTGTATTATCTGAAGTCTCCTGGGTGAGCGCGCCGAATTTCCGTCACTTCCGACAGATAGCGTAGCTGCGGGACGGTTTCAAAATGGCGCCTGTAGCTGATGTACGTTACAAGCAATGTGCCGTCATTGAATTTCTCACTGCAGAGAAAGAAACTATGGGGAATATTCACTAACGCTTGTGCAAAGTCTATGGAGCAACTGCTGTCGTCAGAAGTACAGTTACATATTTATATGGATATGGTGTCTGTTCTTTCAGACGTGACCTGCAGCCCTCTAGAACGAAATTAGAATTGTATTAATAATTTCAGCTGCTAATGGGCGTTGATATATATCAACGGGGACAGGTGAAAATGTGTGCCCTGACTGGGACTCGAACCCGGGATCTCCTGCTTAGATGGCAAACGCTCTATCCATCTGAGCCACCGAGGGCACAGAGGATAGCGCGACTGCAGGGACTATCTCGCGCACGCCTCCCACGAGACCCACATTGCCACCTTGTATGTCCACGCACTACATTCGTAGTGTCTCACCCCAACACACTCATTACTCGTGGAAGACATTCTTACAAAGTCCCGTAAGAGTTCGGGGAATATGTGTGCATCTGCACAGAAGAAGAAGGTCATGTCCGGTGTTGCCAGAACTATATACTTATATGAATATGGTGTCTGTTCTTTCGGACATGTCCGAAAGAACAGACACCATTGATGACCTGCAACCGTCTAGAACGAAATTAGAATTGTATTAGTACCTTCAGCTGCTAACGGGCGTTGATATATTTTCACCTGTCCCCTTTGATATATATCAACGCCCGTTAGCAGCTGAAGGTATTAATACAATTCTAATTTCGAAGTACAGTTAGTCGCTGCGCACAGAGGGTGAGGTCATCAAAAGGTGGTTCGGCGGTGCTCCACGATTTGCAGCCGTCGGGGAGACCATCCATGTCCATCCATGTCACACCTGACATGCTGCAGCGAGCTGGTGTTGTCATTCGCGAGGAAAGACGCATTACGACTCGGCAATTGCCGCTGCATCTGTCAATCAGAAAAGGAAGTGTGGCTCCACCACCAGGGCAAGGATTGGTACTGACAGGGCATACACACCCTTGTTTCGCGCTGGAGGAAGGCCATAGAATGGGATGGAGATTAAGTGTGTAGATCAAACACCATTCTTTCATGTGTGTAATTCTCATTATATTCAATAAAGAATTGTTGAAGCAAAAAATGTGGTGCATTACTTTCTGGGCAACCTGTGTACAATTAATTTGTGATTACAGCCTCAATCTGGTGACATTAAACAAAGAGCAAAGTATAGGAATTATCCCCTCCTGATGGCTGTGACTCTGGATATACAAATATCTATATCCTCTTTATGAGTAGACGTAATTTTCCACATAAAATCTTTCACCTCCTTGCGCTATCGCAATTCTTCACATCAAATCCATACCTACCCTTACCACAGGACATACTCATTTTTTTGCTCATGTCAGAACACTGACCTCAGTGCACCTACTTTATAGGCCTCCTCATCACAGTGAAACTATCACTCATCCCCTACTAAGTATAATACTTCGCGATTAACTGAGTGCTGGTGACACCAAACAATACTGAACGAAAATCCGCTATGGATGGATATGCCTCATTTGTTTTTCTAGCAAGCGGTACCACTGTGCCTTAGGAAGAGAGACACACAATAGTTTTATAAGCGACCAGCCATTAAAAACATGAACTGTCTCCCTGCATAAAAAGCGGTCTTGGTTCTACAGGCGCACACAAGTATCGCTAATGATATCCATGTTAAAAACCATAGAAGCTTTATAAATCGAGATATGACACTGCCTCAGAATCATACTGGTGAATCATACTCGTACCACTCTCACATCTCGAATCACCTTTTTTGAACTCATCTGCTAATGATCTCATAGAGCAAAACTCCAATGTAGTTTCTTAGACAATCCCTATGCATCTTGTAACCGTTCCTCAGTCTGTGTCCCGCCACCCTGCTGATCGTTCCAATATGTCAGAAACGAACAGAAGTCGGACAGTGCTGTATCTACCACCTTCTGTATGCCATGGAGAAACAGGGTGAGTTGAGTTAATGTGACAGGACTATGTTTTGGTGAAATCCCATTAAATATACAGGTATTGGTTCACTCGGTGGCACAAGTTGCTTACACAGACATGTGTAAACTTTCATCGCCTGTACTGTAGAAGGACCATATCCCACCAATCATTAGTTGCAAGAGAGGGGGTCTCTGTGTTGTTGTTTGACACATTTTTTTCTGCTGTAACACATCTAAGCAGTGTGTGACAACAGTTTCGTACACTGTCATATATTTTGTACTTCCACCACGGCTTCAAGGTCTGTGTCAGTTTCTAAACTGACATTAACATGTTTTCATTCATTGGCTCTCACAGAAAACTAGACATTGCACAGTATAAATTATGCTGCTGCTCCCACAACATACAGGATGACTGAAATAAAAGACAGACATGGTGTTTCTTATTGACAAAAATTCAGAAGATTTCACAACATATGGTAAATGAATGAGTTTCTCGGCATTGTGGAGCGTTTCCAAACAGCTGTCTGAAGTTGATGGCCTCTACATTTAATCTCATCTTTCACGGTGACGCGGTAGCAGATGTTTCAGTGTTCCATTTCCATTGAATCCTCATAGTGCAGTCATGTACATGATCACTGTCTCAGTGCTGACCACCCCCGGAAGGTGTTGCTCCCACCAAGATTCCATCTCCATCTCAAATAAGTGATGTCAGTCAATAATTATGTGGTAATCAACAGTACCAGTGGGCGATGGCACGGAAAAGACACTGTCGATGTATTTAATAAACATCACAGTCGATAGTGCGATCAATTTTAGCAGTTCTAATAGTTTTTCCCCGTAACTTCAATGACGACCAATGATTTATTTATTTATTTATCTCTTGTTCCGGTGATCCATGTTGCGACACTATCACAGGATATGGAACGTGTCAATTTTACTAGCTTTTGGCCAGAATTTATGGTAATACATACAACAAAACAAAAACAGTAAATAGTACCTTAGGTCCCACTACAAAAAAATACATTTTAGAGATAGAGAGAGATTACAAAACAAAAAACAGTAAACAGTAACTTAGGTCCCACTACAAAAATACATTTTGGAGATAGAGAAAGATTACAAAATAATAAGTGTTACAGAGAAATAAATATTGCAAAATATATGTTTACAATAAAAATATTCGGTATTACAAATACAAATTTGGGCATTTACAATACAAGAAATGTTAAACATTGTAGTTCAGGAACTCTACTAATGTATAAAGTGATCCTTGCAATAGGAACTGCCTTAAAGTTTTTTTAAACAAGAGATCATCTACCAAACACTTAATTCTTGAAGGGAGGGCATTAAAAATCTTACAGCCACTGAAATGGACTCCTTTCTGCACCATACTTAGATTTGGCTGTTCATAGTGGATATCATGTTTCCTTCTAGTATTGTGACTGTGATATGCACTATTCAGCTTAAAGATGGAGTTTTATTTCCTTATGAAGCACATCAACGAGAATATATATTGCGCAGTGGATGTAAGTATTTCAAGCTTCTTAAAAAGGTTCCTGCATGTGGCTCTAGGATGGACTCCACACATGATCCTTATGGCTCTTTTTTGTACACACAATACTTTTTTAGCCAGTGGCTGATTTCCCCAAAATGTAATTCCAAATGCCATAATTGCATGAAAGTAACCATAATACGCTGACTTCATGGTTTCCATATTTCCATAAGAAGAAACAATGCGCAATGCGTATGTTGCTGATCTTAGTCTTTTGCACATATCCACGATGTGGTTTGACCAATTCAGTTTGCTATCAATATGCAAGCCTAGGTATTTTGAGGAATCTACCCTGGTTATTGTCTGCTCACCTATCTTTACAAATATTTCCTCATCTTTGGATGTTTTGTGGAACTGAATGTAGTTTGTTTTACAGTAATTTAAAATAAGACCATTAATGTTGAACCAGTTCACCGTTTCATTTAAAACCTTATTTGCCATTACCTCAAGTTTATCTACTGAATTATCAATAAGTAGTGTAGTGTCATCCGCAAAAATAGCGAATCTACAATATTCCGTAGAGAGAGGGAGATCATTTATAAATATAATGCCATATTTCTGATATGGCAGCATGCTTCCCAATTTCTGTATCAATGCTAAATCACCCCTCCACTACTTTGCGAGTACCATATACTAGACTGGTAATCTAGATAGATGACTGTGCAGTACGTCCATTCTTTTTTAATTCTCGAACATATTTGTACCGAAGTATACCAGACAGCGTCCTACACCGACCTACATATTTCTGGCACTTCGATCATAATGCGTAATTTACAATTACGATTGCCCATCTATTCCTAAGTAGATGGGAGTCACAGAGCATTCTCACACTCTCGGGATAAAATTAAAGATTGAAAGATCTCCCCGCATTGTCTTTGAGCAATCCTCCCTACAATACTTTCACCGATTTAATTTGCAGCTAACCAGAAGTTGGAGGCTACTATATGTGCTACATTCCATGTCTCGTGAAGGAACAGAGCGAGCCCAATCCGTAACTACTGTTTAGAGAAGACTGTTCTGCACCAATCTTACTTACGGCACCCATTCAAGTGTGCAAGATCTCTCCAGATGTGCGCATTTCGAGGAGGTCAGCACCCCTTATCGGTGCATAGTAGATATGAGAGTATGGTGATGGTGTAACAGATGGTTAGGAAGAAGAGTGTGGTTTTATGCATGATGGAGCTCCAGGCAATCGGAGTTTGAAGCATTTTACGTAATTCAGCTGCACTATCGATTCCGAAGTATTGTTCTAGTGTCAATACCTAGGAGCAAGTGGCAAGAGAGAAATGATCGTGGACTTTAAAAACATGCGGTTCCACACTTGAAACACGCTATTATATTGAAGCAGTGTGGTTTCCGACCTATTAGTCATGTGAAATGAAATGTAGTTCCAGCGCACGACATACTTTCTCCGTGGAAGTTTCTCTACTGTAAACTATGGTGACAAACTGTAAAGTGATAAAACTACTACCTTGCACACCAAAGAAAACATCAATTCTTTGTAACCCATGCACTACATAAGTTTCCAGAGGTGTATAGTTCACGCCCAATTACAGTTCGGAAATTATGATATGTTCACAACAGTCCTATAAATGATCCTCGGCAGCCGCAAATGCATTCGAAGAAACAGTGACATCTTACGAGGAAATCGATCAGTAGCCAGAGGTCCGCCCCCGGTAGCTGAGTGGTCAGCGCGACAGACTGTCAATCCTAAGGGCCCGGGTTCGATTCCCGGCTTGGTCGGAGATTTTCTCCGCTCAGGGACTGGGTGTTGTGTTGTCCTAACCATCATCATTTCATCCCCATCGACCCGCAAGTCGCCGAAGTGGCGTCAAATCGAAAGACTTGCACCAGGTGAGCGGTCTACCCGACGGGAGGCCCTCGTCACACGACATATCATATCAGTAGCCAGAGAAGATGTAACAGTCATATCGCAGTTTTACCACCACCCCTGGTAATCTCCCTTTTGCACACAGAAGTCATGGTCCGATGTTATAGTGTATTGCTCATATGTGAGATAATATTACTGTTTCGCCTTGTCGCCATGTCTCTAGAATGCCTCCTCTTTCTACTATTAAGACGTGTATATGTAGCATTAGTCTACTCTCCACCTCCAGAAAACACAGTTCTGTTGATTTTGCCCAGTACTCATTTCATGGTAATTTTTTCTAATTTTATGTATTATCAGTCAATTTCTGTAATTTTACTATGTTTTCACGTTTTTACCTATTTAATCGTATTTCCCTCAATTTTTACGTATTTCACATCAATTTCCCGTGATTATACCAGGTTTTGCTCAAATTTTACCGATTTTATATCTTTTTTCATATTTTGCCATAGTTTTACATATGTATACGGTTGTATTGCTGACATACCCATGTGCTGTTTGATTTTCTACGAGAATATTTGCGCATGTGATACGCCAAACTACTAAAAAATCCTAAGACTTGTCCTCCCCAAATGATCCACATAAATGGATTTTGGATAGGACGATCACGAAAAGTATAGTAACAGTCGCCTCGTACATATATGAATCTGAAGACTCGATTTATGGCTTAGATGTGACAGAGAAATGGAGTACTTCGCATACATCTTCGTTCTTCTAGAGGAGGGAGTTGAAATAGGTTTCTCACCCATGAACATGATTCATCACAAATTCTTTGGAAGCCCTCTGCTGACAGTGGTGTGGAGACGTTTACTGCTAATGATTGCAGGTAGATAGCGCTCTAAGTCATACACAGAACATGCAATTATATACAGGTCGATCATACAATGTAGGCATACGATACAGTATACAGGTCGCTAGCAAGTTATACCACACAACTGACGCACCCAGAGAGAACAACGGAAAAAATGGTTAAATACATGATAAATGACCTGCTGCAACATTTCCCTCTTTCTAGAATGTATCATCAGTCTACTATTAAATCCATTGCTTGTTACAACCACTCTCAACCGATCACTCCCTTACTTTCTATCATCCTTTAACGCAGTTCCATATTAATTTAGAGGCAGATTGTTCTCTTTTCCAGGAAAGCATCCAAGATGCTACTCCGGTTGGGTGTAAATATGAATGTGCGTAACAGAAAATACTGAACGCGAAAATGAAGGAGGAGAAGGAGATTAGTGTTTAACATCCCGTCGACAACGAAGTCATTAGAGACGGAGCACAATCTCTTATTAGGGAAGGATGGGGAAGGAAACCGGCCGTACCCTTTCAAAGGAACCATCCCGGCATTTGCCTGTAACGATTTAGGGAAATCACGGAAAACGTAAATCAGGACGGCCGGAGATGGGTTTGAACCATCGTCCTCCCGAATGCGAGTCCAGTGTGCTAACCACTGCGTAACCTCGATCGGTGCGAAAATGAAGATTTGGCCCTGTCTGACTACCCTCTGAAGCAAATCTGAGGCTCTCTTAATGGTGATATTTCCTCCTTGTTGCTCTTTAACATATAAATTACATAAATGAATGATTAAGGGAACTAGTAGCTACAAAATGATACATGTTGATTCTGCTTATACATTTATTGTAGATTAAAACCCCTTTTATGTATCACAAATGTTTGTATATCAATGTCCAATGGACATAAAGAGACACAAATGAATTTCCTAACTAATATTAATCATCAATTGCCCAAATCTGCCCCTTTTTATGGCTATGTGATCTAATAAAAATAACGAGAGATGACTGACATCATCTATATACCAAACACTAGAGGACAATACTTTCAATCTACAGTGGTGTGCAACCTCAGTGGAAATAAAATTTACGTGATCACAACTGTTTAGCTTTATAGCCCTAATAAGCCGAAGCAATTAGCAATATCACCGTATGTACTGCGGCTGGTGCGTCAGAGTGATGGTTCTCGTACACGTCTGCGTAAATGGAAGAACTACAGCCACAAAATAAACAAACTCTTTCAAACACTAGGACGGCAGAAGGCAGTCCTCTGACTAGTATGATCCAATACGGTTCTCTCTTCTGAGTTCTACAGAAAAGAAACGCGAGCTCCCAGCCACAAGGATGGAATTCGGATAATGTCTCTATGTGAGTATATACAGAGGAAGTTCTCTCAATAACTGAACGCTGTGTACTCAACGACGACTCCCTAACCAGAAGCGAAGTCGAGAATCGTATAAGTTCGCAACAGTACAGTGCCTAACCGTTCTAACTATAAAATCTCCTGAGAGCAAAGACAGCAAGTCCGTCTGTACCAACAAAAGCTGATACTAAGCGACCATCAAACATGGGCGCTCAAAACGGAAGACCCTTTCTCTCCACCGCTGGCTTCCCAGGAAAGTTCGGCTCCTGTCCCTCGTAACTGCAGAAAGCGAATCATATTCTTGAAACCTCAGAATATTCTCCCTCTCTATAGCTTCTTCCGAACGCTGACCAACCATATTTTAGTCTTTTGTCATCCTGCGCGCAAAGTTTGTGAGGAAATACCTATCCTCGTTAATTAGGAATAAATACAATGGCATGCTTCTCAGAGTAAAAATTCTCAGAAATAACCCAGCCTGCATGATTTCCGAGGTAACACTTCCCGTTCCTCTCTGTTGCGTCCAAGATTTTCAGAGTTTTCCTAAGTATTATACGGTTATCCTTTGGCCCCGCTACAAGCCAGCCAGCCGCCACTGTATTGTGCTTCAGCGCTCAGGTGCCCCAACCGACCATCTTGGCTACTTCCTGTGGCAAGCAGGACCAACACACCGGCGTGGCTTTTCTACCCAAGGCTTGGGTTACGCCTACTGTTTCATTTCCACTGGCGATCCAACCTCTACTATTATAGGCAATCATTCATTACACTGTTTTGAGAATAAAGACACTTCATCACCTTTCAAGCAATAAGCGTTAACAACTATTTACAAGGTGTATGTGACAATGTCAGTCTTTTTTAAATATTCATATATACCATGTTCAACCTATCAAATATACCTAATTCCAGTTGTAAATCACGGCAAAGTATGTAGATGAGTGCTCGTAAGGCACGAAATTATAGCCACCTTACAAGCATCAAATACAACAGACAACATGCATGTATCACTATTACCTCAGTGGACATACAGTAGCATGTTGTTCTGCATGGTTCTGATTGGTGGAGAGTATAGAGAAGCACATTGTAAATACTATTGTTAAGACTTAAAACACCTAAACAGTCTTGCCCAGAATCAAGCAGGCAATCCATTCTGTAGTTGTATATTGCAGTCACCCCAGCTGGTAATACTATGCTCTTTAGCTAAGGACACTTTATAAAAGTTTATGAGTTTGTTGCTGATAACTTTGGGGTCATACCTGGGCTCGTGATCTGACATATATAATTTTATTATTCCTCACTTGGAGGTCATCCACGTTAAATATTCTATTTCAACTGTCTTATCGCTATCGACAAAAACTGACTTTCCCTGGTTACCAGTGCTTCCACGTCACATTTTGCTTGTACTCCTCTTGTTGTTGCGTACTCATTCCCATGTACAAGAATTTTCAAGCACCAGGCAGAAGGCATGCACCCAGCGCAAATGTACTATTTTTCTGGTCAGATGGTATAGTCTAGCTCTGTACTCGAATGCTACCAGTCACCTCCAACCACATATTCTACAGTTGCTGAGTGTTTGCTCTGTGACACACGCACGGACACAGCCATACTGAAAACAGAACAGAGCAGGTTGGTCTCTCATTATCCCTTAAATAATCTGTCCACCTACCTGGATAGGCTTCAGGTTGCCTGTCCCTTCACTCTTCAGTGGTAAATAATGGTTTAGCTTGCAAAAGCAGCGATGACGAAAATTCAGCTAATTATCTAGCACGCAAAGTCCACATAACTCCAGTCCATGGGTAGTAGCTGAAAGTTAGTTCAACTACCAAGCATCCAGGACTGCAGTACGAGTCATTTAAAAAATGTCATAAATTTCCTTTTAATTGATTTATTGTCTTTACAACAAGGAAAATGGCTGTCAAGTACGTTTTTAATATCCCAACATCAATTACGCAATATTACTTACTATCTCTGTTACATGTTCACATCCAAAAGCAGCCTGACGATATTTAGTCTGACCCGATATTTGGAACATGCTATGTAAGACAGTCTGGTATACATTGGTCCTAACGTTCGAGAATTAACAATGAATGGATGTACTGCACAGTCATCTACCTACATTTGCAATCTAGTATGTGGTACTCTCAAAGTAGTGGAAGTGTGGTTTAGCACTGATAAAGATACTGGAGGCATACTACCATATTATTGGTCCATGTTGAAATTAAGGGAAAAAACTGGTAAAACTGCTGAAATTCATCGCACTATCGACTGCGATGATTATTACAGTACATTAGCGGCGTCTTTTTCATCCCTTCTGCCTGCTGGTACACTGTTGATTACCACGTAATGACTGACTGACATCACTTATTTGAGATGTTGGGAGCAACACCTTCTGGGGGATGGTCAGCACTGAAACAGTGATCGTGTACATGAGTGCAGTGTGAGAATGCCATGGAAATGGAACACTGAGACGTCTGCTACCCAATCGCTATATAAAATGAGATTAAATGGAGAGGTCATCACCGTGGGACAGCTTTTGGAAACACTCCACAATGCCGCAAATCTCCTGCAGATTCCTTATGTTGAGATGTCTTCCTCATTTTTGTCAGTAAGAAACACCATTTCTGTCTTTTATTTCAATCATCCTGCGTGCTGTGAGAGCCGCAGTATAATTTACATCATGTGGTATCTAGTTTTCCATGAGAGCCAGTGGATCGAATTGTGTTAAAGTCAGTTTAGAACTTGACACAAACTTCGAAGTTGTTGTGGAAAATCAAAATTTGTGGCATTGTACAAAGTTGTACTCATACACTGCTTGGATGTGTTACAGCAGAAAAAAAATGTATCAAACAAAAATACAGGGACCCTCTC
Organism: Schistocerca serialis cubense; assembly: GCF_023864345.2. Classification (NCBI taxonomy): domain Eukaryota; kingdom Metazoa; phylum Arthropoda; class Insecta; order Orthoptera; family Acrididae; genus Schistocerca; species Schistocerca serialis. Next base: position 395,529,252 of record NC_064638.1, on the reverse strand, counting down.
TTGCAACTGATAGTCGGTGGGATATGGTTCTTCTACAGTCCAGGCGATGAAACTTTACACTTGTCTGTGCAAGCGATTTCGACCACCTTGGACCAATACCTGTGTATACAGACGGTATTTGTTTTCGATATAAATATATACACACACATCAAAAAAGTTTTGCATCACCCTGGTTCCCAGAACTCCTGAAGATAGACGATGACTGTGGATATTGTATCACAGACACAGTCCCTTTGACTGTTCAGAGATGTCACTAAACCCACCCAAAGATGTAAACAACCATGCATGAGCAGCGCCTATTAGATGGAGGGGGTCTGACAGCCGATCAGATCCAGTTATTCCACCAGGAAGGAGGCACATAGCTCATGTTGTCTGTAGTTCAACCATGCCTAGCGGTTTATACCGCGGTTCGATCGCGTCCGCATTGTTACTTTGTGCCAGGAAGAGCTCTCAACAAGGGAGTGTCTAGAGGTCTCGGAGATAACATGAGCGATGTTGTTCGGACATGGAGGAGATACAGAGAGACAGGAACTGACGATGACATGCCAAGCTCAGGCCGGCTACTACTACAATGGATGACCGCCACCTACATACAGATTATGGCTCGGAGTTACCCTGACAGCAACGGCACTATGTTGAATTATGCATTTTAATGCAGTTACAGGACATCATGTTACGACTCAAACTGTGTTCAATAGGCTGCATGATGCGCAACTTCACTCCCGACGTCCATGGCGAGATCTTTCTTTGCAACCACGACACCATGCAGTGCGGTACAAATGGGCCCAAAAAAATGCCGAATGGGCCGCTTAGGACTGGTATCACATTCTCTTCACCAATGAATGTCGCATATGCCTTCGATCAGACAATCGTCTGAGACGTGTTTGGAGGCAACACGACCAGGCTGAACGTCCTTAGACACACTGTCCAGCAAGAGCAACAAGGTGGAGATTCTCTGCTGTTTTGGGGTGGCATTTTGTGGGGCTGATGTATGCCACTGGTGGTCATGGAAGGCGCCGCTGTACGATATGTGAATGCCATCCTCCGACCAATAGTGGAACCATATCAGTAGCTTATTGGCGAGGCATTTGTGTTTATGGACAACAATTCGCTAACCCATAATGGACATCTTGTGAATGACTTCCTTCAAGATAACAACATCGCTCAACTAGAGTGGTCAGCATGTTCTCCAGATATGAACCTTATTGAACATGCCTGGGATAGATTGAAGAGGGCTTTTTATGGACGACGTGACCCACCAACCACTCTGACAGATCTATGCCGAATCGCCATTGAGGAGTGGGGCAATCTGGACTAACAGTGCCTTCATTAACTTGTGGATAGTATGCCACGAAGAATACAGACATGCAACAATGCAAGAGAAGGTGCTACTGGGTATTAGAGGTACCAGTGTGTACAGCAATGTGGACCACCACCTCTGAAGGTCGCGCTGTATGGTGGAACAACATCCAATGTATGGTTTTCATGAGCAATAAAAAGGGCGTGAATGATGTTTATGTTGATCTCTATTCCAATTTTCTGTATAGGTTCCAGAACCCTCGGAACCGAGGTGATACAAAACTTTTTTTGGTGTGTGTGTATATATACATATACATGAAGAGAGAGACGTGGTAAAATGATATTGTGTTCTATACTGGACGATGTAAGTGCAGTTTTCGCAGTTCATAGTTTTTCTCTGACAATGATAGAGAGTATGTCTGCGTGATAGACATGAATACACCCTGAAGGACACACATCTCCTTCATACTGCAGAGTTGCAAGTACTTTGGAAAGTCACCACACTGCAGTAGCAAAATCCTTGTCGTCCTTCCAGTTCTCGTAGCTGCTCATATTGTCTTTTCTACTACCTGTGTTGTAGGAAAAGCTTCGTTTCGCGTTGGCTTTGCACATTGTACACGGGTGGCAGAACTACAACAACATGTTTCCATTTCCACCACGTGGACAAAAGACGGTCCTGTCACTAACTCAGCTCACCCTGTTTCTCCTTGGCATGCAAAAGGTGGTAATACAGCACTCTCCGACATCCATTTGTTTCCAACTTAAACTGGAATTATCATAGGACAAAGCTGTAGGGATGGCAGAAGAGGGACTGAGGAACAGTTACAAGATGCATAGGGACCATCTAAGAAACCACGTTGGAGTTTTGCTCTATGGGATTCTTAGCAGATGGGTTCGAAAAAGGTGATTCGTTTCTAGATATCAGAGTGGCACAAATATGATTCGCCAATGGCTGTAATCATTAAAAGACGTCTCCAAAGGGTCCAACGCAAGTGTGTGTCATTAAATGGATAAAGTTGATTCCAAATCGCAGACAGTGTATCTATCAGAAAGTGTAACACACACACACACACACACACACACACACACACACACACACACACACACACACACGCGCGCGCGCGCGCGCGCAAATAAAACTCACGCACACTATAGACCTGAAAAGCCAGTGTATTGGTCATAGGATTTTGTACATTTCTTGTGACTTCACTTTGCATTTTTAAGTACTGCATGCGATCATTCTCAATCAAACATCATACTCCCTCGCCTCCTATGGCTCAGTGGATATAATGCAGAACATCTGACATGGCATCGAGATAGAATGCATTGCAAATATTGTTTGTTAGCGCGAGAAATATCTAGCGGCGGTATGAGGGAGTTATAAATATCAGCTTAATACCATGTTCTTTAGCCGAATCACTTTCTACATTCGGTGAGAATGGTGATTTTTATTACGAGCTTATACCGCCAGCGATGTGTATTCGCGCTTTCAGTCTTAATACACACCCGAGCGATCACCACCTATATTCAGTGTCGCTGTATTTCTGTGGAAGACTTCATTCGCAGGCAATACCATACCTTGATTTATAAAACTTCTATAGTTTTTAACATGGACATTGTTAGCGATACTTTGTGTACCTGTAGAACCAGTAATATAGTCGTAGCGATCATGATTTTAATAGCTGGTCACTTATAATACGATTATCTCTCTTCCTAAGACACAGTGGTACCACTTGCAAGAAAAACAAATGAGGCATGTCCATCCGACGCGGATTTTCGTTCAGTATTGTTTGGTGTCACCAGCACTCAGTTACTGACGAATGCCGGCCTGTGCGGCCGAGCGGTTCTAGGCGCTTCACTCTGGAACCGCGTGACCGCTACGGTCGCAGGTTTGAATTCTGCCTCGGGCATGGATGTGTGTGTTGTCCTTAGATTAGTTTTGTTTAAGTAGTTCTAAGTTCTAGGGGACTGATGACCTCAGATGTTAAGTCCCATAGTGCTCAGAGCCATTTGAACCATTTTACTGACGAATTTTTATATTTAGTTGGAGATAGATTTGCTGTGATTAGGGGCTTATAAAGTATGCGTACTGATGTCAGTGTTCCGAAATGTGCAAAGAAAATAACTATGTCCTGTCGTAACGGCAGGTATGGATTTGATGTGGAAAATTTGGAAATTTGTAGTAAGGTCTTATGGGACCAAACTGCTGCGGTCATTGATCCCTAAGCTTATGCACTACTTACTCTGACTTTAACTTACACTAAGGACAACACACCCCCATGCCAGAGGGAGGACTCGAACCTCCGACGGGGGGAACCGCGCGGACCGTGATAAATCGCCTGAGACCGCGGGGCTATCCTGCGCGGCGTGGAAAATTACGATAGCCGTAAGGGGGTGACAGATTTTACGTGGAAAATTATGGTCGTAAAGAGGATATAGACATTTATATTTCCAGAGTCACAGCCTTGAAGGGGTTACTTCTGATACTTCACTCAATGGCGAATGTCACCAGATTGAGGGTGCAATCGCAATAGTTAATTGTGATACAGTGATAAATATGTGACTGGTTTCCTAGGACGACACCAATTGGGGCGCTGGAGCGCATTGCAGAGGTAGCCTGTGGCAAGAAATGAATGGGCGTTTCCGGATTAAGGCTCTCACGAGAGGCGGATACAAAGAAAAGTTCCTGCCGGCCAGCCTGTTATTCTGTTCCTGCCAACAGCTGCAGGGGCAAATCCCGGCGGCAAAGCGCTCAGGACAGCGGAATAGCGAACTAACACTCAGTATGTGTTGGGCAGCCTTCGCGTTCGCGTGTATTGTAAGTGTCCTCCGATTTTTACGTGGATATTTGAGAAGATTCAACATGACAAGTGTTGGCGCTGGATGTACTGATTACATCTGAATTCCTACCACTCCAATCATCCCCAGATGCCCTCCATAATTGGAGTGGTGCACTCTGGCATACATACACGTCCTCGATTGCTGCAGAGATGTGCGACTGTTTTCAGTGGTCTCAGCCATCTAAATCCTATGGTAACTATCGCTACGGACTGGAGTGTAGTTTAAGTGTATCATGTTTAGTGCTTTTCAGTACATCGCAGTGGATTCCGTCTTAACAGTGGCATTTGCTGTTGTCCCTATCCTATGACACACTAGATCCTTCTTGTTCCTCCTCCTCCTCCTCCTCCTCCTCCTCCCGAATGTGGCAGAGAGAACCAATTTAGGAATTCTGTAGGGCTTTAAAAACCCAATCGCGACGCCAAATTCCCGATTGATAGCATAGGCCAATGATGGAAAAACTTGTTTGCTGAAAATACCTTATCTTATGTTTTAGGGTGGGAAATCCAAACATGATACTTAAAAAACTGCATCACCCACCATTTCTTCACATTTTACAGTTAAATTTATTAAATTAAGCGATTTTTTAATGAATTTACAACTTTTATATAGTTAAAATAATTTAAAAATGAGGTGTAATGAATGTAGATGACATTGGTAGCACTGCTGAAAAACATTTGCAGGCAAGAAAGGTCGATTCTATTTTTGTGTTAACAGATAGTGTTTTTGTTTACTGTCAACCTAACCTCACTTTCCCATTTCCTATGCAAGTGTTCAGTACAATGTCTAATCGTGGTCGTAAAAACTCTGCTGACAAAAAAATGGTTCAAACGGCTCTGAGCACTATGGGAGTTAACTTCGGAGGTCATCAGTCCCCTAGAACTTAGAACTACTTAAACCTAATTAACCTAAGGACATCACACACATCCATGCCTGAGGCAGGATTCGAACCTGCGACCGTAGCGGACCCGTGGTTCCAGACTGTAGCGCCTAGAACCGCTCGGCCACCCCAGCCGGCTCTGCCGACAGTTTTTGTTATATTTATGGTTAATTTGTGATTAAAAAGCACCAAGGAAACATTACAGACTTTGTGAAAAACGTCTATCTATCATACTTTGAATCTAAACTTGGTGATGAAGATAATCTTGGGTGCCGCATAAGGTATGTTATGTGTGTGTTGAAGATCTGAGAATAATGGTCCAAAAAGGAGAAAAAAGCATTTAGATTTGCTGTTCCTATGAAATGGAGGGAGCCAAGAAATCATCCCAATGATTGCTACTTTTGCAGTGTTGATATTACTGGTCATAACCTTCCATCCACCATCTGACTGGAAGGGCATGATGTAGATTTACCAGTTCCTGAACCACCAGATGATTTAAATTCTATTCGAACGGAAGTATTTTCTGATGTACAATCCGATTTAGATGAATTTCATTGTAATACAGAAAGTCTAGAGCTCAAATTGTTCACTGAGATCGAGCTTAAAGATTTGGATAGGGTACTGGTCTTAACGAAAGAAAAAGCTGAATTGCTTGGCTCTAGATTAAAAGAAAAGAATTTATTGGCAGTTGGAACCAGCATATATATGTATAGAGAGAGAGAGAGAGAGAGAGAGAGAGAGAGAGAGAGAGAGAGAGAGCGCAGCAATTTTCCAAGTTTTTTCAACAATAAGGTGATTTAGTGTACTGCCCAAACATTCCCGGTCTGTTGAATGAGTTTGGTATTGAATTCAAAAAGGAAGACTGGAGGACGTTTATTGATTCATCCAAAATTAGTGATGTAAGAACGCTACCAAGGCCGCTGGGACAGCAACATGATGGAGGAGTACTGGAGGAGCACTGTTGTCAGCGACACTATCATCCCAGATCACTTCTTCGTGATCTGGGCTATCATGCAATGCGGTAAATATGCCACACTTGGCATTGTCAGTCTTGTACTGCTGCGAAATAATTGTAGACATGTGGTAAGAAAAAGACATCGACCAGTTAAATTTAAACATTTATTTTGTCCTTGACCAGTTGCGGTTATTTTGTATAACACTGTCAAGACATATACATTAATTACATGTCATAATCATGGACGGTAGGTTGTAACATCAGCGTACAACATGCCGTAGGACAGAAGGATTGTATTCGAACGGCCGGCCGGAGTGGCCGTGCGGTTCTAGGCGCCACAGTCTGGAGCCGAGTGACCGCTACGGTCGCAGGTTCGAATCCTGCCTCGGGCATGGATGTGTGTGATGTCCTTAGGTTAGTTAGACTTAAGTAGTTCTAAGTTCTAGGCGACTGATGACCTCAGAAGTTAAGTCGCATAGTGCTCAGAGCCATTTTTGTATTCGAACGTCAGCAGTTTGTTTTCGCTTGCTTTCTCTGGCACTTCACCTACCTAGGTCTACTGAAAATCGTTGGTCGTTCACGACGAAATGATGCTTCCCCTTACCAATGTAGATTTGTGCTTGGTTTTTCCTAAAAGTGTCCATGTCGATACGTCAGTTCAATGATAGCCTTTCAACTACAAAAAAAAAAAAAATTACTTGCTACAGCTGTTGGGATATAATAGTTTTGGACTGGAAGTGTCGGCATCTGTCCTCGCTTCTGTAATTGATCAAACAGGCCCTGTGAAATTACATTCGTGGTACCTCCAGTGTCCAGTACTATGCTTATCTTGAAATCAAGTATTTGTTCATTCCAGAATGAGATTTTCACTCTGCAGCGGAGTGTGTGCTGATATGAAACTTCCTGGAAGATTAAAACTCCTCTACCAACTGAGCCACCCTAGCACGACTCACGCCCCTTCCTCACAGCTTACTTCTGCCAGTACCTCGTGTCCTACCTTCCAAACTTTCCAGAAGCTCTCCTGCGAACCTTGCAGAACTAGCACTCCTGAAAGAAAGGATATTGCGGAGACATGGCTTAGCCACAGCCTGGGGGATGTTTCCAGAATGAGATTTTCACTCTGCAGCGGAGTGTGCGCTGATATGAAACTTCCTGGCAGATTAAAACTGCTCTACCATCTGATCTACCCAAGCACGACCCACGCCCTGTCCTCACAGCTTTACTTCTGCCAGTACCTCGTCTCCTACCTTCCAAACTTAACAGAAGATCGCAGGAGAGCTTCTGTAAAGTTTGGAAGGTAGGAGACGAGGAGGAGTAAAGCTGTGAGGACGGGGCAGGAGTAAAGCTGTGAGGACGGGGCGTGGGTCGTGTTTGAGTAGATCAGATGGTAGAGCACTTGTCCGTGAAAGCTAAAGGTCCCGAGTTCGAGTCTCGGTCGGGGCACACAGTTTTAATCTGCCAGGAAGTTTTATTTGTGCATTGATTACCGCCTGTACTGTGTCTCCAATTTCATCTACACAGATAGTAATATCTTCCTGACACAGGTCACTTCGGTATCACCACAGCTGTTCTATCTACGAAAAGAGCTTTTAACTAGTTCAATGCACCCACCGCTATTACTTGTCATCGAACGGGGGCCTATCGAGTTTTCCGAATTACCCTGACAACTGACATCCTCGTTAGGGACAACCTCAACAATGTGCACATAATGCATCTGGTTTCGTCAGTTATTATCTTGCGCGACTCTTGATTTGAAATTTTGTTGTACCCGGCTGCTATTCGAAACATAATTTTGATTGTACTGGTTGTAGTCAGGCGGCGAATTATTTGGTCGCCCGGTTGCGTTCTGGCCCTGCCAGTTGCCGTTCGTGTCACTGCCTCCGGTCGGCGGCGTGTTGCACGCTTGGTGACTATAACCTATCTGTCCAGTACGTCCTGACCGATTGAAATTCTGTTCTTGATTATTTTTATATATTCACTTGAATTTTTGTCCCTTTCCGTTACCAAATTTGTTCCTATTGGTATTGGCGGAGGGGGATATTTTTTGTCTTTTGTTTTTTTGTGGTTTTAGGGCGCACAACTTCAATGGTCATTAGCGCCCTGACTACTCTAAGAATACACCGCGAGGCACAAGTTGACCACAACAACTAAAAGGGGAAACACGATAAAAGACAGACTGACAGGCATAGGATTAAAAAACAGCATCATCAAATGTCCTTAGCGAGGTTTGTCAAATTGATAAAACGAAGAACACGAGCAGCTGCTCGTGGGTCATCCGCTAAAATGGCATCGAAAGTATTTGGCAGGTTAAGATCGAGGCGCAGTGTGTTAAGATCTGGACAGGACATTAAAATGTGTCTAACCGTCAGCAAGTGCCCACATGGGCAGAACGACGCCGGCGCAGCCGTCAGCAGATGGCGATGGCTGAACCGGCAGTGTCCAATTCTTAACCGGGCTAAAACGACCTCCTCCCGCCGAGAAGGGCGTGAGGAGGACGTCCAAGCCACGGGAAGAGGTTTTAAGGCCCGAAGCTTGTTGTCGGTAAGTGCAGCCCAATCGGCATGCCACAGAGATAAGATGCGCCGACAAATCACCCTGCTAAAATCGGACGAAGGGACGCAACAAAAAGCTGTCCGAGGCTGGAGGACCGCAGCCTTGGCCGCGGCATCTGCAGCTTCGTTCCCAGGGATACCGACATGGCCAGGAACCCACATAAAGCTAACTGGAGAACCGACGTCCACCAGCTGCTGAAGAGAGCGTTGGATCCGGTGTACGAAAGGGTGAACCGGGTACGGATCACTGAGGCTCTGGATGGCGCTCAGGGAATCTAAGCAGATGACATAAGCAGAATGTCGGTGGCGGCAGATGTAAAGAACAGCCTGGTAGAGGGCAAAGAGCTCAGCTGTGAAGACAGAACAATGGCCATGGAGCCGGTATTTGAAACTTTGTGCCCCGACAATAAAGGAACACCCGACCCCGTCATTGGTCTTAGAGCCATCTGTATAAATGAAAGTCATGTCGATGAACTTCGAACGAAGTTCCAAAAAACGGGAGTGGTAGACCGAACCGGGGGTGACCTCTTTTGGGAGCGAGCTGAGGTCAAGGTGAACGCGGACCTGAGCCTGGAGCCAAGGTGGCGTGCGGCTCTCGCCCACTCGAAAGGTTGCAAGGAGTGAAAAATTAAGGTGTTGAAGGAGGCGACGAAAGCGAACTCCAGGGGGTAGCAGGGCAGAGACATACAACCCGTATTGACGGTCAAGAGAGTCGTCAAAAAAGGAACGATAAGACGGATGGTCGGGCATTGACAGTAGCCGACAGGCATACCGACAAAGCAGTATATCGCGCCGGTAGGTGAGTGGCAATTCGCCAGCGTCAGCATGAAGACTCTCTACGGGACTGGTATAAAATGCTCCGATCGCAAGTCGTAAACCCCGATGTTGTATGGAGTTGAGGCGGCGTAAGATGGATGGCCGTGCAGAGGAGTATACGAAGCTCCCATAATCCAGCTTGGAGCGGACGATCGACCGATATAGACGAAGTAGGACGGTTCGATCCGGTCCCCACGACAGACCACTGAGAACACGGAGGACATTTAAAGAACGGGTACAACGGGCGGCCAAATATGACATGTGGAGACCAGCTAAGTTTCCTGTCAAATGTAAGGCCTAAAAATTTGGTTGTCTCCACGATTGGGAGAGCAACGGGACCGAGTCGTAAGGACGGTGGAAGAAACTCTTTGTAGCGCCAGAAGTTAATACAGACCGTCTTCTCGGCAGAAAAACGGAAGCCATTGGCGACACTCCAGGAGTAAAGACGGTCAAGAGAACGCTGAAGACAGCGCTCCAGGACACGCGTACACTGCGCGCTGCAATAGATGGTAAAATCGTCCACGAAAAGGGAGCCTGATACATCAGCTGGGAGGCAATCCATTATTGGATTGATCGCGATGGCGAAGAGAGCGACGCTCAAGACTGAGCCCTGTGGCACCCCATTCTCCTGGCGAAAGGTGTCGGACAGGACAGAACCCACACGTACCCTGAACTGTCGATCCATTAAAAAGGAACGAATAAAAAGAGGGAGGCGACCGCGAAGGCCCCATGTATGCATGGTGCGGAGAATGCCCGCCTTCCAACAGGTGTCGTAAGCCTTCTCCAAATCAAAGAACACAGCCGCGGTCAGGCGCTTCCGCAAGAAGTTATTCATAATGAAGGTCGACAAGGTAACCAGATGGTCAACAGCAGAGCGGCGCCTACGAAATCCACATTGTACATTGGTAAGTAGGTGTCGAGACTCGAGCAGCCAAACCAATCGAGAGTTAACCATTCGCTCCATCACTTTACAGACACAGCTGGTAAGCGAGATGGGTCGATAACTGGAAGGCAAGTGCTTGTCCTTCCCCGGCTTAGGAATCGGGACAACAATAGACTCGCGCCAGCATGCGGGAACATGTCCCTCAATCCAGATGCGATTGTATGTATGAAGAAGAAAACCTTTACCCGCAGGAGAAAGGTTCTTCAGCATCTGAATATGAATAGAATCTGGCCCTGGAGCAGAGGGCCGTGATCGGCCAAGTGCGTTTTCGAGTTCCCGCATGGTGAATGGGGCATTATAACTTTCACAATTCGAGGAGCGGAAGTTAGGTGGCCTAGCCTCCTCTGCCTGTTTGCGGGGGAGGAAGGCAGGGTGGTAATGAGCGGAGCTCGAAACCTCTGCGAAAAAGCGGCCGAAGGCATTGGAGACAGCCTCAGGGGCTACAAGGACGTCATTCGCGACCTTCAAGCCAGAAACTGGTGAGTGGACCTTAGTGCCAGATAGCCGGCGCAGGCTACCCCAGACAACAGAAGAAGGAGTAAAACTGTTGAAGGTGCTTGTGAAAGCAGCCCAGCTGGCTTTCTTGCTGTCTTTGATAATACGACGACAATGAGCACGTAATCGTTTATAATTGATACAATTCGCCACTGTAGGGTGGCGTTTAAATGTGCGTAAAGCACGTCGACGAGCACGTAAAGAGTCTCTACATGCCGCGGTCCACCAGGGGACCGGTACGCGACGTGGAGAAGAAGGAGGGTGAGGGATGGAATATTCAGCAGCAGCGAGAATGACTTCCGTGAGGTGTGCGACCTGACGATCGCAGCTTGTAAAGGTTTGATCCTGAAAGGTCGCCCTGGAAGAGAAGAGCCCCCAGTCTGCCTTGGAGATGGTCCAATTAGAGAAGCACGGAGAGGGGGTATGCTGCAGGAGATGGATAACACACGGGAAGTGGTCGCTCGAATAGGTATCAGAAAGTGCATACCACTCAAACCGGCGTGCAAGTTGGGGAGTACATATAGAGAGGTCTAAATGGGAATAGGTGTGAGATGTGTCCAAAAGAAAAGTAGGGGCGCCAGTATTGAGGCAGACAAGATCGAGCTGGTTGAAAAGATCTGCTAACAAGGAGCCCCTCGGGCAGGATGCTGGAGAGCCCCAAAGGGGATGGTGGGCACTGAAGTCTCCAGTTAACAAAAATGGTGCAGGTAGCTGAGCAATAAGTTGCATCATGTCTGCCCTGGTAACGGCAGATGACGATGGAGTGTAAACGGTACAAAAGGAAAACGTAAAAGTGGGGAGAGTAATGCGGATGGCCACTGCCTGCAGGCCGGTGTGCAACGTGATGGGATCGTAGTAAATATCATCCCGGACCAGCAACATAACCCCTCCATGAGCTGGGATACCTACCACAGGGGGTAGGTCAAAACGCACAGAGGTGTAGTGTGCCAAGGCAATTTGATCGCATGGGCGTAGCTTTGTTTCCTGGAGGGCTACGACGAGCGGACGGTGCAAGCGGAGCAGCAACTTCAAGTCCTCTCGGTTGGAGCGAATGCTGCGAATATTCCAGTGAATAAGTGCCATCGTAAGAAAAGGAAGATGAGAGAAGTGGTCACCTCGAAGGCCGCTTAGGGCCTGGCTTCGAGCGAGCACTGCCGCCGCTATCAGTAGGCGGACAGTCATCGTCCATGTGGTCTATAGGGTCATCGGCCATCTCGGGAGGATGGCCAGGAGGGGGAGCTTCCTCCGCCAGTGAACGGCCAGATGTACGGCTACCAGCGGTGCGGCCAGGCGAAACAGATGACGGCCTGGGGCGGCAACCGCTGGGTGGCGCAGGAGAAGGAATGCGCCGTGGCGGAGAAGGAGAACTGTGCTTCCTATGCGCCTTTTTGGAAGGACGTGTAGTGGAAGTACCGGTCGAAGGCTGGGAGGTCGAGGTACGGAGGAAGTCTGCACGGGATGGTTCCTTCTTGAAGGCCCGTGCATCTGACTTCGATGTCTTCGTCTTAGCAGAAGCTGAGGAAGGTGCTCGTGTCTGTGGGGTGATGGGAGGAAGAGGAGACGTCGACCGCGCGATCTTAGCACTGGCCGAACGGACGACCGTGGTGCTGAAGGTCAGATCGCATGTCTGGGTTGCTACCTCCCGGGTAGTCCGAGGAGAGGCGAGGACAGTACTGTATTTCCCCGCTGGGAGCAGCGTGGGCTTCCTACTAGCCAATAGCTTGTGAGCAGCCGAGGTGGACACTTTCTCTTTGACCCGAATTTCTTGGATACAGCGTTCTTCCTTATAGACAGGACAGTCGCGGGAGGATGCGGCATGGTCACCCTGACAGTTCACACAACGAGGAGACGGAGGTGGACAGTCACCCTCATGGGCATCCCTGCCACAAGTGACACATTTAGCCGCATTGGAACAAGACTGTCTAGTGTGATTGAAATGCTGACACTGGTAGCAGCGCGTAGGTGTCGGGACATAGGGGCGAACAGAAATAACCTCGTAGCCCGCCTTGATGCGCGATGGCAGCTTAACACTATCGAAGGTCAAGAAAATTGTCCGGGTCGGTACAAGGTCATTGTTGACCTTTTTCATGACCCTATGGACAGCCGTCACGCCCTGCTCAGCGAGGAATGATTGAAGTTCCTCATCAGTCAATCCGTCGAGGGAGCTAGTATAGACTACACCACGAGACGAGTTCAAAGTTCGGTGGGCCTCCACCCGGACAGGGAACGTGTACAGGAGGGTGGCCCGAAGCAGTTTTTGTGCCTGAAAGGCACTCTCAGTTTCTAGTAATAAGGTGCCGTTTCGCAACCTGGTACAAGATTTGACAGATCCGGCTATGGCATCTACGCCCTTCTGAATAACGAAAGGGTTGACAGAGGAAAAATCCTTTCCGTCCTCAGTTCGAGAAACTACGAGGAACTGTGGGGCAGGCGGTAGTACTTTTGTCACTGTTGGCTGGTCACGTTTCCGTTTTTGAGTCGAAGTCGAAAGAGATGGAGTAGAATCCATTGCGGAGGAATCCCCCATGATTGCCAGCGTCTCCGATGGCGCGCTCCTTCCTTGTGGGGACCCTCTCAGAGGGCACTCCCGCCTTAGGTGAATGTTTACACCTCAGGTCACACCTCCCGAGAAACAGACGGAGGGACCAATCGGCATGGTCAGAAGGTATCAGCTCAGGCAATCACCCCTCCCCGGGCCTGGCCTTTACCAGGGGGTACGCGCGTGCCTTACAAGTCTACCCAGGGCAGGGAATTACGCGTTACCCCGTCACCGGCTACGCGTGCGAACGCGTGGGTCGGCCTTCAGGCACGCACAGGGAGGAAGGAAGAAGAGGAAAAAGAAGAGAGAGAGGGAGAAAGAGGACAGACTGTCTCAAACGCCGAGGCGGAGACCAGAGAAGGCAAGGAGAAGAAGGTAATGAGAAGGCAAGGAGAAGAAGGTAATGAGAAGGCAAGGAGAAGAAGGTAATGAGAAGGCAAGGAGAAAAGGCAAGGAAAAAAAGGCAATGAGAAGGCAAGGAGAAAAAGGCAATGAGAAGGCAAGGAGAAAAAGGCAATGAGAAGGCAAGGAGAAAAGGCAATGAGAAGGCAAGGAGAAAAGGCAATGAGAAGGCAAGGAGAAAAAGGCAATGAGAAGGCAAGGAGAAGTCAAGGGAAAGAGTAAGGAAGACAGTGTGGTCGAGAAGAGCAAGGAAAGGAACCAACAAAAGGAAGGAAGAAACGAGAAGTGAAAAACCAAAAAGACCACGATTATAGGTCGTGGAACCGTCCGTCTCCGGACGCAGGCGCTAACTACCCCCGTGAGGGGGATGGACTCCTTTTAGTCGCCTCTTACGACAGGCAGGAATACCGCGGGCCTATTCTAATCCCCGGACCCGCAGGGGGGGGGAGGGGGATATGCCTGCAAACCGTGTTGGTTGTTGTTGCCATTCCCGCCGTGTTGTTCGTTAGTTTGTGTGAGGTCCGCCTGCGCGCTGTCACTTTGCGATGCAGGTCGCTCGTCGTAGATGATATCAATGTAACCGAGAACTGAGAGGAAATTCTCTGCATCGTGCTCAAGAGTGGTGATTAATTTCTTACGCATGTTAGCCGGTAGTTGGTTTTTCCAAATATTTAGTACATCTACGTGTGATATGGGGTTTCTCCAGCAACGGGTTTTATTTAGATACTTCTCGAAGTATCTTCTGAGCCCTCCGTGTTTACTGCTGAACGGCGCCGGGTTAAACACTTCGTGCCTCAATCTCTCTTGCACAGCGATGGACCAGAGCTTATCTAGGAATGTCCTTTCAAACCATTCGTACGTGAGACGTTTTTCCGCCATGTCAGTGGCCCACAACAAGATGTCACCCTGTGTGCAACTTACCACAAAGCGTATTTTCTGCACTTCGGTCCAATTTCTTAGCAAAACGTTCTGGAAGGCTCTTCTGCACACGACAGGATTTGTTTGCTTACCATCGGAGGGAAAAATCGGAAACTGACTGTATTGTAATATACCTTCATTCGCAAGCAAAGTGGAAAAGCATGCAGCACTGTTCGTTGCCGGCGTGGCATTGTTTTGATGTATCGGATCGTATTCCAAATACCTCTGCGCGACAGGGACAGAAGTCGGTAGCGCCCACCACATGTTATACAGGGTGAAAAGTATTTAAACCGACAAACTCTGGGAGGTTGTAGGGGACATCAAAACAAATATTTTTTCCTAATGTCATTTTTTCCTCTGAGAATTATTTAAACCAGTGGAGGCCATATTACGCTCTTCAGTTGTTAGAGGCCGTATTACGATCTTCAGTTGTTGGAGGGCGTGTTACGCTCTTCAGTTGTAGGCAACTGCTGTCCACCAGTGCAGTAGTGCATTGTCTCTGTTTACTAATGTAGCGATACACCTGGAGTGAGTACACTGATATGGTTGGTGCGTACTACGTAGCGCACCACAAAGGACGAGCTGCACAGCGGGTTTATCAACAATATCCTAATCGCCGTATCCCGCATCATACGACTTTTGCTGCTGTGTACCAACGTCTGCGTGAGACTGGGTCATTTAGCATATTACCTGGACATGGACGCTGTCGCACGGTAAGAACGTTGCAAGTTGAGGAAGCTGTCTTGCAGCATGTGGAGCGGGATCTTTCAATAAGCACTTGTGCAATTGCACGTAACATGGGGACGAATCAGACGAATGTAAGAACAGTCCTTCGAGAGCAATCGTTACGTCCATTTCACTTACAGCGTTTCCACAAGCTGGGACCAGCTGATTATCCACCCAGAGCACAGTTCTCGCAGTGGTACCTGGAACAGTGTGAAATGCGTCCTACATTTCCATCCTCTGTGTTGTTTACAGATGAAGCAACGTTGGGGGGTGATGGAGTCTTCAACATACACAATTCGCATGCTTGGAGTGAGGATAACCCACATGCCACAGTTACTAACGCTCATCAAGTGCGGTTCTTCGTTAATGTGTGGGTCGGTGTTGTTGGGGACTGTTTAACTGGGCCGTATCTGCTACCTAGTGGTTGTCTCTTGGTCATAAAAAACGGAAAAGTGTTTGTTGGTTTAATTAATTTGCCACCAGAGAAATCTTCCTCTACCGGTTTAAATACTCCTCATAGGAAAAAATGACTTTAGTGAAAAATATTTGTTTTGATGTCTCCTACAACCTCCCAGAGTTTGTCGGTTTAAATACTTTTCACCCTGTAGTTATGATCTATTTCACCTGACAAGTTAGGGTTCGTGTGCGGATGTTCGGAGTATTCATCCTGTCTGCTGATACCTGGTAACTTGAGGTTGAATGTTTCCTTTCGTTTTCATTGTTACTAACGATATCAGTCCGCGATTTTTCTTCCCCTGCTTTCAACCTCCGATATATTTCAGCTCTTAGTTCTGCCTTCTCTACCTTCATCGCTTCCTCGATCACATCTACGTAACCCTCGTGTTGCTGGATTATCTTCTACGCCAGGGCATTGCCTTGGTCTAGCATACCAGCCTCAGCCCAATCCTATATTTCCTTAATGTCTTTCTCTATCCTTTCTTGCTCGTTTCTCACAGGCCCGGGGTGGGGGGGGGGGTGGGGGGGGGGGGAGGGGGAGGAGGAGAAGGGACCAAACGGGGTATCTACCCCGGTCAGCAATTTCAGGGGGTGCCAAATCCAAATTCATATTCTTGAAGAAAAAGACCTTGTTTCACAAAGCCTTCCAGCGCACGTTGGTCTATCGATTATTCATATAAGCGCATCCCAGTTGGTGCTTGAGCATTTTTGAACACATTCTAACTTGATTTCCGAAGTTGATTTTTGAATGTGTGCATAGTGTACATTATGTCTCAGCCAGGGGAATCTCCGTCGCATCTAGGAATGAAAAAGCTTTCCTGCAGACAAAACAGTAAGGGCTATAAGAGCCCGTGCCGAATAAACCCGAATGGGTGAATGCCAATCGCTATTTATGTGGTTGATTGGGTGTGCAATTGATCAACGTTGTTATAATTATTAGCGAAATCCATAGATTCATACAAACAGGGTGGAAATAAACGACTAACAGGTAAGAAAGACTACATACTGTCTTCTCGGTGTACACAAGAAAATGAAATTTTGTCAGAAAATAATTTTCGCCAGGTCGTTGCACTACCAGTTGTACAGTCACCGATTGGCAGTCGCTTTAAATTCTATTCTCGAAATAGCACGGAAAATGCGTTTACGAACATATAATAACGTCTAACTGGAGAACAGACGCGGGATAACTGAACCTCTGATTCTGGCGGTGTTAGTGAAGTTAACCGGAGAATAAGTTTTCACAATGAGAGGAATAGTAACAGTATCAGTGATGACAGGATTGTTTGTTATAATGTGGAAGGTAAAGAAACGGGGACATCATGCAAATTATATGGAAGAATATGGCGATTCCAAATGTATATCAAAATTTCGTACAACTGCTTTTCGACCCCATGCTTGAGAAACTGCAGCGTATGAATGACATGTGAAACTATTTTCTAACATAAAACTTTTTGCTTGTAGTAGGCCTAATAATCGTTGAAACTGGGACTGAGCTGAATTGTGTTTTGTCGTGTTATTTATGTAAATGAGGTACACAAAAACGACTATTTGCCCCAAAACAGTCTCGCTTATTTGGCATGTTTTAAAATTGCTGCAACATTAGAAAGTCATATTTCGTTTTATCTAGCAGACAGTGACAAAACAGACGTAATCAAATCGAGAAACCACACCAATCTTGGGTACTATTCGTATTAATAGCTTTTTCAGTAATAGACAACGACATTTTGATTTTTCATGTCGCAAAACGTTTGACGAACTTTGATGACGTAATAGATTCTTTTGCAGAAAGGATAGCACGCTACGTAAAGCTGTAGCGAGATGAGATAAGAAAAAATGTTGGGACCTAAAGATTGAAGAAATGTGTACTGTCTTGCTTGTCTCTTGTTTTTATTGGTTTTATGTTTCCTATATTTAATTTTATGTTACACAAAAGAGAAAGTTATTAGTTAATAGGTAATAAACAGTGCAAATTTTCTGAAGAATTCTTGTTCTCCCGGTCACAAATAATCCCATCCAGTATTAATTATGAGTTTTTTAAAAGAGGGGTGGGATGTCAAACCGGCCGACTGGGGGCAGGAGAGGCACCACAGGTAATTTTAATTTCCACTGTCCTGAATATAGGCTTTATGGTTTCCATTACAAAATACACACGTTTGAATTCCATGGAGCGAAATACGGCGATGTGCAATAGAAGAAGTTGTGTGATGAGGGGTGGCACTGCACTTTGGCACACTTACGACTAAATAACATGTCGTAGATTTCCTCGAAGATACATGTTTTGTACATCAAACTCTTCAGAAAGATGCGCGCTACAAAATGAACATATTTTTGAAAAATCGATTTTTTTAAAAATTTTTAACGTCCTACCCCAGCGCTCGAGGGGGGGAGGGGGCGCCACTGTGAAGTTTTTGCCCCGGTTCGGAAATATCATAGATGCGGAGCTGCTTTCTCATGAACTGAGTACATAAACTCATGCTATTTAGTTGCAATGAGAAGTCTTGCACCTGTTCAGATAGACCTTTGTACGCTGTTCGCAGCCCGTCTGCGGTAGCTGCGGGTGTGTTTATATTCTGGCACAATTGTGACTGCTGCTGCATTTTTGTCTGAGCCTCAGATACCTCCTTCAACTTTTCAGCGAACATTTCTTGTGTCTCGCCTACTGATGACACTTTTTGGCTTGAATTATTTATATCTTGTGACAAATCAGTGAACAATTCTGTTTTTAGTTCTATCCCTATGCTTACAAGTTTACCCGATACTTCATTTGAAAGATAGAGAAGGTCCAACGGAGAGCAGCGCGCTTCGTTACAGGATCATTTAGTAATCGCGAAAGCGTTTCGGAGATGATAGATAAACTCCAGTGGAAGACTCTGAAGGAGATACGCTCAGTAGCTCGGTACAGGCTTTTGTTGAAGTTTCGAGAACATACCTTCACCGAGGAGTCAAGTAGTATATTGCTCCCTCCTACGTATAGCTCGCGAAGAGACCATGAGGATAAAATCAGAAAGATTAGAGCCCACACAGAGGCATGCCGACAATCCTTCTTTCCACGAACAGTACGAGAATGGAATAGAAGGGAGAACCGATAGAGGAAGCACTCCTGACTATTGAAAATGCAAATAAATATTTAACACAAAACAACCTGTTTATGAATCAGTCTAAAACAATGAATGTAGTATTTCAGACCAAGCATAGTGAAAATTATAATATAAATGTTAATATAAATGGAAAGACTATTAAAGAAGTAACCAGCACAAATTTTCTAGGAACTATAATAGACAAACATTTGGCATGGGGGGAGCACAAAGATGCACTGTGTAAAAAGATAAACAAACAGATCTTCATCATGCATAAAACAGCTAAGACTGTGGATGATAAAGTCCTCAGATCAATGTATTATGGACTTGTCTTCCCACATTTGTCTTATTCAGTTCATATATGGGGAAATGCAAATGACTGCCCCAGAAGAAGCAGGCAAAAGATTTTTTAATAAACTCCCCAAAATCATTAAAAAGGAAACAGATCTAAAATGTTTTAAAAATCATTTGAAACTATATCTCACAGAGAAATGTATATACAGTTTGAGTGAATACTAAGATGGTGTTTAAATATATCATTACTGAAATGTACTTGTAAAAATTATCATTTCTGTATGTTTTTTTGATTTGTGTGTACGTATAATGTGAAACATGTAAAATCTTTGTATGATTATGGACTATTTCTGTTTAATCATTTGTTTCATTTATATATATTGAAATCAAGTTTGATGTTAATAGGCTATTGTATGACACACCCAATACTCTCAGCTGGATTTTCAGCTGGAGTCCGTGGGCAAAGAATAAATAAATAAATAAATAAAAGGTACTCAAGGTACCCTCCGCCACACACCGTCAAGTGGCTTGCGGAGTATGGATGTAGATATAGATGTAGAAAGATCAGCACGCAAAGTAACAGTCTTGTTTTACGAAGGAAATACAGTTCAAATAATGTACATAGAAAATATAAAAATGGAAAGGAAAACGATTTTTAAGAGTCTACATTGAAGAGAATATCGTCATTCAGACCATTTTTAATTAGCGGCTCTATACTTTGAAAAAAGTTGCAACTGTTCGTTAAGAATGAGACCGTCCATCAGAGATGTTGTTGTTGTTGTTGTTGTTGTGGTCTTCAGTCCTGAGACTGGTTTGATGCAGCTCTCCATCCTACTCTATCCTGTGCAAGCTTCTTCATCTCCCAGTACCTACTGCAACCTACATCCTTCAGCAATCTTCTGTAGCACCACATTTCGAAAGCTTCTATTCTCTTCTTGTCCAAACTATTTATCGTCCATGATTCACATTCCATACATGGCTACACTCCATACAAATACATTCAGAAATGACTTCCTGACACTTAAATCTATACTCGATGTTAACAAATTTCTCTTCTTTAGAAACGCATTCCTTGCCATTGCCAGTCTACATTTTATATCCTCTCTACTTCGAACATCATCAGTTATTTTGCTCCCCAAATAGCAAAACTCCTTTACTACTTTAAGTATCTCATTTCCTAATCTAATTCCCTCAGCATCACCCGACTTAATTCGACTACATTCCATTATCCTCGTTTTGCTTTTGTCGATGTTCATCTTATATCCTCCTTTCAAGACACTATCCATTCCGTTCAACTGCTCTTCCAAGTCCTTTGCTGTCTCTGACAGAATTACGATGTCATGGGGAACCTTAAAGTTTTTATTTCTTCTCCATGGATTTTAATGCCTGCTCCGAATTTTGCTTTTGTTTCCTTCACTGCTTGCTCAATATACAGATTGAATAACATCGGGGATAGGCTACAACCCTGTCTCACTCCCTACCCAACCACTGCTTCCCTTTCATGTCCCTCAACTCTTATAACTGCCATCTGGTTTCTGTACAAATTTTAAATAGCCTTTCTCTCCCTGTATTTTACCCCTGCCACCTTTAGAATTTGAAAGAGAGTATTCCAGTCAACATTGTCAAAAGCTTTCTCTAAGTCTACAAATGCTAGAAACGTAGGTTTGCCTTTCCTTAATCTAGCTTCTAAGATAAGTCGTAGGGTCAGTATTGCCTCACGTGTTCCAACATTTCTACAGAATCCAAACTGATCTTCTCCGAGGTCCGCTTCTACCAGTTTTTCCATTCATCTGTAAAGAATTTGCGTTAGTATTTTGCAGCTGTGACTTATTAAACTGATAGTTCGGTAATTTTCACATCTGTCAACACCTGCTTTCTTTGGGATTGGAATTATTGTATTCTTCTTGAAGTCTGAGGGTATTTCGCCTGTTTCATACATCTTGCTCACCAGATGGAAGAGTTTTGTCAGGACTGGCTCTCCCAAGGGCGTCAGTAGTTCCAATGGAATGTTGTCTACTCCGGGGGCCTTGTTTCGTCTCAGGTCTTTCAGTGCTCTGTCAAACTCTTCACGCAGTATCGTATCTCCCATTTCATCTTCACCTACATCCTCTTCCATTTCCATAATATTGTCCTCAAGTACATCGCCCTTGTATAGACCCTCTATATACTCCTTCCACCTTTCTGCTTTCCCTTCTTTGCTTAGAGCTGGGTTTCCATCTGAGCTCTTGATGTTCATACAAGTGGTTCTCTTATCTCCAAAGGTCTCTTTAATTTTCCTGTAGGCAGTATCTATCTTACCCCTAGTGAGATAAGCCTCTACATCCTTACATTTGTCCTCTAGCCATTCCTGCTTAGCCATTTTGAACTTCCTGTCGATCTCATTTTTGAGACGTTTTACTCCTTTTTGCCTGCTTCATTTACTGCATTTTTATATTTTCTCCTTTCATCAATTAAATTCAATATTTCTTCTGTTACCCGAGGATTTCTACTAGTCCTCGTCTTTTTACCTACTTGATCCTCTGCTGTCTTCACTACTTCATCCCTCAAAGCTACCCATTCTTCTTCTACTGTATTTCTTTCCCCCATTCCTGTCAATTGTTCCCTTATGCTCTCCCTGAAACTCTGTACAACCTCTGGTTCTTTCAGTTTATCCAGGTCCCATCTCCTTAAATTCCCATCTTTTTGCAGTTTCTTCAGTTTTAATCTACAGGTCATAACCAATAGATTGTGGTCAGAGTCCACATCTGCCCCTGGAAATGTCTTACAATTTAAAACCTGGTTCCTAAATCTCTGTCTTACCATTATATAATCTATCTGAAACCTGTCAGTATCTCCAGGCTTCTTCCATGTATACAGCCTTCTTTTATGATTCTTGAACGAAGTGTTAGCTATGATTAAGTTGTGCTCTGTGCAAAATTCTACCAGGCGGCTACCTCTTTCATTTCTTAGCCCCAATCCATATTCACCTACTACGTTTCCTTCTCTCCCTTTTCCTACTACCGAATTCCAGTCACCCATGACTATTAAATTTTCGTCACCCTTCACTATCTGAATAATTTCTTTTATTTCATCATACATTTCTTCAATTTCTTCGTCTTTCTACTTGTACTACCGTAGTAGGTGTGGGCTTCGTATCTATCTTGGCCACAATAATGCGTTCACTATGCATTTCTATTTTCCTATTCATTATTAAACCTACTCCTGCATTACCCCTATTTGATTTTGTGTTTATAACCCTGTATTCACCTGACCATAAGTCTTGTTCCTCCTCCCACCGTACTTCACTAATTCCCACAATATCAAACTTTAACCTATCCATTTCCCTTTTTAAATTTTCTAACCTACCTGCCCGATTAAGGGATCTGACATTCCACGCTCCGATCCGTAGAAAGCCAGTTTTCTTTTTCCTGATAACGACATCCTCTTGAGTAGTCCCCGCCCGGAGATCCGAATGGGGGACTATTTTTACCTCCGGAATATTTTACCCAAGAGGACGCCATCATCATTTAATCATACAGTAAAGCTGCATGCCCTCGGGAAAAATTACGGCCGTAGTTTCCCCTTGCTTTCAGCCGTTCGCAGTACCAGCACAGCAAGGCCGTTTTGGTTATTGTTACAAGGCCAGGTCAGTCAATCATCCAGACTGTTGCCCTTGCAACTACTGAAAAGGCTGCTGCCCCTCTTCAGGAACCACACATTTGTCTGGCCTCTCAACAGATACCCCTCCGTTGTGGTTGCACCTACGGTACGGCTATCTGTATTGCTGAGGCACGCAAGCCTCCCCACCAACGCCAAGGTCCATGGTTCATGGGGGGAGGCCATCAGAGATAGGTGTTTAAAAATCTCTAGCTCTTCTAAGATGTTAAGCCTAAGGTCCATGGTTCATGGGGGGAGGCCATCAGAGATAGGTGTTTAAAAATCTCTAGCTCTTCTAAGATGTTAAGCCTAAATTCTTTTTTCTCCGAGTGCAAGATCTGGACGTCTTTTACATCTTTAGGTTCATGTCCTGTGATTAACAAATGGTCAGCGAAAGTTGATTTGTGAACATTGGTGACTTTTTTGCCTAGAAGGTGTTCCTTGAATCTTGTCGAAATAGCTCGGCCCGTTTGGCCTATGTAATAGGCGGGACAACTGCCGCAAATAATTTTATAAACATCAGAATTCTGCAGAGAGTAAAGCGTAGGTTTCAAGTTATGTATGATGTTACTTTTTAAAGAATTATTAGTGGAGAAAGATACTCTACATTCATGTTTATTTTTAAGCAAACGCTGTATCCTGGAAGAAATTGGACCCAGAAATGGTATAGAGAAAATTTTTTTCTTTTCATTAGGTCCGTTATTAGAAAGGCCTACGGTGGTGATTCTGTTATTGGTTTTGCGACTAAAAATACTATCTACTATAGAAAGATCATAGCCATTATTGACAGCAACAGTTTTAATCTGATTGATTTCAGAATTGAGATTTTCAGAGGAAAGTGGGGTGGAGGGGTCTCTATGAATAGCTGAATGAAAAGGGCTATTTATGAGAATGCAGGTATACTGAAGTGAATGGTTTCTTTACGTAAGATATTGAAGCTAATTTTATCGTCTACTATCGTAAGAGTGAGATCTAGAAAGTTTAATTGCCAAAACTCATTTTCGCTTTCATACGATATATACGTCGATGACATTTTGATCATTTACAAAGGGCCTAATGACGATATTGATAGATTTTTAATATATTCAACAATTTTCATGATTCTATTTCTTTCGCCTGTGTTACGGTATGTTGTAACTTTCATGCACTGGTTCCTGTTGTTGCCTGTAATGTTTAAAATTGCCTATGCAGTGGCTTATTTGCTCTAGTCTATAATTCGGTCACTTCTTGCTAGATGGCGCGAATCTGTTTTCATGTCCATCTCGTGGCTGCCTTGGCCTGTTAGCCGTCTAGTGTGACGGTAGCGGCTGTTTGATGCAGTTCTTGGCCCTACGCGACCTCGCGACTGCCATTGTATTTCGATGGAACATTTTATTCCAGTTGACAAACATGTTACGTTTTTACAGTTTAATTTTTATTCTTATGACAATTTCCATTTGACGAGAGCATGTTTGCTCAGATTTTTTTCACCCATGGTGTGATTACATGTAAATACACTGTTTGCACATTTTATGGAAGTAATCCTGTTAAGTATATACTATTTTTGAGCCATGTCATTATGTTTTCTAGGTAATTCTATGTAATTTTATTCTGATGAAGACTGCCCTAGTGCTGTCGAAACCATGGTCAATTTCACAATAATTTTGTGCAACCGAGGTGGCTATACATACATCCTGTAATTACATATAAATAAATATTTTAATGATTCTTAGTCGCGCCGACTCCGTGCGGCAAAGGTATCGTAAGTACGTATTATACACATCAAAAAAAGTTTTGCATCACCCCAGTTCTCAGAATTCCTGAAGACAGATGTTGATTGTGGATATTGTATCACAGACACAGTCCCTTTGACTGTTCAAAGATGTCACTAATCCCCTCCCAAAGATGTAAACAACCATGCATGAGCAGCGGCTAGTATACGGAGGGGGGCGGACAGCCGATCAGTAGCAGTTATTCCACCAGGAAGGAGGTACGCAGCTCATGTTGTCTGTAGTCCAACAATGCCTAGACGATCAATACCGCGGTTTTGTCGCGTCCGCACTGTTACTTTGTGCCAGGAAGGGCTCTCAACAAGGAAGTGTCCAGGTGTCTCGGAGTGAACCAAAGCGATGTTATTCGGACATGGAAGAGATACAGAGAGACAGGAACTGTCGATGACATGCCTCGCACAGGCCAACCAAGAGCTACTGCTGCAGTGGATGACAGCAGCCTACGGATTATGGATCGGAGGAACCCTGGCAGCAACGCCACCATGTTGAATAATGCTTTTAGTGCAGCCACAGGACGTCGTGCTCAATAGACTGCACTCCCGACGTCCTTGACGAGGTCCATGTTAGCAACCACAACACAACAACACCATGCAGCGTGGTACATATGGGCCCAACAACATGCCAAATGGACGGCTCAGGACTGGCATCACGTTCTCTCAACACAGTGTATTTCACGAGTGTACGTCGAATAGTGAAATATGCAACTAAACTTTATAAAACTGAAATATGGAAGTGAAAACGATAACAAGTGTGCAACTAAGTGGAAAATCTGTCACCATAGCGTAATTATAATAACGATGCTTCATCTTTATGTAAGTACAGATATATTTTCGACAGATGCTGCCTTACCACTTTCAATTGCCCCACTTGTATCTGTTTAGTCACCAGGAAATGATTTTTTTTTTGTATTTATACAGTGATCTCCAGCAATATAAACATGTACATGAAAGTATAAACACCTGAGGATGGGCTCAAGCCCTAAACCGGTCGTGTGACAAATAAATAACCTTTTATTGTGACCACTAGCGGAAATTTTTCTACACGCTATAAAGGAACAGTCATGGAGCTCAACAGCTTCCACTATGGATAAAATTCATTTTTTTATGTACCTCAATTGTTTTTTTCCACATTCTGCGGTGCCTGTCGGTCTTTTGAGCTGGTGCGATAAAGACGTATGTAGTTGCCCTCTCCCAAGGCTGTTTTAATTAAAAGTTATAATATGCAGAAGTCGCAAGTTTTCATTCTCCTACCGAGCTATGTCCTAATCTCCACATCCCGATGCGACGAGGACTTGCATTTTAAATGGACCTTCTCAGAGAGGAAGTCAACACGAAGAGAGAATAGCCGACGCACCCACCCATTGTTGTACATCGTGGGGAGGCGAGATAAATATGAAGCCGTACCCCAAAACGTAAAGGAATTAATCTTCAACTAATGTTCCAGAACTTCCAAAACGTTTCTTAACCAGCACGCATCCATACCTGCATGCGTTGCTTGGCTTACAATTTCTGGTGCGGCTAAACGTGCATTAGTATTACTACTCAGCTCTGAACAGTTCACAATATCTTTCTCCCTAACCACTATATCTGGTGACCTATAGTAGAACGTCGTCATTTGTTGCTAGTCCAGTGCAAATTGTTGTGCAATAGTCACATCTCGCTCAATACCTCACCCTTCAAGATTTGTAGGTTTTCTGTACGTCTTGTGTTTGCATTTTAGTTGTTCAAGTGCCTTATTTGTGACGCGTTTAGCTAGTGAAGCAGAAAATGCGGGAATTTCATTGGTCAGCATGATTTGAAGTAGCAGTTTTGCAAAATTATTGAGAAGTGGGAGGATGCTCCAAAAGAACTGATACTTGTCATTGGATGACTGCTTGTAAGAGATTGGTTCTCCAAAAAGGGGCGAGTGCTAGGAGGAATGAGAGGACTGAGGACTTAGCCCGCTGATGGTGAGAGAAACACTTTGAATCGTGCTCACAGAATTCGTTGTGAGAAGTAGTCATTTCACTTTGCAGCTCATCTGGAGCATAATGTAAAGTTTGCGTTAGGTAGCTTTTCGGGATTCACAGGTGTCGTCACCGACAGTGGCTGCCGACTCCAACACTGGCAGACGACACAACGACGCTGTTAAAAAAAATAATATCCCTGTGGTAGTTAATAAAGCTGCTGGTCTATATCTACATCTACATGGATACTCCACAAACCACACTTAAGTACCTAGCAGAGGATTCATCAAACCAACTTCATAGTAATACGCTATTACTCCAATCTCGAACCACGCGCTGAAAAAACGAACACATACGTCTTTCCGTGCGAACTCTGATTTCTCTTATTTTACTATGATGATCGTTTCTTCCTCTGTAGGTCGGCGTCAGCAAAAGATTTTCACATTCGGAGGAGAAAGCTGGTGACTGAAATTTCGTGAGAAGATTCTGCCGCAACGAAAAACGTCTTCGTTTTAATGACGTCCATCACAAATCCTGTATCATGTTAGTGACACTCTCTCCCCTATTTCGTGATGATACGAAACGTGCTGCTGTTCTTTGAACTTTCTCAATGTACTCCGTTAATCCTATCTGGTAAGGATACCACTCCGCGAAAGAGAACGGACAAGCACAGTGTAGGCAGTCTCTTTATTAGGCCTATTACATTTTTTTGAGTCTTCTACCAATAAAATGCAGTCTTTGGCTTGGCCTCTTCACAACATTTTCTATGTTGTGCTAGATGTGTTTCAAAAGAACAATGTTTTCAAAATCCGTGTTGATTGTGTGTCGGTAGACCATTCTCTTCGAGGTAATTCACAATGTTCGAACACAATATATGTTCCAAAATTCTCCTGTATATCGTCGTTAATGATACGGGTCTGTAATTCAGTGGATTACTTCTGCCACCTTTCTTGAGTATTGGTGTGACTTTCACAACTTCCCAGTTTCTGGGTACGAATATTTCGTCGAGCGAGCGATTGTACGAGGGTCGTTTTTTTTTCTGTCTCCGATAGGCTATAAGTAAAAGACGAGTTCATAGAAAACAATTATTTTGTTACCAAAAGTTTTGTACACTTATGGTTACTTTGCAACATAATCACCGAAAAGGTTGAGACATTTATCGTACGTGTGGACAAGCTTTGCAATACCCTCTTCAAAAAATGTTGTCGCCAATGATTGTAAATGAACATTGACTTCGTTTTGTAGATCTTCGTTGGTTTGAAAGTGCTGCCCTCGTAGCCACGTCTTCAGTCAGCATTCTTCTTCGTTTGTTTTGAATGACCAAATTTGCATTTGAATTCAGTAATTGTGTTGATCCATGACAACTCTCGTCCGCACGCTGCTGGCACAACCCAACGGTTCCATGAACAATTTCAATGGGGCATTTTCGATCATCCGCCGTACAGCCCTGACCTGGCACCCAGCGACTTTCACCTTTTCCCTGTACTGAAGATGTGACTATCTTCTATAGTAACGGGAGGACGAATACGTTTGGTATAGGTTTTGTGGCCTCTAAAGGACTGGAACATGATGTGATGCTCTTCGAACCAATCAATGAACGAATGTCCATGTTAAGATTAAGGGGGAAATTTTTCAACATAACAATTAAAGATGTACATGCACCCACAGATGAGGCAGATGAACAACAGAAGGACGAGTTTTATTGCTAGGTAGAGCACTTGTATGATCAGGCTCCCAAGGATGATATTAAGGTCTTAGTAGGACACTTGAATACAAAAATAGGAAAAGAAGAGGCTTATGAGCCAACTATAGGAAGACATAGCCTCCATGAAATATCAAATGGCAATGGAATTAGGCTTGTAAATTTTGCTGTGAGTAAAAACATTACCATCACAAGTACGTGTTTTCCACACGGAAAGATACACAAAGAAACCTGTATGGCACCAGATTGACAAACAAGAAATCAGATAGACCATATATTGATTGATCGGAGGCACGGATCAGACAATGCGTGTTAGTAGCCAATGTGGAGCTGACTGCAATTCAGACCATCATCTACTGAGAATTAAATACAGGCAAATTATCTCACTATTGAGTAAACAAAAAGGCCACAAATAGAAGAGTTTTGCATTAAGAAAATGAAGTTAGAAGAAATACGGAGAGCATTTCAGACGAAAATAGAAGAGCGAATTATGAACGATATCAACACATCAAATGAACATATAGAAATAATGTGGAAACCATGTAAGACTACAATCTTTGAGGGAGCTGGAGAGGTTTTGGGACACGTTCGGGCTCAAAGGAAGGCAGATTGGTATGATGAAGAATGTATGAGAAGAATTGAGGAGCGTAACATAGCACGAATGAAATTATTTCAGAGAAGAACTAGAGCAAATCTGAATGAATATAATGAGAAGCGCCATGTAGCTAAGAGGGTTTGCAGACAGAAGAAAACAGCACTAGAAAAGAAAAAACATTGGAAGAAATTGAACAGCTAGGAGAAGAGAAGCAAGTATGTGAAATGTACCAAAAGATTACAGAATGAAATTCCGGGTTTCAAGCCAGAAAAAATGTATGGAGGAGTAGAAAAGGGGATTTGATAGAGGAAAATAATAAAATACTTGAAGATGGACAGAATACTTCGAAGATCTACTGAACCCAGAAGTAGAAAGATTAGAACTGGTGGAAATAACTTATTATGGACCAGAGATCTCAACACCAGAAGCCACACTGTAGGAAGTGATGCAAGCCATTAAGGCCTTAAAAAACAATAAGGCACCTGGAGAAGATTAGCTCCAGATGGAACTTCTCACATATGTTGGGGAAGCACTGTGAAAAGTAATAGATATAGTAGTAATACTGAGTATCTGGCAGAAGGAAACCATGCCAATGGAGTGGAAAACGGCTATTATGTGTCCCATACATAAAAAAGGAGAAAAATTAAACTGACAGAACTACTGAGGAATATCCCTGCTAAATACTACATATAAGGTGTTCTCCAAGATCCTAACTGGGAGGCTTATCCCCTTTGTAGAAGAGAGAATTGGAGACAATTAGAATGGCTTTAGAAGAAATAAATCAACAACTGAGCAAATGTTCACATTAAGCATACTACTTAAAAAATGTTATGATCATCAAAGAAACATACACCAGCATGATATCGATTTTAAACAAGCCTATGATAGCATGTCAAAAGTGGCATTGAGGAATGTGATGGAAGATGCTGGAATACCTAAGAAGCTCGTTAAACTTATTATGATGATCCTCAGTGAAACCAAATGTAAAGTAAAAATACAGGGCGAAATCTCCAGAGCAGTGGAAGTGAAGAAGGAAATGAGACAGGGAGACAATATCTTCTCACTGTTATTCAACCTCTGCCTAGAAAAAGTCATA
Organism: Schistocerca serialis cubense; assembly: GCF_023864345.2. NCBI lineage: Eukaryota > Metazoa > Arthropoda > Insecta > Orthoptera > Acrididae > Schistocerca > Schistocerca serialis. Next base: position 395,499,319 of record NC_064638.1, on the reverse strand, counting down.
AGTTAGAGTTAAATAAAGGAGGAACCATTTTTAACCGTTCACTGCAGTACCTAGCCTACGCAGACGAAGTGGCATTACTCACACGAAACACTGCTATGCTGGCCGATGGCCATCAACAACTCTAGAGAGGTATAAAGGGACTTGGTCTGGTAGTCAATGTCGAAAACACCAAATTTAGCAGGCCGCTGTGGCCGAGCGGTTCTAAGCGCTTCAGTCCCGAATCGCGCTGCTGCTACGGTCGTAGGTTCGATATGTTAAAAAATGGTTTTTCATTCATGCCGATGGTTATTTGTCCTAGGGATTTAGCAACCACCAAGATGAAACAGCATGAGGAAGGTAGGCCCAGCCAACCTGTAATGGCCTCAATTTACCTTTCAATACCTACAATACCTACAACCTGGTCTGGGGAAGCAGCAACTCTAACAACAGAGGAGAGTACATTCTTGAATTTTTACTCGAAAGCAACTAGGAGATCCTGAAAGGGGCACGCAACCTACATCCAGGAAAATAAGAAGGGAAGAAATAATTTACACAGTTTTTGGGTCCATTCTAATGGGCAGCTATGTCATACAAGGGCATTGGCGCTAATCACACGTATATTAAATTTGAAGTTGAAATGGGTGTTAAACAGACCATGGCCTATAAAAAAACTAGGAAAACAGACTCAGGTAGGAAAGGCCTCGACTAACACTTATCTGAAATCGGAACTTCGATAAAGAATCCAATTGATTTCGAGGAAATGTCAGATGCAGTGACGTCTGCCATTATGACCTAGTATTTAGAAAATTGTCCAGTCACCAAGAAGTACGAACAGAAATTTACTTCAACGGAACAGTAACCTGGAATTGTGATGGAAACGGGTAGGATGATCGTCCAACCTTGCGAGAAGGAAAGGACAATGGGCGAAATATTGTATGGCCTTGCCAAATCAGCAAGCAAAACAACCGTCATGGAAGGTATTCCTTGAGGAAGTGGAAGATGTAGCTACTTCTGACAGACTTCACAAAATCGTCACAAAGATGCCAACTAATCCAGGAGGTATTCTAAGGAAGGAGGATGGTGAGTATACAGCGACAATGAATGAGACATTGCATGTCCTCATCAAGACTCACATCCCTCAGTGCACTCTGTCAAACAAGACAGACCAAGATTCAGTTCCTGAAAGGTACTTGTTTACAGGTAATCAAGTGGAGAATTGGAAATCTGCAAGTTAATGTGTTTATTTAGAAAAAAAAGTACAGTGACCAGAATGGGATGTTTGATTGTTCAAGTCAGCAGACGCAGATGGAAGCTTTCCAGCTCTACAGCAAAAATCAGGAGACAAACTTCATGGCAGATTAAAAGTGTATGCTAGACCCAGACTCGAATTTAGGATTCTGCCTTTTGAGGGAAGTGCTCTACCAACTGAGCAACCCAACCACGAGTCGTGACCCGTCCTCACAGTTTCACCCCCGTCAGTACCTCGTCTCCTACATTCCAAACTTGCTGGACTAGCACTTCTGGAAGAAAGGATATTGCAGAGACTTGGCTTACCCGCAGCTTGGCGGATGTTTCCAGAGTGAGATTTTTCACTCTACAGCAGAGTGTGCTCTGATATGAAACTTCCCGACGTGTAGCCGAGATAGGAGACAAGGTACTGACGGAAATAAAACTGTGAGAACGGGTCGTGATCCGTATGTGGGGAGCTCAGTTGGTGGACGATTTGCATGCTAAAGGCAAAGGTCTCGAGTTCGTGTCTCGGTTCGGCACACATATTTAATCTGCTAGAAAGTTTTTTATCACCAAACACTCCACGTCTGAGTGGAAATCTCATTTGGAAGCAGGAGAGAGTTTAATTAGACTCCTACATAGACTGCTTAGCCGAGCAGCAAGAATCATTTCTAATGCTTAATTGACTATGAGGGCTGTTTTCATTCTGATGTCAGGAAGGATTGACCATAACAATGCCAAGGATATGAGACAGATCAGTCTATCCTCCTTTTTTTGAGGACATTAGAAAAACTGGTTGATGTGTACGTTAGAGAAAGGAAGTGCCTAAAGTTCCTTTGTAGATAAACCATCATGCATATGAACCACGAAAATCGTGTGAAGCAGCACTTCACCAACGTGTAGGGAAGGTGGAAAAGCACTACATTTTCAGAAATTGCTCTCTGCATCTTCCTGGATTTTAGGGGGCTTTACGCAATAAGATCTTTGAATCCATGATTAGAGCTGCAGAAGAGCATGACACCACCACATATAGGTCATTAGGACAAAGTCGAGCAGAAAAAAGGTAGAAGCCACCATGACAGATGAAAAAATGCTGATCAACGCCGCCAGAGAGGGTCTGAAAGGCGGGGTTTGGTTCAAATGGTTCAAATGGCTCTTAGCACTATGGGACTTAACATCTTAGGTCATCAATCCCCGAGAACTTAGAACTACTTAAACCTAACTAACCTAAGGACATCACACACATCCATGCCCGAGGCAGGATTCGAACCTGCGACCATAGCAGTCCCCACGGTTCCGGACTGCAGCGCCTAGAACCGCACGGCCACCACGGCCGGCGAAAGGCGGGGTTTGTCCCCAGTCTTGTCAAACCTAGTGGTGAATGAACTCATTGGAGAGCTGAATACTAAAGGTTACTTTTACCAAGGGTATGTAGACGACTTAGTCATAGTAATACTTTGCAGATTTGCTAGTACTGTTAGATCAATGGCATAATGTGCATTGAACATTGCGCAAAACTGGTGCAGAAAACAGGATCTAAGGGTCAAGCCCCAAGAAAACTATTGGCGTACCATTGATGAGAAACATATCTAGCAAACATACTGGAATCGTAATGCAGGCTGCAGACAGCACTCAGTGATCTGAGAGTGGTGGTGCGACAGGCCACTGGACCCAATGACATACTTGTGGTCAAGAGAAATGTTTTATTCATCTTCAAATAAACATCACATCATTAGCAGTGTGAGGCAAACACACGCAAGTCCGGTGATCCTACCTGAGATCAGCTTGCAGGTAGCTGGATTCCACCATAGTGAATAGATGCATGCATTTTTGCTCTGCATTGCTGATATCGGACTGAGCTATGGATGGCAGCCTGACAGTTAGTCACGGCCTTAACATTAGCGGTACTCTCCTACTTCTGCAATGGCGTTCTGTTGTGGAACATCCATACCCAATGACTCAGGCTCTACTTGCATCCACCACAGAGGTGGGTTAAGACTGCCATGCACAGACATGAACTGCTGCCCCCTGGCAGGAGTCTGGCTATGGCAGGTGCAGACAGCAGGTTGGCAGTGCTATGGCACGAGGTCCCAAAAAGATATTCAGTACAGGAAGCAACTGGCCTGACCCAGCCTCCAAACCATGGTTGTGGCTGGTGGTGCCCAGTCATGTTGCTGTCTGCACTAACCTGGCATCATGGTGGTGCTGCTGGATTCTGAATGAATCTGACTCATAATTCATATCTATTTATATGGCTCTGAGGCGGATTTGTTGCACTATTTCCCAGTCCCAGTCACATAGCTCACAACGTTGGGCTTGCCTTGGTGTGGTGACTTCGTTCTGTCTGCTTCGCCTTTAACCACTGGATGGTGCAGAATTCACCAAGCACAGCTGCCCCTTCTAGCAACGCTTTTGCATATGTGTTGTTCTGACCCACGTGTTGCCATGCTATGGATACCGGCCTTGCTACTGTAACACTTCCTGGTGGCGTCCCTATACATTCTTACAAGTTCCACTAAAAATTCGGTAGTGATAATAAACTACACCACTCTACAGGGAAAACTCAGATCCTTGGATCTTGCTCAGGAACAGTTCTCCACTCAGACTACTTCCACCCTTGATACATGAAATAAGAACATACTTCGAAGATTATACTAGACTGGCAATTTCAAACACTATGCACTTACTATGTTAAATTTTATGACTGTTTCCCATCATCCTCAAGCACTGCAAATTCATTCTCCATCTCTTGCTTCGGCAATCCAGTACACTGAGACCTGGACTACACATAGCTTGGGTTTCTGAGCGATTCGACGTTTCAGATAAACGAAAGCTATGCAGTGCAAACTCAGAGTCACTATAGCACTGAGAATTGTGACACTCAAGGATACAGTTAACCAGCGCCTACCATCCTGATACTATCCCATGTGCTGCATTAATTGCTCTACTGCCCCGATTGTGTGGCCATCAACTAACTTAGTAAATGCACTAAGCTTTGTTCCCATATATATTTCAAGTCGGCGTGGTTTTGCTTAGGGAGTGTTAAGGGTCGTCTGGCCAATACAGCAGCAGTTGTGTTATATTTGAAAGAGTAATTCCAGTCATTGTTGTTGGTAAGTGAAACATTTGCCTAAAATATCACACAGGGTTTCCTCCATTAACAACCCACTGTCACTTAACTGTAAGTGTCTTGCTCCTATTATCTTCTGTTGTTCGTATTGTATTGTCATCACCAAATATACCCAATTGAGGCCTGTACGGTTTTGGTTCCCTCATTTCCTTCTGGCATGGTCGACTGTCTGCCTTACCCCTGAATAATTGCATGACGAATGTGCTCCTTCCCATCTGGATCTTACAAATTGGATATGCGGTGACCAGCCCATTTTGGCATTGTTGTAGCTCAATCTCAGTTGTTACCACATGCTGATCCCCATCTTCCATCACCAGTAACACACCATCCTCTTTTACTTGCACAAAATTTTCCACTGTTTCTAGCCTTACTGGATAGGTGTGCACCATGTAACACTTGGACAATGTGTGCTTGTCCTCCATCAGTTCTTTCATTGACACATACACCCATACACTATCTGTTGTCACTTCCATCATTCTGCCTATAGGGTAGGTTGTCGGAGGAGGAGGGTGGAAAGGAGGGAGGGGGCTGGGGCACACATGCTGGCTGAGAAAAACATGTGATGTCATTTGGGGTGGGGGTGGGCGTGGTCAGGGGTGGCATGGGTATGGCTGGGTGGGTGGGGGGATTAATAATTGAGACATTTAATTAATTTGCATAGCAATTTGATATCAATAGTGGAGTGGCACCGCCATCTCCCTACTACTGTTGGGAGGTTTTTCTCTTCATTCTGGGTAAGATCCTCTACATGCACAGTATGGTCTTGACTTCGCCAATTTGTATCTTGCGATGTCCGTTAATTAAATCCTCTTTGACGTTGATGTCCATCCAGTACATAATTGTTGTTCCACTGGTTGTAGCTACCAGGAGGGGGACTAGGTTGCTGTCTACCACCGGTCGGCGCTTGCCAATTATTATACTGGTTTTACCACTTGGTGGGGTTACATTTGGAATCTGTTGTCCAAAACCTGTCTGTTAGGTATATGCTGGTCTGTTGTAATTAAGGTCATGGCTTGCTTCTGAAACCTTACTTGTGTCCTTTTTTCCCTGGTTACCATAACTACCTCTTGCATGATTACTATTACGTGGATGGTATGGGTGCACACGTTGCTCCATGCTTCTGCCATTACTACTTTTTTGCGGATGTCCACTTTGCACATTATTGTTCTAGGGTTGAGACTGCTCCTCTTCGTAAATCAGGTCAATCGAATCCACAATGGATAAAAAGTATTCTACGTCATTCTGGGGTATTGTAATTAATTTTTCCTTGATATATGCTGATAAGCAGGTTTTGAGTATTTTAGTACATCCATGGGAAACACTGGATTTGTCCAATACTTTGTTTTGTTTAGCTATTTTTCAAAATATTTTCTTAGCCCCCCATGTTTACCTTTGAATGGTGCCTTAGCCCCTTTTGCAGTGCTATGGGCCGAAATTTGTCCAAGATGGCACACTCAAACTATCCATGAGTATGGCACAGTTTGGTAATATCAGTTGCCCATCGTAAAGCATCCCTTGGGTGTACCGCGCAACGAACCTAATGTCCTGTGCCTCAGTCCAGTTCCATGGTAATACGTTACAGAAGACTCTGATGAATACCGCAGGGTGCGTTCTTTTACCCTTGTAAGGTGTCAGGCAAATCCAACACCTTCCATGAAAACCCTGACATGATAGCAAATCCGGCAATATGTCAAATAGCTCCGAATAAATCCTGATCTTAAATTAACCAAAGTAATACGATCAACGAGTGAGCAAATGGAATACCACAGACTAACACAAGAATGCCTAAATGCATATCATACCTTCCCACCATGAAACAGACGCAGTTCTGAGGGGAGAAACAAGAACAGAAGCCGAGAGCAGAGCCGTGTAGGCTAGAAAGCCCTACGATAAGAGCGGGGAAATGGGACACCCACATCGCCGGCCGACCGCCGGGAGGTCCATCTCCCAGCCCATGTTAAAAGATAGAGCCCTCCAGAAGAACAGTATAGATCTTATGATAACACTAAAACGGCCACACCAGCTGCAACTTTTAGCGTGAGACTATACGCGTCTCTGTTACGTAGCAAACATTAAAAACATTGCCCCACCACGAAAAGTATAACATTTCTCATTGGATAGATAGAATTTTTGTAGGCGGAGCTTAAGGTTAACATTGAGATGCCGATTGGTCAGTTGAAAACACAGCCAGATACCTTTTTCTTAAACCAACTTTGGTAAACGGTAGTAAGGATAAGTTCGCGAGAGTTGCTACCGAGACGGCGAGGTGTGTGGAGCTGCGCCACCCACCACCCCTGACGCTGCCTAACCACCGACAAGGCTAATGAACACACACAATGCCGCATAAGAGCACATAAGGCTGCACTCAGAACTGTAGAAGTCTCATCTGTCACATCCCCTTTTTATGTAATATTAATGTCAATCGTCAATTAAACTTTGTGGTATTCACATTTGCTACTTGAAGTGAAAATCTGAAATGCGATGATTTTTCTGTTATATAATTATTGAGAAGCCACATCAGCCATTGTAATTTATGACAAGTTAAATAAGTAGTTAAAGATAATTGAGGATCACTGTAGACCATTTTTGATAGTTTTATCTTTTATGAAAATTACTGAACTCTTCTGAACTCTACATGTCGTGTGTGGTCTGGCGTCTCCTTACCAGCAACAGGTCCCATGTTCAAACTAGTCAATTCCCTAAAAAACACGCTCAGAGCGTCGTTGCACGAAAGTGGTAGGGAGACACGACTTAGAACAAACAGACACCACACAGAATGTTAGAGAAATCCCGTCAGGGTCGCTATTCTCTAACATTCGTGGTTTCTGCATTCTGAATTTGAATTTGGATCGCAATTTCTTTATTTTGCCTTGTCATGGTTTCTGTCATTTATTGTAACAATTATGCCAGATTGGTGAGTCCTATTGCGTTTTCTTCTGACGTCCTACGCTCTGTATTTTCGCCCAAGTGTTGGTTTGCAATCGATTGCATTGAACTGTGTGGTGACACGTTTCCTTGTACTCTGTTGTGAGCGAGCTCCGATTACTTGTACTATGGGTTCTACGTATTCAAGACGCAAGTTGGAATCCTCATCGACTGTCTCTCTACTTCCCTGCTCCTCTGTCGTACGCTGACCTACTTTTTCTGTGCCTTGGCGTACATTATCCTCGTTATGGTGCGTTTTCTGTCCTATTTCTCTCGATACTGCATCATCTGTCGTACTGTCCTCTATTCTCTGTCCGTTTTCACGTTGGGCCCGTACCTCAATTCGTTCAAGGTCTCAATCTGTCATTGCTAATCTTTCTGATCACCTTATTTTCTGTTCACGCGCCCTTCTTCGCATTAACTTCCGCTCATACGATCTCACGCGTTTCATAAACTTTTTGCTCACACATATTATACCCAAGGCCGACAATCCATTCGCTTACTTGTTGAGTCAGAACCAACTTGTCAACGATGTATACGCCTACTGTGCACTTGCATTGGAGAGAAAACTTAATTCTAACAATATTAAAATACATAATTTAATTATGCTATTGTATCTGCTAGAATGTCTCACTTTCTATTGCATACTTTCTTACTATCTATCGCTGCAGCTACTGTTTTCGACTATTTATGCCTCTCACAAAAATTATTCGTTACGAAAATTTTTAAACAGGATATTTTTCTGACCTAGTTAGGCATGTGGTCGACCTTTAATCATGGTATTTTACCATCCTGGCAGGGCTCAGATTCAGAACGCAGAAACCACAAATGTTAGAGAACGGCTACCCTGCCAGGATTTCTCTAACATTCTGCATGGTGTCTGTTCTAAGTCGTGTCTCCCTACCACTTTCGTGCAATGACGCTCTGAGCGTGTTTTTTTAGGCAATTGACTAGTTTGAACTTGGGACCTGTTGCTGGTAAGGTAACGCCAGATCACACATGACATGTAGAGTTCAGAAGAGTTCAGTGAGACTAGCGATGATATAATCAAATACTTAATGATTTCAGTGTTAGCTCCACCGCACTCCCTGTAAAAGAATCTTAACACTTCTAAATTTTGTGGAAGGGGTTAAAGGCTTTCCTATTTTTAGTTAGCCGGTAAAATAATGTCGAAAAAGCAGTTGCGTTTACTATTGGAATTTTTATTCTACTCACAAAACATTGTTTATAAATTTACTGTTGATAAGAGGAAATATTGTAATACAGGATGATAAAAACCAACTGTGTTCAACAAAAATGTGAACAAATATTCCCTGAATGGGTTTCCAAGTTCTATAATGGATCAAAGGATGACCTATGCCATATCACATCCATAATCTAGGTTTAAATTACTTTTCATAAAAGAGAAAACTATCAAAAATGGTCTACAGTGACCCTCAATTATCTTTAATTACTTATTTGACTTGTCGTAAATTACAGTGGCTGATGTGGCTTCTCAATAATTATATAATAGAAAAATCATCGCGTTTCACATTTTAACTTCAAGTAGCAAAGGTGAATACCAAGAAGTTTAATTGACGATCGACACTAGTATTTCATAAAAAGGGGATGTGACAGATGAGACTTCTGCAGTTCTGAGTGAAGGCTTATGTGCTCTTATGCGGCATCACGTGTGTTCATTACCTTGTCGGTGGTTAGGCAGCACCAGGGGCGGTGGGTGGCGCAGCTCCACACACCTCGCCGTCTCGGTAGCAACTCTCTCGAACTTATCCCCACTACCGTTTACCAAAGTTAGTTTAAGAAAAAGGTATCTGGCTGTGTTTTCAACTGACCAATCAGCGTCTCAATGTTAACCTTAAGCTCCGCCTACAAAAATTCTGTCTATCCAATGAGAAACGTTATACTTTTCGTGGTGGGGCAATGTTTTTAATGTTTGCTACGTAACAGAGACGCGTATAGTCTCACGCTAAAAGTTGCAGCTGGTGTGGCCCTTTTAGTGTTATCATAAGATCTATACTGTTCTTCTGGAGGGCTATATCTTTTAACATCGGCTGGGCCAGCGATGTGGGTGTCCCATTGTCCCACTCTTATCGTAGAGCCTTCTAGCCTACACAGCTCTGCTCTCAGCTTCTGTTCTCGTTTCTCCCCTCAGAACTGCGACTGTTTCACAGTAGGAAGGTATGACGTGCATTTAGGCGTTCTTGTGTTAGTCTGTGGTATTCCATTTGCTCACTCGTTGATTGTATTACTTTGGTTAATTTAATGTCAGGATTTATTCGGAGCTATGTGACATATTGCCGGATTTGCTATGATGTCAGGGTTTTCATGGAAGGTGTTGGATTTACCTGATACCTTACACCCTCTGTAGTAAAAATTAGAAGCTGCCTATGCTTTAGTAAGCCTTCATAAGGTAGTAGACTAGAGAGGCAGGAGGTATGGTTTGCTATCATCGTTGCATTGCTCAGCTGCATTAGGGGACCGCCGGTGTATGCCGGTGCAGCTGGTATTGACATTGGCAGTGCCTGTTGCCCTTCCTCTCCTCTTGAAGGACTAATGGTAAAGGGTGGAAAGGTATTGAAGCTCTCTATTCTGCCTCACTGCAGCTGACTGCTAGCGATTAGTGGCTCATTTGTGATACCAGTACCACTAGTTAAACTGTTCTGCAATTTTTCTTCCATTGTCTTTAAGCCTGATTCAGTCCTGGCAATTATTTCATTTTCATTCTTCTTGACTACCTCTTGGATCCCTTCTACACAGATATTATGCTCTTGTACTACCTTCTGTGCTGAAGTCGTACCATTTGCTAGCAATCCTGATTTGGCTTTTCCATTAAGTTCTTTACATCCTTATCAAATCTTTCTTGTGTTTTCTTTATGAGCTTACTGGACAATTTTAAATTATTCAATCATACAGGCAGTTCCTGTACTTCCTCACGTAAATCTTTACATATAGTTTGCAACTCGGTAATAGTGTCTTTCATCTCCATATCTCAATGTGGAACTTGAAACTTTCAGAACAAGAGCATGTAGAGGAACTATGGCCCAATTTAAAAAGAATAATTAACCACGCAATGGATAGATATGCACCCAGTAGAACAGTTCGGAATGGAAGGAAACACCGATCGTGAGAGACCCAACTAGCTTTATTTGTTCATGGGACCCAGAAAATATTAGATACAGGCTCCCAGGTAGATGCCATTTTCCTTAACTTTCGGAAGGCGTTCGATACAGTTCTGCACTGTCGCCTGATAAACGAAGTAAGAGCCTATGGAATATCAGACCAACTGTGTGGCTGGATTGAAGAGTTTTTAGCAAACAGAACACACTATGTTGTTCTCAATGGAGAGACGTCTACAGACGTTAAAATAGCCTCTGGCGTGCAACAGGGGAATGTTATGGGACCATTGCTTTTCACAATATATATAAATGACCTAGTAGATAGTGTCGGAAGTTCCATGAGGCTTTTCACGGATGATGCTGTACTATACAGAGAAGTTGCAGCATTAGAAAATTGCAGCGAAATGCAGGAAGATCTGCAGCGGATAGGCACTTGGTAGAGGGAGTGGCAACTGACCCTTAACATAGACAAATGTAATGTGTTGCGAATACATAGAAAGAATGATCCTTTATTGTATGATTATATGATAGCAGAACAAACACTGGTAGCAGCTATTTCTGTAAAATATCTGGGAGTATGCGTACGGAACGTTTGAAGTGGAATGATAATATAAAATTAATTGTTGGTAAGGCGGGTGCCAGGTTGAGATTCATTGGGAGAGTCCGTAGAAAATGTAGTCCATCAACAAAGGAGGTGGCTTACAAAACACTTGTTCGACCTATACTTGAGTATTGCTCACCAGTGTGGGATCCGTACCACGTCGGGTTGACAGAGGAGATAGAGAAGATCCAAAGATGAGCGGCGCGCTTCGTCACAGGGTTATTTGGTAAGCGTGATAGCGTTACGGAGATGTTTAGCAAACTCAAGTGGCAGACTCTGCAAGCGAGGCGTTCTGCATCGCGGTGTAGCTTGCTGTCCAGGTTTCGAGAGGGTGCGTTTCTAGATGACGTATCGAATATATTGCTTCCCCCTACTGGGAGAAAAGAGAGCCACTTGTATGAATATCAAGAGCTCAGATGGAAACCCAGTTCTAAACAAAGAAGGGAAAGCAGAAAGGTGGAAGGAGTATATAGAGGGTCTACACAAGGGCGATGCACTTGAGGACAGTATCATGGAAATGGAAGAGGATGTAGATGAAGATGAAATGGGAGATACAATACTGCGTGAAGAGTTTGACAGAGCACTGAAAGACCTGAGTCGAAACAAGGCCCCCGGAGTAGACAACATTCCATTAGAACTACTGACAGCCTTGGGAGAGCCAGTTCTGACAAAACTCTACCATCTGGTGAGCGAGATGTGTGACACAGGCGAACTACCCTCAGACTTCTAGAAGAATACAATAATTCCAATCCCAAAGAAAGCAGGTGTTGACAGATGTGAAAATTACCGAACTATCAGTTTTAATAAGTCACAGCTACAAAATACTAACGCGAATTCTTTACAGATGAATGGAAAAACTGATAGAAGCCGACCTCGGCGAAGATCAGTTTGGATTCCGTAGAAATGTTGGAACACGTGAGGCAATACTGACCCTACAACTTATCTTAGAAGCTAGATTAAGGAAAGGCAAACCTATATTTCTAGCATTTGTAGACTTAGAGAAAGCTTTTGACAATGTTGACTGGAAAACTCTCTTTCAAATTCTAAAGGTGGCAGGGGTAAAATACAGGGAGCGAAAGGCAATTTACAATTTGTACAGAAACCAGATGGCAGTTATAAGAGTTGAGGGACATGAAAGGGAAGCAGTGGTTGGGAAGGGAGTGAGACGGGATTGTAGCCTGTCCCCAATGTTATTCAATCTGTATATTGAGCAAGCAGTAAAGGAATCAAAAGTAAATTTCGGAGTAGGTATTAAAGTCCATGGAGAAGAAATAAAAACGTTGAGGTTCGCCGATGACATTGTAATTCTGTCAGAGACAGCAAAGGGCTTGGAAGAGCAGTTGAACGGAATGGACAGTGTCTTGAAAGGAGGATGTAAGATGAACATCAACAAAAGCAAAAGGAGGATAATGGAATGTAGTCGAATGAAGTCGGGTGATGCTGAGGGAATTAGATTAGGAAATGAGACACTTAAAGTAGTAAAGGAGTTTTGCTATTTGGGGAGCAAAATAACTGATGATGGTCGAAGTAGAGAGGATATAAAATGTAGACTGGCAATAGCAAGGAAAGCATTTCTGAAGAAGAGAAATTTGTTAACATCGAGTTTAGATTTAAGTGTCAGGAAGTCGTTTCTGAAAGTATTTGTATGGAGTGTAGCCATGTATGGAAGTGAAACATGAACGATAAATAGTTTGGACAAGAAGAGAATAGAAGCTTTCGAAATGTGGTGCTACAGAAGAATGCTGAATATTAGATGGGTAGATCACATAACTAATGAGGAGGTATTGAATAGAATTGGGGAGAAGAGGAGTTTGTGGCACAACTTGACCAGAAGAAGGGACCGATTGGTAGGACATGTTCTGAGGCATCAAGGGATCACAAATTTAGCATTGGAGGGCAGCGTGGAGGGTAAAAATCGTAGAGGGAGACCAAGAGAAGAATACACTAAGCAGATTCAGAAGCATGTAGGTTGCAGTAAGTACCAGGAGATGAAGAAACTTGCACAGGATAGAGTAGCATGGAGAGCTGCATCAAACCAGTCTCAGGATTGAAGACAACAACAACAACCTACTTATACCTCCTGAGGAGATCAAGAATGTAAAATTAAAGAGATTCGAGCGCGCACGGAGGCTTTCCAGCAGTCATTCTTCCCGTGAATCATACGCGACTGGAACAGGAAAGGGAGGTAATGACAGTGGCACGTAAAGTGCCCTCCGCCACACACCGTTGGGTGGCTTGCGGAGTTTAAATGTAGATGTAGGTAGATGTAGGACTCTCCTTAGTATACAGTCACTGTAAAGAAACTGTAATGAAACAGATACCCCAGATCACAGAGATGCTGAAGAAATTGAACTGGCCGATTCTTGAAGATAGACATAAGTGATCTCGAGAAAGCCTACTTACAGAGTTTCAGGAACCGGCTTTAAATGATGATTCTAGGAATATACTACAACCCTTTCCTTATCGCTGACGTGAGGATCGTGAGGAATGCCAGAGTAGAATAATTGTAGTAGACACAGATGCATTCAAACAACCATTCTTTCCTCGCTCGATACGTGAACAGCACGGGAAGAAACGCTAATAACTGGTACAATGGAAATTACCCTAGCCATGCACTTCACATTTGTTTGCAGAGTGTAGATGTAGATGTTATTAGTCGCAGCAGAATCGATATTTCCTTGAACCATTCGTATATTTCTTCGATACGAGTACCATTCCTGCCTCCCAAGGTCTACTGCTCTCTTGTGTTACGCCACTGGCCAGCTGTTGATTGATAAACTCCTCCAAAATCGGCTACAGATACCGCGGTATTCTGTACAGCCTCCAATACACTGGCGCTTCGTTCCCTGCAGGAATCCTGTGTTCTATCACAGGCACTGCAGGCAACCGTCCTCACGAAAAGAACAAGTATTGAGACTCTAGCAACAGTTTTACCATCTGTGCCCCGTCTTTTCCCCTCGAATGTTTCACCTTCTAACGCGATGCAGCCTTAGCATCGTTGCCTACATCTTCTGCGTAGCAGTCTATCTCTTCAGGTTTTTTTAACGTCGCCACTAACGTTCCTTTCAACAACTTGATCTCCTCGACACCAAAATTATCCGCATTGATGAGTCTAACTTCCGTCCTTTTCCTGTATGTGTACAGTACTTTGTCTTACTGAACAACACGCTTCATCGAATACTTCACTATCCTCCAGCGGTTCCACTATACACAACATATCAGCTGGTAAGTCAGTCTCCACATTCACCCACAATGACTTCCTGGTGCCACTCGACACACTATCAAGTAAATTAAGCATTAATCTCATTGTTCACGGTTTAACTAGATTATCTTGTAAAACAGACACTTCTCATGACGGATCAACATTGACCACAGTTTCTGCTAGCCAGAATGTTTTCCCACTAAATTCCACCACACATTGTCGAAGCTCAGTTACGACATCATGCTGATGCAGAAAGTCTGACACTAGGATCTTGCTGTAGCCCTCGTTTGCATGAGACACCATTTCCACGCACTGCCTAAATTTGGTTGCCTGTAATTGAGAATGCACTGTTATCGGACCCAGTGGCCATACATCATTATCCCCACCCCACGCAAATTATAACGTTGTGGGTCCCATTGCCTCTCACCCATCAAATTTCTTGAGGCTGCCGGCACATGCGCCCTTGTGACCAACCACTATGGCACATTCTGCTTGTGCATTGGTATTCACTGTGTTTGCTTTTACTGGGAATGCCTTTCAGTGGGTCTTGGCTTCCCTTTTCGATTTAACGGACGATTATTGCCACCCAGATCGCTCCTACCACCAGTCCTATAATCCTGCTGCTGATTCATACCACCCTTATGTTATTCCCGCAAAACCGCTGATAGTTTATACTACCCCTATTTATTCCATGGCAGGGAGCACTGCCTCTGCACATGCCCCATATGCCTACAATTAAAATATCGTATATTTGCTGCAAACATATCTCTTACTCCTGTCGCATCATCAGTCTCCTCTAATTCCGTCGGCAGTATAACTGCTGCAGGGAGATCCCTAGGCGTACCATTGTGCACCCTCCTAGACATTTCTGGATGTAGACCCCTCAAGAAAGCCTCAAGTACCTGTTGTTTGGTTTCCTATAAAACTTGTTATTTTGCTCATCACTCTGCATCAACCCATTAGTATGCATGTTAAGTTTCCTAAATAAGTCCTCAAAAGCCTCTTTGGCCTCATTACGCCTCTTAGAAAATATACCCAACTGTTCATGAAAAAGCTATGCACCATTCTGCTTCCTATATCTCTGTACAAATCCCTGCCTGAATTATTCAAAACTTTCCACCTTGTCCAGTACATCTACCTATACAAACGACTTCACTTCACCTGACAGGCTCACTCTTGCTATTTGCAACAACTGTTTGGCTGACCAACCCCCTATTTCAGCTGATGGCAAGAGATCTTCTATAAATGAAAACACATCCTCAGATGACCTACCAGAAAAGAGAGAAAAAAGGTTCTCAACAGACTCTGTGATTTCAACAGCACCAATTCCTCGTACTTTTCTGCTAGCTTATTATTCACAAATATACTCTCTGCCCTTGACCGCGCTACCTGATCAATTAACGATTGCCTGGCTTCCTCATTAGTGACATAATGTGTCTGTTGGCTCCAGGCATCCTGGTTGGCATCAGCTTGCAGACAGCTGGCTTCTGCCTCAGCGAAGAGATGCACACACACGTGTGTTCTGCATTGGCCTTAACGTCTGCGGCACTCTCCTACTTCTGCTGCAATGGGTCTCAAACCTGTGGCTGCAATTGGTAGTGCCCCGTTGTCTCATTGTCTAATGCCGATTTGACGTGCTGTTGTACTCCGAATGAATTTGCCTGCAAATTCACACATATTTATACGATTCTGAGGTGCATTTGTTGCACTATTAGCCATTCCCTGGTTATGTAGCTCACAACATGAGTCTTGCCATGGTATGGTGACGTCGTCCTGCCTGTTTTGGCTATTACTAGTGAATGGTGTAGGTTTTGCCAAGCTCATCTGGGCTGTCTTGCAGTCCTTTTTCGGATGTGTTATTCTGACCCATACACACTGCAGTTAAAGCCCATGGCTGCTACTACAACGCTTTGTAGTGGCTTCCTTAGAAATTCCTACAAGCTCTACTAGAAACTGTGTAGCGACGTTACATTAGCTTAGATTAAGCTTGTCGATGAAACTACCTGTAGAAGGGTTAGTGAAGGAGCTGTCCGCCTCAGTAGCGGAGTGGTCAGCGTGACAGAATGTCATGCCAAGGGGCCCAGGTTCGATTCCCGGCTGTGTTGGAGATTTTCTCCGCTCAGGGACTGGCTTTTGTGTTGTCCCCATCTCATCCCCATCGACACGCAAGTCACCAAAGTGGTGCCAACTCAAAAGACTTGCACCAGGCGAATGGTCTACCCGACGGGAGGCCCTAGCCACACGACATTTTATTTCAGTGAAGTAGCTGTGGGTAACCCTGCATGGGAAACTATCATCAATCCCACATGTAAGGAATGTATGTTCCAAGACGGTATGCACTCTTACGAGAATTAGAAGAGCCTAAGGAAAAAATTGGGGTCTAAACCCCAAGAGTATGCACTGGATATGTGCCACTGTAATAAGATCGATGATTTATTGGGCTGCAGTATGGAGAAACAGAACTAAAGGTGGCTGCTAAGGAGCTTGACAAAGTGCAGAGACTGGACTGATTAGAAATAACGGACGGAATTAGCAGTACAGCCACTGCTGGGGTGGAGACAATGCTAGACGTGCCCCCATTACACCTGTGGGCTAAAATGGCGGCAGTGGAAAGGGCAGACAGGCTAACAACTGGAAATAACTGGACACTTTTAGGAAATCCTGAATCCCACACCAATATTAGGAATGTGTTAAATATAGAAACGGTCGGAAAATGTAGGCTGACTGCACAATAACTTCCAGGTTATATGGGGTACAGCCTAAACTAGAGAACGCAGTCTCTCTAGGGAACTGGCTATGATATCTCAGGCGGAAATATCCGCTCTCAGAGTGTGTATAAAGGAAAATGTGTGTAAGCGTTACAAAGATTGTAGCAGCTATATTTATTCAAACAGCCAAGCTCTAAAATCTCTATCAGACCCTGTAATGAGATCAAAGACCGTTTCTGAAAGTCACTAACTCCTTGTGAGACTAGAGGAGAGCAATAGGGTAAACCTGCTGTGGATCCTTGGTTACTCAGGAATCAGTGGCACTGAACAAGCTGATAGGATAGCCATGGCAGACACGACGATTCCATTTACTGGACTGGAAACAGTCCTAACCACAAATAAGGCGATGGTTAAATCAAAACTACGAAACTAGATCAGAAGGTAGCATGTAAAATATTGAACAACAATCCAGAAACAAAAACAAAGCAAGCTAATGCTGCCAAAACCATGTTTTAGTAGAAGCTCTGTAATTCTGAGCTTGAACAGGAGACAGACCAATATCTTGGTAGGAGGAATGACAGGCCATGGGAACTTAAAGAAACCTTTACACATGATAGGTATAGAGAAGGAAGCCATTCAGTGTAAGCTGTGTGGTGAGGGTGATGAAACAATACCAGCGCGGATGCGACTTACACTGAGGCGACGAAAGTCATGAGATAGCGATATGCACATGTATAGATGGCGGTAGTATCGCTTACACATGATATAAAAGAGCAGTACGTTGGCAGAGCTGTCATTTGTTCTCAGAAGATTCATGTGTAAAGGTTACCGACGTGATTATGGTCGTTTGATGGGAATTAACAGACTTTGAATGCAGAATGGTAGTTGGAGGCTAGACGCATGGGACATTCCACTTCGGAAATCGTTTGGAAAGACAATATACCGAGTTCCACAGAGTCAAGAATGTGCCGAGAATAACAAATTTCAGGCATTACCTCTCATCACGGACAATGCAGTGGCTGAATGCCTCCATTTAACGACCGAAAGCAGTGGCTTCTGCGTAGCGTTGTGAGTGCTAAGGACAAGCAATACTGCGTGAAATAACCGCAGAAATCAATGTGGGACGTACTACGAACGTATTCGTTAGGACAGTGCGGCGAAATTTGGCGATACTGAGCTACGGCAGCTGACGACTGACGCGACGCCTTTGCTAACAGCGCGACATCGCCAGCAGCACCTCTCCTCGGCTCATGACCATGTCGGTTGGACCTTAGGTGACTGGAAAATCATGGCCCAGTCAGATGAATTCCGATTTCAGTTGGCAAGAGTTGGTGGTAGGGTTCGAGTATGGCGCAGACCCCATGAAGCCTTGGAACCAAGTTGTCAACAAGGCACTGTGGAACCTGGTGGTGGATCCATCATGATGTGGGCAGTTTTTACGTGGAATGGACTGGGTTCTCTGATCCAACTGAACCAATCACTGACTGAAAATGATTGTGTTCGACTGCTTGGAGACCATCTGCAGCTGTTCATGGTCTTTGTGTTCCCAAACAACGACGGAATTTTTATGTATGACAATGCACTATCTCAATGGGCCTCAATCATTCTCGATTTGAAGAACTTTCTGGAGAATTCGAGAGAATGTTTTGACCACTGACATGGCCGAACATGCATCCTATCGAATGTTATGGGGCATAACCGAGAGGTCAGTTCGTGCACAAAATCCTACAACAGCAACACTTTCGCAATTATGGTCGCCTATAGACGCAGCATGGCTCAAAATTTCTGCAGGGGATTTCTAACAACTTATTGAGCCCAAGCTACGTCGAGCTGCTGTAGTAGGCTGGGCAGAAGGACGTCCGACACTATTTTAGGAGGTGTCCCATGACTTTTGGCACCTCAGTGTAACATAGTCAAAATATTTGTAAGCTATAAAATATTTTTTTTATTATTCTGAAGTTCCGAGTGTGTGTTATTTATCGTAGTTCTTGACCTGAGAAGCAAAATGGACAGTAAAGAGAACTGAAATTAAAAGTGAACCAACAACGCCTAAACAGACAATATTATGTCGAGACCTTGTTCGGAAATCACCATGCAGCCAAACACAGAGCAAATAGTGACTTCAAATTCCAGGCAACTTCAAATAGTGTAGGACAATATTTCCACGAAGTTCGGGATTTTCGCATATCTGTCACTCGATATGTTTCAACAGCACCGTGATGTAAAATGGAAATTTCGTCATATTTACTAAAACACCCATAGTTAAGTTTTCGTATGCTGGAACTTTCGTTTGCTGCATATAATGTTTCAAGTGATTAGATGCAGTTTATACTGCCAGTTAACACCTCAGACTCTCATACATTAGTGTTGGTGCCATACATCATTAAAAACAGCAAATGCAAGACAGTTACCAGAATCTCAAAAGTACTTTAGTAAAAAGGATCTGCAAATCACAGGTTCAGCGCGTTCAATAGGTGTTAAACAAAGAGAAAATTAGTGAAAAGCGCCATTTGAGTTTTGGTGATCGTATGCGCTATTGTTGTGTCGGAAAATACAGACATAGTCAACATTACATTTTGCAGTGCTCAATCAGCTGCCACCACCCTTCAAAATACAGTTATATCAAGCAATAAAAATTACATTATTTCACAGACAGAGACTGCAGACAAATTAAGCCGCATGCTTCAGCACGAAATAGTATGAACAATGACGAAATCCCAAGATGGCATCACCATGGTGGCAGTCTCTGCCATCGAAAAGGAATACTAGCTAACGGTTTCTGAGCAGATCTGGACTTCACAACACAATCTGAATGCACTCAAACAAGAGATTAACGAGGAGGAAGACAAGTCATGAGGCTATGCCACACAAGAAGCTGCAAAAATTCTGTAGCTCCACCTCTCTGGGCCCCATGACCAGTAAAAGAACAGTACATGAAGCAACACTTGTGTGCTGGTATCAGCCGCTTCTGAGCTTGGGCTATGGATTGCATCACACCTTGCAAACGCAAACGGTAATCTGTATTAGGCACAGTCTACAAGCGCCAATTATCAGGGCACACAATGTCACCAATATTGCCACATCGAACCCACTACTCGCCAGCCATCAAAACAAAACAGTCAAGTGCCTGTTTCTTTACGAGCTGATATGTTCCATATACAGGAAACATTGGCCCTGTGGTCACTCATGGTTTGTGGTTTGCCTATCTACGATAAACAGGCTAGTGTTTTTGAAGAATTCCGACGGCTATACATAAATGACAAACAATATATTCACAAATCTGGTGGGCTGAAGTTCTGAATTGAGCACCTTACTGGTCACGCAGCAGAAATGGAGAAAAATACTCAGGCATGTATATGTCATACTGCGTCTAACAGTTCAGGTAGTTCCACTTACAGTGACTGTAAAATTATGGTGAACCTTGCTTTTCATTGGCCATTGGAAAGAATTTTGTGCTGACTAGTATATCTGAACCTAAGTTAGGTGCACATGTCTTATGTGATTGTGGACTGGAAATCAGTCTATACACAGCACAGCTTCAGAAGGAGACCAAGATGATATTGGGCAATTAGGCAAGTCTTCAAGAAACAGCAGCGTTTCTCACGTAATCTTCAGTGGACATCAGGTGTGAGCAAGAACAAAAATGGCTCTGAGCACTATGGGACTCAACCGCTGTGGTTATCAGTCCCCCAGAACTTAGAACTACTTAAACCTAACTAACCTAAGGACATCACACACATCCATGCCCGAGGCAGGATTCGAACCTGCGACCGTAGCAGTCGCACGGTTCCGGACTGCGCGCCTAGAACCACGAGACCACCGCGGCCGGCTAGCAAGAACAAAGGAAACATTGGCACCTCATCCAGTACGTTAAAGACAGATACAGAGAAGCTAGACTTGCTCGAGGTGAAATCTGATCCTCTACAATGTAATCTAGAAGACCTTTCGCAAGTAAAGGATAATTTCCATGTTTTGAAACCTAAGCTAAAGAACAAACCTAAGTTAAAGAACAAATAGAAAAATTATATGCTGAAAACCAAGAATTGTATTCTGTAAAAAGGGAATCGGATGCTGCAAAAATGAAACTACGAGGGTTGGCTGAAAAGTAATGCCTCCATCTTCGTAACTCTCCAGCAGTTGGAAGCATTGGTATGCGGTAGGTACTGGCTTGTTTCGTAGCCTCTTCTCTACAGCTCCAGTTGGCGGAAAGTCTTAGCACTGAACAGTTGTGTTGTTACAGTGTAAAGTATGTAACCCTGTGCAGACAGTCAGTCAATACGAGTTAAGCAACGTGCAGTCATTGAATTCTTGACAGCAGAAGGTGTCACCCCAAAGGAGATTCATCAAAGAATGAAAGGCGTTTACAGTGACTGTGTAGATGTGAGTACTGTGCGTCGTTGGGTGAGTAAGTTTAAAGATGTTGAGGCGGAAACATCTGACCTGCGTGACAAACAAAGAGCTGGACGTCCGGTGACAGCAACCACCGAGTTTCACAAGCAAAATGTTGACAGATTGATTCAGGACGATCGTCGTATCACTCAGAGAGAATTTGCAAGCACAACCGGCATTTCACAAGAACGTGTGGGTCACATTATTGATTTGCTTGGCTATGGGAAGATCTGTGCACGATGGGTACCTCGGATGCTGATTCCTGAAATGAAAGCACACAAACTTGAAATTTGCCGGGAACTCCTCTGGCGTCACAAGAATGAAGATGACGCCTTTCTCCATTCGATTGTGACAGGTGACGAAACGTGGGTACACCATTACGAACCGGAGACAAAACGCCAGTCTATGGAATATCGACACAAAGTCTCGCCCCAGAAAAAGAAATTCAAGACGCAGCTCTCAGCTCGAAAAATCGTGGCCACAATGTTCTGGGATGCAGATGGTGTTATCCATATTGCTTTCCTTGATCGTGGAACAACAATAAATTCAGAGCGTTACATCACAACGCTGTAAATTCTGAAACGACGGCTAACAAGGATCCGAAAGGAAAAGGGAAATGTTTCCTGCGGCATGACAATGCCAAACAACACACTTCGTCACCACAGCAGAACTTCAGAGACTGAATCTCACCACCATACGGCATCCTCCATACAGCCCAGACTTAGCAATGTCTAACTTTCATCTGTTCCTGATAATGTAAAACAATCTGTGGGGACATCATCATGCTTCTGATGAATTCATTGAGAGAACTGTGAGACTGTGGTTGCGGAAACAGAGTGTCGACTTTTTCCGTGATCACTTCAGGAAACTTGTTCATCGTTGGCAGAAATGTATCCAATTGCCTGGTAATTATGTGGAAAAGTGAATACTGGTAATTAAAGATCACATTCTAAGGATTATCTGAGTGATTTATTAAAATATTCCCATCCAAACCCAATTAACGAAGGTGGAGGCATTACTTTTCATTCAACCCTCGTAGAACGATGGGAAAATGAAAGTGTTTATAGCCAAAAAATCATTTGAGGATCGTGAGTTGCAATTTCCGACCAATTTACGGATGCCAACACAGCATAGCGGCATCAATCACAATACATTGCACCGCACTGAGACCACACCTGGTCCACCTGTCCCCGGAAATGTCGATTTTTAGCTCTGGGCAATCAAAGAAATGTTCAGGCAGAAATAAGCCACAGGTCAAGCAGCTCCTAGGCACCTCCACTGCACTTCATTAAAAAGAAAGATGGAACATGGAGACTATCTAGTATGTAATGCACATTAAGTGCTGAAATTGTACTTGACTGCTACCTCGATCCCAATATTAAAAATTTTACAACTCTAGTAGTAGGAGCGACCATATTCTTTGTTATAGTCTTCAAGAAAGCTTACCATTAAATTCTGGTGGGCCACAGGATGTTCTGAAGACAGCATTAATAACAAATGGTGGCCTCTTCGAATACCTACGAATGCCTTTTGGTCTAAAAAACGCTACACAGTCCTGGCAAAGATTTGTAGATGAAGTACTGCATGAACTATCTGTTTGTTTAGCCTGTCTGGCCGATGTACCGTTGTTTTTACGAACAGCAGTGGAATAAGATGCGCATTTAAGAACTGTATTTAATAAACTAGTAGAGTACGGTTTGATAGTGAATGACAACAAGTCCGGTTCTAGGCGCTACAGTCTGGAACCGCGCGACCGCTGCGGTTGCAGGTTCGAATCCTGCCTCGGGCATGGATGTTTGTGATGTCCTTAGGTTAGTTAGGTTTAAGTAGTTCTAAGTTATAGGGGACTGATGACCTCAGAAGTTAAGTTCCATAGTGCTCAGAGCCATTTGAACCATTTGACAACAAGTCTGTGCTCTGGAAAAAACGAGCACAATTCTTAGGGCACGTAGTTTCTGCAATTTGGCATCTGTTCTCTTAAGCAGAAAGTCGACGCCATAAAAACCTTGCCTCGCCCTATTGTGTTCTCACAACTAAAAAGATTCTTAGGGATGTTAGTCTTCATCAGTGACACTTGCTGGTTGCAGTCACAATTCAGGCACCCTTGATGGCAGGTTTCGTGGCCAAAATACCACCGGTCGCCACCGACCAGCAAAGACTACAGAAATTTAATGTGGCTCAGATCGCCAAAAAATCATTTGAGGAACGTGAAGACTGGCATACACGAAGTGCTTCTTTTGGTACACACCACATATGTGGCTCCTATTGCTGTGATTGTGGACACTAGTTAGCTAGCAACTTGTGTGATACTCGACACATGACAACCCCTAGATTCCTTTTTTCTCGTAATCTGTTTGTTCCTTAGACCAGGTTATGATTAGGAGTTGTTTGCAATATTCTAAGCTATCTTTCACTTTGTCCTGTATGTTGGAAGCAAGCCATTTACACTGATCACAAACTCATAACTTTTGCCATCAAAAGGCCTCAGGAATCTTTTTTCCTATGGCAGTTCGAAGTTACCAGTCAATTTACAACAGATTTAAGACACATAAAAGGTAAGGATAACATAGTTGCCAAGCCCAGTTTCCTATACCATCAGCTATCAAATTCACTGCCTGCCTCAGTCTGAAGCATTCAGATACATGTTCATGGCTATTAACCAGCACATCGATTGAGCTGAACCTACTAATCAAGGACATTTCTGTGGAAACAATGGCTAAGACATTCTATGCTATACGGTCTGTCCAGTTCGGTTGCCCAGTACATGTCACAACCGATCAAGGACAGCAGTACAAGCCTGTTCTATTTGTCAAATTCGCTAAATTAAGTAGATTCCAATACCATCTCACCACAAGTCATCACCTATCCAGCAATGGGATGGTAGAATTCTGGTACAGGACACTCAAAGCTGCACTTATATCTCATGACACGATGTGAACAGCAGTTCTAGCGCTAGTGGTTCATGATGTCCATACCACTATCAATCACGACATCAGCATGAAATGATTTGTGTAGAGACACTGCAACTTCCATTAAGTCAGATTTCCACAGGCATGAATTACTTACATGTGAATCCTGCCTCCTCCTCCCCCACTATCCTTATAAGCAAGTTAGCATTTCCACATACTGTAGTTGGAAACGCTACTTACCCAACTTTCAAGATGGCGACAAGTGAAGTTATTCATTGGGATAACTAGTATCACCTGAAGTTTACTAGTAAGGTTCAGATGAATATTGCTTCTTCCTTATGCGTGGGGGAGACAATATGATTGTGCAGCTTTTAGCTGAAGTGCTTACACTAACATTGACTAAGAAAAACAGACCCACAGAAGTTGACTAAGGAAAAGGGTACCACACAGAAATCATCTGGTGATATTCAGTATACTATAAAAGAGCCATCTGCCAAAGACGAAGCTCATTTTTGAGTGTGTAAAATCAATTTTGAATTCCTTTTGGGCCACATTTCTAATTCTATACAAAAATCTGCTAGACTCATGGGAGATTCTGTGTCAGCCCACATTAAAGTACACGTAAAATTTGGTATCTGGCAACTGGAGACAATCATCATTTCAGTACCAGCATTGCATTCCATAGAGCACTACTTCTAATTTTTTGTGGTAAATACTTAGATTCTGTCTACAATACACTGAAGAAACACCAGAAAGTAAGGTTTTTTTCTCAAAAGTTGTGTTTCGTTTTTATTTTTAGAGTTAATCATGATTCTGATGGGTCGCAGGTGCTGTAAACGTAACCTTTACTGGTGCAGTACTTAATTTTGTAACCAAACTTTGTACTAATGTGCAGAACAATTATTACTCAATGACTGCCACAGTGCAAACACTGTTGTATTTACATAAGGATAATTATGGTCAAGAATAACGTTCTCTAAAGGCACAAATTAATTTTGTATTTCAACTTCACCATCATATTTAAACTCAATGAGTGAAGCAAGAAAACTATTATCGTTATACTAAAATATAATGTACTTTTACGGTTGTGGTCATTCCGCAGTAACATGAACCTCGGCAAGTCCACACACTCAGCTAAATTCCTTTTATTATCCAGTTCGTCATTTTAAACAATGGCATGATATTCTATAACAAATAAGTAATTGCAAGGGATTTCTGAATGCTAGAATGTGATTCTATCACGATATTTGGAGACTAAGCCAATTATTTTTTCAGGACACTAACTGCTCAAACACATAAACAAATGATTCAAGACATATACCGTCCAACAACGATAGCCGAATGAGAATAGATCCACACTGCTGCAGTTGTTGAAGTTTACAGACGATGACTGGCGGAAGCAACATTGTGCAATAAAGTTAAATGCAGTTAATTTTAGCATCTTATGGATAAATGGGCATAACAGTGTGCAAGTGGAATGCTCCCATATGTGAGCTGACTTACATGTGGAAACCTGACGCTAGAGTTTTTCTTACCACAACAATCCCTCTCCATGCACAAACCACTGTTCCTACTGCAGCAAGTTAAGACTTTAAATTGAAAGCTTCACCCTACACCGCCACAGAGAAGCCAACATTCTCATTCATAATAATTGAAGACCTGCTCACATGTTAAGTTTAGGACAGACATTATCCACTTCCCACTACAACTTGTAACAATACATCGATTTATTTTCCTTTGTACATCAGTAACTGTGATAAAAATCAACAAAATTGTCTGTCTGAATTTTTGTAAGTTATTCATGATTTGTTTTCGATTAATTCTTTTTTTTCCTATTTTTCTCCAGTTAGATTACTCTCTTCTGCCTTGGCCATCGCTTATGTAAGCAGTTGTAATTCTTAGTTAATAATAAATGCATTGATTGAAAATTATGTACTTGTGTTTATTTTAAAAGTAATAATTACCACTCTCACAGCTGACCAACTAAAAAGCTTCCAATTTCTGTAAGTACCTGTAAGTACCTGTAAAGCTTTCCAGAATAACAGCTTGCTAACAGACAATTATCAACCATTTTCAGAATGAAGTTTTCACTCTGCAGCAGAGTGTGTGCTGATATGAAACTTCCTGGCAGATTAAAACTGTGTGCCAGACCGAGACTCGAACTCGGGACCTTTGCCTTTCGAAGGTTTGGAAGATAGGAGACGAGATACTGGCGGAATTAAAGCTGTGAGGATGGGTCATGAGTCGTGCTTCCGTAGCTCAGATGGTAGAACACTTGCTGCGAAAGGCCAAGTTACCGACTTGAGTCTTGATCCGGTACACAGTTTTATCCTGCCAGGAAGTTTCGTCTACCATATTCTACTTCTCATGCAGATTGCTACTGGCAGTAGTAAACATTTTCAGAGCAGCAGCTATTATTTCATTACGAAGTCCGACGTCCAAGCAGAATCTGTAATAATTAATATTTACGCGGTCGCGAATTAGAAATTATGAGGCTGTTGTCCTGGCAGCGGACAATGAGTTCACATATCTACATTCTCAAATAGTTTCTTTTACCAATGTAATTCTTCTTCTCGGTCAGAGAAGCAGAGTATAAACCTCCTTACACTGGCCGATAAGAGGTTTTGAAGCACAATGAACACAGTATGCAGCTCTTATAGAGGTAAACCTACGACGTGTCACTCAAAAGGTAAAGCCAATGTATCTGCTACCAGCCTACTCACTCGGTACCTGTCTCCCCTGTCACCAAATGAGACGAGCAGGGTCAGCGATATCCAATTTCAGCGCAGCCACTATCCCCACCGTACCAAGAGCCGCCAGCTTCACCTCGAAAGTACACTCCGCAGAAATCAGTGCTACTGCCGCCAGGGTTGGACGTCGATTTCGATACCAGTTCCCCTACATTCCCGGTGGTCCATTCTGCTGTGTTCGAGTGTAATGTGTACCTGTGGTTTAAATTGTAGATCGCTGTTTGCACTAAACAGAGCAGATCACTGACTCTGGCATTCACTCATGTTTTGTGCACGATTCAATGTTGTGTGAATGTTTGCAAGCTATAAAATAAATTTTGTTCTGATACAGCAATTCAGATTGTGTGTTATTTATTGTGTTTAACGTACCCATACAAACAGTCAGTGATCTCTTTAGAGATCATTGGACCACAGCCACCTTTATTGGAACCAAATGAAGGCAACTGTATCTTTGGTACACGTCAAAGGCGGCAATATTTAGGATTGAAAAGTACGAGTGTCTCCCTTTGTCAGTGTAGAGAGCAGAATGTCATTTTTGTGAAACTATGGCCACTCAAACGCGATGTTCGCGGATTAATGATTTATGTAAACCGATTACGGTTAATATTATGACACCTTCTCATGAACCAAGCTCCGTTATTGTAATAAAAACCATAAAATATATACTATATCAACGACAGCAAATACCTTTCACTTACGAATTTTTAATGGACCTCGCCTTGAAAGGCAAAGCAGTACTCGATGATTCAAAAATTAAAGAGGGTGCAGTAAGTACTGACTTTATAAGAGCTCATCTAAATTTTATGCGAAATCTGGTTGTATTTATTGTCTGTTGCTACCGTACTCAACGGTCATGCTGGCGCGTTATATTTTACAAGCCAGTATGCTTGTTCCTTTCCTTGGAAATTTTCATTGATTTATTTCATTCTGCTTATAGATGTAATATCATTTGCTTAACGCCTGTGAGATGCGCCAGCGAAAGTGAGAATGTTTTCTGTCGTATTTACCCTTGCTCCTCGAAAGTACTTACGCTTGTTCCGTGCTGCATGTCCGTATATTACACTAAATACTGTACATGAAAATTAACTGACCACAGAATTACACTTATGGAAAACGGGGGGCGGGCTGAAGCTTACGTTTCAACTGATACAGAAAATTCCTGTAATGCAGTTTCAGCGTGATGAACTTTTGAGGGAAGTAGGGATAATGTGCCGAACCGCAATATATTTTCGACAAAATCCCCAAACAGTTGCATCTTTCTCAGGGTCTGCAAGTAGAACGTAAAACTCTCTAATTTTTTAACTCTTAATAATGATAGGACATGATAATGTAATTAGATGATTAAGACACATTTTTGTCCTAACTCATTACAGATAACTGAAAATTATTTTGTGATGCACTTCATGGTTTACCATAAAAACCCCTTCGAGAAATGATTTTTGTTAAGTTCCATATGCAGCTTGTAGATGTAGTTGTACTGTCTTTCATTATATATCCTCTGAGTACAGAATTTTCTGCAATACAAGGTGTGTAACACACCCATGATGTCCCTTTGTATTGATATATTTTGAATTTCTTTTCATAGGCGTAATCAAAAGGTAATTCCAGCTTTCTATTTTGTTACAGACCACAGAAAATATTAGTTTATGCCCCTTGGTTGTAACAGTACTAAGAATTTCACCTGAGTTAAAATTTCCTAATTTCACTAAGAATTCTTCTGGGATTGTAATCACTTCATGCCATAAAATGTTTCACTGTTTTGGTCACTAATGCAAGTGGTCTACAGAAGTGTTAAAAGTATGTACTGATATAGCTCCGTTACAGATCCCCCTGCATACTGTAGCTCGTCAATAGCCCTTTTGTGTAGAAGGAATGTGTAATAATTGCTGAAATATAACTTTTGTAATACAAGGTAATTTGAACACAGTGGGAAAACACTAGACTTGTGTTTCAGAAGAAGGCTTTCCAGCTTCCCATCCATGTTTAATTTTTCTGTAGTTTCCCTAAATTACTTAAGAAAAATGCCAGGATGTTTCCTTTGAAATGGATGTTACCGAGTTCCTTCCACATCCCTCCTAAATTCAAGCTTGTGACACATCTCTAATAACCTTGTTGCAAAAAAGATGTTATACCATTTTTTTCTTGTCCCAGCATTTGACTGTGTCACTTTCTCAATAAAATTTGAACCTGGAATGACTGTTTTGTTGTAGATTGATTTTAGCAGTGCTGTGTCATCTGTGCTCCAAATTACTTCTAAAAATTGTCTTTCCTTTTTCTGTGCCTTCTTATCCATTATTAGAGAAGAATTAGCAGAACGGTTGGCTCTGACAGTTCCAGCAGCACAAATGTTTTCTAGTTTAAATGCTTGGAAAAGTTTGTATGGAGGGAAAAAATGAGCAAAATATATCTTCTGCCTTATTTCTTTTTTCATTCTCTGCACTAACCAAAAAACAACCTTTGGTCCATGCCCAAACACCTTCAATGAAGATTTTTGAAAATCAGTTGGTGCTTCCATATAAAGAATAAAATCCTTAACATGTCCACTATTCCCGCATAACATGTACACTCTTGATACTCCACTGAGTTGTCTTATACTTCACATCTTGTTTTACAAGAGAGCTGTCCTGTATATAGGATCATTGCCTCATCAACTACCAAGTCCAGCTCCACAGGTAACAATACATCTGTTACACGGGGGAGTATAGATAGTTCCATCTTTGTAAATCCTGTCTTTATTATACTCTGGGAAATTTTAGATTTCCCTTAAGTCTATGAACTCCAAATAATGTTTTGAGTTCTGCTGGTATAGTTAGTTTAAAATTGCAAATCTTTCTGCTTTGCAAAGCATATGTGTTTTGCCATATCAGCCATTGAGCTGAAGAAGTCATTGGGAATGTACTTTGTGAAAAAAATTGAAGGAGAATGCTGCGAATATAAATCCAATGTAGAAATCAGATAACAATGCCTTTTGATGTCCTTTCTTTCTGATATAATGTATTTTATGTCCCTAATTTCATTCTTGGTAAATATATCACTTTTTTGAATATTGCTATCACTGTTGTCATTGTCATTATACACATCATTTTCATTATCCGATTTTGTCTGAGCATTGGTTTCTTTCCAATTTATTTTATCGGCCCTTATTCTCATTTCTTTTTTCTCCTGGAAGTGCAGAAATATTCTAGAAATACCTTTTCTTTGACATGATGAATGGAGCCTAAAAGTTATAAAACAACAAACAATAATCGTAGTACTTTTGTGTATATAATGATATACAGTAGACCTGTAGGAAGTCATATACTACAGCACTTGTAAGCTACCGATAGAGACAACACACCCGTATTACAAGAGTACTGTTTATTAAACAGAGCACTAGTGTGGAACATCTGGTCAGTCGCATTGCCCACCTTACACTGAAGTCATATTGCGCTGTCCCAAAGAACTTCCAGACCACTCATACCAAAGATGTTTGATCACACTAGGATGAATGCCCCCACAGAGCCCCCCACTGGGAGTACAAAGCACTGTGGAGTATGGTGACTAGTCTGCGCTGACAGGTGCAGGAGTGCCAGGCAACTTTGCTGTTTGTGATGGTGCAGGTGCAGGTGCATGTACCCATGTGTGATGCCTGCAGAGGGCCTGACTGTGCTGTTTCTTGTGGAGAATGTGGGATTATATGTGCTTGATCACACTGTGGCTGGCACTTGCATGAAGCTCAATCAGATTATTTCTCACAGAGGAAGATGTAGCATGGCAGAAGCTGTACGTGTCGTAGGGGGTGGGGTGCTGCAGTGGTCATCTAGTGTGACCGTACCATGATGTTGGAGGTGTGGATGGGTTACTCAGATTGTGCAGAGACACACAGCAGTGCTGCATAGCTCTTGTGACGGCCAAAGTGAAGCGTTGTGTGTGACAGTGTTGGTTCCACATCCAGTAACAGTGGAGGTGGTCCGTCTTGCAGTGTCTGCACTGGTTTAAGATGGTTAAGGGAGGCAGTGGTAGATTTCTCGTTAATCAGTATGTCAAAGGTATGGGTTCCTGGTATAAGGAGGTCGCAATGCGGGATTTATGGTGTTATCACCTTGTCACAGTGTTAGAGATCTCCATGAGTGAATACATTCATTGTGGAGTGTGGCAACGGCACAGGATTCGTGTGTGATAAATGTGATTTTTCATGAGTCCTACCAATTGTGGAAGATCAAACTCGCAGGCTGAGTATAATCTGCGGAGAGTGCAAGCAGTTCTCCATACACCACTTTGGTGAGCGAGGCCTTAAGGTCATCTTTATGTGCACTCTGTATGCATAGCAGCCCCCATGGAAGTACCTCGGCCCATAAGTCCCCGTGGCACATGAGTCCGCTTTCATTGTTCCATGCCACCTCTCCACCAGGCCAATGCTTTGTGGATGGTAAGCAATGGTATGCATATGGTTGATTCCACAGTGGTGGCAGATAGTGTGGAAAAGGGCTGTGTCAAACTGTCTGCCCCTGTCAGTCATAAGTTCAGGTATGCCAAAGCGCGCAACCTGTAGTTCGACAAAAGCCCTCTCTATAGTGTGCTGAGGAGGCTGCCTCCACCCAGCAAGTCATTCTATCAATGCCAGAGAGGAAATAACAGAATCCTTTGGACTCGGCTGTGGTGTGCCGATGTCAGTGTGGACATGTTTGAAATGCATTGTCAGGATGGGAAAGTTGCCTAATATAGGTTGAGTGTGACACCCAGTTTTGCTTTTTTGGCAGGTAAACTGCATTGTACCTAATGGCAATGGTCATGTTTTATATTAGGCCACACAAAATGCTCCATAATCATCTATTGCGTTGCATTGGCACCAGGGTGGCTGAGCTTGTGAACTCTGTCATATACTTCGCATCAATGCTGAGGGGTCCCAGTGGGCATGGTTTCCGCAGAGAATCACAAAATAAAGTGGTAGTTGTCAAAGGCAAAGTGTGTTGTTCAGTCAGAAGGTTTGTTTTTCCATCAGTAAGCAGTTGAGTGGCAGAATCATTTGTTAATTCTTGTGACATGCATTCGTAGTCGTACTGAACGGAGTTTGCTGTAAGACATGAAAAATAATTAGTGATGCTATTATCAGCTCTGTGCGCACAACAAATATTGTTCATGTATTGGCCAATAAGATGAACTGCGAATGGCATCGGTCAAAGGCTTCTGATCTGTAAATATTGTTACATGGCGACCTTCGATGTCTTCATTGAAATAAGGCACAATGGGGTAAACTGCAAGCAGCTTATGGTCAAATGCTGACCATTTTGACTGCGTAGCTAAGAGTTTCTTGGAGAAAGATCGAAGTTGTTGTGGCACATCATTAACAGTCTGTTGAAGAACTGCTCCAATTATGTCCAGTGTATGTGCCAATTGAGCATCCAGTTGTGGGTGCACCATTGTAACAGTTTGAACGAGGCAGTTTGAACGGTTTAGCGTGGCAGAACGCTCCCTTCATTTCTGTGGCCAAGGTAATTTCCTCTTCCTCTGTTTGTTTTTGCCTTTCAAAGTGTTTGTTAGCGGGATCTGCAACTCAGCTGCCTGTGGGAGGTGTCAGAGGTAAAAGTTGAGAATCCTGAAGAATCATCGTAGGCCGTGGTATGTTTCTGGTTGAGGAAGGTCATGCACCAGCAGTATAGATTCATTTGTTGGTCTGATGGCAGTGGTGTTAAGAATGTGCCAAAGGAAGGTGACTTCAGTCTGCTGAAGTTATGATTTCACCTTGTTAATGACCATTCCGCCCTCCTGCAGTGTGGCTAGAACTTATTCCAGGTGCCATGGGAGCTTGTTCACGCCACTTGAGAAAATGAGTGTGTTGTCAAGATACGTATAGCAGAAGGTGAAGAGGAATAGGAGAATGTCAGTGAACCATTGAAAAGTCTGTGCAGCATTTTCAAGCCTGTACATCTTAAACAGATACTCAAACAGAGCAGTAATGGCGGAATTTTGGATGTCATCAGGGTAGATCAGTATTTATAGGTAGTCACGCTAGCAATAGATCATGCTGAAAATTTTAGCGCCTGCGAGGGCATAAGTAAAGTTCTATATGTTGGGAATGAGGTAGCTGTCATATGCTGTCTGATGAGAACTGAAGACCCTGTAATTGCCTCACAATCTGGTAGAGCAGTTATTCTTAGGCATGAGTTCGATTCTGGAGACCCAGGGATTATCTGACGAGTGAAAAATTCCTGCTTGAAGGAGTTTGTTTTCTGTATCTTTGGCAAATTGTGGATCTGCTGGGGCAAACAGTCTTGGTTTGTGTCAAACTGGGTGTCTGTCTATGGTTATTATTCAGTGTATGGTTTCGTCACTAACAACACAGGTGCATGTGTATCTGCACGAGGTGGTGGATTCGGTAGCACTGTTAACAAACCCTGCACGCTGTAGTTTACTGATCCTGGAATCGCTGTCAGCATCTGTGTTGGTGTCGTGTGTGCTGGAGAGAGGGCACACCTTGGTGAGAGAGGCTGGGCTGTGTCCAGCTGCTCATGTGCAGCTGCTAGGGCCATGGCAGTGGCAGCAGTACGAAGTTGAACCTCTCGTTTTATGTATGGAGCGGTTGTGTCTGCACATTGCAAGTGGTATAGTGTCGATTTGTGTGGGAAAGTCATCTGAGAGTTTGGCGCATTAGTGGAGAATGCCATGGACGGTGCGATTGAGGGAGAGCACAACTGGTGCTGTTTGTGGAGGCATGGAAGAGGTGTAGTGCGGTGGCCCGGTGTAATGTTAAGCATTTTCGTGGACTTACTTGTTGAAGAATGCGGGTTCTGCTTTCTTGCAGCGCTGATCTCTTCTGCTAGCACCGGACGCTTCTCTGAAGATTTCACTGCTATGAAGGGGAAATTTTCACTCTCTCTCTCTCTCTCTCTCTCTCTCTCTCTCTCTCTCTCTCTCTCTCTCTCTCTCTCTCTCTCTCTCATTTTATTTAAAAATACACTACTCGTGGAATATCATTCAATGCACCAGAACATATTTATTTCCACTTTGTACAAAAAATAACTAAACTTTATAACGTAAGCCCACACATTATCAGGCACCCAAGATCAGTTAATTACACATTTTTGAATGCAATTAATACATAAGCTTTTATCGTGGCTGACTATCCACATCCAGTCCACGTACTCTCAACAGCAGTTCAACGTCTTCTAAAACAGTCACTATCTCGAGTCACTCCATTTGTTTTTCAACAATACAAAGCTACATTACTCTTTGCAGCCGGCCACGGAGCTTCCAGGCCGTATGTGTTTATTCTTCGCAGGTTGCACTGAACACTTGCCAGTGCCCACGAACTATCTCCCTTCCAGTTTCGCCTGCACAAACAATAAATGGGTGCAGTATTCCATGCTCATCCTTACGCCCTGCTTTAAAATAACGTGTGTTCGAAACGGCTGGAACACAAGTGTCTCCAGACTTTCGTAAAATTCTGGGGCCACTACAGTAGCTAGCTTATACTCATTGTGGAGAATGAACGTGGACTGTAAGACATGGGGGGAGAGCTGATAATGGTGTATAAAGTTGATTCCGGTGAGTGGTTCTACCGTGTTGGTAACCAAGAAGGCCAATGGACACTGGAATGTGTCAGACAGGTGCACTGTGTGTGCGATGGTGCTTTGTATAGTAATCTTGGAGACATTGGCAGCCTGGAATGTGAGGGTAGTTGTAGGCTCAAAAGTTGGAACACGGAAGTGAGCTAACATGGAAACCCATGTCTGTTAGTAGATATTGGTTTGATGCTTTGTCCAAGTCGACAAGACATTTATGTGCAACAGCTGAGGTGGATGTGTCTGTGAGTTTTTCTGGTGAATTGGAGGTGACTTGATGAGACACTTCAGACTGAAATGCCTCTTATGACCCACTTATGGAGTTTGGGTGCCAGTAAGGATCCAGGCATTTGCATACAGCAGTGCCGAATTGCATATGATACTGGTAGGGAGCAGGACCTGGAGCGGGTGCAAACTGGATGATGCTGTTGACATGTGTAGCTTTGGGCTCTGGTGTGCATTGTCGTGCAGGCAGCGAGAAGTGGTGCTGTCTGCTGTGATTGTGGCACTTTCTGTCCCATCAGCTCCGGTCGTGTGGTGTTGGGAGTGGGGTCTGTTGTTTGTGTTACTGAGTCGAATCTTGGAACATTGTTACTTTTGCCTATAATGAATTACAGTGAACATTATGTCAGCCGTAGCCTAGTACCCTGTGATCATCTCTGTCTCATTCTTGAGCATGGTGAGCTGTAGGTGTGTCAATATCTTGAACAACCACACAGCCCACAGCATGGCGACCGGTATAAGAGCAGGATAGGCTGAGGTGCGGAAGGGTGTGAGAGATGTGATGGTGTACTACCACCCAGTTTGAATCCATCATGACCTCTTGAAGTTGCTGTTCCGGCATATGGGATTCTCTCTGTAACAGCATTGCCTTGGCCATCTCGTATCTATCCTCTGCCAGAGGCAACGTGATAATATCGTAAATTAGATCCAGGTGGCTGATTGTATGCATATACTTTGATTGGTCATTGAAATTGCCAGTTGTCTGAAAAATGTACTATATGATCATGAACCTCAAGCTCGGTTTCTTGGTGTCGAAAAGTGGTACTTTGAACTGAGTGCCTCCCGACCACGTCATTTTACTGGTCGTCGCACTGTGCCTGTGAAGTGAGGGAAGATGGCTGCCAATTATTCATGTATAATTAGTTGTTGCATGGCAAATTTTGAATAACACTGCATGGCATGAAAGATGCGGGTGATGTGAACATGGCATTGCAGAGATGATTAGAATCTAGAAAGCACTCAAAGGAGTCTGTGGAATTCACTGGATTTAAGACAGGTAATGGGTTCATTGTATTCATTGATGTGTTGTGCCACTGTTGGTTAGTGGTAACAAAATGGATTATTTGCACATTCAATTTTCACAGTCGGATTCACACAGTGTCCATACTGATCCTGCACTATATTCCTGTGAGCGGCATTCATTGATGTAGATACTGTGCCCAGTGATGTCGTGTAAAGTGGCCACATTGTCACCATGTAGTAAGCACAATTGAGTATGGAGACAAATTTGTACTTATTCATGTTTGACGTGGAGTACCATTGTAAGAAGTAGAGATTACACACTCAATCACAACAGTATTGTTTATTAAACAGAGAACTAGTACAGAGCTTCTAGTCAGTCTCTTCGTCCAGCTTGCACTAAAACCATATTATGCTGTCCCAAAGAGCTTCCACACCGCTCATGCCAAAGACTTTCGGTCGCACTAGGATGAATGTCCCCAAAGATCTAACAGCATTGGCAATAACTGGAGCTTGAATGATATAGTAATCATCCTAGTTGTAACTCATTATAACAATTACTGGTAATACAACAGACATATTTGTTTTGAAGAAGTCTCAAACAAAACTCTTAAAAATTGTTTGTATAACAGTTAAACATTTAGAACACCACTTCACATCAAGTAAAAGTAAAAGTTTTAAGTTGTGTCACATGTTGTGCTTCAGATCTCATGGTAAAAATTGTGTGCATAGAAGAAGTTGGCTTCTTTCCATGGACTGAAATAATTAATTTCGCTGTTGTAATAAATGAACTGATGTGTAAAATAACAACAACATTCATTTAAGTAGTTGATCAACCAGTTCCATCTGTTCTCACAGTCCCAAGCTGCTGTGCACTGCTACATTCATTTGTTCATATTTTGATAGTGGTGCACAACAGGTGGCAGCACTTGAGTGTGATGAAAAGGTTGAACATTGACAAACGTGTATATTAGATTTCTATTGTACAAAAATATTTCTGTTGCAGTTAAGACACAGTAAAAACTAATGTACTCAATTGTAGCCAGTTTGTCTGAACTACTGAAGTAGGGTTAATGTTATTACCGTTGCTGAGAGATCTTTAGTATCAAATGTATGTGGTAAGAACTCCAATAACTTTTTTTTCCACCCTCCACAGGGGCGTGGTGTTCACTTTCGGGACGTCAGAACCCAGTGGAAAAAATATCAAAAAATTGTCGAATCATTTGAAATGTTGGAAGAAATATTTAAGGTAGGCCCAAAATTAAAAGTAATTATGAGTGTAAATTTTGAAGTTGGTATTACATAATTTTCCTTACATGTCAGGAATTGTTAAACTTAAAACAGCTGCATCACTATGGTGCACAAATTTTTCACTGATTTGTAACATTTTGGGTACACTTATTGCACTTTTGATTCATTGAGTGTTAGAAAATACTGAAAAGTTTGCTGCAATTGTCTCGCCAGTTAATACCTACAGGAAGTGAGCTAAAGAGAAAAAAAATGTTTTTGTTAATGTGTATGAAGATTTATTTTAGGGGACCATTATATACTGTCAGTATTTCTGATTTATGTTTTTACTTAGGTGGTTTGGGCAGTGTTACAACCAGTGATTGATTATCCAGGGCTTTAGAGAGATCACAGATAGTGGCTCTGACTGTAACTGAGACCGAGGAAATGAATACAATAGAAGCGGAATGAATAGCTTTGAGATCTGTCGTAGTAGTGGTAGTAAAGGCAATAGGGTAAAAACTTGACAAGGCCTAGGAGAGATTATTGGATAACACATGAGAGATTAAAATTGATTGTTGAAAGGAGAAAGTGTAAAAATGCAAATAAAACAAGCAAAATGGAATATATTCACCTAAAAATGTCATTGACAGGAAGAGCAATGTGGAATGATTAGAGAAGAAATGAAAAGCATGTAAACATATGCTTGACTGTAGGAGAGGTGGTCACTATCAGGAACATTAAAGGAGCAACTGTAAATACAAACAGAGCTCAGATAGCAAGCCAGAACTAAACAAAGAAGGGAAGGCTGAAAGGTGGAATGAAATCTTGGAAGGACTATATAAAGAAATATTACTCGAAAAGAGAAGAATTAGTTAATGAAGATGAGATAGGGAATGCAATACTGCAGGAAGAATTTGCCTCAGCTGAGAAAGACTTAACTCAAAATAAGACAACTGGAGTAGACAACATTCCTTCAGCATTATTAAGATTCTTGGGTGAAGCAACAGTAACACAAATGTTCCATTGGTTATGTACCGTATATGACACACATGAAATACAATCACACATCAGTAATGCAATGATCTCAACCCTAAATAAGGCAGATACTAACAGCCAGTATTACTGCATGAACAGTTCTATGAGAGTGGGTCAGAAAGTAATACCTCCTGTACCATAAAAAAATTGCAATGGGCATACAACAGTGGAGTTATCTCAGATCATAGCCTGCACTGTATTATAAGCACCAATACCATTCAACATAGTCACCATGAATTTGTGCACATTTGTGGTATCATTGAACCCAGGCTTCAAAACCAATTTGGAAAAAATTGCAGTTTTTCTTCTTGACCCATAATTTTAAAACTGTTTTAACCTCATCCAAGTAATTGAATCAGTAATATCATTGGCTGTCTTTCATAGATCAAAACAGATAGAAACCAGAAAGGCCCAAATCAGGTCTGGTAGAGTGCATGAGGTACCATTAACCCGCCCATTTTCACAATCATTTGGTTTGTGGAAGATTATATGTAAGGGTGTGCATTATTGCAGCCTTAAGCTTCTTAAGTGTGGTTACATGAGTTTTACAGTTGATTGTGAGCTTTAATTAGTCTTCTTCTCAAATCCCTTCAACAGCACATCCTCAGTTAATATCTGTGGCAAATGTGAACCAGCTGCTGCATGGTTTATGTCCATTTGTTTGTCACCAAAATTCATCAACCAACACCATCCATTAAAGCATCTCTGTACACTTTCTTCGTGGATGAAATTGAAGTAGCTTTAAAATCATATTCAAGAAGCAAGTCTGTGAGTATTTCAAAACTTGTTTTGATGTCTGGGTTCAGTGATACTGCAAATGTATAAAAACATCTGATGACTATGTTGAATGATAGTGTTGTGTAGAAGTTAGTTCAGACTATGATATGTACTAATTCCACTGTTATATCTTCATTGTTAATTTTTTTATGGTACTGGAGGCATTATTTTTTATCCACTCTTGTATGTTTGTAAAATACTAACACAGGTGATGGAATGATTCATAGAAGCCAATCCATAGGGAAGATAAAATACAGGGAGTAAAATGTTACCTACAGCTTGTACAGAAACCACACTGCTCTCATGAGATACAGAGGACAAAACGGAAGGCAATAATTGAGAAAGGAGTGATGCAAGATTGAAGCCTATCACTATCGTTCTACATGTACATGAACAAGCAGCGAAGCAAATGAGGAAAATTTTGGAAAGTGAATTTCAGTTCATAAAGAAGATATAAGAGCTTTGCACTTTGCTAAACATATAGTTGTCAGAAACACCTTTGGCAAAGCACTTGGAAGATAAGGTGAGCAGAATGATAGTGTCTTAAAAGGATTTTATAAGATGTAAATAAAAGTGAAACAAGGGTAATAGATTATAGTTGAATTAAATCAGGTGATTCTTAGGGAAGTAGATAAGGAGAGTCAATGTAAGTATTAGACAGTGTGTGTTACTGGGACAGCAAAATAACTGACAGCAGCAGAAATAACTATACAAAATATAGACTGACAATAGCAAGAAAGGCTTTTCTGGAAAAGATTGTGTTAACATCAAATATAATTTTAAATAGCTTTTGACATGTGGTTCTGCAGAAGAATGCCGAAGATTGAGCAACTAATAAAAAAAGTACTGAATCAAATTCAAGAGAAAAGGATGTATTACACAATTTTTTTATAATGTATAGATTGCTAGTACACTCCTGAGTCATGAATAGTAGGTAATTTAGGGAAGGGAGGGGGGGGGGGGGAGATTAAAAGTTATATAGGAAGAAAAAAAAAAAAAAGCTTGGCTACAGTAGGCAGATTCAGACTGATGTAAATGCAGTGGTTATGCAGACATGGAAAGACTTGCCCAAGACAGAGCATTGTGGAGAGCTGCATCGAACTAATCAGTAACAAGGAAAACAATCAATTTTTGACAAAATAATAAAATAATTTCCTTCTCATCCCGTGCGGTAAATCTCCCCAGGCCTGCAGTTATGGGTGGCTTTCCAGAAATCTACTGCTTTTCCTAGGCCTCTCCAGTCCTTTTCCTTCAACCCTCTTCCTTTCCCTTCAACCCTTCTGCCTGGAGGAGGAGCCACTGGCTCCAAAAGCTTACCTAATTGCAACCTCTTTCATGTGTGTGTTATTCCGCTGCTTGGTGAGGAGTAGCTTTTTTATCTATACAATTAAATTATTTAATCAGTGACAAGGTGTCAGTGCAGTGTGAACACACATTTAAAGAAAAAAATATCTAAGTGAATTTATTGAAGTATTCAAAGAGAGCAAAGTATGTCTGCATATTTAGACTATTGTATACTTGACTACCATCAACTACAGAACCTTGTTACAGTGGATTTGTATGAAAAGACACTCTGAATGATGTATTGAGACCTTCATTTTTGGTAGCTGCAGAGTGTTGTTGTTATGTTCTGCCTACTTTCAGAGATGACATCTGTAACATACCTTCTCATTTAACCCTTTCAGACCCGACTTTTTTCTGGTGGAAGGAAAATTTTTATTTATGTGGTAATGCTCTTAGATGACTTTTTAAAGAATTTATATGCAAGTTTTATACAAAATTCTGTGCCTGTTTTCAAAACATATTTCGTATATTTGACTTCATTATATTGACCAAGATAACTAATTTCAAAATTTTCTCTACTGTAGTAATTAGTAAAATATTCATTCAATAATTATCATGCAAAATAACAATAACAATATTGGATTATACGGTGTAATATATCGAACCAACCACAACTGTGTATACTGTTGTTCATCATTTGCTACACTGTCTTGCTGATATTTTCACAATGAAGCCCAACAGTTGGCAGCACTTGCACAGGATGGAAAGATTGAACACTCACAAATGTATGCTTCAGGTTAACATTGGTAAAAAATACTTCTGGTGCAGCCAGGACACAGTAAAATTTAATGTACACAATTGTAGCCAGAGGGTCTGAAAGGGTTAATTCCTGACATATCACTTACTTATCATACGAACAGTAAATAATAAACCTTACAATCTACCAGGTGTGATCAGTTTGAAGTGAGAGTACCCAAAATATCTACAAATAAATCACTGACTTCTTTTCTTTTATATCTGTGCCTTATTTACATGTTTTATAAAGTTATCAGTCACACTGTACGTGCATAGATGTTAAAGATTTATTATTTCAGAAAAGATTCCAGGGCACTAAACTTGTCTTCAGATTGACATCTTGACCCTTTGTTTACTTGACCTGTCCTGCTCCATTTAACCATGAAAGTTGATCCATAAATCATAAATACACACATGAACAATCTCCGCTTTGCCATCTAAAATGGTTCTCTGCATGAGCATACAATTTAAAATTTACAGTAGGCCTCCTATTTGAATAACCTATATAAAAGTTCCTTGTATCAAAAGGATGATTAGACAAATGGCTGTTAGATTACAAATTAGAAAGGCAAACCCATCGATGTTTGCTACAAGCACCCTTCAATAATTAGAATGTGAGGGTGCTGCAATTAAAATAATTATCTTCGAAATACAACAGCCTACACACATATAGAGACAATGCACACTTAAATTACCCAGACATAAATGTCAGTTTTATTAAATGTGCATTTTTATATAGGTTTGAATTGTTCATTTGTAGTTCAGTTTTCCATTTCCGAAGAAAGCAGTTTTCTCAACATCACTGATGGAGATAACAGTCTCTCCAGTGAAAGCGGAAGTACCCCATTCTACCTGACTACATTATCTGTGTTGTGCCAGGAACAGTCACTAAACTTTCTGCTGCACTAGGTTGGTGATAGGTATTAGAGTCAGAGTTTAACAGAGATATGAAAGACTTGTGTGCAGATAAGGCAGCAAATAAGGATGGACAACATTCCTTTAGAATTTCTAAAATCGTTGGGGGATATATCAACCAAATGACTACTCAAGATGGTGTGTAGAATCTGTGCGACTTGAAGCATGCTGTCAGACTTTCGGAAGAATATCGTTCACACAATCCCAAAGATAGCTAGGGCAGATAAACGCAAGAACTATTGCATGATAAGCTGAAAGTTCCTGCATCTAAATTGCTGAAAAGAAAAATATACAGCAGAATGGAAAAGAAAATTAGTATCTATTAGATGATCGGTTTTGCTGTAGAAACTGTAAAGGCACCAGAGAAGCAGTTCTGATGTTGCAGTTACTAATGGAAGCTAGGCTGAAGAAAAATCAATACACATTCATTGCATTTATCACCCTAGGAAAAGCATTCGCCTCCATAAAATGGTGCAAGATGTTTGAAATTCTGAGAAACGTAAGAGTAAGTTATAGGGAAAGGAGGATAATGTACAATATGTGCAAGAAACAAAAGGGAATATTAAGATGGAATATCAAGAATTGGATTAAAAAAGGTGTAAGACAGGAATGCAATATTTTGCCCCCACTGTTTAACCTCTGCATTGAAGAAGGAATGAGGAAAATAAAAGATGGTTTCAGGAGTGGATTAAAATTCAGGGTGGAAGGGTATCAATGATACGGTTTTCTGATGACATTGCTGTCCGTAGTGAAAGTGAAGAAATGCAGAACCTATTGAATGGAATGAACAGTCTAATGAGCAAATATTATGGATTTAAGTATACCAAAAGAAGAGTGGGAAGTGGAGAAATTAGATTAGTGGTAAACTTAACATCAATGCTTGTAACCACTCAAGGGGTTCCTTGGTAGATATTGCAAAGCCTATTAGAAATATCGAACTGAGACTTCGAGGACATCTACTGGAATTTGTGCATTTCTCCACAAAGACACATTTAAAGTACTTTACTGGAAGTGGAAATGGTAGCTGTGCTCATACTGATGCAGATAGATTCTATGCTTTGTAATACTTATGTGCCTTTGGAGGAGGTGATCTCACACATGCCAGATGATCACAGATTTTATCTTTAATATACCACCACCTCTCCTCATTTAAGAGATTTAATGTTCCTTGTGTAGCATTTCTAAAGTTTCTTTGTGAAGCAATGTCATATACGAAAGTAACAGTCCTTTTCCCCTCACATACCTACCACTTGAAACTTGTGCAGTGATGGAATCATGAAATGAGTGGCCATTAAAAGAACCCAAATGACACTCCAACAACATGAACAACATTCATCCAGGGATACAGAGTCGATCCCCATATGACCGCCTAGTTTTAATGTTACTGTGGTTTCCCTGAATCTCACAAAGTGTGTACTGAAACAAGTGGAAATTTCCTCCTTATCCTGCTCCAAACGATACAGCCCTCCACCTCTATCATCCTGTCAGCA
The DNA here is from genome assembly GCF_023864345.2 of Schistocerca serialis cubense. Lineage (NCBI taxonomy): Eukaryota > Metazoa > Arthropoda > Insecta > Orthoptera > Acrididae > Schistocerca > Schistocerca serialis. The sequence goes on along the minus strand of NC_064638.1, from coordinate 395,456,071 downwards.
CTGAGGTCATTAAACTGTTACCTTCCATCGTTCATGACTACTAATTTTGTATGGTTTTACAGTACATAGAGGTTACAGTGTGAATTTACATGTCAAACTAATGTTTAAATGTAATGAATTATTCTACAATTACATGAAAAATAGTTTAAGGGGAATCCTACTTATTTTTTAGAATGTGCGCCAGGAACTTGACCAGTGTAACAACCATTTAGTGCCTGAAGTGATGATAATACTTGGCTCCACACCAATGAGCCCAAAAGAAGTTTATAGAATCATCTTGCCTCAGCATTCAAGAATTTCTTCAACAAGTGACATAGCACCAAAAACTAATATTTTTCACATGTTCAGGTATGATAATTCTTTAAATGCATGTTATTATTATTGATTTTGTTCACTTTTTGCAGCAACAGTGGTATAATTTTCTCAGAATAAAATCAGCCATCAGCTACATAATTGAATTATTTTGTTGCACATAACTGGTTTCGATTGATTAATCTGTCATCTACGGAAGTCTACAAAATTTAGGAAATCGTTTGTATTTTCCTACGTTTGTAGATTTCCGAAGATGAGTGATTAATCTGTTGAAACTGGTTGCGTACATTAAAATATTTCAGTTGAGCAGCTGATGACTGATTGTATTGTCATTTATTGTTATTCGTGTAAACTGCTCAAAAAAGTTTAACACTACCATAAAGACTTGCATGTTAGTGTTTCTTCAATCAGAAACCTCTTTTTCAATATTCTTTTGACCACAGAAAACAGCTACTGGGTGCTTGTAGTCAACTGTACCAACTGATGATTGCAACGTACAAATTATGACTCTTAGTTACCCCCAAAGAGAATGCAATGGAATTGCACATTCTCTTTTTGGTACAGCTGGGAGTGCTTAGTCGACTTAGACAGTACTAATCTGTTTCCAGGCCTGCTCTGTGGACACCCATTGTGAACATCTGTACAAACTCCAGCAATGTAGGGTGTGGAGAAGATGGGCAAGGAAACACCTGAAATGGAATTACAGTATGTGGCTTACTTTACCAAAATGTATGGGGTTTGTATGAAGCCTTATGATTGTCATAGAAGAGCATAGAGGTTGCCGGTATCGATGCATGTCTCAGGCTCATTCTCCCATATATGAAGTGGGGAGGTAGGTCAGTTATGTTTTGGGCTGGTATAACATACAGGTATCGATGCCTTTTGTTGCTAATACTGAGTGAGGAGGCGCAGTGGTTAACACACTGGACTCGCATTCAATCCCGCGTCCGGCCATCCTGATTAAGGTTTTCAATGATTTCCCTAAATCTCTTCAGGCAAAAGGGCACTGCTGACTTCCTTCCCCATCCTTCCCTAATCTGATGAGACCAGTGACCTTGCAGTTTGGTCTCCTTCCCCAAATCAACCGAATCCATTGCTAATAGAGGTAATGTTGGAGGCTGTACAGCATCGGGACCATATCCTTCAAGCCACTATCCATCCCTACAGTCAGTGTGTTGCTGATTGCTTGATCTATCATGGCAGTAGTCCTCAAGCACTTCATGCCCGCCTTGTGAACACCTTCCCCCAAAAGGCAGGGTCAGCTGTGTGGAATAGCCTGCTGCATCAGATGGCAGGAATCCAAGTGGATGTACTTGAGACCAGTTGAAACTTGCAGTGCATTCTCACAAAAACATTCACCACTCACTGGATGATCTCAAATGAGCTGCCATCAAAGAGGGGGGGACCATTGAACGACGGCATCTTGCCCATTTTCCATACAGCATGTTAAGGAGGATCCAAGTATGTAACAATGCACAGAGTTGATCAACATGCCATCGAAAGTTACTGAGCAGCAGTGGTTTAGTTCAAAGATGTGCATTCTTGGACAGACTGCCTTTAATTTTTATTTCAAAGTACAGATATTTTTTTTTTTAGTTTCATAAAGCTTATTCTTTCATTCCTGCTCCCCTTGAATCGCAGCCCATATTCATTCACAGTTGTGCAAAGTTCTCTTTGAGCAGTTTACTTGCAGATAAGTAATGCATTTCATGTGATGAATCTAGTTTTAAATTTAAAACCACATAACACAAAATGATATTTCTTTGTTTCCATTTCTAAATGAACATAATACCAATAACTGGACAAACATCTTAGCCAACAGCAACCTCCAGAAGTACTCCTATCCAAAGTTACTGCTGCTGGAGATAATCACAGAAAGGAAATGGAAATATTTGTGACAGAAAACACCGTTTTCTACAAAGAGTTGATAATCAGAAAACTTCGTAAACGTTGTACTGTTACACACTTGTTTTAGAGAGGGTACTCCAGTCCAGTGGCAAGAGTATAGTTTGGTACATCACAGGGCTGGATTGTCATCATACTTTGTGCTGACCATCTGACAGCCAAGTTCAGTTGCACAAGACACACTGTATCAATGCATTTGGTTGTAGTTAGTTTGTGGGTGTCTGACATACAGAAAAGCTCGTCTCTGGAGTCAGGGATTCTTACGAGGCACCATGTCAGGCCCTCTTTGTAGTCAGGCAGATATTGGGGTTCTCACAAACCACAGTATCAAGTCAAATTGACTGCCATTATTTCAGTGTTGGACAATGACAACAATAACCCGTTTGCAACCATCCCGTCCAGAATCAGCTTGTTGCCAGGGGGTGTAGATGACATTGCCCCACACAAGTACCGAGTGGTTATAATAAAAGTGCAGCTACTTACAGAGGTTTTCTTTGGCCTGTAATTATCTATGGCAGCATAACTTGGTAGATCTTGTTATGCAGAATTGATTTACACTGGAAAAAAATTAGTTCCAGTTGGTCAACAAGTGCAGTTCTGATTATGTGGTTGCGAGAAAGGCGCAGAAATGTTTCCATATGTAGTGGATTAGGAACAAGATGTGAGCAAGAAATGTGAAGCAAGTGAGAAAGGCATAACTTTGATTTTATTATTATCAACCAGTTACAAAATTTGTTCAATATGAGCCTTCAAGCTGTCAATGAGATGCTACACCCATAGAACGATGCAATCAACAATTGTTCACTGCAGTTCCAGTGGGATCGGGGCAATATGTTCCTGTATACTGGACTTCAGATCACCCAAAGACTGAATGTGTTCCTGGTGAACATGTTCTTTTAGATAACCCCAGAGCCAAAAGCCACATGTATTAAGATCAGATGATCTTATCTGGAAAACATCTGGAGGTAATGCATTTATGGAAGGTTGCAGTAAGTAGATCTTTCACTGTGTGAGTGACATGAGGTGTTGCTCCAGCTTGCATGAATACAGTGGTTTCCATACAGTTGCACTCTTCCAAAACAGGAATCACATACTGTATACAAGGAGGTCTCAATAAAGTGCAGATGTCACAGTACCCCTCACAAGTCCCTTCAAAGAAGAATGGACCGAAGAGCAAATTTGGAATTTTGCTACATGGTCAGTTGCAGCAACAGCAACTTCATCAATAACTTCCAGAGATAGGATGCCTTACACTTCCAGGTGTCACACCAGACTCACCCATTTCTTTTTTAATTTCATCTCCACCACATTTAAATCATTTAAAGTCAACGGGCCTCTCCTCAGACCTTTCAGTCAGCAATACTCTTTCAGTGCAGCACTGTAATTACTGCCATTCATATAAAATAGTTTCACTAACAGCACACAGTCTCTCTTTGCGATAGACATACTGTTCACACATGTTATGGCTTGTCAAATGACAACATGGCTGTCACACCAGCATATAAACAGTGTACAGCACCAGATTTGCACCTAGTGGCCAACATTGGAACTACATTTTTTTCAACCATAAATCAGTTCCGCATTAACGCGTTAGCATATGTACCAAGTTTCTCTGCCATATGGTAATTCCAGCATACTCTAGACCTCTGTGAGTAGCTGCTTTTTAACCACCTGGTACCTCTGATCTATACTTCTGACAAGAGAGGGATTCGTACAGATCTAGGATTACCACCATTGAATGCTCTTAACATGGAAAAAGGTCAGCTGGATTGATGAGTGTCAGTACACACCAATGGTGTGGTACGAGTGTTTCAAAAATTAGGCTAGGTCATGCTGGCAAGTGATACAGGTATCCCACTGTTCAGTCCTGGACATCCATTTACTCATGTGCAGCACACAACAGGTAATCTCTATCCTAAGCAAAACATGCTCACCCTTTTGCTACCAAAAAGTGTTGGAATGATTTGAGAAAATCTCCACGGACATAAGGTTGCTTGAAACTTCCCAGCAGATTAAAGCTGTGTGATGTAAAAGGACTTGGACCCGGAACCTTACCTTTCAAGAAGCACACTCTTACAGGCATCAGGCACATGCGAAAAGCAAAGTTCCGGGTCCAAGTCCCACCCTGGTGCACAGTTTTAATCAGAGGGAAGTTTCTTAACCTTATAATCTCCACAGTAGAGTGTAGTACTCATTGTGATGATAACTGTGTGACCCTAAGGTTAGCTAACCTCAATCCTATTGAACATATCTAGGACACCATAGAATGAGATATGTGCATTATGGACACATTTCCAGTGTAAGCATTTCCCATTTTCATCATAACGAAACGAAGTGATTAAGCGTCTCTAACTTTGCTTATAAGTATCACCAGAATGACATGTAGTTGACAAAAATAATTGATTGTAATCTGTTGACAAGTGCATGCAATTCTGCTCAGATGGTCCTTCATTGCTCTTTATGGTCTTCTTTTAGGCGGCAAGGAACCCAGCATGCATACACCTTTGAGTACCCAACTGGTGTATGAGTGTGTCAGGACTTCTAACAGATACGTCCAGTTGGGCAGCAAGGTATTCAATTGCAATCCATTGATCACCTCAAATGAAAGTGCCCACATGTTCAAACATTGCAGGAGTCACAGCTGTTTGCCACTGATTGGCACACAGGTGATCAGACAGGTTTGTGTGACCTCAATGTGATGATGACAGATCCCTCGTCCAATGATTCACCATGCATTTATTCATTACCAGGTCTCTGCAGATGTTCTTCAAGCACCCATAAATATCCGTGATGCTCTGGTTTCTACCAAAAGGTCTGTGCTTGGAATGCACCTCTGTTGCAGATGCTATTTGAAGCCTGCATATAGCGCCGCCACCTATTGGAACTTCATGAAATCGTAGGGGCTGAAATGGGAATATTCCATGTTGTCCCACAACAAACTTCACTTTGCTTCAACTGAAACTGGCTGAGAAAAAAAAATGTCTTGGATTACTTATTGAACGGCTCTAGTAGATGATTATGATGATGATGATGATGTGGCTGGTAAATGGGTAGGCCAGGAGCAAAACAGTATTAGTGTAGCATGTAGAACACTTAAGCATTCCCAGACAGCTTATAGCCCAGTTCCTTTTTTGAATGTATTATCAGACGTGAGTTAAAGCAATAATTATATAGACTTATCTGATCTCTTGAAGCAGCAGTTACTAATAAGAGTAATGACAATAAATAATAAACCCATCAGGGGCTCAACATTTTCATTTGCTGGGTACGGACTTGGCGACCCTGGGGTTCCTGATCTGGGGGCTGGTAAGTGCCGCCAGCCCTTGTCACCGTAAGCTCTGGGCATGCTTCAGTGACCACTGTGCGGCACAGCGGTGGAACGTTGTGTGTCTCATGGAACGAGGATCTTGGCTTGACCACCTAGATCACGAGGACAGAATAAACCTCTAAAAAAAAAACCTAAATCTTAAGGTGTGCTTCACACTGATGAGATGCATGGCTGTTGAGGTGGCATAGTCATTAGCGGGCAACCTCTGGGAAACCTGCCGCACCTCAGTTGTATAAGTCTTATTCAGGCACACGGGGCTCTGTGTGAGTGGACCCTAGCTGCTCGTGGGACCGGGATGGAACCCTCTAAATCATCATCTTCTTCTCCCAGTGGGAAGGGTGTACCGCCGGGGAGTATTCACACCCATTCATCCAAAAGAATGAGAGAGGCTAGTCATCCTGGTAATAAGAATACTTTGGTCTGCAGTAACAGGGCTCATGGAGTCATGAATAACAGTGCGTTTCTGGTGGTAAAGAGGAAGGAGGGGACATTTGAAAAAGTGTCCCCCTTTTATATCCATAAGGGTTTCAAAGGCCATGCTGGGACATTAAAATCTATGAAACGATTGCGTAATGGTCCATTGGTGGTCGAAACTAACGGGTCAAAGGAGGTGGAACTTCTTAATAAATTGCAGAAACTGGGTGACTGTGATATTATTGTTGATATGCACACATCTCTCAATTTCAGTAAGGGCACGTGTTGAGATATCATGGACATGGACATGGACATGGCGGAACTGAAGCAAGAATGGGTATCCCAGGGAACAGTCGATGTAGAGCTACGAATGCACAGGAATAATGGAGCTACTGAAAAGACTGCCACTTTTATTGTCACATTCGATTCTTTGACACTGCCTGAACATTGTATGGCGGGGTTCCGTTGACTTAATGTTTGGCCTTACATTCCAAACCCTATGCGGTGCTATAAATGCCAGCATTTTGGCCATACGACCATGAGTGTGGATGTGAAGTGATCTGTGGGAACTGCAGAAAAACCGCTCATGACGCTGGGACCGACTGCCCATCACCAGCGACCTGCATCAACTGCTCTGGGAACCACCCAGTCTGGAGCCGAAACTGTCTTGCTTTTGCTGAGGAATGCAAAATACAGGAGATAAAGGTAACCAAGCAGATCCCTTATGCTGAAGCCAAAAAAGAATGTAAGGCGACAAAATCCTTTGTCGTTGCCACCTCATATTCTTCCATGGAAAACAAACCTATTCCCAAGGCGGCTGCTTCGACACAGACATCTTTAAGCGTGCTTGTATCTACCACAAGCACCTTTACTTGACATGTACATGTCAAGGAAAAAAGAGTAAGGACAAAGCAATCCAGGCAGCTGCACCAGGAAAGACCAATAATAGTTCTGCAGTGAGCTTACAGAAGGTGCAAGAATAACAGAGTGCCTCTCAATGCTTGCTTTCTCCATCATCCTCGAAGGGGCAGGTTGCAAGGAAAGTCTCATTAAATCTGTCCCAACCACCATCAGCTGTCATTCTTTCCTGTTTATCTGATGAGGAGGACATCATGGAGTTAGATGCCTCAGATACAGACAGCCCCTCCACTCCCCCTCGCTCTTCAAGTTTCACCTCCCTGGTACTAAGATGGGTAAATTAAAACCACACCAATGACATGGCTTCCATACTACAATGGAATATGAATGGGTTCCAGACTAATATGGAGGAACAGAAACTCATAGCACAGGCACGCCCCTTGTGCTTATGTTTACAAGAAATACACACCTGTATTTGTATACAGACATCCCTGTGCTACAGGTATACACAATATACCGCAATGATGACCTATCGGGAGAGGCCAAGGGAGGTGTCGCAGTGTTTGTCACTAACGTGCACCACTCCTCTGCTCTCCCCCTGGCTACTGACCTGCAAGCAGTTGCAGTTCAAATTCATGTGTATCGGTGTATCGGAGGATCGCTGTTTGCTCACTGCATTTACCTCTGCAAGATGCAATAGACACTGAGGCTCTCACAGATCTCATCACACAACTCCCATGACCATTCCTCCTCCTGCGAGACTTCACTGCCCATCATGTCCTGTGGGGTTTGATCTCTACTTGCCATTGGGGTCGGGTTTTGGAGGGCCTCATGACATCTCACGAGCTGTGCATCCTCGGCACGAGTACTCACACACATTTCTCTACTGCTACTGGGCCATTCTCAGCCATCGACCTCTCTTTCTGTTCTCCCACCCTCGCCGACTCTGTTCGGTGGGAGGTCATTGACGGCCTTCATTCCAGTGACCAGTTCCCAGTCTGCCTTCACCTACTAAATTGCTCACCACCTGAAGTTAAGCCACCAAAATGGATGGTCAGCAGGGCTAACTGGATGCATTTCAGACAGCTGGCTGTGTTCTAACACTGTGGCAGTTTCCACAGGTGGGTGGACCACATCACATGAGTGATCATCATGCTGCTGACCTGTCCATCCCACAGTCCTCAGGTCATCTTAGGAGGTGACTAGTATCTTGGTAGACAGGTGAATGCCATTCCGTGATCCGGGAAGGGTATGGCGCTCTTCAACATTTTAAATGCTGACCAACAGGAGGCAACCTTAGGGCCTTAAGAGTTGTGAGGACCAAGGCTCAACGCGTCATTAGGGAGAGTAAGAAAAGGTCATGGCAAGTGTTCCTGGACTCCATCAATCATTCCACTTCTTCTGTAAAAGTATGGGAAGCCATCCAAAGGATTTCCGGTAAACGAAGCTGTTTACTGATAGCAGCAATGCTGAAACAGGGGTGCCTCCAAACAACACCCAGAGATATTGCTCAGATGCTGGCCAAGCATTTTGCACAAACTACTGCCAATGCCAGCCAGGATCTGGTGTTTTGTCTCTACCATGTGACTTTAGAGAGGGAAAAGGTGGACTTCAGGCCCAACAGTTCTGAGGCCTACAATTCCCCTTTCTCCATGTGGGAGCTTGAATCAGCACTGACTGAGACTTATGACACTGCATCCGGTCACGACCAAATCCTGTATTGCATGCCTTGACATTTGCCAGCGGTGCAAGGGAAATCTTCTTCAAATGTTTTAATCTAATATGGTAGACAGGCAACTTCCCCAACACAACTCATGGAGGGAGGCAATTCTGATCCCTCTCCTCAAACCAGGAAAGGACTGCACATATCCCAGCAGTTATTGGAATATTGCCTTAACAAGCTGTGTAGGAAAGACCCTGGAGCAAGTGGTTAACCGTCGACTGGTCTGGTTGTTAGAGACCAGGCAACCCCTTAGCCTCTCTCAGTGTGGATTCCGAAGATTTTGGTCCACTGTCAACAATCTGACACTCCTAGAGGCAGCTATTCAGCAGGCTTTCCTCCACAAGCTTCAATGTATCGGCATATTCTTTGATATAAGTAAGGCATACAATACTACTTGGAGACATTTTTCTCACACAACTGCATCAATGGGGCTTTCGTGGCCACCTCCCCATCCTCATACCGTCTTTCATGTCTCAGCGGTTTTTTAGGACCCAAGCTGGTGACACGCTGTCTGATCGATTTGAGGAGGAGAATGGTGTTCCTCAGGGCAGTGTTTTGAAGAAGTGTTACCCTCTTTGCTATAGCCATCAACAGTATCACATCGATGGTAAGGAGTCCTGTACAGTACTCCTTATTTGTGAACGATTTTGCTGTTTTCTTTTGCTTCTCCAGTGTTGCAACAGCAAGCCATCAGTTGCAACTTACAGTGTGGAGGTTAGAGGAGTGGACTGCAAAGATGGGTTTTCAGTTTTCTGCAGATAAGAGTGTGTGTGTGTGTGTGTGTGTGTGTGTGTGTGTGTGTGTGTGTGTCTGTGTCTGTGTGTGTGTGTGTGTGTGTGTGTGTGTGTGTGTTCATTATTTTAATCGTTATTGTCACCTTTTTTTAATCTATCTACTTTGACTATGGAGGACACCATCCTACATTTTACAGACACAGTGCAGTTTCTGGGCCTGATTTTGTACTCCAGATTGTCGTGGCTGCCACATTTGCAAGACCTGAAAGCAAGAACCGTAAAGGCACTGATCACCATCAAGTGCTATAGCCACAGGTCTCGGGGAGTGGACAGGGCGTGTCTCCTCCAGTTTTATTGGGCTTTCGTGCATTCACAGCTGGACAACGGGTGCATGGTGTATGGGTTAGCGAGACCCTCTTATTTGTGGATCATTGACACTGTGCACCATGCAGGGATTCGGTTGGCCACGGGTGCTTATTGGACCAGTCCCATACCCAGCCTCTGTGCTGAGACGGGGGAACCACCACTTGCCATCCAGTGCCAGCTCCTCATGGTGAGTCAGGCGCATAAGTTCCTCACAGCTTCAACTTCACCCACACACCATACTTTTGTTCGTCCGCCTCTGGAGCACCTTTTTTCTAACTGTCCATGAGCCATGATGCCATTTGGGATCCGTGTGGAACATGTGCTGGAGTCACTCGGTGTGAAGCCAGTACGACCCCAAATCCAGAGTTTTAACTGTCTGCCACCCTGGATACTGGAGAGGGCCAGAGTGATTTTAGATTTGGATTAGTATGGGAGAGATTGCACTCCTTCTCCTGTTTTTAATTCGACATTTTCAGACATTTTATCTTAGCACCACAACCATGTAGCCGTTTTTACGGATGTGTCTAAGCAGGGAGACTCCGTCGGTTGCTTTGTTGTTTTCCCACATCATGTCTTTGACGTCAGACTCCCTTCAGTATTTAATATCTTCGACACAGAATTATATGTGATCTTATGGGCCCTGGAGCAGATAAGGTGTTCTCCCAGTGTTAGATTTCTCATCTGTTCGGATTCTCTGAGCATCCTTTACTCCCTCCAGTGTTTGTACCCAGCAGATAAAATAATCCAAAATATCCAGGATGCCCTCCTCCAACTAAAACAACTGGGGAAGGAGGTGTCTTTCTGCTGGTCCAAGGGCACTTGTGGATTGCGGGGAACGAATTGGCAGATCAAGCAGCCAAGGAGGCTTGTCGTGATCTTCAAGTATTTCGGAGTGCTATCCCCCTGCAAGTTATCACCTCACTGTTGAAGTACAAAGTGATGTGTCAATGGGAAGATGAGTGGCTGGAAGTGACTGACAACAAGCTCCGTGTCATCAAGCCCACAACTCAGCCATGGAGTACTTCCTTCCAGGCATGTTGACGGGATGAGGTCCTTCTTACTCGTCTTCACACAGGCCACAGCCCTATGACACATGGCTTCTTACTCTGGTGAGAGGACCCTCCAATGTATGGTGCTTGTGGTGTGCAGGTAACAGTGTGCCACGTTTTATTGGACTGTATTTTGTTTGCTGACCAGCTGTCTTCAGAAGAATTTCCAACGGACCTGCAGTGTATTTTATGTAATGATGAAACAAATGTGGTTTGAATTTTAAAGTTTTGTGAATTGCCCAACATTTTTAACAAGATTTTAGGGAGATGTTTTTAATGTGTCAACAGGTTGGCTGGCTCAGTGGTGGTCAGCCAGTCACATTTCCCTGTGCTTTTCTTTTAGCTCCTCTGTGTTTTGTTTTCTCTTTGTTTTAATTTGTTGATTAGCTATCTTCCCTCCTAATTGGTTTCATTGCATGTGAGATAGAGTGAGTATGTGGCCATCTCGAGTGCACACAGGTACACAGTTTTAGTTCATTTCCACATTCATTTGTGCTGATAATTGTAGGGATGCTGATGACCTTGCCATTGGGCGCCCATACAAACCAAACACATAGTAAATAATTAATTGTCACAAATAGCAGCTCCACTCTGATTCTTTAAAGAATCAAAGTCCCATGTATAGAACATATTCAAATGTCTGATTAATCTACAAATGAATTAATGTGTTAAATCTTGATATTAAGCACGTAAAACATTTATGGTTGAAAACATTCCATTTTAGGAAAACCTAGTTTTTCATGCATTTCAATGTTTATGGTATCATATCTCCTGAACTGTGTATCAAACAACAATATAATTTTGCAGTTGCTTTCAGTGGTATATGTGGAAACTGTCTGCAAAATGTGTTGCAAATAGAGTTAATAGTAAAGAAACAATAAATTTAAATGTCATGCCTGATGCTCAAGTTTTACTGCATGAACAGCGAAAATGTTGTTGAAAGGCACTAAGCGCTCTCATTCTTAAATGCTGAATGAATATAGTGGTAATTTGCATGTCATGAGTTACACAGCATCAAGACATAAACAGAGTTTTAATTTTAATACTTGATGTAATGTGTTAAACCTTTATTGTAAGATTATATCTGTTAATGAGTAGATTATGTAAGCATTTTATTTTTTTTAATTTTGGTCAGTAATTGCATGACATTCTTAAAATCAGATTTTTGTTGCCCTAGGGCCGTAAGATAGCAACCTTATACTGGGACAGACTGTTTTGTTCAGTAGTGTAGGTGCCCCATACTATCACACCTGTCATTATTCAGTCCAATGGCCCAATCTGTTTTTTCACAGTGAGGTAACAAAACATGCTTGGACATAGCTATGATGATGATGATGATATAAATTAATTACAGAATAATCACAAATAATGTTTCACTGCCAGGTTTCAGAAATTGGTATCACCTCATGTAAGTCTCTCAGACCATCATCAAATGAATGGTGTGGAAATTGTTGTACAGTGTCTGTTCCTCTGCACAACACCCATACCAGCACTTTATTGAATACCCAATTTCCTCATTACAGACCATCTACCATGACCACTACTGACTTGGTTGAGATTAGAACATTTGTGTCAGATAGGGTAACATTGCTTAACCTTCTACATTGGCTTCTGAATCATAGGGATGTAATAGGGTGGATGTTCATCCCAATATGCTACCAGTTGTCTTGTAGTACTGAAACATTTGATGTTGAAATTCGCCAAAGCTAATTTGTGTGTATTGTGAGGTCTTATAAAAAGATACATCTGCACAGGAAGTTACCATCCTTAACATTTCTACCTTGATATCTTCTATTTGAGGATCTGTGATGGTGGTACTTTTAACATAGACTATCACTCATAGTTCTGTTCAGCTAAACTTAGCTGTATGGGCACACAGGAGTGCATATTTAGCAGCATGACACTCACAGGCAAGTACCGCACCGGACACTTCATCTGCAGCTCCCCAGCACAGTTCCTTCTTGCCAATTTGGGAGGAGATTTGTCCTTTGAGCTAAATTTTTATAGTGATTTACGCAATGCTGCTTCAGTGTCAAGGACCGATTAAGGGCATTGCCCTAACGAAACACCTCATAGTCAGTAATTAAAATTTTTATATATCAGTCATTAAAGGTTTCAGAACCTTAGCGCTCTATGGATGATCCAGTATTCAAATTCCCCATCTGAAAATGGAGCTAATACTCGTAAGCGCATTGTGATTTATAAATTTTATATACTGTTTACAGATGGTTTTTCTCGCTTTAACAGTTGAATGTACAGTTGCAGACACAGTCTTGGCAAGTGTGGTTCCAGTAAAGGGAAACGAGTAGATATCTTGGTAAATAACTATGATACCCCCACAAACCATGGATCTTGCAGTGTGCCTAAGTGATACAGATAGCCGTAGTTTAAATGCAACTACAACAGAAGGTAACTATGGATTTCTGAATAGAGGCAGCAGCCTCTACAGTAGTTGCAGGGGCAACAGTCTAGGTGGTTCACTGATCTGGCATTTTAACATTACTAATGAGTGACAACAAGTGGTGGTTTCTCTTGTAAATCCCAGTTCTCCAGAGACACATGGTCTACCAGTTGGTTCATCCCCATTCATATTTGTTTGACCACACTGGAAGCGTCTGTGTCAGCTAACCACTGTTATATAATTGTGCAGCATTGACAAACTTCCACAAACTTGGCAAGGACTGTTGCAGTGTTGTTTGCCTTCAAATGTAGAAAGTAACTGACAAAATGGTACTCTAGTTTACTAATGAACTACACCATTTTGTTTTGGCGTCTGTACTGCTGTGCTGCATTACTGTGGTACAGGGATTTCAATGTGTACCAGGACTGCAGACATGTATCAGCAAACAAACAAAAAATTGATTACATAACTTGTTGTAGAGGATAATCATCGAAACTACCCAGCACAGTCCAACTAAGGTCAAAAAGTGTTTAATCTACAGAAGTGTGCAGTAACAGTATTTTGTAAAACTGATAACTGAATATCTTTCATGTGCCTCTTTAGGGACATAGGGATTCTTTCACTTATGGGCAAATGCATTTCTTCCCTATTTGCGGCTAATAATGAGAGTGAATTTTGGATGAGATGTGAAAATCACAGTCACATCTCATTCCATTTCATATTGTTTTGCAGCTTTATGCCCAGATATTTAAATGATGTGACTGTGTCAAGCAGGACACTACTAATGCTGTAGTCTAACATTACGGGTTTGCTTTTCCTATTCATACATATTAGCATATATTTTTCTACATTTAGAGCCAGCTTCCATTCATCACACCAAGTAGAAATTTTGTCTAAGTCATTTTGTATCCTCCTACAGTCACTCGATATCAACATCGTCCCATACACCACAGCATCATCAGCCAGCCACCACAGATTGCTGTCCACCATGTCTGGCAGATCTTTCATGTATATAGGAAATAATTGTGGTTCTACCACACTTCCCTAATCATTCCTGATGAAACACTTCTTTCTGATGAACACTCGCCATTGAGGACAACATACTGGGTTCTATTACTTAAGAAGTCTTCGAGCCACTCACATATCTGGGAACTTACTCAGTATGCTGATTCTTTGATTAATAGTTTGCAGTGGGGCATCTTGCCAAACACTTTTCAGGTAATATGGAATCTGCCTGTTGCCCTTCATCCGTGTTTCAAAGGACATCATGTGAGAAAAGGGAAAGCTGAGTATTGTGCAAGCAATTCTTTCTAAATCCACACTTATTTTTGGGCGAAAGCTTTTGCATCTCGAGAAAATTTATTATTTTTAAACTAAGAATATGCTCAAGATTTCTGCAGAAAACCATGTTAAGAATATCAGTCTGTAATGTTGCAGGTCTGCTGTTTATCCTTCTTATATACAAGAGTTTTTTTGCTTGAGCTGTTCACTTCATACTCTGTGCTGGGTAGAAAAATTGCGACAAATGGAAGCTAAGTACGAGCTGATGCTATAGAGAACTCTCTGTAAAACCAAATTGGGATTCCATGCGGACCTGGTAATTTATCTGTTTTGAACTCTTTCAGTTGCCTTCTATGACAGGGATGCCTATTACTTTGTCCTCCATTTGGCAGTCTGCACTATGGTCAAATAATGGTATGTTTGTACGATACTCCTGCGTGAACAATTTTTATGATGTGAAAGTGGAAACTTTAGTTTTCATTTTGCTATCTTGTATTGCTACAACAGATGGCTCAATGAGTGACTAGATAGAAGCCTTGACCTGCACAGTGATTGTATGTAGGACCAGAATTTTCTCAGGATCTTAGCAAGATCTTTTGCTAATGTATGATAGTGGTAGTTGTATGCTTCGCACATTGATCTTTTTACAGATGCACGAATTCTGTGTCTGTGTCTGTAGCCATATAAGTATATAGTTCTGGCAACACTGGCCATGACCTCCTTCTGTGTGCATGTACACACATTCCCCGAACTCTTACGGGATTTGGTAAGAATGTATTCCACGAGTAATGAGTGTGTTGGGGTGGTACAGTACAAATGTAGTGTGTGGACATACAAGGTGAGAATGTGGGTCTCACAGGAGGCGTGCGCGAGATAGTCCCTGCAGTCACACTATCCTCTGTGCCGTCGGTGGCTCAGATGGATAGTGTGTCTGCCATGTAGGCAGGAGATCCCGGGTACGAGTCCCGGTCGGGGCACACATTTTCACCTGTCCCCGTTGATATATATCAACGCCCGTTAGCAGCTGAAGGTATTAATATAATTCTAATTTCTTTCTACCAGATATGTTTAAACATACTTCACAAGGCTGCCTGTCCCAGTCGATACTCGGTTCGTTAAAGTCGCTTCCAACTAACATTGCATGGTCTGGGCATTTCCACACCACTGAGCATAAACTTTCTTTGAATGACTAAAACTGCCACTGTGGGATCATATGGCTGGCAAAAACATCCAACAATTAGCTTGATTTCACCTAAACCTGCTGTACATGTCCAGATAGCTTCACTGTCACACTCAAATTGAATCTCAATAGAGAGAATATTTTTGTAGACTCAATGAACGCTCCCCCTCCTATGACATCTGATCAGTTTTCCGCTGTACATTCCATGATTCACTAAATATTTCACAGCTTTCTACTTAAGGTTTCAGCCAGCTCTCAGTCTCTAGAATAATTTGAGCATGGCATATTTCCTGGAGGGCAGTAAATTCATGGACTTTATTACAAATAGTAATGACAGTTTACTGATAAAATTTTAACAATCAAAGTGTCTTTACTCTGAATGTGGTCTGATTTCACTATCTGAGTATTGATTGCTAAGTGTTCATCACAATACCTCAGCCTACCACATTGCCTAAAAAAGACCCATGTGCACTCCACAAGTCTTTTATTACGTGAGTAGCTGCTTCCTGTGTGTAATGCATCCCTGACCTATCAAGGGGAGTCCCATAGTTTTCCATCCGATCATGCTGATGATCCAGAAACCTGCAGCCAAGAATGACACAGTGCAAATTGTGAGCTTAGTTTGCACCCCCCCCCCCCCCCAAAAGCAAGGCCAACAACAGCCATCACCTCTTCTGCCCACTAGCCACTAATATTAACTGGGGATGGCCTCAGAACCCAAGCAGCAGGTGTCATTGGTGATGGTATAAGTCATAGCTTGCAGATAACTGCCCACTGCATGCTCAATAGCCACAGTCAAGGCCACCTCCACATCACAGATGAGACCCCCCACCCAGCAGGCATACTGAGTTTGCATTGACTTTCTTTCTGGCTATTTGCTTAAGGGGCTCCGTAATGTGCCTAGCTCCCAATAACTAGCAAGTCCCTGCCCTTGTGTGCCTGATCACACACTGCTGAAGGAGCGACCACCTGTCCATTCATAGAGTGGATGTGCGAGGACAGACAGCCAGTCTCCATATTGACCCTCCGTCTTGAGTGGCGCAAACACATTACAACCTGCCACCCACCCTGCGGTGAGGGTGTATCCACAGCATTGGGTACATTGATAAGGCCGACACCTGAGTTGTCACATGCAATGTACCAGATTCTTTGCCACAACTACATACTGAGGCATTATCCTCAAGACAGCTACCATAACCAAAAATGTATTCAGCTGTTACAAACTATGGCCAGCTCCTCTTGGGTCTGCACACAGCATGCACACCTCTTTCCCATCCTATTAAAACTAACTGGAGAAGTACACTATAAAAGTACAAAGAGCAATGTAGATACCCAACTTGCTGCCCTCCTGACATTTCTCCAATGGCAGCTGACTCCTACTGAACTGTGTAAATGGTTGCTCAAAAGAAGTGAAAACTCACCTACAGACTGCACAGATCTACACTTTACAGTTACAAAAAATGAGGTTCCAGCTCTTACATAGAAAAACATGCACGGAATTTAAAGAATTAAATGAGGAAGAAAACAAAGAAAAAGCTAAATATTAACTTGTTGGTCTGCTCTTAATATTAAGCATCCTTCTGTAACACCACATTTCTCTTTATTTTTTGTTTTCCCCCATCTATACAATCCTGTGTTCTAAAAACACTTTCATAGAACTTTCTTGTTCAAATTAAGGCCTATATTTGATACTGGTAGATTTCTTGAAGTGAGGAATGCTCTCTCTTCTCTGCTAGTCTGCATCGAGGAATGCTATCTTTTTTTTTCTTCTGCTAGTCTGCATCATCTTCCCACTAGCTTCCTCTGGTGTGTGATCTTTTGCTTCCAGTTTAGTATAATTCCTTTACTTCCTTTATTATGTGGTCCCAAATTTTGAAAAAGGGCATTGTTCTTCCATGGTGTATTTTAAATGATCTGTAACGATGCATGTATTCATACTCATTGAGCTGTGATGCCAATTTTGATGTAGTACCCAATTCTGATATTTAGTTTGCTGTCTCATTGCTACTACTTCTCACTGCCTTCATTTTCCTTTAGTTTCTGTGCTCAGAGGACTCTTCATCCCATTCAATGTATCCTGTAATTCATCCTCAGCCTCACTGAGACTAGCAGTATCATGAACAAATCTTATCATTGATATTCTTTCACTCTCAATTTTTTTCGCACTCCTGGACCTTTCTTTCCATTATTGCTTTTTCTGCATGAAAGTTGAACAGTAATGGAGAAAAACTTTTGCCTTTTTTAATTCAAGCACTTTTCTCCTGGTCTTCCATTCATTTTTTTCCCCTCTTGGTTCTTGTATATATTGTATATTACCCATCTTTCTTTATAACTTATCCTTACTTTTCTGAGAATTTCAAACACTTTACAACATTTTACATTGTTGAAGCTTTTCCTGTGTTGACAACTCCTATGACTGTTTCTTGATTTTTATAAAGTTTAGTCTCAACAATAAAAGCACATCATCACAGTTGCCTCTCTGGTGCTTTTACCATGCCTAAAGCTAAGCTAACTGTCATGTAACACAGCTACATCCACCAGTTATTAGGGTTTCTTCCCATTCCATGCATGTATGAAGTGCAGGAAGAATGATTGATTGAATGAATGCCTCTGCACATGCTGTAATTATTCTAATCTTGTCCTCACAATCCCTGTGTGAGCAATACGTAGAGAGTTGTAATGTATTCCTAGAGTTATTTAAAGCCGGTTCTTGAAACTTTGTTACTAGACTTTGTGGGGTAGTCAACATCTATCTTCAAGAGTCTTCCAGTTCAGTTTTTTTAGCATCACTGCAACACCCTCCCTCAGGTCAAACAAACCTGTGACCATTTGTTCTGTCCTTCTCTGTATGTGTTCAGTACCCCATGCTAGTTCTATTTGGTACAGGTCCCACACACTTGAGTAATACTCTAGAATGGATTGCATGAATGATTTATAAGCAGTCTCCTTTGTAGACTGATTGCACTTCTCCAGTATTCTACCAATAAACCAAACCCTACCACTTGCTTTACCCACAACTGAGGCTACTTGATCATTCCATTCCTCAATTTTTCTTTCCCATTCTTCTGTATGTTATTCTTATGAGGATGCAAGATCTAGTAAACTGACTGTGGAATATGTATCACATTCATCTCCATTGAGTATCTTCAGGATTGAGTGAATGATGGTATTCTACAGCCCAATGGTACATCTCCAGTCTCATACACCCCACAGACTATCTTGAATAATCGTTTGGTTGACACTTTCTCCTGTAATTTCTCCAATTCTGTATTAATGTTTTCTATACTTTCTGTCTTATTTGATTGACTTCTAAAGCTCTGCCAGACACTTACTCTAGTACTAGATTCCCCTATGTCCTCTGGAGAAACATCCATTTCTTGTTCTATTGTCAGCAGATAGTTCCTCCTCCTCGCAGGAGCTCTCAATTCACTCTTTTCCTATCTTTGCTCTATCCTGTGTGTTTCACAATATAATTCCTCTTACACTCTCAGTGTTGACAACTTTGCTTTTAATTTCATTTCGGCTGTTCTATATGCTAAATCTGTTCTGACAACCTTTTCCTTTTCTGTTTCATTGCATTTTTCCTGCAGCCATTTCATTTAACTTCCCAGCACTTTCTTTTGGTTTCATTCCTAGTTGACTTAGGAAGGGAAAATACCATTACATCAGTCACTTGCATTTGCTCTCCAGATTTTTTTCATTTTGTATGTCCAAAATCGGTAATTGGAGAAGTTTACAAAAGTGCAACTATGTACAAACTATAAATGAAGAAATTAGGAAAAAAGAGGAGCATGGGAGTTATAAAATAAGTAATGGCATTCAAATTAATTTTGCTAATAAATTATTAAATTATACAATATACATATTAAATCAATGTAAGTTAAACGTTTGTGATTAAGTTGGTAATGGGTTTGGTTTGATAGTTTTTGAAGATTCAGCAAAGATTGTCCATGTTTAGAGAGCCTGTTAAAGAAACTGTTATTGTTCTTCATTTATTATCAACCTGTAAATGAAGTCTTGAATTAATTTTATCCCTCTTTCAGTTGTATCAGTAACAACCCGTACAATGTTTTATTTCCTTTAGCTGTTAAAAAATGTTGATTTTCTCACTGTACATTGTGATCAGCATTTAAAAATTCTTTATCAGCTTCAAATCTCTTACAGAAATTTAATGTTTAAGGAGAAACAGAGAAATTGGTTTCTTTGTCCTGGGAATTATCAACTTTTTTCACACCGAGTGATGCTTTACCTGTCATCACAATTATCTGATTCACCATTATATTGGATCAAAATGTGTCAAGCATATTGATATTACACCTTCTGAAAAGCCATGTTATCTGAAATCATCAGGATTACAGCCAAAAAATATTTGAACCATTGCCACAGGAAGGTGTAGGTGGTAGCCGTCAAGCCTTTTGTCCTGTGGTGATGAATACAGTCCATGGATTCATGCACTGTGGTCACCACCTATTCATGTGATTCCTGCTTTTGCCCTATTATTAGTAAGATTGTTGTGATTCTATGTTTTGAACTTCTATTTTGGAAATAACTTTATTATTTCACAAATTACTTAAGTAACATAGTTTAATTTGCTGTCCAGTACATTTACTGATTGGAGTAAATCTGAATGTTTACCGTATACTAATAGACAGATTTAAAATATTAAAGACATCTCAACATTGTATGCCAGTTGTTCTGAAACCACTTTTTCTTATTCATTTTCAGGGGCATTATGACTTGTGAAGAGTTGCAGAACTTTGTTACCAAGTCACTCAGCACTACTAACACCTATCTGTTTGTGAAAAAGAGAGCTGGGCTGAATAGTCCATGGCTTCTTCCCAAAAGACTGTATGAACCACCTAACATGGGGCAACATATTATATTTTCATTGAAAGGTTCTACTAATGAAGAACAGTCTATCAGCAGTAATGTGGATAATGATACTGGTCAAGAGGCAGAGATTTATCCAGATTGTGCTTTAGTGACTGAAGATAGTGAAGAACAGTTCAGGCTTCCTTACAATGAAGGACATAATCCCTTACATAGAAACAGTTATGTATTACATGACCTAAAAAAGAATTCTGTGGATAAGAATTTTGATGACATGCACTGGTACCAAGCAAAACATGTGTTCAGAGGGTTTGTAAATGAGATGCAATTTTAATTCTGTGTGTGTGTGTGTGTGTGTGTGTGTGTGTACAAAAAAAATTAAATTATCGTGGTGGTGTTCACGTGCTTCACAATAAAGTGCATTTGGAGCAGAGCAGTGTCTAGTATATGTGTGGTATTTCAATCAATTTATATGTGTTACAGTCTCTACCATTTTTTCCTCCCTTGTTTCGCCTTTTTTTGCGTACTGTGTTACCCACACGTTTCTATTTCAAGTGTCAAGAACACAACTAGAAAGATACACTGCGTATACACACAAGTGTGATAAAATACAGACACACTAAATAAAAAATCACAGTTGTTTTTTTCATTGATCCTTTTCTTGTAGAGTTGTGCTGAACAGGATTAGCTTATCATTTAGAGTGCCCCAAATTCATGTAGTCTTTATGAAAACTGCATTATTCATATATATGTTCTAAGAAAAATTACTGCATCAACAACACCTAGATTGTCTCTCTGTACTTCAGGTGCCAATGTGTGCATAAATTCATTCTTCTTTCTTGTGCAGAAATGGAATATGCTTTGGTTCATTAATAGGGAATACCATAAGGCACTATCAACTGCTTCCCCCCCCCCCCCCCCAGAGGTCACGAGTATTGTGTGCTGTAAGTCAGCTTCAAAGAATTTTCAGATCAGTTGTCTTGTGCTTCTCCTGTAAGCTGAATTTTCATACTCGTAGCGATGAACATGTTCCATGTTTGAGTCCTGATCTTCCACACTATTTTAACGTGTAATGAAGTTTCTCATACTATTTATTACCATATGCATTTTGTCGAAGAAAAAAGTCTCATGACAAGGCATTTTTACTACTTGCATGGTCAGAATATAAATTACCAATGCTATTACACAACAGTTGGAAATATAATAGAGACACAAATTAATAGATAATAAGCTATAATTTGAGAAGAGTGAGTAATGCTTGTTGTATCTATAACATTTCATAAGCTCTGTGTGTTCCATAGATAATGCAGGTGGGGAGCACATTAGGGAACTTGGTCGATCGTGGCTGGGTGAGATTTTGCAAATCTGTGGGTAATAAACGTCCAAATATGCCTTGAACAAAATTAACAGTGACAGTTGAATGTACTGTTAGAGGAACAATAATCTTCACATTAGGTAAACATGGAGTAGCGAAAGAATGCCTATGTTAATGTAATGGTATTGTTTAGATTTGAGTGGGTGAGTGGTTCTCTGCTAGAGCTGGGTGGAGACAGAGATGATGAAGGCAGCCAAATTTTGTCAAAGTTCTTTATTATTAACCACAGACAGACATAGTGCAGTGCGCCTACACTAAGCAGACGATGATAATTGAACCCTGCACCCAGGTGCACTGGTTTGGATATGCTGTTGTATGTGTTTTCTCAAAGAGATGGCTCGATAGTGAACAGCCTTGGCTACTAGTGTATTCCAGTCAGGCAGCTGTGGCTGAGTCAGGATGGTGTGACACTGTTCTGGCTCTGATGGCTGGGTTAATGCAGCCTGCTGACCAGCGTAGTGAAAGATGGTGGTGACATTTGGATGATAAACACTGGGTTGAAAGCTGCTGCACTGTTCCTAGAGATATCAGACCCAGAGCAGTATGCGTTCTTCTACTTGAGTCCACTGGAATCGTGCTTGAGTAAACTATAACTTTGTCTTTTTTCCATTTCTGTATTTATTTTATGTTCAGAGTGTCACTCTTATGAGGCACAGACACAGAGTCTTTGGGTCCTATTTTGCACCACCCTGCTTCATCTCTCACTCCCTTTTTAACCCAGTAAGCTACTCTGCTGTTCCACCTTGTAAGAAGGGGGGATCAGAATTGGAGGCATTGTATCACTGTAACCTCGCTAACAATACCCACATTTTTAGTGCCATTCTCAACATCACTTATTCTGAGTACTACTAAGAAGGCAGAGTAATATATATAGTATGTGAGCAAAAGTATCCGGATACCCCCAAAAACATACATTTTTCGTATTAGGTGCATTGTGCTGCCACCTACTCCATATCAGCAACCTCAATAGTCATTAAACATCATGAGAGAGCAGAATGGGGCACTCCACGGAACTCACGTACTTTGACCATGGTCAGGTATTGAGTGTCACTTGTGTCATACGTCTTTACATGAGATTTCCACACTCCTAAACATCCCTAGGTCCACTGCTTCCCATGTGATAGCGAAGTGGAAATGTGAAGGGACACAAACAGCACAAAAGTGTACAGGGCGACCTTGTCTGTTCACTGACAGAGACCACTGACAGTTGAAGAGCGTCGTAATGTATCCAGACCTTCACACAGGAATTCCAAACTGCATCAGGATCCACTGCAAGTACTATGACCGTTAGGCAGGAGGTGAGAAAACTTGGATTTCATGGTTGAGCGGCTGCTCATAAGCCACACAACATGCTGGTAAATGTCAAACGACGCCTCACTTTGGTGTAAGGAGCATAAACATTGGACGATTGAACACTGGAAAAATGTTGTGTGGAGTGGCAAATCACGGTACACAATATGGCAATACATTGTGGCAGGGTGTGGGTATGACGAATGCCTGGTGAATATCATCTACCAGCAGTGTAGTGCTAATAGTGAAGTTCACAGGTGGTGGTGTTATGGTGTGATCATGATTCTCATGCTGTTCTTTGTGTCACTATCACAGCACAGGCCTACATTGATGTTTTAAGCACCTTTTTGCTTCCCACTGTTGAAGAGCAATTCGGGGATGGCCATTGCATCTTTCAACATGACCGAGTTCAACATGATCGAGCACCTGTTCATAATGCACGGCTTGTGGCGAAGTGGTTGCATGACAGTAATGTCCCTGTAATGGACTGGCCTACACACAGAGTCCTGACCTGAACCCTATAGAACACCTTTGGGATGTTTTGGAACGCTGACTTCGTGCCAGGCTTCACCGACAAACATCAATACCTCTCCTTACTGCAGCACTCCATGAAGAATGGGCTGCCATTCCCCAGGAAAACTTCCAGCATCTGATTGAACGTATGCCTGTGAGAGTGGAATCTGTCATCAAGGCTAAGTGTGGGGCAATACCATATTGAATTCCAGCATTACTGATGGAAGGCGCCATGAAGTTGTAAGTCGTTTTCAGCTAGGTGTCCAGATGCTTTTGATCACATAGTATATGTCTTCTAGAGCCATGCCGTGTGCTATCCTAAGTAAGCAGTATTTGGCAATCTTCCAGCACTCAAGGTCAAAGCAAGCATGTCTTGGCTTGAACAAACTTACCCATATTCACAGTGCCCTATTGTGCCTTATAACAAATAAGGGTAATTATTAGTTACAGAAGGAAGGAGTCTTTGGTAACATAGCTATGGTCGAATTCTCAGACATAATGACCGGGAAACTATCAAAACTCCACATTTCTGTGGCTCATATTACTACAAAAATTTCAATGTAATAAAACCTCTCATCCAGAGACACTTGTCCAATGTACTGTGCTACATGAGATTTCCAATATCACTGACTTACTGTTTGGGGGCTGCTTTTCAACAACTCCCTCCTGTGCACTCTATGATACTGTATAACAACTAACCCCATCCAAATAGGCCTCAGAAGGCCCAACGGTACTGACCGAGTGCCGTGTCATCATCAGCCTGAGAGCACCCCCCCCCCCCCCGCCCCCTCCCCCCTCCCTCCCCTTGCCAATAGTGCTCAGCCAACCTGGACACTCAACCGTCCAAGTGATAACCACGCCCAACAGCACTTAACTTTAGCGATCTGAAGGAAACCGGTGTTATGACTTCAGCAAGGCTGTTGTCAATACTTAATAATTATTCCCTTAATATCTGAAGCATTCCCCATGATGTCATTTCCTGGACTTGAACATATATATGAGGTGGATTTTCTGCCATCATGCTCCTTGTAACTCAAGGACCTGGAGCAGTTTAACTGATGACATCATGGCCAAAGACTCATTTTTATCTCAGTGCCTTGCTGCTTTGAGTCAGTGCACATGATTCAAAGTCAGGAAACATTAAACAGTTTTGTTGTGACACTTAATCCATGTTGTTTTATGGAAACACATCTACCTTATTAGAACCAAGCAGTATTCACTAAGTAATATCGTGATGGTTGTCGTACTACCAGATTATTAGCTCTTGATAAGCTATTGGTTATGTTGTTTCCTAGTACAAACTTTAACTATTTATAACACTCATTCTATTTCAGATAGACATATCATATCCACTAGAACAAACTACTAAATTTCTATTTCTCTATTTAAAACAACCCTTGCTTGTATTTGCCTATTATTTGCATTCACCTAAATGTTCTTGGTATGCAGGGCCTTCCTCACCTTAGCCACAGACTTCGAGTTTACTGCCTAGGGTAATGCCCTTTCTGTCTGCGCACCAAGTGTGATTCAGCTCATGGGGCTGCATGCCCAAAAAAATAACATTGCTTACACACATTTGGTGTCATTGGTTCATCCCTCAGGTGCTACCCTAGCACCATAACTGAGTTTATCCCAGACAAATGATTACAAAATGGGAAGAGGACAAGTGCAGGGACTCTATAAGTGATATAAGCGGTTGCTGCTACTTACATTCATTGCTTCACACATGTTGAGCTACCAGTTCAATCTGCATCAGCACTCTGTCTCCATCTGCGCCATCCAACTTCTGACACCAGTTGTAATGGTATTGAGGAGAACAGAGTAGACACATGGTTCTCTGGAGGAGATGGCTGGACGATTAGGTGACGAAGGCAGCCGGATGTTGCAAAAGTTGTTTATTTTTAACAATAAACAGACATAGTGCAGTGTGCATGCTGCAATTAGATGATAGATGTTGGGCATTGAACTGTGCAGCCAGGTACACAGGTGTGGACGCAATGCTATAAGCGTTTCTCGAAGAGAAATCTGGTACTGAGAAGTCTCGACTATAGCACATTCCAAGCCACTGGCTGCTTTTGAGTTACGATGGTGTGATAGAGTCCAACCTCAGGTGGCCAAAATGAGGCAGACCAGTGGACAGTCTAGCAGGATATATCAGTGAATTCCAGATAACAAACCCTGGACTGATGGTTGGGGCACTGTGTCTGACAGTGTCAGCCCTCAGCAGTTTGTAGCTGGGAGGCCCTCATTTTGTACGTCGGACAATGAGGTAGGACCCCCACTGACAGTCTCTTGGAGATGGTGCAGAAGAAAGGTGACTTGATGGCTAGGCAGTCAGGCAGCAGTCATTGGGATGCAGATCAGTTGTGTTAATGATAGTTGCATCAGAAGAGTGTCAGCGACCCAATGACCCGTTGGCAGAGATCTACACATGTTAGCCATTGATGCATAGCCAAGCCATACTGATGATCTGCTCGGCTGGTCCAGGGGTATATATATACAGAAAATGAGGGCTTGTTAATGTGAAGGACAAGTACTGCCACATACTTCAGTGCCATCAAAACTTCTTGAAGACTGATCATTGCCTGGAGAACTAGGGTCGCTATTGAGGAAGCTGTCACTATGGTAAAATGATACACTGGCTAGCTCCAATGTGCACCCTGAGTACAACTCTGGACTCCTGTCTGCGTCATACCATTACAATAGTAAATTACCATCACCAAATTAAATATCAAGGCTTAGCATTAAGCACAGCCACAGCTCCACAATATTTGATGTAAGACTGTCAGAGCTTTGACTTGTTTGACACTTCATATGACGAATGAAACGGCTTTTAGTGTTGTAGTCAGTATTTCTTTATGTATTTCCATGGTGCATTTTGGAGGTTTAACCTACATCGGGTGGGTTTATGTAGATTAATATGGCATGTATGTGTTCTTTTATAAATTTCAGGTAACCTATAGTACTCTCTCTTGTAGTCTTATTGCAGACACAAAGTTTGATGGTGTATATGATGTAGCATGAGAGGAAAACGAGCCTATGACCATTAGAAATAGTGCCACAGGTTACCCAAAAGTCATAAAAAACACACACACACACACACACACACACACACACACACACACACACACACACACATTGTATTAACCCACTTGTTAATAGAGGTTTAGACCTCTGAAATGCATCGTCGAAATTAATAAATGGTGACTGGTAACAGTAAACTTGTTTCATTCTATATCAATAATAGCCACAGTAAAGCCTAAGCAAACATGTTTGCATTTAAAGTTCAGATGACAACTATTTCACTCTATGATATGGACTTAAGTGTCTGCCTGAACAAACCCTCAAGTAACCCTCTCCATCTGCCATAATCTCCTCTCCTTGGAGAAAACAGCCAGATGTAAAGAAACAGATCTCACAACTAAAGTGGCTCCCATACTACAGTTGAACATGAATTGCTTCAGGATACATAAAGGAACTGAAACTTTTAACACAGTGGAGACTCTTTTATGATGCCCCTGCATTCAGGGATTATTTTTGAAGGGGAAATACATGTATTTGTAGGTAATGACACACTTTTTGCTTCTTTCATACACCACTATCTTACAAGCAATCACTGCAGCATTTTGTGTGTCATTTGCGTATACCACTGTTCATATGGCACAACTGTTGGTAAAACATTCAAGTGAATAATGAAAAGGAAAGGTCTGAGAACAGATCACTGAAGCAGAACTTTTACAACTGGAAGACATTCTGACTTCGGATTAGTTATCTTCAGTAAATGTTTTCAGTTGCCCATGTACGACTGCACTAGGTGTATAGAGAATTCTCTCTCACTCCATAGTACTGGATTCTTTTGGTAAGAATATTTTAGGAGACCATATTAAATATATTTCTTGATCTGACACAGTTGCACAGATCATATCTTTATTTTCAAAAGAGTTCTATACCTTTATTACCAAGCTGTCAACTGCTTTGGCTGTAAAAAGGCTGGATCTGAATTCCTATTGAGATGAGGTAAGAACAGGGTGTCTATAATGTCCCAGCATCATTTAAAAAAAATCACAACTTTGAAACTATTAGAGCATTGTGGTTTGTTGTAAAATGTTTAGCAACTCTCAATTTTTTTTCTGTTGTGGTAGAATTTTAAAGTAAATTCTGCTAGGCATTCGTACAACATCAAGGTGTTATTAGAGTTCTGGCAGCTTCAACAGTTCTGACTGCATCATTGATTCACGCAAGAAGGTTAGCAGTCAACCACCACCATATTAAACCTACTAGATCTTTGAAGATGGCGCCGAATGAAATTCGCGAGTGTGTTAGTTCCAGTAATAAATGTAAATTTAATGAAGAAAAGTGTGCATTTTGCAGAAATGTTGGTTGGTATTGTGACCAGTTATGTATTACGTGTTATATTGTGTTAAAAGTATCTGAAAAAAACTGTGATGCATCTATAAACTGTGAAAAAGAAACCATGTTGACGATCGGTAAACAGAACAGCATGAGTTTCGCAAATAAAAGCAAACAATCCGAAGTTTGTGTGAAGTGTAAGAAGTTCGACGTATTTAGTGATGGGAAGTGCATCTCTTGTTATTTAATTATGAAGGTGGTAGTAAAAAATGAGAAACTCAGTGTTTGCTTAGCATCAACTTCATCATACAGCCACGAAATTGCGCTTCAAGAAATAACAAACAGCAAACTATGCTCATGCAGAAAGAAAGTCGTTACAGGTATTATGTGCTTTAAGTGTAAAATTGTTTATCATTATAACTGTGCAAAGGTGGACTCAAAACAAGTGATATGGAAATGTGATAATTGCGTAAAAGTGGGCACTATAGACAGCAAGGAAGAAATAATTTCCGTGTTGTTAGAAGAACTGCAAAGACTGAAAGCTGAAAATGTCACATTGTCTGCCAGAAGTCAACAGAACAAAAGTGAATCCCAAGACGAGAGCACAAATTGTCACCAGCCCAAGAAGATACCAAAACATCTCGTTTCTCAGCAGTTATATCATCTGAATACAAGCAACCGTTTTAGTGCCTTAAGTGATAAAATTGATGAAACAGAGAAATCTACTCAGGTGGTAGGACGAGACAATGTTCCTAAAAATTCGACAAAAAGACCAATTGAGAGTCAGCCAACGAATAAGATTTTATTACTATCGGACAGTCATGGGCGAAACTGTGCATCATTGCTAAATGAATTTTTGAAACCCAAGTACTACACATCATCTGTTGTTAAACCAAATGCATGCCTCAGTGGTGTAGTTGAAGGGGCATCAGATCTTACTAGTGATTTCAATTTGGACGATGCAGTTATTATCCTTGCAGGAATAAATGACATTCGTAAGAAAAACAACTTTATTCCAGACTTAGAAAAGTTGACTGCAGCACTTGATCATACAAAGCTATTGTTATGTACCGTTCCCTACTGTTATGACAAGCCAGAAGTCAACGAAACAGTGTACAGATTTAATGAATATATAATGAATTTGTCATCTAATTTTGTTAATGTGAAAGTAATTGATGTCAATTTATTCTTGCAAAGGCCTGATTACACTAATCATGGACTACACCTGAACAAAACAGGAAAGCTCAGACTGTGCAGGAACATTGCTTCATCAGTATCAAACCCATGGAAACGGTGTGATGTAGTAAAAACACTTACAA
The DNA here is from genome assembly GCF_023864345.2 of Schistocerca serialis cubense. NCBI lineage: Eukaryota > Metazoa > Arthropoda > Insecta > Orthoptera > Acrididae > Schistocerca > Schistocerca serialis. Next base: position 395,426,843 of record NC_064638.1, on the reverse strand, counting down.
CCAGCTCTGCAAGAAAGGTCAGATTTTGTACCGGTACTGTAGAAACCAATTCATGCCAAGATAGACAGGGAACCAATGTGAATACAAGAAACAGATGTATAGCTGTGTCTCACCCTGTCACTGCCAATGACATATTAATACCATATGATGAAGTTCCACCCAAAGAACCTCAAGGACTGGAAAATAATTCCGATGCAGTATCTCCAAGGATAAAAGGTAATCCCCGATTTTCTACGAGAGAAAGAAGAATTCCAAAAAGAAACAGTGATTTTTTATGGCCAGCACCCACCCGACCTCGCCAACGACATCTAGTGAACAAATCTCCAGCTGCGACATAGGTCTTAATGTATCCAACACAGTTTTGAGTGCAACGGGGACTAACGGTGTTAATGGACAAGCAGACCAGCAGAAGGACAGTAGAGGTAGCTATAAGAATCTTATTATTCTTCATCAAAATATCAGAAGTCTCAAAAGTAAATTAGAGTTTTTATCTGTAAATTTAGGGGACATGGACACTGTTGACCGTCCTCATGTTTTATGCCTTACTGAGCATCATGTAACAGTTGGAATTGATGGGCTGCAGCTTGATGGGTATGATCTAGCTACTCATTACTGCAGAACAAGTAAGGAGAAAGGTGGTGCTGTAATTTATATAGACAGTAAAATCATTTATAAATCTTTAGATCTAAGTAAGTATTGTGTAGATCAACATTTTGAAGTTTGCGGGACTGAAATTTCTGCAAAGGACATGTTACTTACTGTGCTTGCAATTTACAGAGCTCCAGCAGGGAAGTTTTGCATCTTTATGAATAAGTTAGAATCTCTTTTGACCAAATTGTTCTCTAAAACTAGAAATTTAATAATTGTAGGTGACTTTAATGTCAACTTCTTAACTGATAACAACCTCAAAACTGACCTGGACCACTTAATGAATTCTTACAACTTGGCTGCGATGGTTACCTGGCCCACTAGAGTTACAGAAAATTTCAAGAGCCTTCTAGATAATATTTTCATTGACAAGAATAGAGTCAACAGTGCTAGTGTGAGCAAAGTAATTTATGGCCTGTCTGACCATGATGGACAACTTCTGAAAGTAAATAACATCAGTTTGTGCAATAAAATCTCCCACACCTATAGGTCCTATAGATGTATAAACACTGAAACTGTGTCTGCCTTTCACGACTATTTGTCACAGATAGATTGGGAGCCAGTGTACAGCACATCAGATGTTAATGATAAATTTAACCTTTTTTTAAATGAATTTATATCTGTATTTGAAATGGCTTTCCCAAAAAAAAAACTGTCAGAAAGAACAATGAGGTTTCTTCCAGTAAACCATGGATTACTGGAGGTATAAAAATTTCTTGCAGGACTAAGAGGGAGTTACATGCCTCACTAAGAGTATCAAATGATCCCCTTGAAAGGTCTCATTTTAAGTTATATTGTAAAATTTTAAAAAGGGTGATAAACAAATCCAAGAGCCTGTATATTAAGTCTGAAATTGATAAATCTGAGAACAAAATAAAAGCAGTTTGGAATGTTATAAAGAGAGAGTGTGGCAAGAGTAACAAGAATGTTAATACCACAGAGATAAGCTATAAGGATGAGGTTATTCATAATCCTGTAACAGTTTCCAACATATTCAACAATCACTTCATAACTGCAGCAGAACAAGTAGGTTGTAACGGTTCCTTAAATGCTGCTACGCATTTATTACACAGAGCTAACCCTAACACGTATGACCCAATTTGTATTGCCCCAGTTACTATTACTGAAGTTAAAAATACCATCAAGGCCTTAAAAAATAAAAATTCCACTGGTATTGACAACATTTCACCAAAAATACTGAAGCATTGTAGTGACCACATATGTCAAGTCCTGTGTCACATTTTTAATGAGTCTATCCAGCAAGGTGTTGTCCCAGAGAGATTAAAGCTTGCCGTTGTGAAACCACTTTTCAAGAAGGGTGACAAAACTAATTTATCTAACTACCGTCCAATATCACTACTAAGTAGTTTCTCAAAAGTATTAGAGAAACTAATGTATACAAGAATTGTAGAACATCTTAACAGCCACAACATACTCAACAGAAACCAGTTTGGTTTCCAAAAAGGTAGATCAACTGAGCAGGCTATTTTTTCTCTCACAAATGAAATTTTAGAGTCAATAAATAATAAAATGTCACCTATTGGAATTTTTTGTGACTTGTCTAAGGCCTTTGACTGTGTGGACCACAACATTCTCTTACATAAGGCTAATTTTTATGGCTTGCGAGGTAGCATTGGTAGATGGATAGAATCATATCTGCAAAACAGAAAACAGAAGGTGATAATTAATGGTGCCAATGATAGTCCCATTTCTTCTGATTGGGGCACATTAAAGTGTGGTGTGCCTCAGGGGTCCATCCTAGGACCTTTGCTTTTCCTTATCTTCATCAATGATCTCCCACTTTGCACAGACACCGAGTGTAAATTTACTCTTTTTGCCGATGACACCACTATTCTGCTTGAAAGTCGAACTAACAGTGACCTAGAAAATAAATGTAATGCTGTACTCGTTGACATCCTACACTGGTTTAAGTGCAACGGACTAACTCTAAACATTCAGAAAACTCAGTATATGCAATTTCACACATCTCAACAAGAAAATGAAGTATGCCACTTAAACTGTGGTAACCAAAATATACTACACTGTGAATCATCTAAGTTCTTGGGCATTCTAATTGATGGCAAGCTGAACTGGTCTGAGCATATCTTAGACCTACATAGAAGGCTCAGTGTGGCAACTTATGCTCTGCGTGTAATCACCCCCATTGGTGATGAGGACGCTACTAAAGCTGCCTACTTTGGTTATTTTCATTCTATCATGTCGTATGGCATAATATTTTGGGGCAACAAGCCTTTAGCCAAAAAAATATTTACTGCACAGAAGAGAGCTGTTAGAATCATGAGTGGTGTTCATCCAAGATATTCTTGCAGAAGTCTGTTTCATAAGTTACAAATATTAACACTTACCTCTCAATTCATATTTTCTTTGATGATTTTTGTTTCTAACAACCTATCTCTTTTTAAAACTAATAGTGAATGTCATGATCATAATACTAGGTCTAAAAATGATCTACACAGGGATCTGAAACATTTAAGTCTTGTTCAGAAAGGTGTTCATTATTCAGCCACAAAAATTTTCAACTCCCTTCCATCAGGTATTAAAGATCACATTAATGTCTTACCTACTTTTAAATGTAAATTGAGAGAATACCTAATGGTAAATTCCTTCTATTCTCTTGATGAGTATCTACAGATAAAGCAATGATTTTTTATACTGATAAAAATTTGTTTGCTATAGATCACATTAACTGTTTAATTTGGAAAATGTACTATATTTCCTTTTTAGGTATTGTTTTATATTACTTGAGCTATACCTTTGATTTGATTTTAACCTACAAACTTATTCATAATCTTATGGTACATTTTTGTCATTTTATATATGTGTATTATATCTGTTGTATGTAATCATGACTCATTCCACATCCTTGTGATTTATCACAATACGGATTAACTGAATACGAAATAAAAAAAAAAAAAATAAAAAAAAAAAAAGTGACATTGACTTGTGTTGTATACACATGATCCTTGATGTAACCCCACAAAAAAGTTTTATGAAAATTTTGACAAATAAGCTCCCCAATTCTTCTTATGTGAAGATTCCAAAACACTGTGTGCTATGAGGCTTAGTAACTTCCTGCTCCAGAAGTGAAATCCTTACCCGACTTCTGACTCAAGGTGTTGAGAATGCTATATGTCATGAATGTTGGCATTACTACAGGGTCATTCTCTGCTACCAATCTCTCAATATGCTCTCCTGCTGTTGCACAAACTGATCAGTGAGAAATGGTTGAAGAATTACACTCATTCCTCAGTCAAGAAACACCAGACTGAAATAGCAAAACACCATCCAGATGGGTGCTGTGAAAGCCAGCTGAAATGTTTGAAAAGTGAACATTGCTAGTATGTCATATTCACCAAACTGCTAAGGTATCCACTCCAATCTTCAGGTCAACTATGAATCTAGGTGACACCTTATGCATGACACGTACTATGTGTTATGGGTACAGAAGTCAGGCAAGTTTAATTAAGACATTTTCTGTACCCATGTCATCTATAAATGAGCAATTGTGCATATGGTTAATTATGTTGTAGTTCTGATGATAATTAAATGGGACCAAAGTGTTGGAGAAATATGTTATTTGCTTATGGATGATATCCTTTATATTTTCAAATATTTGTTTTCTATTTTTATTATTTGTTAGCATACTCCTTGGGCAGTGTACAGCAGATGGAGTTTGACAGCAGACACCCATATGCTGCAGCAGGTGCTGTATGGAGCTACCGACACTGTGTAGAATGCCAAGAACTTCAGAGTACTTTGTTCCATGGCTGTGAAAAAAGGAGATAGTAAAAAATTGTAATATGAATTCTTGTAAAACTTTTTAGTTGAGTACAAGCTTAGCAATTGCTCAAACCACATACCTGTACTTACATTGTAATAAAAATTCATTATTGTTTAAAAATGATGGAAGTTAAATGTAGTAAATAACAACAGAAAAGTAAGAAACCAAAACAACAAGATCAACATGAAACTGGGAATTAAAAATGTTGGAAAATGAAACTGTAGTAACTGGAGAAACCGGATAACAGATGAGATCTAGATCTGAAAATATTGCATGGTTGGTGGTTTTTCAAAATTCAGAAAGGAGAAGAGACATTTTAAAAGAAAATGCACATATTTTAATAGTGAATTCTTGTGAATTTCATGCCTTTCATGTGAGATAGTGGTGAAGAAGACTGAATCTGCAAGAAGTTAAAAAATTCAAACTAATTCATTACATGTGGAAGTGCTATAGTACAGTAATCAAGGCTTGAGAAACTAAAGAACTGCAGACTTTAGTGATATTTTTGGGTTTTATTATAAAACTGAAGATTGGACTAAAGGTTTCCTTTCTAAAGTGAGTTGAAGGATTATTTACAAGTGATATTGAAGTACCGTGATTCAGTGAAGTGTGAGATATGTGTATATAATGTTTACAGTTATCGGAAGTCAGCCTCACAGCTTATTAACGGATCAAGAAATTGTCTAATGCTTCATGATTTGAATCTTAAACATTAATTAATATTGAATTCACAGGGCACTCCCAGATAGCTGGTCATTTTAAAGCACCGCTTCCAACTAGATGAACAGTGGGCTGGTACCCATCTCTCACCTCAATTACATGATTCTCAAACATTTAGAAAACTTTCTCTTACTTTCACATTAACAACATTACACACAGACAGTTGGGGGTACATGTATGGGAGGGGGGCACAGGAAAGTCATCTGGCCATCCCTTAAGTTAACAATGCCACATATGTTAATGACCATACCAATCGGGTCCCGATGCAGGAAAAAAAAAGAGCGAGTAACAATGTTGCCATCACACAATATATTAAATATATTAGCAACAGTAATCAACAAGACAGTCAACAGACAGAACAAAAAGTAATAAACATTGCTCCACAATATTTAGTGGTTAATATTAAATACAAAGAACACTGTGGAAACTGAATGTAATTTTGAATGGTATTAAGTGAGGAAAAATCAAAAGCTGAAAGTCAGAGTTACACAGGATGTTTCATAGTCTGCATGCAAGTCTAGGGGTGATAGATCATGTCATGGGGAACAACTTTCGTTAGACAAAATTTTCGCTGACACTCCAGCAACACAAGGCGTCATTTTATACTCATTATTCCACTGATAGGCAGCAGGACTTAGGCACTCTGCAAAGAGAGTGAGTGTGTGTGTGTGTGTGTGTGTGCGTGCATGCACCTTGCATGTTACTTATAACCCAGTCATCTACTCCATGTGAAATTGGGTATGCCCAGCAAAATTAAAGTTACTGCTTTGCTTCTAAAATATGTTTGTCTACTTAGAGACACTCATTTTTAAGGTTTTATTTTTGAAAAGCAACCTTACAAATTTGCTGTGGTAGGTATATTCAGCACACCTGGCTAGTGGACCCTGCTAGTTTGGTGAAATCTAGTCATCCCAAGGTTGGTGAATACTAAAGTATGCCTAGCAGTCAGGGAGCATCAACAAATATTTTGTCTCCAACGAAAGTTGTGCCCTGTGTTGGGATCTTTCATCCCTAGACATTTTGTGCAAAGACTTTGAAATACCCTGTACACGTAGACACTTCTTGTACTATCTGAGTGATAGGCGAATAGCTTATTGTCCAGGGATCACCTTGAGGCTGTAACAATAGAGAACACAGTGACCATAGTACACCTGCTTGCTGGAAATATGTGCTCAGCCATTCCCCACATTGTGACCAGCCAATGCAGTGGGAATCCGGCAATGATTGTGTGCCCACATCCTCTATAAATGAGCAGTGGGCTTGGCATATGAAAACTTTAATTGGGGATCACTTCATTGAAACCTGATTATTTCTGTTGGGTGAGATATCATTTTATTGTGCAGCGGGTTATTAATTTCAATGTATAGAGTGACCTGTTGAGATGAATGTCAGTTTACACACTGAACTTGCTTAGCAAATTTCATTGATTTATGAGCAACTTAGATAAAAGAAACATGCACCTTTTGCTACAAGTATGTTCCAAATTATTGTAAATACCACTTATGTGATTCTTTATTATCATTATGGGTGAGGAGATTGATGGCCATGATTCTCATGGAAGGAAAGGAAGCATTCAAAAAAATTCTGTTGGTGGCTTCTCACCAGGCAGCAGTAATGGATGGAGGATATTATCAGGCAGGCAAAAGATTTTCTCAAATAGACTAGAGGATTTTCCCCTCAAAATGATGGGAAACTTTCTAACATCAACAGTAAAGTGCTTGGTTTAGGTTCCCAGTTAAGTGGGAGAAGACAAACTAGAAAAGAGAATGGAATTACGAATAAAAACATATTCAAGATTTAGGTGATAATTTAGACTTGGCGAAATAAGAGTTAGAAAGTAAAGTTCAGCTTTTATGTACTATTTACTCAGTAAAAGGTATTTTAGTGAGTTGAGTACAAATATTAGAAAAAGCTTTAATTGAGACAAAGGATAATTTAGACCAAATCACAACTAAGAATGTTGAGTTGTTTGCAGTATTTAAAAATTAAATGGAACCACAACTGGAGAAATTGGAAGCTACCATGGAATCTTCTGATAGTGAAGGAACTCTCTTCTGTATAAGCTGAGATAGGATGCTTAATAAATAACTGTGGGGATAAAAGATATAATACACAGTAGTCACATATCAGAAAGTATCTAAACTATCAATTTGTCAGAAGTGAGGTAAGGAAAGGATTTATATTTTGGTCACACACAGTGTGTACTGCTTATGAAAAAGCATTACAACTTAAGGAATATGTTTAGAACAGTAAAGAAAATACTGAGGCCTTATAGCATATAGTTAAAGTAGTTACTTTGCAAGTGTGTGTGTGTGTAAGTAAAAATATCCAACAGTACCAGAATGCCTTTAGGATTTTGTGGCTGAGGGTCTTTTTAATCAAAGAAGGAGAGAAATGGAGGAAAAGATGGTTACATGAGATCTTGTGCAGTACAAAGCAGGAGACTGAATTTGTGTCAAAAATCAGGCGTGGTTGTCAAACTGCGGCCCATGGGCTACATGCAGCCCTAATGAAGTATTCGTGTGGCCTGCACTTCTCAGTCATATTGTATAATGATAAGTATCCTTCAGCTAACAACTGAAACCAAAAATGTCTACTTACAATAAGAACTTCTTAAGAGAGTTTGCATTCCTATTCAGTAATGAACAAAAATTCTTACAGAGATAGTAATAACTTAAGGCATGCTTAATTTTAATTGACATTGGTGAATTCGGCCATGAGCTAAATTAAGTTGGCCACTTACCCAAGGGACAGAGGGGTACGTAGTGTGGCCACTACAGGACTGGTGGATATGAGAGTGAGAGTGTTTTATTGTTCATCTTCTCAGTACTGGCAACTCATGGGTGTGCACAGCTTTTACAGATTAGCTGCTAAGGTATGAATTTCAAATATGAGAATCATTTATTTGTGAATGTGCATTACAGAGATGGTCATCTTCAAATGAGTACATATTTGTAACAAAGAATTTGAAATTAAATTAAGGCTGTTGTAATACAACACAGTGACTAGGAGAAAAATGACATTAAAAAAATCTAGTAAACATTTGTGACCACATTTCATAATGCATTGACACATAAGTACAGTTACTGTTATTAATCAGTTACACATCTGCTCACACACTAACAGAACACTTATTTGGGGCCCTTGATGGTGGCAGCAAACTGAAAAAGACAACAGTTGACACAAAGAGTTCCAATTACTGTAGCTATACTTTAGGGGCCTCGTAACATACTAATGTATGTAGGTTACCAGTTAATAATTATATCAGTATGTATGCAGTCCGAGGTTCTACCCCAAAAATGTCAGTGCTGGCTCTTGAGTAAAGTTTGACAATCATTGCCTTATGGGATGGGTACTGATAGTGTGTATACTGATGTAGTGTGAAGAAGTGGAATCTTTTTTCCCTTGTTACATATTTAATTGCAGTTTAGCACTTGTAGGAGAATCCATCAGAAATGGTAATGGTAGTATTGGCAATTCTGGAGGAAGGAGAACATACTATGGGAGTCTTCTACTATGACAGACATGATCTAATTTATTAATTGTGTCCATCCCCTAACAACTCTAGATTAAGGTCACTGATGTATAGTTTTATTCATTTTTATAGTGAGAGTTACTCCACTTTGTAGTCTGACTCAGATGTTGAACAAAAGTTACAGTGTGCATTGTGGCTCTCTCCATAGACTTTCCATCGTAAGGTGTTAGAACCAATATTTTTGGAGACTATGGGGATGAAGCTGGTAGTGTCCATTCTGTAGGATTGATGTACATCTCTATTCTTCCAGCAGAAAAGTACTCCTAGGGAGGGATCTTGGATGGGAAGGCTGCCTTTCTTTCAGGGCTGTCTTCTTTCCTTCTTGGGCTCTAGCATTCCTAATCTTCAATTTCCATTCTTACTTCTCCTAGTGGGGTACCATTCTATCCGTCCGTAATCCATACCCAAACATTCAATTGAGTGAACCATTCTCCTTTCCAGTATATTCAAAACATGTTTTCACAGGTCCGCCCGAGGTGAAGCAATGTCCAAATCGCTTCCAGTCAAGGTATATATGGTATTTCATCTGAAAGAACCTAATGTTTTTCTGTAAAAGTAATCTCTTTCATCTCTATATTAAAATATAATGTCTCTACCAGATATGGAGTAAACATTTTATGTAATAGTGTAAAAGAAGCAGATTACCTAAATACCGTATTGATATTGTCATTGAAAGGTCAGTGCGTCTTTGGTTGTAATAAGGGTGAGTAGAAAAAGCGGTGAGTCAGATGTAACAGCTCCATTAAAGTGGAACCTAGCTGCATGTGGTATATTTTAAGTTTCAATTGGAAATAAAGATAATGATAAATGATTACATAGATTTATTATGAAACTTCCTGGCAGATTAAAACTGTGTGCCGGATCGAGACTCAAACTTGGGACCTTTGCCTTTCATGGGCAAGTGCTCTACCAACTGAGCTACCCAAGTACAACTCACGACCTGTCATAACTGTGAGTATAAGGACGGATCGTGAGTCGTGCTTGGGTAGCTCAGTTGGTAGAGCACTTGCCCGCAAAAGGCAAAGGTCCCAAGTTCGAGTCTCAGTCTGGCACACAGTTTTAATCTGTCAGGAAGTTTCATATCAGCACACACTCCGCTGCAGAGTGAAAATTTCACTCTAGATTTATTATAACACTAACAGAACTGATTCCATTAAAGACCACACAGCTTTTTGATTTAAAAAAAAAAAAAGGGTGGTGGTGGTGGTGGTGGTGGTGGTGGTGGTGGTGGTGGTGGTGCTTATGATGCTCGTAATAAGTAATGATAAAAATATATTTTTTAAAAACATGTGCGTACTTACCTGATGTAAGTCATAAACTAGTAGTTTTCAAAGGAAAATCAAGAATGGTACAAATATTTTGAGTGGATTAATAATTAATTGATGAGAAAAAAATAAACACATGATGAACACTCAAGTACTTGTATAATTAAAAGGAAGGTTTGTTATAATATTTCATATTTGATTTAGATCGCTTAGAAAATAGAAACACACTTACTCATTTATGTGGGGTGGTATGTGTGAGGGTACAGAATTTGAATCTATTTAAACTTCCTGGCAGATTAAAACTGTGTGCCCGACCGAGACTCGAACTCGGGACCTTTGCCTTTCGCGGACAAGCGCTCTACCATCTGAGCTACCGTAGCACGACTCACGCCCGGTACTCACAGCTTTACTTCTGCCAGTATCTCGTCTCCTACCTTCCAAACTTTACAGAAGCTCTCCTGCGAATCTGCAGAACTAGCACTCCTAAAAGAAAGGATATAGCGGAGACATGGCTTAGCCACAGCCTAGGGGACGTTTCCAGAATGAGAATTTCACTCTGCAGTGGAGTGTGCGCTGATATGAAACTTCCTGGCAGATTAAAACTGTGTGCCCGACCGAGACTCGAACTCGGGACCTTTGCCTTTCACAGGCAAGTGCTCTACCATCTGAGCTACCGAAGCACGACTCACGCCCTGTACTCACAGCTTTACTTCTGCCAGTATCTCGTCTCCTACTTTCCAAACTTTACAGAAGCTCTCCTGCGAACCTGCTGAACTAGCACTCCTGAAAGAAAGGATATAGCGGAGACATGCCTGGGGGATGTTTCCAGAATGAGAATTTCACTCTGCAGTGGAGTGTGCGCTGATATGAAACTTCCTGGCAGATTAAAACTGTGTGCCCGATCGAGACTCGAACTCGGGACCTTTGCCTTTCGCGGGCAAGTGCTCTACCATCTGAGCTACCGAAGCACAACTCACGCCCGGTACTCACAGCTTTACTTCTGTCAGTATCTCGTCTCCTACCTTTCAAACTTTACAGAAGCTTTCCTGCGAACCTGCAGAACTAGCACTCCTGAAAGAAAGGATATAGCAGAGACAGGGCTTAGCCACAGCCTGGGGGATGTTTCCAGAATGAGAATTTCACTCTGCAGTGGAGAGTGCGCTGATAAAAAACTTCCTGGCAGATTAAAACTGTGTGCCCGACTGAGACTCGAACTCGGGACCTTTGCCTTTCGCGGACAAATGCTCTAACATCTGAGCTACCGAAGCACGACTCACACCCGGTACTCACAGCTTTACTTCTGCCAGTATCTCGTCTCCTACCTTCCAAACTTTACAGAAGCTCTCCTGCGAACCTGCAGAACTAGCACTCCTGAAAGAAAGGATATAGCGGAGATATGGCTTAGCCACAGCCTGGGGGATGTTTCCAGAATGAGAATTTCACTCTGCAGCGGAGTGTGCGCTGATATGAAACTTCCTGGCAGATTAAAACTGTGTGCCCGACCGAGACTCAAACTCGGGACCTTTGCCTTTCGCGGGCAAGTGCTCTACCATCTGAGCTACCGAAGCACGACTCACGCCTGGTACTCACAGCTTTACTTCTGCCAGTATCTCGTCTCCTACCTTCCAAACTTTACAGAAGCTCTCCTGCAAACCTGCAGAACTAACACTCCTGAAAGAAAGGATATAGCGGAGACATGGCTTAGCCACAACCTGGGGGATGTTTCAAGAATGAGAATTTCACTCTGCAGCGGAGTGTGATATGAAACTTCCTGGCAGATTAAAACTGTGTGCCCAACCGAGACTCGAACTCGGGACCTTTGCCTTTCGCGGGCAAGTGCTCTACCATCTGAGCTACCGAAGCATGACTCACACCCGGTACTCACAGCTTTACTTCTGCCAGTATCTCGTCTCCTACCTTCCAAACTTTACAGAATCAGCAGTTGTCTTGTGACAGCCAGAGCGAGAGCACCAGCAGCAGCGAGTACTGTTTGTATAAAGCGTTTATTTTGCATTTTGTTTACGACCTTCCACTAAGGAAGGGATTCTATTTGTGTTTATCTGCTCTGCATAGTAACTAACAGTTCTTGATAAAACTTTACGTAGTTTTCGTGTTAGATTTCTTAGTGTTTTCTTGATCGTTTAGAACAGAAAGCGCCCTAAAACCGTCTTTTGTTTGTTTCGCGGCCGTTAGCCACTAGTCACTTGAATCAGCAGTTGTCTTGTGACAGCCAGAGCGAGAGCACCAGCAGCAGCGAGTACTGTTTGTATAAAGCGTTTTTGTACTTATTTGCTGCGCTTAGCTTTTAAATAGTTTTTCTGGGAAAACCTAGCGTAGTTTTCGCGTCTCGTATTTCAGTGAGTGTTTCTTGATTATCAGAGTAGCTCATCAGAAGATTATCTTGGGAATTTGTCACCGTATAGAGTAGGGTAAACATAGTCATGTGTAGGGACTGTGGTTGTTGTGAGCGGACGCAAGGAGAATTGGCCACTCTTCGGGGGCAGGTGGAGGCTTTGTCTGTTAGGCTCATCGAGCTCGAGGCGCAGGCGTCGGCTCGTAGTGGCGTTGGGGCAACTGTGGTGAGACCTATGCCTACTTCGGTGGCCTTGGAATCACATGGAACCCCTGATGTCACTGCGTCTTCCGGCAGTGAGCATCTTACCGGTCAGCCATCACTCCAGGGTGAATGGCGGACAGTGGTGGGCTCGCGCGTGCCTGGCCGAAAGGCGAAGGTGGGATCTGGCCGCGTGGCAGCTGCCTTACCCCTTTCCAACAGGTACGGGGTGCTTCCTAGTGGTGATGACATCGTTTCCGAGCCACCACAGGATGCCTCGCCTGTTGGGCCAGTGGCCGATTCTCCGGCAAGGTCCCGACAGTCACAGAGGGCGGGCCTATTAGTTATAGGGAGCTCCAACGTTAGGCGGGTTATGGAGCCCCTCAGGAAAATAGCGGGTAGGTCGGGGAAGAATGCCAGTGTGCACTCGGTGTGCTTGCCGGGGGGTCTCGTCCGTAATGTGGAGGAGGCCCTTCCGGCAGCTATTGAACGCACTGGGTGTGACCGGCTGCAGATAGTAGCACATGTCGGAACGAATGACGCCTGCCGCTTGGGTTCTGAGGCCATCCTTGGTTCCTTCCGGCGGCTGGCTGATTTGGTGAAGACAACCAGCATCACACGCGGAGTGCAAGCTGAGCTTAATATCTGCAGCATAGTGCCCAGAGTCGATCGCGGTCCTCTGGTTTGGAGCCGTGTGGAGGGTCTAAACCAGAGGCTCAGACGACTCTGCGACTATAATGGTTGCAAATTCATCGACCTCCGTTATTGGGTGGAGAACTGTAGGGCCCCCCTAGACAGGTCAGGCATGCACTACACACCGGAAGCAGCTACTAGGGTAGCAGAGTACGTGTGGCGTGCACACGGGGGTTTTTTAGGTTAGAGGGACCCCCCCTTGGGCGAAACGATAAAATACCTGACGGCTTACCAGAGAGGACATTATCATCGTTGATAAAGAATGTCCATCCTCAGAGACCAAAAACAGGAAAAGTTAACGTAATATTGGTAAACTGCAGGAGTATCCAGGGCAAGGTTCCTGAATTAGTATCTCTTATTGAAGGAAATAGTGCGCATATAGTATTAGGAACGGAAAGTTGGTTAAAACCGGAAGTGAACAGTAACGAAATCCTAGACACAGAATGGAATATATACCGCAAGGATAGGATAAACGCCAATGGTGGAGGAGTATTTATAGCAGTAAAGAATTCAATAATATCCAGTGAAGTTATTAGCGAATGCGAGTGTGAAATAATCTGGGTTAAGTTAAGTATCAAAGGTGGGTCAGATATGATAGTCGGATGCTTCTATAGACCACCTGCATCAGCAACCGTAGTAGTTGAGCGCCTCAGAGAGAACCTGCAGAACGTCGTGAAGAAGTTTCGTGATCATACTATTGTAATAGGGGGAGACTTCAATCTACCAGGTATAGAATGGGATAGTCACACAATCAGAACTGGAGCCAGGGACAGAGACTCTTGTGACATTATCCTGACTGCCTTGTCCGAGAATTACTTCGAGCAGATAGTTAGAGAACCAACTCGTGAAGCTAACGTTTTAGACCTCATAGCAACAAATAGACCGGAACTTTTCGACTCCGTGAATGTAGAAGAGGGTATCAGTGATCATAAGTCAGTGGTTGCATCAATGACTACAAGTGTAATAAGAAATGCCAAGAAAGGAAGGAAAATATATTTGCTTAACAAGAGTGATAGGGCACAAATCGCAGAATATCTGAGTGACCACCATCAAACGTTCATTTCTGAGGAAGAGGATGTGGAACAAAAATGGAAAAAATTCAGAAACATCGTCCAGTACGCCTTAGATAAGTTCGTACCGACTAAGGTCCAAAGCGAGGGGAAAGATCCACCGTGGTATAACAATCATGTACGAAAGGTACTACAGAAACAAAGAAAGCTTCATCATAGGTTTAAGAGTAGTCGAATCATAGCTGATAAGGAAAAGCTGAACGAAGCGAAAAAGAGCGTAAAGAGAGCAATGAGAGAAGCATTCAACGAATTCGAACATAAAACATTGGCAAACAATCTAAACAAGAACCCTAAAAAGTTTTGGTCATATGTAAAATCGGTAAGCGGATCTAAATCCCCTATTCAGTCACTCGTTGACCACGATGGCACCGAAACAGAGGACGACCGAAGAAAGGCAGAAATACTGAATTCAGTGTTCCGAAACTGTTTCACTGCGGAAAATCGTAACACGGTCCCTGACTTCAGCCGTCGCACGGACGCCAAAATGGAAAATATTGAAATAAACGATATCGGAATTGAAAAACAACTGCTATCACTTAGTAGCGGAAAAGCATCCGGACCAGACGAGATACCCTTAAGATTCTACAGTGATTATGCTAAAGAACTTGCCCCCTTTCTATCAGCAATTTATCGTAGATCGCTGGAAGAACGTAAAGTACCTAGCGACTGGAAGAAAGTGCAGGTCGTTCCCATTTTCAAGAAGGGTCATAAATCAGATGCGAATAATTATAGGCCTATTTCGCTTACGTCAATCTGTTGTAGAATAATGGAACATGTTTTGTGTTCTCGTATTATGACGTTCTTAGATAATACAAATCTCCTTCATCATAACCAACATGGATTCCGCAAACAGAGATCATGTGAAACTCAGCTCGCCCTATTTGCCCAAGAAATTCACAGTGCCGTAGACACTGGCGAGCAGATTGATGCTGTATTCCTGGACTTCAGGAAGGCATTTGATACGGTTCCGCACTTACGTTTAGTGAAAAAAATACGAGCTTACGGAATATCGGACCAGGTTTGTGATTGGATTCAGGATTTCCTAGAAGAAAGAACACAACATGTCATTCTTAACGGTTCAAAATCTGCAGATGTAGAGGTAATTTCGGGAGTACCGCAGGGAAGCGTGATAGGACCTTTATTGTTTACAATATACATAAATGACTTAGTTGACAACATCGGTAGCTCCGTGAGGCTATTTGCAGATGACACGGTTGTCTACAAGAAAGTAGCAACATCAGAAGACTCGTACGTACTCCAGGAGGACCTGCAGAGGATTAATGCATGGTGCGACAGCTGGCAGCTTTCCCTAAACGTAGATAAATGTAATATAATGCGCATACATAGGGGCAGAAATCCATTCCAGTACGATTATGCAATAGGTGGTAAATCATTGGAAGCGGTAACAACCGTAAAATACTTAGGAGTTACTATCCGGAGCGATCTGAAGTGGAATGATCACATAAAACAAATAGTGGGAAAAGCAGGCGCCAGGTTGAGATTCATAGGAAGAATTCTAAGAAAATGTGACTCATCGACGAAAGAAGTAGCTTACAAAACGCTTGTTCGTCCGATTCTTGAGTATTGCTCATCAGTATGGGACCCTTACCAGGTTGGATTAATAGAAGAGATAGACATGATCCAGCGAAAAGCAGCGCGATTCGTCATGGGGACATTTAGTCAGCGCGAGAGCGTTACGGAGATGCTGAACAAGCTCCAGTGGCGGACACTTCAAGAAAGGCGTTACGCAATATGGAGAGGTTTATTATCGAAATTACGAGAGAGCACATTCCGGGAAGAGATGGGCAACATATTACTACCGCCCACATATATCTTGCGTAATGATCACAACGAAAAGATCCGAGAAATTAGAGCAAATACAGAGACTTACAAGCAGTCGTTCTTCCCACGCACAATTCGTGAATGGAACAGGGAAGGGGGGATCAGATAGTGGTACAATAAGTACCCTCCGCCACACACCGTAAGGTGGCTCGCGGAGTATAGATGTAGATGTAGAATCTCTCCTGCGAACCTGCAGAACTAGCACTCCTGAAAGAAAGGATATAGCAGAGACATGGCTTAGCCACAGCCTGGGGGATGTTTCCAGAATGAGTATTTCTTTCTGCAGCGGAGTGTGCGCTGATAAAGCTTTGAGTACCGGACGTGAGTCGTGCTTCGGTAGCTCAGATGGTAGAGCCCTTGCCTGCGAAAGGCAAAGGATCCGAGTTCGAGTCTCGGTCGGGCACACAGTTTTAATCTGCCAGGAAGTTTCATATCAGCGCACACTCCGCTGCAGAGTGAAATTCTCATTCTGGAAACGTCCCCCAGGCTGTGGCTGAGCCATGTCGCCGCTATATCCTTTCTTTCAGGAGTGCTAGTTCTGCAGGTTCGCAGGAGAGCTTCTGTAAAGTTTGGAAGGTAGGAGACGAGATACTGGCAGAAGTAAAGCTGTGAGTACCGGGCGTGAGCCGTGCTTTGGTAGCTCAGATGGTAGAGCACTTGCCCGCGAAAGGCAAAGGTCCCGAGTGCGAGTCTTGGTCGGGCACACAGTTTTAATCTGCCAGGAAGTTTCATATCAGCGCACACTCCGCTGCAGAGTGAAATTCTCATTCTTGAATCAATTTAATTCAGAATTTTTGGCATAAACATTAAAGTGTGAAATATTCTGTACCCCCATCAACTATAAATGTGCATACAGTTAGTTGTGTTACAATTCCAAAAATAATTAAATGGGGCCAAAGTAGTCCAGGCAGACGTTATTTATATGTAATGATAACTTTTCACCTAACTACAGTGTATCCCTGTCTGCGAAAGAGAGCCAACGAAGTAGTCAGGCAATAACTTTTTATTTTCTTAAGCTCAAACACCAATCCACTGAAAAATCTAAGTCAATGCAAAGAATAAATCTGATTTTCCATGCCCTCATCTCCACAGAATAATGCTGTGCTTCACTGTGCCTTCACAGATGTTCTTCTGGTGACTCCCACACAGTCTCCCTTCTCAGGGAGTGGGGCTTTGGGAATGTAGGGTATTTATATTTCACCCCACATCCAGCTCTCATGTGTACTGAAGGCGCTGCTTGAATTTGTTCCATTTCTGGTGCGGGCAGGGTAGGTGGTACTTACTATTTTGGCACTGAGACAGTATCAACCGTATCCAGCAGAGTGGAAGGTGACATTTCATGTTCAGCGTGTATGTCAGTAATGTGCAGGTTTGACCCATCCCAATGATACCATTTTGCTCTCCCCTTTTTGATCTATATGCATGGCATGTTTGTCCTGAGAGAGCACTCTGTAGGGCCCAGAATATGGGGACTTGACAGTGAACATCTGTAGCATCACATGTGTAAGTGACCGTAGGTCTTTGTGCGCAAACGTAGTTACCGCCCCATGTCTTGAAACAGTGGATGGGTGAAGTCTGGCCATATGCTCGTGTACCATTTCCAGTACATAAAGGCAATTTGATCTGTCGTGCCCCGGTGTGATCAGTGAAGAATTCTGTGGGCTATCATAAGGGTTCTTCACAAACCAATTCTGCAGTGGATGCTCCCAAATCTGCTTTTAATGCTGTACGAAGGCCCAACAAAACCAGTGGCAAAGCTGACAATCAAGATTTCACATGGCACAATAAGCAACTTTTAATATTCTATGCCAGCATTCCACCATTCCATAGCTTGTTGGGTGGTAAGCTGTGGTATGATGATGGTGGAAATGGCAGAGATTGGCCAATTCTGAGAACAGAATGCCCCTGGTCTATGGTAACATACAAAGGGCAGCTGAAATGTGCGATCCATGATGAAAGAAATACCCATGCCACCTTTTCAATGGAAATGTCTGATAATGGGATCGTTTCTGCCATCTGGTGAAGCAGTCCACTGCAGTAAGGAAGTAATGGTATCCTTTTGACAGCAATAGAGATCCCAGGATATCCAGGTGCACATGTGTGATACGTTGTGTCATAAGTGGGAAGTCTCGTACCGCTTTGTGCACGTATCATCCAGCCTTGGCCCTCTGACAATCTAAGCAAGTTTTTGCAGCCCTTATTTACACTGGGCCACACGAATCTGTCTGTCATCAGTTTGGTGCTGGTGTTTATTCCCAGACAAGCCAGCCCATGGATGCTGTCAAATAATTGCTGTCGCAGTTTCTCATATACAAAATGTCTCGATTTTCCCTGAGATATGTCGCATCAAACTCAGAAATGTTCACCAGCAGGCTGTATTTGCCACAGACGTAACTCAATGGAATTCGACAAGTTGTTGGTCTGTGTCTTGCACAGCAGCTAAATTCTTGTAGCCAATAGCCTGAGAGATCGATTCAACCAGGACAGGAAATCCGCCATGGCATTCTCAGATCCTTTTATACGCTGCAGGTGTGTCATGAATTTGGCGATGAATTTAAGTTTTTTTTTATGGTTTTAGGGTGCAAAACTGCTACAATCATAAGCGCCCAATCAGTGGCTTAGTAAAGGGTAAAAAACCGAATATTAAATCAGCAGCAATGGGAGCAAAACTCAACGAGGAGGGAAAGTAAAAACAGAAGGAAATTGTAGAAAATTACTATTGGTGGGAGAGGTGGTTTTCCCCCAAAAAGGAGCTTCAAATGACTGATGTCATCTCACTGACACTCATAAACTCAAGGATGTGATTGGCTGAGCGCATGTAATCTGCTAAAAGGGAAGATAGATCAGACGACAGCTGTAAACTGGCACATAGCGGATTAAAATAGGGGCTCTGAAGTAAAATGTGTCTCACTGTCAACGATTGAGAGCAGTGGGGACAAAGCGAAGGAGGATCTCCACTTAAAAGATGCCAATGGCTAAAAAGACAGTGCCCTATCTGAAGTCTAGTTAAAATTACCTCCTCCCAACAACGAGGCTGGGAGGAAAAGGTCCAAGCACAGGGAAGAGATTTTACATCCCATAATTTATTATAGGGAAGTGTAGACCAATGCGTGTACCATAAAAGAGCAACATGACAACATAAAACGCTCTGTAGATCAGCAAAGGGAACCATGCAAACAGTGGGCCAAGGAAGAGAGACTGCAGCCTTTGCTGCTGTATCGGCTTCCTCGTTTCCGTGAATACCAAAATGCCCTGGGATCCAGAGGAATGCCACAGAGGCAACCCCCATGTGGAGCAAGTGGAGGCAGTCCTGAATCCAATGGACCAGAGGGTGGACGGGATAAAGAGCTTGGAGGTTAAGAACAGAGCTGAGTGAATCCTAGCGTATAGTATACTGTAGCCACTTAAGGCAACGGATGTATTGGACAGCCTGGAGAACAGCGTAAAGCTTCGCAATAAAAACTGAACACTGGTCAGGAAGTCGAAATCTAATAGGGGTGTTGCCAACAATATAGGCACTCCCAACACCAAATGTGGTCTTTGAGCCATCAGTGTAAATAAATGTGGCATTCTCCATTTGTGTGCATAGAGCAACAAATGCCCATCGATAAACTATAGGGGAGGTACTATTCTTGGGAAGCTGACAAAGGTCACAGAGAAGGCAGGTCTGGGGACGAAGCCAATGCCACCTCTCTAGGTGGCGTTGACGAAGCCAAGGTGGTGCCATACCCTCATTTGTCAAGAAAGTTTTAGGAAAGAGAAGGCAGCAGTTGACGGAAGCGGACTCCCAGTGGTAGGAGAGAAGAATGGCAGCCTTCATACCCTAAATCCAAGGAGGCGTCAAAAAAAAAGGGCATGGGTCGGATGAGAAGGCATGGGTCGGATGAGCAGGCATAGATGACTTTAAGTTGTCATGGTCAGCAGCTGACCTTGCCTGTGCTGAAGGCAAAAGTAATCGGCTTGTGGTCTGTGAATGGCCTGGCTTCCTTTTGTGGTTGGGAGTGTCTGACAGCTTCATAAATTGCCAGAAATTCCCTGTCGTAAGCACTCCATTTAACTTGTAATGACATAAGCTTACGGGAGAAGCAGCTCAGTTGCTGCCAGTGGCCTTCGACATGCTGGTGTAGAGTTGCGCCATATCTACAACAATTACCAGTCATGCCTGAGGAGCTGGGTATGCCAACATGATTGCCTGATGTAGACATGCCTTGGTCTAATTGAATGCCATCAGTGTCCATTGCAAAGATCATTTGTCTACTGTGTCGTCACTGGCTAGTGCTGACGTGAAAGGTGCCTTGATGGCTGCCGCACTAGGCAGATGTTGTGTGTAGAAATTAACTGCTCCAAGGAACCAGCATA
Source organism: Schistocerca serialis cubense (assembly GCF_023864345.2). NCBI lineage: Eukaryota > Metazoa > Arthropoda > Insecta > Orthoptera > Acrididae > Schistocerca > Schistocerca serialis. Next base: position 395,406,355 of record NC_064638.1, on the reverse strand, counting down.
GTTGGTGATAATCAACAGGGCAGTTGGTGATAATCGACAGGGCAAGTTATCTCTTTGATGATGGCAAATTTATCTTGCAGTGGACTGATTCCAGCTGCTGTCATTAAGTATTCCAAGAATGGCACCTGACACTGTTGAAGTAAACAGTTTGATTCACTGACCGAAATGCCATATGCATCAGTGCATTGGTAAACAGTCTTTATATGCAGTTCATGCAATTTCTCGGATGCCAAAAAGACCAGGATGTCATTGAAATATGTGAAGCAGTATTGTTAACCTCTTAGTACTTCGTTGACAAACTGCTGCCAAGTTTGTGCCACATTTTTCAAATAAAACAGCATATGGAGGTATTCGAATAATCTGAATGGTGTCATGACAGCTGTCTTTGGTATATCAGCTAGCACTACTAGTATCTGGTGATATGTTTCCAACAACCAATGACACTAAAATGGTCGCACCTGCCAGCACATACATAAAATCCCTAATATGTGGTATAGAGTAGTGATCGGGAATAGTTTGGGTATTAAGTGCCAGGTAGTCTCCATGTGGTCTCCAGGTCCCATCTTTTTCTTTACTAGATAAAGTAGTGATGACTACAAGTTGTCGGATATAAGGATGACTCCTGAGTGCAATAGTTTTTTGAATTCTGCCTCCACTGTGGTAAAATGATCGGGAACTAACTGCTGTGGGCGCTGAGACACTGGTTGACCGGGTGTAGTCCTGATGTGATGGACTATGTTGTGCTTAACTCCCTGCGCATAAGGCATGGATTTGCAGTTTCTTACATTTTGTGACACCACCAGTCTGTCATCGAACGTAGGCAAAGACCCTCGTCCTAGGGTGCCTTTAATGCGTACCCTGGCAGATGCTTGACAAGTCGATATCTACTTCAACTGCATAATGAAACAAAAAATCCAAACCCAACATTGCATCTGACACATCGACAATCACAAAAGTCCACGGTAACATTTTTGAAAACCGATGTCTACATCTATCTGGCATTTTCCATAAGTCATGATTGAAGCCTGGTTTGCTGTTGTGAGCTTTGATTGAGATGTAGGAAGCTTCACATCGCAGCTTCTAACAGGCAACACACTGATGTCCAAACCTGAGTCGATTGGATAAGCACGGCCAGATTTAACATCTGTGACAAAATGTCAATGGGACAGTGAGGGTAAAGAAGAAAGGTTACTCACCATTAGTTGCCCGTCATCACTCTCACCTCACAGTTGTAGGTGCTGGTGCTCGAAGTCGTGACCAACGGCACCTATCGCTGGCTGCTGTCGCCATTTGGGTGAGTGCAGGATGACGTGCACAGAGTCGCCTTGTTTCCGAAGCGACAGTAGAACCTGGAGATATGTTCCTTAGGCACGTTGGCATCTTCCATGCTCTTCTTGTCTGTGGTTGCCTTGCCTCCGGCAACATCGATGTCTGTCACCGCAACTTGTCAATGTGATTTTGTAGCTCATCCAGTTGTTGAGTAACGTCCATTTGTTGGTGTTGTCATATCGCTGCAGCTTCCTGAAGATCTGTACTGCCCCATTTGAACATCACAGATGATGTGTGCCCTGCATTTAATGAGGCATTGACCTTGTCAGCTACTGAGAGCAACGATGAAATATCGCATGTGTTCGAAAGCGCCACAGCCATTCTCTCTCTTGCAACTGTATGTGCCATACATGTTGCAGTGTCATATCTGGCAACTCGGTGTCAGTGACTAAGCTTTGCAGGTACTGCCAATGTTCCAAAGGGAACTTATCTCCTCTCTTTTCACCATGTAGCACTTGCTGGATGCGTTGTTCCACCAGCCGACATAGCCGCTCAAGGAGTAACTGTTTAAAATGCTTATACTTCTGCGTGGCGGGTGGGTGCAGTATTATATCTGCACTGATCATTGCTGTTTTATGGTTGAGCATGCTGACAGCAACCATAAATCTGGTATCTTCATTTACAAGTGCTGGTGCTGGTAAGTCAGATCAAGCATCGCAAGCCATAATTCACGTTTATCAAGAATGAACTGTGGTGGGTGTATCTTCATCTTGTTACTGTTCTTCACCGAACAGCCATCCTTGATGCAATAGAAAAGTTCAATGCAGCATTTTCCTGGTTTTCAATGTCACATCATAAATCTTCAATGTGCTTCAACAAAGTGTCGCGCCAATCTGTAGTACTCTGTGTATCATGCGGATGCACCAATTCTGCTGTAGATAATACTGAATGGTGCCGCATTTTCTCATCTACAATGGAATTCAGTATATAGGGTCATCACTTTAGCCAACTAAAGCTTATCTCTGTCTGCTAAAGAGATCCAACTAAATCAGGCAATAACTTTTTATTTTCTCAAGCTTGAACACCAATCAACTCAAAAATCTAATTCAATACAAAGAATACTCACAAAAATCAAAGAGTAAAGCAGATTGTCCGTGTGCACATCACTGCAGAATAATGCTGTGTTTCACTGTGCCTTCAGAGAAGTTCTTCTGGTGACTCCCACAACCTGTATCTGTTCAATAATTTGCTTTGCATCTTCATTATTCATATGAGGTGCTCCTTGGGTGGTGTGCAGTAGATGCAGTTTGGTGTCCGATACTACCAGGTTATAGCAGGTGCTGTATAGAGCTTGTACAGAGTGCCAAGAAGGACCTCAGAGTACACCATTCCATGGCCATGAGAAAAAACAATGATAAAAAATTATAGTAACATAAATTCTTGTAAAACTTTTAGTTGATTACAAGCTTAGCCACTGCTTACATCACTTAGCTATACTCACATATATTATAATAGTTCAGTGTTGCTTAAAATAGTGGACATTATTTGCAGCATCTAATAATTATAAAAGAGTAAGAAATTAAAAGATCATATCAGTATGGAGATAAGTACTAAAAATGCTGACAAGTGTAGTTGCAGTAATAGTAGAAACTAGACTGTGGGTGAAGTCCCCATCTGGTAAATATTACACAGTTGTTGGTTTTACTAAATCCGAGAAGAATAAGAAGAAGCAAATCACTTTCATTTTGACACTGATGCTGTTGAGACCTCATCTTTCACATTTCACAAATCAGTGGCTCTTCACAGGTGAAAGTATAGCCACATGCAGAGAGATTCACAGACTTTCTGCTAGGAAGTGCCAAAATTTGGCCTAATTATCGAGGAGAGCAAAAGGTATTTGTGACAGCTGTTCTCACTGTTACAAACCGATCCACTAAGAGGACATTTGTTAATTATTTTCATGGTGACAGCATAATTGTGATCTTTCACTATGAGGTCTAATGAATCACTTGCAGTACACTTGCCCTCGGGCTCAGCATTTTTTTTGCTGGGTGTGGGCTTAGCAACTCCAGGGTACCTGAGCTAGGACTGGTAAGCATCTCTAGTTCTCTGTCACAGTAAGCTCTGGGCATGCTTCAGCACCCATTATATGGTGCTGCAATGGAAAGTTGTGTGTCACAGGGAACGGAGATATTGGTTTCATTGCCCAGATAACAAGGATGGTAAAAACTCAATAAAGAAACCCTCAATCTCAAGATACACACGGCCAATGAGGTGGAATGGTCATTAGCAGGCAACCTATGGGAAATCTGCCACACCTCAGTTGTATAAGTTTTACCCAGGCAAGCAGGACTCTGTCTGTGTGGACTCTTATTTCCCTAGCTGCTTGTGAGACCGAGATGGAATCCTCGTGATTTTCTCCTCGCCCTCCCAGTGCAGTTGGTGGACCGCTGGTAGGTACCAAGACCCCTCTACCAAGAAAACATGTGTATCCAGACTCAGGAATTATTCAGGGATTTGGTGTATATAGCAAGAAAATGAAAAGATCTTGGCTTTGAAAAAGTTTCACCTTTCTACATTCAAAAGGGTTTGGAGGGCATTGCAGGTACCCTAAAAAAAGCCAAGCGATTGTGCGATGGGATAGTTTTGGTCCAAACCTCTAGCTCCTAAGTGACAAATATGCACAAAGTGAAAAGCCCTTGGGAATATGCCATTGAAACTGAGCTACACACCACCTTGAACTAAAGCACAGCAAATTTGTTGTGGTTTGCAGGGATGGACATTTCCAAAGAAGAACTGAATGCTGAATGGAACCAAGAAGGAATTGTTGACATGCAAAACATAATGAAAAGGTGGATCTGATCAAATCAAACTCTATTTTATACTGTCTTTCAACAGCACAAAACTTCCAGACCACATCAAAGTAAATTCTATTCCTGTATGTGCAATGTTGTCCCCAACCTAATGTGCTGTTCTAAATGACAGGACTATGGGCATACTATTCTCAGTTGTAAGGAAGAAGCCACTTGTGACAAATGTGGTAAGAACACTTATGAAGGAGTCATTTGTCCATCTCCTTCAAAGTGTGTGAATCACTCTGTATATCACCCTGTCTGAAGTATAAAAAAGGATCATTCATTAGATTAAATCAACAAAGCACATCCCATACGGTGAGACCAAAAAGATCAGTAAGGCCATGCAATCACCCCATGTTCACTACCTCCTTTGCTTCAGTTGTTAAACAGCCAGTTCAAAAAACTGATGCTGCTACACAAGCAAAGATTACTGTTGTCAGCACTAGTACCTGCATTTGTCAATGTATTTATGCAGCCGCAGTTATTTCAAAGCCCATACGTCCCATCAGTACATCAGAATAGACCGTGTTTGCCAATGTTGTGGAGTTCCCTGCCGCTTCAAAGGTTTAGTCTGGTCCACCGCCTGATGCTGTCACTACCACTACCACTACCACTGCCACTGCCGCTGTTCTCACTCTGAAACCACCCCAGGCCAAAAACTCATAGCCAAAGATGGGAAGTAAGCAGTCTGACAGTGTTGACATACCTCTAACTGATGTTTCTCAGGATTCGTCTTCAGAGCCGATGGATCTCAATATTGACATGGGGACCTCATCTCATCCCAAGACAGAGTCTTCTCCCATAGCAGGCTCTGCTCATTGGCAGGAGGACAGGGTGAAAGTGCTACTCCCATAATAAATGGTTCCCATACTACAATGGAATATTAATGGGTTCAGGACACATGTGGAGGAACCGAAACTCCCAGCACAGGAATGGCCCTAAGTGCTTGTGTTTGCATGAGACACATTTTAAAGTGTTTGATAGCCATGTACTACAGGTCTATACATTCCATTGCAAGGATGACCTGACTGGGAGAAGGATTAGGCAGGGGCCACCGTGTTTATCAACAATGCGTGCCACTCCCCTGTTCTCCCTCTGGCAATTGACATGCAAGAAGTTACAGTTGAAATTCATTTGTAGCAGAGGATCACTCTGTTCTGACTGTATTTACCTCTGCAAGATGCAATAGACTCTGAGGCTCTCACAGATCTTACAGAACAACACCCCAGACCATTTCTCCTCCTGAGAGACTTCAATGCCCATCATATGTTGTGGGGCTCGGCCTCTACTTGCCCTTGGGGTCGGGTTTTGGGAAGCCCCATGATGTCTCATGAGCTGTGCATCCTCAACACAAGCACTCCCACTCAGTTGTGTGATGCTATTATGGCTTCCTCAGCCATTGACCTCTCTTTCTGCTCTGCAGCTTACGGATTCTGTTCAGTGGTAAGTCACTGATGACCTTCATTCCAGTGACCATTTCCCACTCTGGATTGATCGACTGGATATAACTCTCCCTGAAATGACACAACCATGATGGAGCAGAGCCAACTGGCTCTGAAATGACACAGATGTGATGGATGATTGTCAGAGTGAAATGGGTGCTGTTCAGCTAGGTGGCTATGTTTGACTGCTGTGACAGCATCCAGGAGAGGATGGACCACATCGCACAAGTGATTCATCATGCTGCCGATTTCTCCATCCAAAATTCCTTGCGTCATCTTTGGAGGCAACCTGTACCTTGGTGGATGCATAAGTACTGTTCAGGAATCTGGGTCAGGTGTGTGGCTCTGCGATGGTTTAAGAGCTGCCCAACAGCAGAAAACCTTGCAGGCTTTCGAGTAACGAGAGCCAAGGCTCAACCTGTAATCAAGGGGTGCAAGGAAAGGTCATGGCAAGTGTTCCTGGACTCTGTCAACTCTTCTGTTTGTTCTACAAAAGTATGAGGCGATTCAGGAGGATTTTCAGTACATATGGTCGATTACCAATTGTAGCAGTGCTTAAACAAGGGTGCCTCCAAGCAGTGCCCAGAAACATCACTCAGATGATGGCAGAGTATTTTGCAATGGCCACTGCCAATACCAGCCAGGATCTGGCATTCTGATGCTACCACATGGCTGTAGAGGGTGTAAGCCAGACTTCAGATTCAACAGTTCTGAGTCTCACAACTACCCTTTATCCATGCGGGAACTGGATTTGGCACTGTTTGAGGCTCAGGATGCTGCACCCTGTTACAACCAAATCTGGTGCAGCATGCATCAAAACTTGGCAGTAGCATCAAAGGAAGTCCTCCTTGAATGTTTCAGTTTGCTATGGCAAATGAGCCATTTTCCCAACTTGTCGTGAGAAGCCATTTTGAGGTAAAGAGCATTGATTTAACAATCTGTGTAGGGAAAACCCTGGAACATATGGTTAACCATCCTCTAGTCTGGATGTTAGAGGCCGGGCAACTCCTTACACAGTTGAAAATCTGATCCTGCAAAATGCAGCTATACGACAAGGTTTACAACATGAACATCACTGTATTGGCATACTCTCTGATGTCAGGAGGGCGTATGATACTAAACGGAGACACAGTATTCTAGCGAAGCTCCAGCAATGGGGCTTCTGTGGCCACCTCCCCACCTTTATACACTCCATCTGTAGCTGCTGTTTTAGGTCCCGAGTTGATGTGATGTTTTCAGGTCACTTTGAGCAGAAGAATGGTGTTCCTCAGGGCAGTGTTTAAAGTGGTACCCTCTTTGCCATAGTCATAAACAGTATCACGTCAATGGAAAAACATTCTGTAGAGTGCTTCATATTTGTGGTCAATTTTGCGGTTTTCTGTTCCTCCTCCAGTGTTGCAACAGCGCTTCGTCAATTGCAGCTAACAGTGCAGGGGTTTGAGGTGTGGGCTTGAAAGACAGTTTTCTGTTTTCAGCATAGAACAGAGAGAGTGGGAGAGAGAGAGAGAGAGCAGAATGGGGTGCTCCACAGAACTCACAGACTTCAAATGTGATCAGGTGTTTGGGTTTTACTTATGGCATACGTCTGTATACGAGATTTCCACACTCCTAAACATCCCTAGGTCCACTGTTTCCAATGTGATAGTGAAGTGGAAACGTGAAGGGACATGTACAGCACAAAAGTGTACTGGTCGACCTTGTCTGTTAATTGACAGAGACTGCCGACAGTTGAAGAGGGTTGTAATCTGTAATAGGCAGACGTCTATCCAGACCATCACACAGGAATTCCAAACTGCATCAGGATCCACTCCAAATACTATGACAGTTAGGCAGGAGGTGAGAAAACTTGGATTTCATGGTCAAGCGGCTGCTCATAAGCCACACATCATGCTGATAAATGCCAAACGACGCCTCACTTGGTGTAAGGAGCATAAACATTGGACGATTGAACACTGGAAAAATGTTGTGTGGAGTGGCAAACCACGGTACACAATGTGGCAATACAAATGGCAGGGTGTGGGTGTGGTGAATGCCTGGTGAATATCATCTGCCAGCGGTGTAGTGCTAATAGCAAAATTCAGATGCGGTTTTTTATGGTGTGGTCGTGTTTTCCATGGATGGGGCTTGCATCCCTTGTTGTTTTGTGTGGCACTATCGCAGTACAGGCCTACATTGATGTTTTAAGCACCTTTTTGCTTCCTACTGTTGAAAAGTTTGCAATTGCATCTTTCAACACGATCGAGCACCTGTTTATAATGCACAGCCTGTGGCAGAGTGGTTACATGACAGAAACATCCGTGCAATCGACTGACCTGAATCCTATAGAACACCTTTGGGATGTTTTGGAATGCTGACTGTGCCAGGTCCCACCAATCGACATTGATACCTCTCCTCAGTGCAGCACTCTGTGAAGAATGGGCTGCCATTCCCCAATAAACCTTCCAGCACCTGATTGAACATATGCCAGTGAGAATGGAAGCTGTCATCAAGGCTAAGGCTGGGCCAACACCATACTGAATTCCAACATTACCACTGGAGGGGGTGCCACAAACTTGTTAGTCATTTTCAGCCAGATACTTTTGATCACATAGTGTATCTTGGACACCATTACCCCTTTTGAAGACTGTTTCAGGTTTCTGGGACTCAGTTCTGACTCCAAATTGTTGTCATTACTATACCCAAAGGCAATGACCCAGAAGGCAGTGGGGAGCAGACAGTGTGCTTCTGCTCCAGTTTTATAGGGTTGTCATGCAATCACAGCTAGACTATGGCTGCTCAGTGTATGAGTCAATGAGACCTTCTTATCTGAAGAGTACTGATGCTATCCATCCACCATGAGGGAATTATGCTGGCATGGGTGGCTACATGACCAGCTCCATACCATATGTGTTCTGAGTCTGGGAAACTGCCATGTATCATCCAGTGGTAACTTCTCATGGTGCATAAGGTGTGTAAGTTCCTTGCTACTCCAAATTGACCAGCATATCATACCAGTGTTCGTCCAGCCATGAAATGCCTCTTTACCAATAGTCCATGGGCAATGAGGCCGTTTTGGATCCATGCAAAGTGTGAACTGGCATAATTTGTTGTGAAGCAAGTTCAGCCCAAAATCCAGAGTTTTAACCACCTGCCACCCTGGTTACTGCAGACACCCAGAATGATTTTAAATTTAGTACAGTCCAGGAGAGGCTGCACTCCTGCATGTGTTTAATACATTGATTCATGACATTTTAACTGTGCACCACAACTTGAAAGATGTATATGGGGGGGGGGGGGGGGGCTAAACAGGGGGAGTCCATCGGTTGCTCTGTTGTTTTCCTTGATCATGTCCTCAATTGCTTCATGAAATTACGATATTTGACATGGAATTAAACATGATCTTGTTGGCATTGGAGCAGACGAGGTGTGTTATGGGTGCTAAATTCCTTGTCTGTTCCGATTCCATATGCCCTTCACTCTCTACAACTCTTGACTCAACAGATAAAGTAGCCCAGAGTATCCAGGATGCCCTCCTCTGACGACAAAGTCTGGGGAAGGAGGTGTCTTTCTACAAGATGCCAGGGCACATGGATACCGTATTCACTCGAATCTAAGCCGCACTTTTTTCCGGTTTTTCTAATCTAAAAAACCGCCTTCGGCTTAGAATCGAGTGCAAAGTACTGAAAAATGTTGGTAGGTGCCGCCACAACTAACTTCTGCCGTCGAATATATGTAGCGCTACATAGGCATGCTTTGCAGGCACAAAGATAAATACTGGCGCCAAAACCACTGCATCAGTAAATAAATTTAAAAAAAGTGGAAGACGAGCTTTTTTCTACGCCCCGAGTTTCGACCACTGCATTTTCATACATTATCCAACAAAGTAAATACAAATTTCGTATTGTTCATCTTCGAATATAGCAGCATTTCAATGTACTACGAAAATCCGACTGGCAAGACTGTTTGGGATGTTTGTCAATATCGGAAACTCTACGTTCTGAGTTTTTTCCTACCTGTGAGATGAGATGGTTGCTAATAAGAACTTTTATGAATTGTGACTCACATGCAGTATTCTCTTCACCATAATAATAATACGAATATAATCATTTTGTCATGTATTCTTTCAGCTATCTCATTTAAATCCTGTCTGCCTAATAAACTACGAAAATAGAATGAGACAACAGCAAACGCGGAAGAATACACATATCATGTCATGTTTATAATCGTATTATTCTTATGCCTAATAGTGATACAGTCAGAAATGAAGCACGGCAATTTATTAGATTTTTAAATCTAAGATGACTAATTTATGTGCAGAATGTAATGTACTAAAGAGCCGTCTGCAAAGATTTTCAAACGGAGAAAAATTTTCGCTAAACTCTCGTTCAGGACATCGTCTATCATACGCAGTCTATTATTTGGTTCTTGTTGATCATTATCAAAGAAAGCAGCAGTGTAAGTAACAACAGATAGCAGTCTCTTGCCATTGTTTCGCTACTGAGACGATTCCTCTTTTTTAAACAAAAAAAACAAAAAATTGTAAGCGGCGGCACCGGCACAAAAGCAAGCCATGCGGCGAGCGGCGACAGGCCGTAAACACTCATTATCAGAAACCGACAAACAATGCATGACGCAATACAGTAATGCATTTTCAGCTTAGAATGATGTTAACACCTATAACAAAGAGAACGGCACTTATCAGATCAAAGAAAATAAGCAATCAATTCAAACCAGACGAAGCACGTTAAAAAGGAAAGGTACCCGTATAAATACGGACGGAGCGCCTGTAAAGCTTAACTGCTAAGCTTACGACTCAAACCAAACTACTGTAGCTGTATCGTCATTCATTCGACCTAAATTATGTCTCATATTATAATGGACAACTTTGTTTCGATTTGGAGGTGCGGCCTAAAATTTCTCTCCCCTTGAATTTCGAGTCCCAAATTTCGGGTGCGGCTTAGATTCGGGAAAATTTTTTTTCCTTGATTTCGAGTCACATTTTTCAGGTGCGGCTTAGATTCGAGTAAATACGGTAATGCAGGGAGTGAAAGGGTGGATGTAGCATCCATGGAGGCGTATCGAGATTCTCGGTAAGTGAGATGTGCTATCCCCTGCAAGCTACCACCTCACAGTTGACGTACAGAGTCATGCATTGATGGCAGGAAGAGCGGCTAGAAGTGACAGACAATAAGCTGTGTCTTCTAAAGTCCACAATGTGGCCATAGCATACCTACTTCCATCCATGCTGGCAGGATGAGGTCCTTCTTACTTGTCTTCGCATAGGCCGCAGCCCTATGATGCATGGCTTCTTGCTCCAACAAGAGGACCCTCTAGGATGTAGTGCCTGTGGTGTACAGATCACTGTGTGCCACATTTTATTAGACTGCATTCTGTTTTCACACCAGAGGGCAAGGGTGGATTTGATGTCGTATCTGCGCTCTATTTTAAGTGACGTTCAAATGAATGTGGTGAGACTTTTAAGGTTTTGTGATATGTCCAAGTTGTTTCCCAAAATTTTAGGGAGATGTTCTGGTGTTAAAGGGGGTGACTGCCTCATCCATGTTTCTTGTAAGGATCAGCCAATCACATTCCCTGTGCCTTTATGCAGCTTCTCTGTCATTCCACATGTGTTTCAATCTCAGGTACAGCACCTTTCACCGTTTCTGCGTTGTCTTATTTTTAGCCATTATATCCACATTTGTTTCTTTTACATACATACACACACACACACACACACACACACACACACACACACACCTCTCTCTCTCTCTCTCTCTCTCTGTGTGTGTGTGTGTGTGTGGGTGTGTGTGTAGTATCCTTTCACAATGAAAAATATGGCAACATGCTGCCTTACATTATTACACATTCATAAATTTTTCTATGGAGTAGCGGATAACACAGGAACGTAAACTGAGAGTAATGAAGCAAAAGCAGAAATGCTGAACACCACTTTCAAATGTTCCTTACGAAAAGAAAATCCCAAAATGACCTCATTTTGATTCTCACTAGACTTGGCCACTGTTTCTATGTTTCGATACAGTGTATCGATACGTGGAACTGTTTCAGTGTTTCGGAACGGCTGTGGTTCACTGTTTCGAAACAGTGGTGTTTCATTCCGCTCCTGTCTCGGATAACCGCACCAGATTCGATCTCGAGCCAGACACAGAAACAGTATCTTGTTTCAAAATAAGGCTGTTTCAGTCCACCTGCGCTTGGAACGGACTAATTGTATCGAAACAGTGATGTTTCATTCCGCTCTGTGTCGTACGAGATTCGGGCTTGGCACAGATACTGAAACACAACATAACACTTCATGAAACACTTTCAAAAGTGTCGAAATCTTTTTGACAAGCAATAGCATGAAGCTTAAGATATCCGAAAATAAAGCTTCGTTTCTACCTGACTGTCCTATTACGAAATGGCGTAACATCTGCTTTATAAACACTAACCGAACAATAAAACAACGTATACTATTCAGATTCAAAATAATAAATATGTGAAAATCATTCGATTAAATTACACTTTTTTTACAACATACTCTTCTCTTTTCATGTACAGTAATCGTATTAAGAAACGCAAGTAAGCCTACAACATTTTGAATAAAAAAAGGTGTAGAGTTATTAGACATATACATAAATTTGATCTAGGTATAATTGCAAGCAATCTGTTTGACATATCACTGATATTGTAATGGTGAACGGGAAGGGCTGGGAAGCTTGGTGACTTTAAGGTAACGGTTCGAAAAACCTTGAAAGACAAAAATTTTTCTGTTATATTTTGTTATTTATTCGAATTATTTGGCTTTTTTGTGAGTCTATAGTCACTGTGCCTATTATCCACAATGATTCCCTTTGCGTACATGGAAATTAGCGGGATGGGTATATTACCCATACTAACGGAATGTGGGAATCCCAGTAGCATTTCCGTTGTTTCTGCAGTTTGCTCCTATCTCCAGTTCCGTTCGTGGTGGTTCTTCTGTCTTCAGTTACGGCTGTCCTCAGCCAATTGGAAAGTATGAGTCACATGACACGAAAGCAGCGCATTTGCTGCAGGAAATACGAAATTGCCGAGACGCCCAAGTGATAGTTTCATACTTTCTGCGAAATGATTAGCGCTCTCGCACCTCATTTGTGTTTATATGGACATACTTATACAGTAGACATTCAAGATGATAAAATGTGTAGGTTTATTAGATTACAAAACACAAACTGTTTCACTGTTTCGAAACAGCGTATCGAAACATTACATTGTACTGTTTCATTTGTTTCGAAACAGTTAAGTGTTTCAGTTTGCCCATCTCTAATTCTCACACTACTGATATATGAATGATACCTATACTAAACAATGAAAAGTCCAGAATGAAATAACAACAATATTATGAAAAACATAGTTGCTACACACTATACAAAGGAGATTCTGAGTCGCAGACAGGCACAAAAAAGGCTGCTATACGTTAGCACAATATGGTAGCCAGTGCAAAAGTATGTCGTGCGTCTCCTCGGAAAAACGTAAATAATGCCAGTAAAAAGAAATCGTGTGCAAATAGTAAGGACGAAATATCGAAACTACACGAACGAGTATCCAAGCTACAGTTTATCATCAGTACATTAAAAATGGAAATTACTAAACTTCAAACACCAAAATGTGAACCACTGATAAAGAAAAGTGAGCCGAAAATTCTGCCATAAACAATGACCCTTTCTAACGAGCGGCTTCAAGTGATCAAGAACGAAGTTAAAAAAAGTGTTGCAAGAAAAAAACAGTGCTATGAAGATTAAAATCAAGGATTCAGGAGCACAAATACCTCATAATGAGCCAAATTCAGTAAAAGCCGTAACCATGTTTCGTGTGAAAACTCGTGATCTGTTAGGCCCCAAACAACTGCTACAAAAGGACATAAAGTTCTGTTTTAAGCGATAGTCATGGCTGGCAGAAACTGTGGGAGTATACTACAAGATGAATTAGGCAAAAAATTCAGTGTGCAAAGTATTATAAAACCTGGGGCGTCAATTGAGGAAGTTGTGAAAAACGCACACAAATTAACTGATAACTTCTCTGTCAACGATACTTTAACCAATAACCATTATTGGTGGCATAAATGACACTGATGAACCTCTGGAAGAATTGCAGAGGAACATAAAACATTCTTTGGAATACATACTTAAACTCACGCAAAAAACAAATGTAATAATTCATCCAATACCGCCTAGACATGACGCACAAGGTCTAAATGGAAAAATCAAAGCTGCAAACCGCATTATGTTAGAAAAAATCAACACTGCCACAGGCGTATGTAGGAAGAGATTATCTGTGGATTTCAAAATCGAACACCTGAAAAGAAATGAATATTCAATTCATGGTTTACATCTAAACAAACAAGGAAAGATTCGCATTCTTTCATACGCATGGCGAAAACTGAAAAACCGAGTACCGGTACAGGAAAAAAGCATACGCAAATGGACAATCAGATAGAAAGTGAAAGTGCCACCCACGGACCCCCATGGAACATTTTATAACAAAAAATAAGCCCAATGAAAGTCATAACACCACACTTGGCTAGGTCAAATTTCAAGCCATCAAATGCAGCAACAAGGCAGTTGTTAATGGACAGATGGATGAAAAAGGACGAAAAAAAAGTGAAAATTGGGAATTTCGACAGAAGAAAGGCAGGAACCCACAAATGGTGAACCAGCAAGCCACACGGCAAACACCAGGAATACCATCCCTGGAAAACATGAGGATTTTTTACTACAAAGTACACTAGCTCAAATAGTGAGGTAAGTGGTCAAGCAAGAAATAATTCCCTCCCTGTTCCTAATTTTAAATTACTCCTTCAAAATGTTCAGTCACTCCCAAATAAACTAAATGAAATAGAAATAATATTAAATGATCTAAATAATATTTCTGTACTATGCTTTACAGAGCACTAGCTGAAACAAGATATGATAGAGCACACATACCTTCTGCAGTTCAAACTTGCAAGCATGTTTTTTAGGAAAATATCGAGTCATGGGGGGTTCTTGTATGTGTGTTAAAGAAAACATTGAATTCAATAGTGGAACTAAATACCATGAACTGTCCCGTGAAAAAGATATAGAACTCTCAATTGCTGAACTACCACGGCAAAATATCATTATTATTTGTGTATACAGGTAACCAGATGCAGACAAAAAAGTTTTTTACAATCACATGGAGAAACTCTTGGAAGAAGAGAAATGTAATTATATGTGGTGACTTCAATATTGATTTCTCGAAATCCAATAAATTCAGAGATGACATTATAAATTTACTACAGTCATTCAACATCAGTCCAACAGTAACTGAACCAACTCAAGAAACACCTACCTATGCGTCTATTATTGAGCAGATCTTGATAAATACATGCAAATATGCCTATAACACACAAGTTGTAAACGTGGGTTTTAGCGATAACTATGCTCAAATTCTTGCAGTGAATGTTTCAGGATGCCAAATTCCCAGTCGAATACAAGACACTGTAAGGAATTTCAGTATAAAAAATGTGGAATATTTTTGTTCTCTCCTAGGGGGTGAAAGTTGGAAAGATGTATATGACTGTAATGAGACCAATGAGAAATATGATAAGTTTATGGATACATTCAAACATTTTTTTGAAATGGCTTTTCCCCAGAAAACAACTATGTTGAACTCCACTCAAAAAGCCGGCCGGAGTGGCCGAGCGGTTAAAGGCGCTACAGTCTGGAACCGCACGAACGCTACGGTCGCAGGTTCGAATCCTGTCTCGGGCATGGATGTGTATGATGTCCTTAGGTTAGTTAGGTTTAAGTAGTTCTAAGTTCTAGGGGACTGATGACCACAGCAGTTAAGTCCCATAGTGCTCAGAGCCATTTGAACCATTTTTTTCCACTCAAAAAACAAACAAGTGGATTACAAAAGGGATAAGGATATCATGTCAAAATAAAAAGAGATTGTATGAGTTCTCCAAGCATAATACCAGTCCTGACTTTATTGCATATTTCAAAAGATACAAAAGGATAGTAACATGAGTTATTTCAAAAGCAAAAAAACTAAAAAATGACAAAATATTGTGGGATTCCAAGAATAAAACTAAAGCAACCTGGCAAATTGTAAGGAAAGAAATGGGTACCAGGCCAGTTAATCACAGTAATATAGACCTGATAATGAATAAAAATAAACTAACTGATTCCAAACATGTTGCTAGTGCTTTCAACAATTATTTCTCTAATATAGCACAGCAGTTAATAAATACACACCATAACAAACAGCCAACCAGTCGCTCAGATCAAAAAATTCATTTAAACACATTATTCCTGTATCGAGCAACACCTGAGGAACTGTCAAGAATCCTAAAAGAATTACCTAATAAATATTCAATGGGTGTTGATGAGATACCAGATGCTATTATCAAAACTAGTGCAACATTTATTGTGGAACCACTAACAGACATAGTAAATTCATGTTTTCAGAGTGGTGTATTTCCAAATAATCTAAAAACTGCAAAAGTAGCACCTTTGCATAAGAAGGGTGCAAAAAGTGATATTGCTAATTATAGACCAGTTTCAATTTTGTCAGGCTTCAGCAAAAGAGACGACGATAAGTGACTCCCAACGTGGGTTCAGAGCTGGAAAGTCAACTCAGTCAGCAATTTTTGTCTTCTTCAATGAAGTATTAAAACAGTGGAGGATAAACAACATGTATCTTGGATATTTCTGGATCTAATTAAAGCCTTTGATGTAACTGATCATGACATTCTCTTGTGTAAATTAAGTAATTATGGAATTAGAGGCCAGGCTGAAAAGTGGATCCAGTCGTACCTCAGTAATCATCAGCAGATTACGGAAATAAAACACAAAGTTAGTGAAACACACAAAATTTCTAGTTTTTACAGTGATGAGCAGAAAATCAAGTATGGAGGCCCACAAGGGTCAGTTCTAGGACCCGTCCTATTTCTGCTGTTTGTAAATGACTTGGCTAGTAAAATACATGATGGAACCACTGTACTGTTTGCAGATGACACTAATATTCTAATTAAATCACAGAATGAGGAAAAACTGCAGGAGGCTGCAGTATCAGTTATGCGTACCTTAACACACTGGTTCAAGACAAATAGTCTCATCATAAATTCTGAAAAAACTGTGGCAGTTAACTTTCATACCACACAAAACCTCCATCCTGCAAACCCTGTTTTCACTATCGAAGGAAATTGAAAGTCAGTCACACAAAATTTCTAGGCGTACATGTTCAGGCAGATCTGAAGTGGGAGGTACAACTAAACAATTTAAATAAGAGACTGAATTCACTAGCATATGCTGTTAGGATCATCACTCAAAATACAAGCTGCTCATCAGTGCTGACAATGTTTCATTGCAGTATACAGTCGCTACTTATGTATGGAATAATTTTTTGGAGGAATTCCACAAATACTACTAAAACATTTAAACTACAGAAAAAGATTGTCAAGGTGATAAAGCTAAATGTAAGGATTCCTGTAGACCCCTTCTTAAAACTCTGAAAATATTGCCACTGCCTTGCTTGTATATATATAAAATACTAATTTTCACAAAAGGGAGCATCTTGAAAATGGAAAATCTCTTCAAACACAAGTATTGTATACACACATATGAAACTAGACGGAATATGAACCTACACAGGAACACCATAAATACAGGGTTATTACAAATGATTGAAGCGATTTCACAGCTCTACAATAACTTTATTATTTGAGATATTTTCACAATGCTTTGCACACACATACAAAAACTCAAAAAGTTTTTTTAGGCATTCACAAATGTTCAATATGTGCCCCTTTAGTGATTTGGCAGACATCAAGCCGATAATCAAGTTCATCCCACACTCGGCACTCAGCATGTCCCCATCAATGAGTTCGAAAGCATCGTTGATGCGAGCTCGCAGTTCTGGCACGTTTCTTGTAGAGGAGGTTTAAACACTGAATCTTTCACATAACCCCACAGAAAGAAATCGCATGGGGTTAAGTCAGGAGAGCATGGAGGCCATGACATGAATTGCTGATCATGATCTCCACCATGACCGATCCATCGGTTTTCCAATCTCTTGTTTAAGAAATGCCGAACATCATGATGGAAGTGCGGTGGAGCAACATCCTGTTGAAAGATGAAGTCGGCGCTGTCGGTCTCCAGTTGTGGCATGAGCCAATTTTCCAGCATGTCCAGATACACGTGTCCTGTAACGTTTTTTTCGCAGAAGAAAAAGGGGCCGTAAACTTTAAACTTTGAGATTGCACAAAACACGTTAACTTTTGGTGAATTGCGAATTTGCTGCACAAATGCGTGAGGATTCTCTACCGCCCAGATTCGCACATTGTGTCTGTTCACTTCACCATTAAGAAAAAATGTTGCTTCATCACTGAAAACAAGTTTCACACTGAACGCATCCTCTTCCATGAGCTGCTGCAACCGCGCCGAAAATTCAAAGCGTTTGACTTTGTCATCGGGTGTCAGGGCTTGTAGCAATTGTAAATGGTAAGGCTTCTGCTTTAGCCTTTTCCATAAGATTTTCCAAACCGTCGGCTGTGGTACGTTTAGTTCCCTGCTTGCTTTATTCGTCGACTTCTGCGGGCTATGCGTGAAACTTGCCCGCACGCGTTCAACCGTTTCTTCGCTCACTGCAGGCCGACCCATTGATTTCCCCTTACAGTGGCATCCAGAAGCTTTAAACTGCGCATACCATCGCCGAATGGAGTTAGCAGTTGGTGGATCTTTGTTGAACGTCGTCCTGAAGTGTCGTTGCACTGTTATGACTGACTGATGTGAGTGCATTTCAAGCACAACATACACTTTCTCGGCTCCTGTCGCCATTTTGTCTCACTGCGCTCTCGAGCGCTCTGGCGGCAGAAACCTGAAGTGCGGCTTCAGCCGAACAAAACTTTATGAGTTTTTCTACGTATCTGTAGTGTGCCGTGACCATATGTCAATGAATGGAGCTACAGTGAATTTATGAAATCGCTTCAGTCATTTGTAATAGCCCTGTAGAAACTTATGCAAAAGAGGAGTGTATCATTCTGGAGCTTTGTTATATAACCAAATGTCCTCTTACTTAAAATGCATACCAACATTAAATGCATTTAAAATAAAGTTAAAACAGTTCTTGCTTGACCACTGCTTCTATTTCTTACTTAAAATGCATACCAACATTAAATGCATTTAAAATAAAGTTAAAACAGTTCTTGCTTGACCACTGCTTCTATTCTTTGTCTGAGTTTATGGAACATCATAATAAGTAAACCTCATTTACCAAATTTCACTAACTGTCAATTCGTAATATAGTTTATATTGTGTTCATCATGTCCTCTCACTATATAACTGCTATTATCACATGTAGAAGCAATTTAGTACACCAACCTACATTATTATGCATTTTTATTATGTCAACAATGTAGTCAAAGTGACTACTGTATTGTAAACTAAGTAGTTTTACTACTGTCCTATATCACATGTACAAACAATGTACGAAACTGATTCTTGGACCAATAAATAAATTCAAACTTTCAGGCAAAAATCCTCCTTTTGCAGTAGAAAACCACACATTAACACATGCACACATGACCACTGTCTCTGGCCGCTGTGGCCACATTGTGGGCCACAACAGCACCTGATGGGAGAAGCTAACTGCTGTGGGGTGGGTGATGGGGTAAGGAGGAGGCGGTAATGGGGCGGCGAGGGGTAGCAGGACAGAGGGGGGCAAAGGTGTATTGCTGCTTGTGGAAGTGTGCAGAGAGACATGGTGGGGACAGAGTAGGGTTGTAGTAGGACTGTTGATATTTTTAAAAATATTGGGAATCCGATATTTAAAAAAGTATCATTACTGGCTCTCAATATATCACAAAAATGTATCGATATATCATTGGAAAAAATATCAATTTACCTGCCTGTTAAAATATTGGCTGCACATTGTAAATATACTGCCAGTTTTAGAGTACTGATTTATTATTAGATATTCTGTAAATCAACAGACTAGCAACCTGCCTATCCCCAGTAGAGCAAGAAGTGAAAGGAAAATGATGCACATTCATGCTTGGCAACAACCACTTTGCTAACAGTGGTAACTGCATGTAAGTGGCCTAATAAAAGGTGCCTTATGGGTTGAATGTTCGGATTCATCAAATATCGGATTTGTTCGGAACACTTCAAGACAACTTCTCTGCTTTTTCATTTCTGCAAACACCAACAACCTAGCAGATGTAGTGTCAAAATTGCTTGGTGAAGCTAAAAGTTGCAGTTTCTGTTGACAGAACCAACTGCAGACTAAGTCGGCATTTCCTCTCAAACGTCTCCGCCCACTCCAACAACGAGTCTTGCCATTTAGATTTTTGTTCATCATTTTCAGCAGCAGTTTTTGACAATGTCAATGTAAAGAAATAGAAAATTGTTTTTTAATGCAACTGGTGTAAAATCTCGTTATTCCTTCACAACACCACCCTCCAGTGAAATCGGTGTTCGTCTTTTGTGCCATATATACTTGCTTCATGCAGTCAAAGAGAAAGATTGGACATGTTGAAAGCTCAAAAATTAGTAAGACTCCTTCACACAGTGAATGTAAAATTATGTCCTACTACAATTTCAAATGGATAACTTCAAATATTTTCCAAAAATTGTGAAAAAAATAAATATAAAATAAAAATATTGGCACTCGATATTGCTGTTTTGATGTTGATATATTGGGAAAAAAATATTGCCACTATACTCACATCAAAAAAGGTTTTGCATCACCCCAGTTCCCAGAACTCCTGAAGATAGACGTTGGCTGTGGATATTGTATCACAGATACAGTCCCTCTAACTGTTCAGAGATGTCACTAAACCCACCCAAAGATGGAAACAACCATGCATGAGCAGCGCCTATTAGATGGAGGGGGTCCAATAGCCGATCAGTTCCAGTCATTCCACCAGGAAGGAGGTACACGGCTCGTGTTGTCTGTAATTCAGCCATGCCTAGATGGTCAATACTGTGGTTTGATTGTGTCCGCATTGTTACCTTGTGCCAGGAAGGGCTCTCAACAAGAGAAGTGTTCAGGCATCTCGGAATGAACCAAAGCGATGTTGTTTGGACATGGAGGAGTTACAGAGAGACAGGAACTGTCGATGACATGCCTTGCTCAGGCCGCCCAAGGCTACTACTATAGTGGATGACTACTACCTACGGGTTATGGATCAGAGGAACCCTGACAGCAACACTATCATGTTGAATAATGCTTTTCATGCAGCCACAGCAGAATGTCATGTTACAACTCAAACTGTGCGTAATGCGCAACTTCACTCCCAGCATCCATGGCAAGGTCAATCTACGCAACCACCCCATGCAGCATGGTACAGATGGGCCCAACAACACGCTGAATGAAGCGCTCAGGATTGGCATCACGTTATCTTCACTGATGAGTGTCGCATATGCTTTCAACCAGACAACCGCCGGAAATGTGTTTGGAGGCAACCCTGTCAAGCTGAAAGCCTCAGACACACAGTCCAGCGAGTGCAGCAAGGTGGAGGCTCCCTGATGTTTTGGGGTGGCATTATGTGGGGTGATGTATGCTGCTAGTGTAATGGAAGGCGTCGTAATGACTGTACAATACCTGAATGCCATCCTACGACCTATAGTGTAACCATATCAGCAGAATATTGGTGAGGCATTCGTCTTCATGGATGACAATTTGCGCCCCCATCATGCACATCTTGTGAATGACTTCCTTCAGGATAACGACATCACTCAACGAGACTGGCCAGCATGTTCTCCAGACATGAACCCTATCGAACATGCCTGGGATAGATTGAAAAAGGCTGTTTATGGACAATGTGGCCCAGCAACCATACTGAGGAATCTACACTGAATCACCATTGAGGAGTGGGACAATCTGGACCAACAGTGCCTTGATGAACTTGTGGATAGTACGCCATGATGAATACAGGCATGCATCAATGCAAGAAGATGTGCTACTGGGTATTAGTGATACCGGCATGTACAGCAGTCTGGACAACCATCTCTGAAGGTCTCACTGTATGGTGGTACAACATTCAATGTGTGTTTTTCATGAGCAATAAAAAGGGCAGAAATGATGATTATGTTGATCTCTATAATTTTCTGTGTAGGTTCCAGAACTCTCGGAACCAAGGTGATGCAAAACTTTTTTTATATGTGTATATTGATATTTTTTGGGAAAAATATTGATGTACTGATATTTTATCACCAGCCCCAGTTGCTAGGTGCAGTCAATAGGTTTGGGTCTGGAGAGGTGGTGGGGAAAGGGTAGTGGAGAAGGAGAGAAGTATAGAAGGGGGAAGAAAAAGATTAGTGCTGGAGTGGGAACAGGCAGCTGAAGGACAGGGACTAAGGAAGGTTGACCTGTGGGTTATGGGAGTGTAGGATATAGCTCAGCGAGAGTTGCTACTTGTGCAAAAATCTGGTTTTGGTGGGAAGGATCCAGATGGCACAGGCTATGAAGCAGGTCACTGAAGTGAAGCATGTTGTGTTGGGCAAAACGTACAGCAACCGGGTGGCCAAGCTGCCTTTTGGCCACAGTTTGTTGGTGGCCATTCATGCTGACAAACAGTTGTTAGTTGTCATGCCCACGTAGAACGCAGCGCAGTGATTGCAGTTTAGTTTGTTGACTGCTTTCACAGGTAGCTCTGCCTTTGAGATTGTAGATGATGCCTGTGACCAGACTGCGTTTAGGTGGTGGTACGTGTGCATGGGCAGGTCTTGCATCTAGGTCTATCGTAGGGATATGAACCATGCATAGGTTTGTTGTGCAGTGGAATATCACTGTGGGAGAGGTGGGAAGGACAGTGAGTAAGATATTCCTTTAGGGCACAATGAGAGGGAGTCGAAACCGTGAAACCGTGGTGGAGAACATGATTCAGTTGCTCCAGTCCTGGGTGGTATCACAGTCTATGACAAACAGTTTCAATACTCTATAAATTGAGAACTTGCAATGTTTAATGGCGTTACTGCTATGTTTACCCGTCACTAAATGTGGTGATGAACTTCCCAACACATACGGGAAAATTTAATTAACCCTTTCTAGCCCAAATTTTATGTTACATTAGAACAAAAATAGAAATATTAATTTTGAATTGTAAATTCTTCTAGCAACACATTAAACAAGATTTGAATTTTTTTTTTAAATTAGTGGTCTTTCTTTCTAATGGATCCATGAGGACCCAACACTCATTATCCTGTGGGTGCTGCCATCTAGTGATCTAGTTTAGACACTAGAACACAATGGTGCCATGTGGAGCCAGTGAGTTTCATGGATACTGCAGAAATATCTGGGCTGGAAAGAGTTAAAGTAATATCCTGTCTCTTGTTACAGTCAACATATAATAATGAAGTCACAATGCATTGTTATACAGTGCACCTGTAAAGTCATGCTGCAGTTTTGAAACAAAAGGTGGAAACTTGGCCTACATTGGATACTGTCGCAAATAGTTTCTGTAAAATGATTTTCAATGGTGTGCCTGTGTAGGCGATAACGCAACACAATGAACTACATAGTGTCAATGGGTCAGGCCACATCAGTCTAAATGTGGTCTAAGCAGAGGAAAGTTCAGTGTGTTGTGTGGCTTGCTAAATTTGAATCCATGACGATTGTTCAATGTGAATATCACAAATGTACAACAGAGAGCTAATGCATAGAAATAAAATTAATTGTTGGGGACAACATTAATCATTTGAAACAGAGAATCACAGATACTATTCATTCTGTTACACCAAATGTCCTTACACATGTGTGGGAAGGACTAGAATATCATTTAGATATGTGTGTGGCAACAAATGGAAGTCACTTTGACCTGCAGTGAACAGGTATGCATACTTGGAGAGTTTCTCTTTCATTTCCATCTTGTGTCACATTTCTATCTTGTTTCATTGGTTTTCTGTGACCAATTAAGACTGCACCATGACTTTATGGTTGCACTGTATATAAGGTCCATAGTAGCAGAGTCTTATTCATATTGTGGAACATCATTTAAGAGGGGAAATGAATTGTGGTGTGATATGTTCAAGTTCAAAAGAAATGATTACAAGTATATCTGCCTGCTTGGTATATGGGCCTACTTTCTGATTCTGATGTTCTGCTCTGATTGTACTTCATTTCACAAGTTTCATATTTTAGACATTCAAAACTAGCACTCTTTTTTTTTACAAATTTGGATATTTTTTTATTGCAGCTACAATTTATAGCAGCCTAATTAACTTCAAAATATGACCTCATTTGCGTTTTGAAAGTGCTCCTACATTCCATCTATACAATACACAATCATTCTGCATTGTGTTTGTACATGCCAGTGCTGCAGTAGCAGTTGCAAAAAAAAGGCTGAGGGAGCTTCGCGACTGTCATAGATGATGATGGTGGCCATGAAGGGAGCCATGAAGGGAGTGCTCCTTTGTGGACGGACAGTTCATATGTGTGAGGTGGTAGGTGGCTGGAGAGAACAGGCAAGGGAGATCTGATTACGTATGAGGTCATGAGGATAATTTTGGTCTGTGAAGGCCTTCATGAGACTGTTGGTATATTTGGAGATTGAATGCTCATCACTAAGTGTGTGATGACCATAGGTGGCTAACTTGTATGGAAGAGTTTATGGAAGTTGTGGACTGCTGTTACAAGCAGTTGACAGATACTAGGATCAGTGGCATTGAGATATAGCTCTCATCACTAAAACTGAATAGAGCTCCAGAGCCGATGCAATCCCTGTCATCCCATACAGAACTGGTGGATGAGTTAACCCTATGTTTGACCATAGTACACTATAGACCTCTTGCAAAACACTGGAATCAGTAGTTGCAAAAAAAGCATAGGTCACACCTATCTGTGAGGAGCATGACAGAACTGATTCACAAAACTACCATCCAGTGTCATTGACATCTACCTGTAGTTGAATTGTGGAATGTATTCTAAGCTCAGATGTAATAAAATATCTCAAACAGAATGACCTCCTTCATGCTAACCAGCACTGATTTTAGAAACATGTGTCATGCGAAATCAACTCACACTTTTCTCACAAGACATCCTGGAAACTGATGCCACCATTCCTTGGCAGTGTGTGTATCGACTGTACGTTGAGACCACCCCTCGAGCTGTCCTCTGTGTTGCTGTTGGGACTTCTGCTTTCTTGCCATCACAAGAACCACCATCAGGGGCATGCAGCTATCCAGAGGCTAGCCTAAGTCCAACTATGCTCAGTGAGAGTGCTTAGGCTTCAGCAGACTTCCACAGTCATGCTAGGCTGTGGGCCACACCAGGAGCTATGACTGCAGGTTCTATTTTTGGTGGTGACATGCCCCTCAGCATGTTCCTTTGACATATATGCAGTATGGCCACGCTGAGGAGGAAACTGAATCAGTGTGAAATTCACGGTAATGAACAAATGTCAATTTAATGTTTTCTCATTAACGCCTGTGTGTGACACAAGTCCTCACCACCGTCTCTCTGCTCAGCCATCCTGAACTCTCCTAGGTGGTCACAATCTGGTGAACCCCTACAATTTGAGGTGAAAAGTGTTTATGTCAGTCTCTGCCATAGAGAAACCACACCTGCACATCAGCAGCCATCATCAACATTTGTCATTCTGCAGTATGGTGAGTGATCAAATTCTGCTGACCTGTTTTCATTTATTTTGGGGTTGTGTTGAGGTGACAGGATATTTGGATGAACTTAGGAGTGACATTGTTTAGATCACAGAAACCTGTAGATATGTCACAGTTCTGGGGTAACTGTACACAGGAATACTTACAGCTGATGAAGTGCCAATATTGTAATTTGTTGGGGCAGTGCCAGTAACGTGTTATTTATAGGTAATTTGGTCATGAAACACAGAACTGCAGTGAGTCACACTGGACTATAATACACAGGATGGGTTAGTGTAATTGTTTTGCTTATTGATTTAGTGCTAGTGTGTTGTGTTCCTGTTTGTTGTATAGTAAAATTCAGAATGTATGTTATACAACAACCAGAAATGCATGCAGTGAAGCAACTGAAAGTTCTGAAGAGTAAGGTATGAGGAACTGGAAGCATTACAAATCATGAGTGGACAGATGAAATCCCAGAGAGGGGATGCCAAGACCTTAGTGAACATATCTGTCCGATCCATTCCTCCTATGGCAGCCAGTCTGAGTGCACCATTTTCTGGGAAGACATCTGTGTTGGTCTTTGTTGATGCTGTAAGGGCAGCAGCTAAATTAGGGGACTGGTCTGATGAAACGTGTGTGTACGAGTATATGGCAAAGTTATAATTAGCAGGCAATGCTAAAAAGTATGTTAATCATGAGAACCTTAGTAAGGCATAGACATTCGACCAGCTGGCCAGTGATATCATAAGCAGAATAATGCTCTTTTTCAGAGAAAAACTCATTGGATTAATGCAGATGCACAATGAGCTGGTAGAGGCATTATCTGGCAAAATTCATTAAAATGTACTCACAGACTTATGAACTGACACACAATGCTTTGGCAGATATAGTCCTCTTGTGGGTAGCAGAGAAGAGGACAACTTGGCTGTATTCAAAAGGGATATTTCAGCAGGTATGTCACAGTGGGTGAGGACGGAAAATTCTAGTGATTTCGCCTCTGCTATCAGGATTGGTATGCAGCAGGAAGAGCCTCATATTGCAACCTAGAGACAGAGTGGCCATGGTTACAGATGTGGACAGGTGGTTGATGTAAGGAAGTAATGTCACCCGCTGCAGTGATTTGAGTGTGGTGATGTTGAGCAAAAGGCACCTCACTGCAAGAGTAGGAAGCAGGATAAACAGAATCAAAAGAAGTGTTCAACAAATGCAAATGGGAGTGCCTTAACCATCACAGTTTCCCAGTAAAACTGTATATTGCAAGGACGTGCAGGAATGGTTTATAGCTTGCTTGGCACAGCAAATAATGAGGAACATAATTTCTTGGTGAAAGTTGCACATATGTCATCTGATAGCCTGGACCTCTTGGGGAGGAAGAGACTTCAGTCTCCACACTACAAATTATATGGAGTAGGTAACAATGAGGTGAAATCGTTGGAAATAACCCTGATCACCTTTCAGGCATACAATCGAGCTTGGTGGAACTTTGTTTCCGTTGGGGGAAGAGAGCTGCTAGTGAAACAACATTGGAAGATGTGCCTGTCAGGAAGGTGTTGCCAATTAATCTGCGTACAAGTACACTAAAGATTAATTCATGGGATAACATACCAACAGGTACAGAAAAATTGATCTGAGTCAGTATAGGTATGGACTTACAAAAAAAATTGTTGTGCATGGTAGAATCACTGGACTGCAATGAGGAATTAGGTATGTTCCACCACATGATGCACAGGTGCATAGTACATGTGACAGATGTAGATGGTCAATTTATGTTCCTGTGAGCTTGGACAATTTTGGTATGAACAAGATTAGTCTACTAAAGTGTCAAATGGTTGCCAGTTTTAGTGTCTTAGAGGAAGATGACATTGATAGACTGAGTGATGACAATAGCCACAAGCATACTGTTAGCAATTCTGCAGCATGTGAGAAAGTTAAACACTTAATCGATTGCAAGAGTCGACCACCTCATTTTTGTGAACGAACTTCTTTGAAAACTGTTGATCTCAGTGTGTTCTGAAGTCGGGATTCGAGTGGATTTGTACCGACATGATCAAAATAAAGTTAATTCACTATAAATGAAGCGAATACTTAATGTTGGGTTCGACATTACCATACGTAACATCTCGATCCCCATACTGGTGACCCCGACACTCAAGAATGCCGCTTACGATGCCAGAAATGTGTACTGGAACATCGCCATGGACAAACAATGTAGCAACCCTTTGTTGGATTTCTATGCCCATCGACTTCGCATCGCGCTGCATCTGGATGCAGTGTACAGGAAGTGTAACTAGTGTGTAAATTCCTGACTCTTGTGAGAATCGTGCTTTTTGGTAACTTTCGTCACATTCTCACACATCGACAATGCGACCGAGGCACACACGTCGTGTGTCGAAACTCGCTCAACGCATCGGTAATTTCACTTCCGGACAGTGCAGTGTTCCTTCGGCGATTAATTTGGACAATTTTGACTTGCTTTTGTGTAATGAATTAACTTTGTGCAGTGCTTCGACATTGGACAATCATGCCAAACAATGGACTGCAACAAACTAGGACTATGTTGCAAATCCCAGTTCGCACGAACCCGAACTATGGCTAAATTGCATGCCTGGTCAAATTCACAGACACCCGTCACGGCTACCATGTCTTCCGCACTGCGTGCAAATTCGTCAACCCAGTTTCCACACAGCCCGTCTTCCAGAACTTGAATGTTTGTGCCAACTTTTCCACCACTTCTCCGCACTTGTCCCTCATTTGCAGCATTCAACTACCAACATTTCTCTCGGACCAACTTCCATTGTGGTTCATGGCCGCAGAGTATATATTCTCCTCTTATGGCATCACTGACAAAAGTGAAAAATGCCTCGTACTCTTCAGGCACCTAAAGGACTATTGTTATATAATTACGGACATTATCTGTGACAATTTGAGTGACAAGTACAACAGAGCGAAGGCCGCTTTAATTCAGCGCCTGTCACCAACATCACAGGAACAGTTTCATCAAGGACATCCTACCGATCAATGACAATGCACCAATTACACCAATGATAATGCCGGCTGTTTCTCAGTGCAACACTGTACGTGCCACGCCTCCCTCTATGCAGCACCCGAGCTGCACTGACTCTGCTCGACTGCTACCAACAGCGACGTCACGGCCACCGCCTGCTGGCTCACTGACCTCAACCCAGTCAAAACAAACAGCTGCACAACATACGATCCTGCCACGGCTACCGCACCCGCATCTTGTCAACAACTCGCCAACACTACACACCCTTACCGCTCGGTCGTTCACAACTCGATTGCGCCCGCAACTTGTTCACCCACCCCAGAAGACGATTTCAGCCGGATCAATGCTTCATACAGAAGTGAACATGTTCCCACTCCGCTGCCGCTGAGTACTGAGTTTCACATTGCCGATCGCACACACAATCTCCTCTACTCAAACTGTTATGTCAATACTGTGCCGCCGACCTTGTCTTGTACGCCAGGTTACCCTTTGATAGAGACAGATTCCGATTTCAACCCCTTCTTACTCAGTGATACACAGCAGACTGCTTCACGACATACATTTTCGCATGAACAACTGCAACAGCTACGTGAGCAAATTGCAACATACAACTTGTTGGTACAAGATCAGTTACACATGCTGCAGCCGACACCGACCAAGCACAACATGCAACGAGATGCTCCTGTCATTGTTCCGCCTCTGGCTGCTGACGATCCTTTGTCATTACTACCAGCTACAACTAATACCCTGACGATCATGCTACATGGATCTATGTCCCAGATGTCAAAACTGTCATCATCACACTGCCTCAAGTGGAAATTCTACATTACTGATGTCATACAAGCAACTTATTTACGCAGCTGCCACCTTTCCTTGGTAGTTCCAGATACTTCGTTTCTGTACCACAGCATAACCAGCTGCATTCCAGTGCCGCTTGCTTTGCTGCCCTCTTCACTACCTCCGCAATGTACGACCAACACATCTGCCATTTCTGCTTCGACGAGTGAGCATTTTCCGCTCCGACACACGACCGTGCAGCAGTTTCGCGTGAGCAGCTTGCAGCCTTACGACTCAACCGCTGCGCCGACAGGGACAGCACACACGCAGCTCCAGTTCCATCGAACTGTGTCGCCTCTCCGCCACGGACCAGTAGTTCATCCGCCGATTCGACTTCTTCATGTTCACATTACGTATCATCGCCTTCCTGCTTTGACCATGGTTTCGCCGATCACATCCGCCTTCCCCACCTCTCGCCGTCACCATGCCTCATGCACAGGGCTCACGGCCACTTCCCTCAACCTCCGATCATGGCTGTTTCACACATCAAAACACCGACACTGTAAACTCCGCTTGGAACATCCTGCCATCTACCGCTGTAACACACGCACTGTCCACGGACTCTAATGTGATGCTTCCGTCTACACCAAAGTCATCTGCCGCCAATGTCAGTCATGTGCAGCTTGCTGTTTTCTCCCCTGCTGCGACATCAAGCACCTCTATAACTCCATCATTACCGCGAGTGTATAACAAACTGTTACCGGACACATTGCACTTACCGTGGCGCTCGCTGGCAAATACTTTGGCAATACATCACATCGTATCTTTGGTGCACTCTGCACCTTTGATCGGATCAAAACCCTGCTGCGCTGCATGGCCTCGGCACGACGATGTTCTCCACGCCGCCACCTTCCGCTTCCACCGTGCCATCAGTAGCATGGCACGGTCAACCTGTGGACACCTTCCGTGCCTCCTTATCTCCGCTGGTCGTGCCTACCAAGACATCGAGAAACGGTCCGATCGCGCCTTGCACTAGCGGCTGCCACGACACGATTGGTCACGCGCACCTGCGCCATCAGCCGGCCGGGTGCACACACGCTTCTCACCATCCTTACTGTGCTCCGCACTACCAGCGGGGGCTCTGTGGTGGTTATCGACTGCAAGAGTCGACCGCCTCATCTTTGAGAACGAACTTCTTTGAAAACTGTTGATCTCAGTGTGTTCTGACTCGGGATTCGAGTGGATGTGTTTGTACCGACATGATCAAAATAAAGTTAATTCATTATAAACGAGTGAATACTTAATGTTGGGTTCGATATTACCATATTCCATACGTAACATCTCGATCCCCATAAATCCCTGGGGTGCAAGCATTGTCTTCGTGCCCGACCCCCTCCCCTCAAAAAAAAAAAAAAAAAAAAAAAAAGAGTATCGGATGGTACCAGAAAATATAGGTTCTTTTGCAATTATCTCTACTTCAGTATGATGTCTGTCACTGACGCATTCCATCCGTAACATTATGGAAACACTCAGCAAATTGGATCAATGTGGAAACTTGTCAACCATGCATTTGAAGTAGTTCCAGAAGACTGGCCAAAGACGCAGTTACCATACCACGGCGGAATTACCAGTATTGTAGGATGCTGTTTGGACTGAAGAATGAACTGGCTATGTTCCAGAGACTCTTGGATGGAGTGCTTTGGCAACTGAAACCTAAAAAATGTGTGGTTGACCTCAACAACATAATTCTATTTTCAAGGGATATGGAAGAATACTTGAGATGATTGGAAGTTTTTAAAAGACTGTAGGCAGTACTTCAAACACTCAGTGCCAATAAGTGACATTTCTCTCAAAATTTGCAAATAAACTATCTTGGGCATGTAATTAGTCAGGAGGAAGTAAAAACTGACCTGTGGCTAATATCAGTGCAGACTACAAAACAGGGACACTTATTCTTAGGCCTCTGTAAAAATTGTAGAAAATTTGTGAGGGATATTGCAAAATTGCTGAGCCTTGAATCACTTACTGAAAAAAAGAATAGAAATTGGAATGGACATAAGGGTGTCAAGCTGCATTTGAAAAATAAAAACACCCATTAATATCAGGTCCTGTGTTGGGATTTCCTAACTTCAAGCAAGAGTTCAACCTGTTGCGTGATGCAAGCAATATGGTAATTGGTTTTGTTTTGAGTCAAATTGTGGATAACATATGACATCCAGTAGCTTATGCATCGACACACTTTAACAAGGCAGAACAACAACAGAGGAAGAAATTATGAAGTGGCACATACACCTGGGAAAAAGCACACAAACTCAGACACACTAAACAGAAAGACTGGAGCTCTGCAGGCACTAGGTAAAAACTTGTCAGAGTGGCGCAAAGCATGTGCACATAGAATGTCTTGCATTGCACAGAACGGTTTGAGACACATGATGACTTGCTGTGCGGAAGTACAAAGCACAGACCACCGATGGTTCTTCCCGCACTGTTTAGAAATGAAGTATTATGACAGGCACATGACCACGTATTGGCAGGTCATGGTGTACATAGAAAAACAGATAGGTGCATAAGGGAGAAGTTTTGGTCAAAAAACAGAAAACAAGTTATTGAACAGTATGTGAAAGACTATGTGCCATGTGTGCAAAGAAGAGACTTTATTCACCAGTATATTCCATTGCAAAGATTGCCAGACGTGTTGAAAAATCTTTTAATATGTTCAGTTTGGGTAACCTTGGGCCATTTAATAGGACAGCAGCTGGAATAAACATATTCCAACATTAATAAATTGATTTTTCCAGTGCATAGCGATTCTGGACCAGTGAGCTAGATATTAACATTTGGCATTCCTGATACTATAACACCGATTAATTCACATTTTGGTCCAATAATGTAAGAACAATTTTATGGACACTTTACTGCACTGAACACAGATATTGTATCAGTTTTTCTAGTTTGACTCTAGTTTTTGAACTGTTTAGTTTGTCCAACCAAGAAACTTATAAAAACATGAAGATTAACATTAAAATTATGAATCTACTTAGCAACAGCATGAAAACAATGCTAAATAATTAAAAAGTAAACACATGAAATACGCAGAGACACTGTGGCTAGTCCATAACAGAAAACAAGTGTCTCTCAATTTTGCATAAAAACCTCTGTTTGTGTAATTGTCTCTTAAATTATTGTCGAGAACAGTCAAATTGGAGATTTCAGCAATAGTCTGCTATCATGTGACTGTCCAGTTTTCCTTGACACCTTTCCTCCATAACTTGGATGTCTTGATGGAACCTTTCCCCCTGATCCTCAGTGAAGTCACTAAAACTGCCAGGAAATTTATTTTAGTGGATTATGGAAGAAGTGCACCTTCATGCTCATATTAGCTCACAAATTATGACATTTTGTAAGCATGTTGTGGACAAACTGTTCATAGTTCTCTCCTATATGAATGCCCAAGAAGTTCCTAACAACAGAGACAAACTACACCAGACAGATACTTCCATGTCAGTCGTCACTTCACTGAAATCTGAATCATTGATGAGCTTGCAAAGTTGAGGACTGCTTAAGATTCCACATTAAGTTTTTCACAACTGAATCCAGGGAAGGATCTGCAAATGTGCTTGAAACAATTAGAATTTCTGTCCATGCCCTTAAGAAATTGTTTCATTAGGCCTCCCTAATAGGGAGTGGAGGAAGAATGATTTTGTCTCTATCAACCAGACTCTCTGTATAATATTCCCAGCACCAGTTGTCATATGTTGTCTTCCAAAGACCATGCCCCTTTTTTCCAATAGTCTTGTTTGTCTCTCATATCCCATATGCAGATAAAACATAGGTACTTTGTGTAGCCACTTTGCTGCCCAAATAAGATATTGACTGTCTTCTGATCAACACAAATAAGCCTCCCATGCAGATGATAATGAAGTTTCTGCAGAACCATCTTCATAATATTATATTCTTCATGAAGTTTTGTGGGGTGGGCAAGTGGAGTAGATGGATAGCAACAGTGCTTGATTTGTAAAAGACGAGTTTCAGTACTGTGACCTTCCAGGGATCATTTTCTTTTCTTTTTTTTAATTTATAGATTATTTTAATGATTCTTCTTTGTCAAAGGTACTGGTATGGTGTACCGGCATGTAGTATCACAAATCATGCATGGGATAGCAATTCCTGTTGTGTAATAGAACACATTTCAAGCGTTTTATGGATTTGTCAATAAAAAGTCGCCAGTGTTCCGGTCAATACTCCAGCAGACCTATTGCAAGTAGTAATTCTGGGATACCACTGCAATAAACAATGTCATCATCTACAGTGAAGTAAGGAGGAAGCCCCTTTTCTCTCGTCCAGTAAGTTGTAATATTAGTTTCTGGTTTCTGGCTGTTCATTTCTTTGAGCTTAGATGCCAAAAGTTCAGAAGCTTGCTTAGACAGACTGAGGTCTCCAAAAAAATCGCTGAGTTGTTCCTGAGATAACCACTGAGGTGTAGAGATATGGGCTTTGTATTCACTGCCATCAATGATACTTTTCATGACCTACAATTCTTCAACATTTGACAATGAAAGTTCAGGACATGTGGTAAATACTAGCACTGGAATATCTTTGCTCTGTGGCATAGGTTGCCTTGCCAACTCCAAATCAGGATACTCCCAGTTCTGTTTTGCAGTCTGGTTTTTATTGATGCCTTTTATCCTCACACAAAAACAACAGTCACTGTGGTGGTTTCATGGTTCATTCTCTATGCCACAGGCACTTCAGAGTTTAAATTTCTCTTTGACCCTTTTGTATTACCTTCAAAGACCCTCCGCACAGGATTTACTAACCTTATCCCCATGTCTTATCCAGTCCCCAAGACGAATACAAAAATATGCCAAATATATTTGCTTCAAAAAGTTAATGAGGTTCTTGCATTTTTCAGTGTAGTGTATTCACCACACACATACCAGATCTTATCAGGGGCCATTGGGAAATCTCATTAAGAAGAACTCATACCTCACTGCAACTAAACATAGAAAGTGTGAACTTAATATTTAATTTGACACAATACAATATTAATGACAGTAAACAATCAAACAAATTTAAAATAATGAAAGATTTCCCTGCATAAGTAAGTGGAGATAAGTCAAGTCAGACTACGAGGTTTGTTAACACACTGTGTCTTAAAAAATAGAGCCAATTTAGAAAAAAAACCAATGATAGATTCGTGTTTAGTGACATCAAAATACACAAATAAAACTTCCATGTCACCTGTAACCCTTTTTGTCCCTGTATAATTACAGATCAGAGTACATATTTTATGTCAGACCTATTGCAACAGTTTTATCAACTGGTTTGTATCTGAAGACTTCACATAGTCCTTTCCATCTACAAGTGAATGGATCAGCATAACTGGGGCAGGCATCTTCAGTATGTCATCACATACACCGAAGAGCCAAAGAAACTGGTATGCCTGCCTAATATCATGTAGGGTCCCCTCGAGCATGCAGAAGTGCCACAACACAATGTGGCACGGACTCGAGTAATGTCTGAAGTAGTGCTGGAGAGAATTGACACCACGAATCCTGCAGGCCTATCCATAAATTCGTAAGAGTACGAGGGGATGGAACAGCACGTTGAAAGGCATCCCAGATAAGCTCAATAATGTTCATGTCTGGGGAGTTTGGTGGCCAGCAGAAGTGTTTAACTCAGAAGAGTGTTCCTGGAGCTACTATGTAGCAATTCTGGATGTGTGAGGTGTCGCATTGTCCTGCTGGAATTGCCCAAGTCCATCAGAACGCACGATGGACATGAATGGATGCAGGTGATCAGACAAGATGCTTACATTCAAGCCATCTGTCAGAGTTGTATCTAGACATATCAGGGATCCTATATCACACCAACTGCACATGCCCACAACATTACAGAGCCTCCACCAGCTTGAACAGTCCCCTGTTGACATGCAGGGTCCATGTTTTGTTGGATGGTTCACACTGTTGATGGTCCAGTATTGAAATCTGCAGCAATTTGTGGAAGGGTTGCTCTTCTGTCATGTTGAATGATTCTCTTCAGTCATCATCATCATTCTGTTCTTGCAAAATCTTTTTCCAGCCACAGTGATGTCTGAGATTTGATGTTTTATGGGATTCCTGATATTCACAGTACATTCGTGGAATGGTCATATGGGAAAACCCCCACTTCATCACTATCTTGGAGATGCTGTGTCCTAGCACTCATGCACCAACTATAGCCACTTAAATCTTGATAACCTGCCATTGCAGCAGCAGTCTAACAACTGTGCTAGACACTTGTTGTCTTATATAGGCATTGCCAACTGCAGCACTCTATTCTGCCTGTTTACGTATCTCTGTATTTGAATATGCATGCCTATATCGGTTTCTTTGGCACTTCTGTGTATGAGTCTAAAGTACACACAGTTCACCACATGAAGTGGCATTCAGTAGAAAGATGCCACTCCATTCATGGTTCTGAAACCTAAAGTAGGTGCTAATAGGGAATTGGGAAGAAGTTTATAAAATGTTTAAGTGAGGTTTGGCAGAAGGTCATACACTGAATATGAAAGCACTTGAACATCAGGAATGGACAGGGCAACCTACTGGAAAGTTTCTAATATACAGGGTGGTCCATTGATCGTGACCAGGCCAAATATCTCACGAAATAACCGTCAAATGAAAAAACTACAAAGAACGAAACTTGTCTAGCTTGAAGGGGGAAACCAGATGGGGCTTTGGTTGGCCCACTAGATGGTGCTGCCATAGGTCAGACGGATATCAACTGCATTTTTTAAAAATAGGAACCCCCATTTTTTATTAAATGTTTGTGTAGTGCGTAAAGAAATAAGAATGTTTTAGTTGGACCACTTTTTTCGCTTTGTGATAGATGGCACTGCAGTAGTCACAAACAAATGGTTCACAATTTTAGACAAACAGTTGGTAACAGGTAGGTTTTTTAAATTAAAATACAGAACGTAGGTACGTTTGAACATTTTATTTTGGTTGTTCCAGTGTGATACATGTAACTTTGTGAACTTATTTCTGAGAATGCATGCTGTTACAGTGTGATTACCTGTGAATACCACATTAATGCAATAAATGCTCAAAAGGCTGTCCATCAACCTAAATGCATTTGGCAATATGTGTAACGACATTCCTCTCAACAGTGAGTAGTTCGCCTTCCGTAATGTTCGCACATGCATTGACAATGCGCTGACGGATGTTGTCAGGCATTGTCGGTGGATCACAATAGGAAGTATCCTTCAACTTTCCCCACAGAAAGAAATCCGGGGACATCAGATCCGGTGAACGTGCAGGCCATGGTATGGTGCTTCGACGACCAATCCACCTGTCATGAAATATGCTGTTCAATACCGCTTCAACCGCACGTGAGCTGTGCCGGACATCCATCATGTTGGAAGTACAAAAAAATGGCTCTGAGCACTATGGGACTTAACATCTATGGGCATCAGTCCCCTAGAACTTAGAACTACTTAAACCTAACTAACCTAAGGACATCACACACATCCATGCCCGAGGCAGGATTCGAACCTGCGACCGTAGCAGTCGCGCGGCTCCGGACTCAGCGCCTAGAACCGCTAGACCACCGCGGTCGGCTTGGAAGTACATCGCCATTCTGTCATGCAGTGAAACATCTTGTAGTAACATCGGTAGAACATTATGTAGGAAATCAGCATACATTGCACCATTTAGGTTGCCATCGATAAAATGAGGGCCAATTATCCTTCTTCCCATAATGCCGCACCATACATTAACACGCCAAGGTCGCTGATGTTCCACTTGTTGCAGCCATCGTGGATTTTCTGTTGCCCAATAGTGCATATTATGCCGGTTTATGTTACCACTGATGGTGAATGACGCTTCGTCACTGAATAGAACACGTGAAAAAAATCTGTCATCATCCCGTAATTTCTCTTGTGCCCAGTGGCAGAATTGTACACGGCGTTCAAAGTCATTGCCATGCAATTCCTGGTGCATAGAAATATGGTATGGGTGCAATCGATGTTGATGTAGCATTCTCAACACTGACGTTTTTGAGATTCCCAATTCTTGCTCAATTTGTCTGCTACTGATGTGTGGAATAACTGTGACAGCAGCTAAAACACCTACTTGGGCATCATCTTTTGTTGCAGGTCGTGGTTGACGTTTCACATGTGGCTGAACACTTCCTGTTTCCTTAAATAACGTAACTATCCAGCGAATGGTCCGGACACTTGGATAATGTCATCCAGGATACCGAGCAGCATACATAGCACACACCTGTTGGGCATTTTGATCACAATAGCCATACATCAACACGATATCGACGTTTTGCGCAATTGGTAAACGGTCCATTTTAACACGGGTAATGTATCACGAAGCAAATACTGTCCACACTGGCGGAATGTTATGTGATACCATATACTTATACGTTTGTGACTATTACAGTGCCATATATCATAAAGCAAAAAAAGTGGTCCAACTAAAACAACCATATTTCTTTACGTTCTACACAAATATGTAATAAAAAATTGGGGTTCCTATTTAAAAAAAACATAGTTGATATCCGTTTGACCTATGGCAGCGCCATCTAGCGGGCCAACCATAGAACCATCTGGTTTCCCCCTTCAAGCTAGACGAGTTTCGTTCTTTGTAGTTTTATCATTTGATGCTTATTTCGTGAGATATTTGGCCTGGTCACTATCAATGGACCACCCTGTATATAGTAGGCCAATGGGTTTTACTGATGAATCCTTATACAATGAAGGGTGGAACAAAGAAGTTTTTGACTACATATTAGGGACCATATCAAGTGAAAGGGATGACATAACCAGTAAATGTGAAAGTGCAGCTTCCAATGAAGAAATCTATTATTCACGCCAGCCAGGTCAGGCCATTCAATGGAGCTGCAGATGCTGTGCTGCAAATTCCTTTACCACAGGTGGTGTAGAATAAAGTGTCTTGGAGGGCAAAGAGCCCAATGGCTAATAGTGATCAGGATACATGCTACATGCCATATGCCTAATATCGTGGGATAGGTAAACAGTATTTAGTTTCTTTTGTCCCGTTATGTATTTTTATCTTGTTGTTTCTGAATCACAGGGATTTGTACAATTATGTTTTGGGGGTTTGTTTCTTGTTTTGTACTAGATAGGTTAGGAGTTGGTATTATTATTCTATTTGGTAGTTTTTTTTTTTTTTTTTTTTTTTTTTTTTTTTTTTTTTTTTTTCAAATGAGGGAGGGGAAGTGAAGAGAAATTCTTTTCTCTCAGGTGGCATGCCAGGACAAGCAGCTAGGAAGAATTTGGTGAACTTACTGATCCTACACCTCATCCAGCACAAAGTAGTGGGTGGATTGCAGAACCAGCCTCTTGAAACTGGAGTGGTGTTCTCGAGAGAACCAGACATCTTGTTAAGAAATCATCAGCGGGAAGTTAGAATGACTTCCAGTGTGTGGAAAATGAGAAACGGGATGTGTGGGTTGAAAGATACCTTTCTGAAACATCAGAAAGAAGTGCAGGAAAAGGAAATTCTGGCAGAAGTTCAGGAAAAATACAATGGATTACAACTCTCTCATGGCAAACTGTGTGAGCAGTTGAAGCAGATGATTGAGCTGGTGCTGAGAGCACTAGTTCAGAAAAAGAGAGGATGGCCAAATGTGGTCAGGAAACTGTTAAACACAGTGTTTAGGACAGTGGACAATGTAGATATTCAAAATTTGAACAACCATTGGGGCAAGTGCAAGGTGTGGCAGATACTACTAAGGCCAAAGTAAAATGACATATCACAGGTGGAACAGGATGTGCTGAATAATATGACGATGGCACAGGATTTAGCAACAGAATTGCTGTAATACATGCAAAATTTGAAGCAGACAGTAAATAAGGATCTTGGAAGGGATTACAGAACCAACTGAATTTGCTGAATTGGTAAACAGTTGTAGTCAGATTGTTACAGGTTTTGACAGACAGTATAAATGAGCCAGGTTAGAAGAGAACTATGTTGCAGGAAGTTGTTTTTAATGTCATATACGGAAAAAGAAAGTTCAACACTACTGCCACTGTAGCAGTTCCTAGTCAGACTATAGAGAGCACAAAACGACTTTATAACAGAGTTAGAGCATGTAATGGAACAAACTGAAGGCAGTTTGGCATTGTTCTATCACATGTCAGTAGTCAAAGCCAATACAGATTGTGCAAGGTAGCATGTGTCTGTATATTTCCCTTTAGCAGGTGTAATCTACCCCTCCCTTCTTTGTTGTTGCTACTGTCCGCTATGATAAAAGTTTTTTCAGAAGATTTGAGAGGAGTAAGATTTACGATAAACTTTTTACTTACCTTTTCTCACACAGTTGGCTCCAGTTCATCATGTTTAGGAGTCTAATTCTTGAAGGTGAGATTATCACATTTTAGGTTCTCATGATTCAATTAATCTAAATAATTTTGAAGAATGTCTTTGCAGAATTTTTGTTTTCATGATAATGCATTGTCTCACATTTTACTATATCACACTGTCTTCTGAATTTTCACACTAACAAAGCCACAATTACATTGTTAATCCAAAATACAAACATATGTCCAACTACGTCAGAGGCATGCCTACTACTACTTCCCTCTGCAGCAATAACAATGTTCCAAAGGGTTTACAATTTTTCTTGACAAGTGAATTTCTATTAGTTCAGATTATTATTTTATAAATGAATCCAGAAATAAACATAATAAACAGTACTAGGTTGAATAATTAATAATATAAATTTTAAGTGTGCCAAATATTTTGTAATTTCAAATGTTTTTGAAAAAAAAATTAACTGTACATTCAGAGCTAGTACATATTGATTGTAACAATAAAAATAAAGTAACTCCTTTTCATAAATTGCAGTTTGAAATATAACATATTCTGAATAAAATTATATGAAATTTTTCAGAAGAACAGCTGAGATAATACTGACCTGTCCAAAATTTGAAAAATATTTTTGTTATCAACTACTACTGTTGAGGAAAAGTAATGCTAGAGTAGGATATCCCTTTACAATAACCCCCCCCCCCCCCCCCCCCCCTCCTCACAAAATATGGAAACAATGTGTTTACAATATTTTGTGACCTACTATAAGGTTTGCCAGACAGTGTACAAAATGATCCCAAAAGAAAGAATAAAGATGTATAGAAGTATCAGATACATAACACATTACAAAAAAACTTAAGAAAAATGTTGTGGTTGGCAGGAGAGCCAACACCGTGTTACTAGAGGAAGGCGAAAGGCACACGTTTTAGCTCACGCAGGCTGGCGTGGGGTCTGGAACAGGACAAGGAAATTAGAATTTAGAAAAAACGGACGTAGCTGGTGGAATACTTAACTTTAATCCATTAATGGTGAATGTCGCTCTTGATGGTACATGATTCACAGTATCAATACTAACTGGTAATGGCACCTTGCTAGGTCGTAGCAAATGACGTAGCTGAAGGCTATGCTAGCTATCGTCTCGGCAAATGAGAGCGTATT
Organism: Schistocerca serialis cubense; assembly: GCF_023864345.2. NCBI lineage: Eukaryota > Metazoa > Arthropoda > Insecta > Orthoptera > Acrididae > Schistocerca > Schistocerca serialis. Next base: position 395,365,948 of record NC_064638.1, on the reverse strand, counting down.
TTGTCAGTGAACCATCGCTAGCAAAGTCGGTTGTACAACTGGGGCGAGTACTAGGAAGTCTCTCTAGACCTGCCGTGTGGTGGCGCTCGGTCTGCAATCACTGATAGTGGCGACACGCGGGCCCGACGTGTACTAACGGACCGCGGCCGATTTAAAGGCTACCACCTAGCAAGTGTGGTGTCTGGCGGTGACACCACAAAAAATATCTACTCACAAGTCATAATTGATACAAGTATCAGGACATGGAATTCAGATTTTCAGATCTGTGGAACACACTGTCACAAGACAAATAATACAAAGCCAAAACTACAACATTACAACACTAAACTATAGAAATAAGTGCAGAGACAATGTAAATTACTAAAATTAAAAATAGCAAGTTTGCATCCATTAAGTCACACCTTAAAAATCACCAAAAGAGAAGAAAAAAAAATTCAGAGCCTAGGTGTATGATAAATGAGCCGATTCTAAGAACTCACAATGATGGGTACAGACCAAAAGAATATACTCAATCATGAGTAGGAGTATAACACAAAATCAATCAGCCACATAAATCAGAGTATGTAAGGATATGTTGACTCATGAAAGAAGAAGATAATGAAAAAATATTAGGGCCTAAGCTTATGACGTGAGGACCGAACCCATAAATCCAAACCGCGCTGGGTACACGGCAGCAGAAATGTTTTGACACAACAAAATGAATAAAGTTCATAACCATATATCAACAACTTCAATCACATGTAAAGAGTAATTGTAGGAAGTGTCTAGCCTCAATCCATAAGTTGCACACTCTCCTGGAGTACACACACACAGTTGCGATGACCAGGGGTACCCAAAACAGAGTTAAGCATGAGTTTGCCCATAACTCAAGTTCCAATGAGATACAATATTGCAGTATTCACGATAAATACAAGTAATTAGAGTCATAAATAGCTTTGAATGATGACATAATCGAGTAGCTTGAGGACCAAAATCAGTGTGTAAAATCAAAAATGTATACATCTTGTTATACTGTCTACATCGTAAATATCTTCCTCACTATTTGCTAATTGTTCATACAAACTAACCTATGTATGTAAAAGTCTAGAAGATTCATATACAGTTGATTAAAAAAATACATACTGATTGTTGAGATAAGAAAATACATTGAAATTTACGACTACTAACCTAATAATGATTAATCTTATCAGATTCTGATGATTATTTACAAGATGGTTCATAGAACATGCTCTTGAATTTCTTTAAGTTTCCACATAACAAATCATCAGTCATAGAACATCAACCTTTCACAGCATTATTTACCAGTTACATAATGCATTGGGAAGTTAATCCCCCTACTTGAAGAAAGACACATTTGCGTAGAATAACACTGTCCATGTCAGTGATGACTTTTCTAAACAAATAGTTCTGTGAATTCTTCATATAGGATAATTTCTTGACTAACAATTTACAAATTTCAGTCACAACACTGATGTAGTTGATAGATGTTTGAGTACATTACCCAGCACCTATGATATCTTGTAAGTTGATTGGACCAGCACGGGTGCAGGCATACAGGAGTGTGGGAGTGGATCCACCCAGATCTTTCAGTTTCTTCCCTAAATTTCACATCACGCACTCCAATGAATATGTTACTTCTTACCTGGCATTCACATCAAATAACATTGTTTTGTGTACTAAGTATGCTGTTCAATACCTTCCTCACGGCATATGCTCTGCCTATTTATATTGAAAAAATAAGTATACAGGGTTTACGTCAGAATGGATTCAAAGGTGTTCACATATGAAACTTTGATAAACAGAGCTAAATGCAATTATTACCACAACACCCATGACTTTACCCAGAAGAGTTCATGACAAATTGAATTATTCTCTGCAGAGTACATAGGAGTAGTAATAATATTTAACACTAATGGTATTCTAAGATAAGATTTTTTACTAGATTTTGATGGCATTTTCCCATTTCAAATTGTAAAAGGATCTACTCATTTAGTCTCATGGCATATGTATATCAAATTCTAAAGCACAAATCTATTACATTATATAGTTGTATAAACCTGCAAATATAGGTATATTCTCTTCCAATGAGGGGTCAATATGCATCCATGTTCATAGGTCTACTCTTCTATACTAAAAGTTAAAAGTACCTGAGATTTTACCTATCTGCTTTGCTTACCAGTAGCTCCTCTTATCTTTACAATGGACATTTCCACAAAATTCTTACTGTACTTGATCTTGTCTCTAAATTGTTCAGATGTACCACAAATTTGACTACTTGTATAAATCAAATAGTTGCTTTCCCACTAATCAATCTTAATTTTAATGTAAGGACATTCAATATCTGAATCATCTTCTCTGTTGTCAGACACTTCAAGCAAAAGATCACCTTCAAATTCATCAAATGCTACATCCACATTGTCTTCACAGGATTTTATTAACTTTACTGGTATCATAGCATTACTTTGGTTACTCATGTTGTCAGTTAAAGATTGAACACAATCAGTACATTCCATGGCACAACCAACATCACTTGTTACAGAAATAACACAGAACATATTACTGTCAAAATTAAACTTCCTGCTTAGATCCTCTTTCACTTCATTTCACCAATCTAGATCCAAACCCTGCCTAACCATAGCTAACTTATTCCAGAATGCACATTTATCTATGTTATCATCAATCTGGTCCCAAACAAACTTCAAAAAGTTTTCACTTTTATTTTCCAGGCTCACAGATACCTCACCTGTACTGTTTGGATCATTACTCTGCATGACATTAATGAAAAACTGCTTTGACTGGACTGATATTCCTTGACTCTTATGTACATCACACAAATCACTTACCTTATCTGTATTGTCAACATCATTCACAAATAACTCCGAACTTCATTATTCTTAAACTCCACAAATACCTGACACTCATCATCATCATCATAATCATACTCCTCCAAAATTACTTCATCAACAACATCACTAACAGCACAAGTCTCATCCCCATCAAAGTCACTTACCTCATCTACATTCATTTACGATAAGCCACCAGTCTCAGACTTTGCCAAACTCAGTTACTTCACAGCTCTCATTCCCATCTACATCAAAAGTATCATCCAGTTTAGATCCAATACAGTCATCACCTGATTTACATACATCAATAACACTGTTTTCTGAGCAAGAGAAGAAATCATTAGTACGTACTATATCAAAATTCTCACTACTCTCACATTCTGATTTGTGATTAGCGCCTACATCACCATAATTAAACACAGTATCCCAAAACTTAAATGAGAAATCTGATATTCCGTCTATTTGATTTTAGATACATGTGCCACATCATTAAAACTGTTATTATTGTCTAATTGCAAGTGTAGCTTGGGGGTTCTCACCCCAAAACTGTGGACCTTCATTGAGATGAACTGCCATTTCCTCAGTGGTTACTTCTATGATTGTTTCTTCTATTAAAATGTCCATAGTTATCCCCATTATTCCTGTCATACTGATGTTCAAAATTTCTCTCTCTATTGACATTTTTATACAGATAGAAGTTATCATTGTCTCTATTTCTGTAATTACTCCCATTGTGATTTCTATCATTCTGATTATTATGGCACATACTTCTTTCTACTGACCTATCCAACTTGTCAATATATCATAAAAATTGTTCAAGACAATTGTCAGGTTCGTGTACTAAATCCCAGTGCAATCTTTCTGGCAATCTCCTTTTAAGTGCATCAATCAAGGTCATTTCATCAAATGATTTGTGAAGGTGTGCTAATTTTTTACGTTGGTTCTTACAAAACTCTCAAAGTACTGTCCCTATTCCTATAGCTAGGACCATTCAAAAATTCACTTTTGATTCTCCCCTGTTCAGCTTCCAACCAAAATTTATTTAAAAAACTTTTCCCAGAACTTAGATATGTTTCCCATTGGCTCAAATTTAAATTTACCCATGACAGGGCTTCACCTTCAAGACATCTTGTAACAAATTTAATTTTTTTGATTGATATTCATGCCTGACACAAAACTCTCTCTACAGTGGTGCAGAAAATCCACTAGATGTAAATTGGAGGAGGAGGAGGAGATTAGTGTTTAACGTCCCGTCGACAATGAGGTCATGAGAGACGGAGCGCAAGCTCGGGTGAGGGAAGGATGGGGAAGGAAATCGGCCGTGCCCTTTTAAAGGAACCATCCCGGCGATGTAAATTGTCTCATGGAAAACTTTTGATAGGAGTGCTGGACCATTGTTTGCCACGCAGACTTTGGTTCAGACAAATTTCCTGAACTGCTGAAATGTTTCGATCTAAAACTGTTACATTAGTTTGCATATTGTTTTCAACATTTAAAATTTTTGGTTTAAACTGGCAATATTTTGTTTCACTTTTCCCACTATGGCCTTCTGTTCAACTCTGATGACATCAACATTCTTTAAATGTTTTGCTGACTCAGCTACACACTCATTTTCCAAAACAATAAATCTGTTTTGTAAAACATCAACTTTTTCATTCACACTTTTTAACCCTCTGACAACCCACTTTTTGTTTAATTTTATCCATATTTCACAGTTTCAAATGTGACTGTGTTCAATACACTGGGGGTATGAATTAAAAAATGCCTTCAATCTCAACTTTTTGTGTTTTATTAAGTACAAGATGCATTTCGGACCCTATGGGTCCAACGTCAGGTGTAATTTGTTTTAATACATGCTCTATTTTTTTCTCTTGAATGAGGTGAAATGCATATTCCTGTCAGGAAAAGGTTCGATGCCAGGTTATGAATTTTGTAATTCAAATGCGCAAAATATGTGTGAAATAGTGGAAAAGATGAACAGTGTTTTAGCACCAGTATATTATTTTCAGGTACTTAATAAAACATGAAAAGTTGGGACTGAAGGCATTTTTTAAATTCATATCCCCCTGTGAACCCATTTTTTACCTCTGAAACTTGATTACTAAGTCAGTCCATATGATCTTCTACTTTGTCTAATTCGCTATTGTTGTCTGTCTTTTTTTCCTCTATTTGTTCCAAAATTAACTGTAAAATATCAGTTTTTACTGTTTCTTTACTGGCTGTGATTTCACTCGGCTTGGACATGTTCTGACTGGATCCTACAGACTTCATTTCTACATCACTCCTACCCTTGTCCCTATTCATTTTGTTAACAAGCACACGAGTCCACAAACAAATTAACTTCACAAATACTTGTACTTATGTTTTCTTTTTGATGTCCCTAGTTGTAGTTGTAAAGTCCTCTTCCATACAATCCGGTCTGTCATTACTGATAGTACATTGTCTCTGTTGGTATGATTTGCTTTGTTGGAGAGCCTTTGGTTTTTTTGTTTCATGTGATCAGAAATGTATTCATACACAAATTGTCAATTAAATAAATCACTATCTGTTCTTTTCTGCAACAGACAAAAGTTTGTTATTAGTCAATTAATCCTGGACAGCGCCCACACTTGTAATCCACCCCTCCCTTCTTTGTTGTCACTACTGTCCTCAATGGTAAAGTTTTTTCAGAAGGTTTGAGAGGAGTAAGCTTTACATTAAACTTTTTACTTATATTTTCTCACATAGTTATCTAGGTGTCTAATTCTTGAAGCTGAAATTCTCACATTTTAGGCTCTCATAGTTCAATTGATCTAAATAATTTCGAAGAATTTCTTTGCAGAATTTTTGTTTTCACAATAATGTATTGTCTCACATTTTACTATATTACACTGTCTTTTGAATTTTCACACTAATATAGCTGATATTACGTTGTTCGTCCAAAATACAAAAATAGGTCCGATCACATCAGAGGCATGCTTACTGCTACTGCACTCTGCGGTAATAACAGTATTCCTAAGGGTTTAGTTTTTCTTGACAAATGATTTCTGTTAGTTTAGATTATTATTTTATAAATTAATCCAGAAATAAACATAATAAACAGTACTACACTGCGTAATTAATAATTTAAGTGTGCCAAATATTTTGTAATTTAAAATATTTCTAAAGAAAAAAAATTAACTGTACATTCAGAGCTAGTACATATTGATTGTAACAATAAAAATAAAGTAACTCCTTTTCATAAATTGCAGTTTGAAATATAACATATTCTGAATAAAATTATATGAAATTTTTCAGAAGAACAGCTGAGATAATACTGACCTGTCCAAAATTTGAAAAATATCTGATTACTACTGTGAAGAAAAGTAATGCTAGATGAGGATGCCCCTTAACATAGGCTTGAACACTCTGTATTAATGTCATACTGTGCACTCTTACCTAGTGAAATGTGGTGCATAAGGAAAGTGGATACATGTACAAATCAGCGACGTGTAAATAATCTTGGAAAACAGGGAAATTTATACTCAAATCTCCTTGGAAGAGCTGTGGGGTTGCTGGCAAAAGAGTATCACTGTCTGTACAATAAGACTGGTCTGGACTGACACAAAGGCATGTGACGTGAAGTTGTTCCTGGGGAAATCTGAAGCAACAGTGTGTCGGACAGAAGTGCTCATGCTGTATCCACATTTTCAGAGAAAGGGCACACATTGGGTTAATTAGGGATTCACTCTGTAGGCTACAATTCTGAAATGTTACAAGAAGGGGAAGCTGCAGTGAATGATTAAAATGGAGCTAAGGGAGAGTGGCATCCTTCCAGCCGCAATTATTTGTATGACAATGACTGAATTGACACACCCTTTGCCAGTTTGGCTAGAGAAGCTGATGGAGATATTTCCAGTTCAGAACTTGACCCTTTGGACAATATCTTACATCTGATGCAGCAGTTCTGATTGCTATTTGTGTAATTTGCATTTTTTGTAAGCAAAAGACTAAACAGCGCCCAGAATTACTTGTGCATTAGTTACCTGTTGCCTGGTTTAGTAATGTGACAGGAAGTAATACTGAATAAGCAAGTTGAATCAAAGGTCTATGCGTTAGTAAATAAAGGGCAAAAAGTCATCTGGGAATTCGTCTAATAGATTAAGGAATTATGTGTAAGGCCGGTATTACACTATCAAATTTCTTTGTCCAATATCTTTGTCCAAAATCTTTGTCAAAGATTTTTGATGGTGTAATAGGGACTTTGTCAAATGTCGTCCAATATTTGATCAAATCTAGGGCTGCGCTGTAAATTTGATCAAAGAAATCGCTTGTCTTCTGTTCACATTTCACTGCAATGTGACATGTTACCATATGGAGCGCTAACATCGCTGCAGCGTTCTGTCGTCTGTAGTGTTTTTATAACCATTGCCGGTAAATACAATTGGTGTGTGCCAACAACTACAGAATTAATAGAGATGTCTGAAGCTGATGAGGCGCTTTACAACGTGAGGCACCCTGAATACAAAAATAGATTAAGAAGATTGAAGACCTAACCTAACCTAACATAACCCTCTCCTGTAGCAAGGAATCGGAGTGTTATAATGAGCCTGTCTTCTGAAGATGTAGCAGTTCTTAAGTGAAAATTGTGCTTTGTGATATGAGGACACACTTCATTGAGCAAATACAGAAATGTATGCTCATCCATTCTTAAGTAATTGATGTACGACTTGACGTCTTCCACTGTAATCTCACGTAACAAGTTTTGTTGAATGCTTTTATCGTGTCGTCGTAAAACCCACGGCTTCACCCAGATTAGATTAGTTTTTCGTTCCATAGATCCATGCTGAGGAGATCCTCGTGGATGTGGAACATGTCGATTTTTTTTAAGCTGAAATAAAAATACTAATAGTATGTTTCTATTAAAAATTTCGCCAATGGAATAGAAGGAGTTGGCCAGTAGTAAGTCTTTCAGGCTCCTTTTAAACTGATCTTTATTTCTAACTAAATTTTTTATGTTTCCTGGCAAATTATTGAAGATGAGTGTTCCTGAGTAGTGGACCCCTTTTTGAACTAAAGTAAGTGCTTTTAAGTCCTTGTGCAGATCATTTTTGTTCCTGGTATTGTATGTATGAACTGAGTTGTTTGTTGGAAAAAGAGATATATTATTTACGACAAATTTTATTAAGAAGTAAATATACTGAGAGGCAGTAGTTAGTATACCCAGTTCTTTGAAGAGGTTTCTGCAGGAGGTCCGTGAATTTACTCCACAAATAATACGTATTACACGCTTTTGGACCTTGAAAACTTTTGTTTGACTTCAAGATTTATCCCAAAATATTATCCCATATGACATTATGGAATGAAAGTATGCAAGCTTTTTCATTTTTATGTTGCCTATGTCTGCTAACACTCGAATTGCAAATACAGATTTGTTAAGGCGTTTCTGCAGTTCGATGGTGTGCTCCTCCCAACTGAATTTATTATCAAGTTGTAATCCCAGGACTTTTAAGACTGTCAACCTCGTATGTATGGTTCCATTTTTTCCCCCCACTTCTTTTCCGCATGTGCACACAATGCAATTGGAGTACGTAGAACTGCTGCGGTTAATAACAAGTTGTTGTCAGCCATCTTGAACTTTGACGAAAAATTTGATGACAGTGTAATACCCCTTGTAGCGCTACGTCAAAGATCTTTGTCAAATATATTTGACGGAATATTTGATCACATCTTTGATCAAATCTTTGACAAAGAAATTTGATAGTGTAATACCGGCCTAAGAGATTATGCTTTGTGGAATTAACTTTAATTAGAGGAAAGAGATACCCAACAATGGGCAAATTAATTATAAAGATGCGAAAATGTGCATTAGTTAGTAAGAGGGAGGATCTGAGTGCAAAAATTCAGGATGAATTTTATAAAGAATGTGGGAATGCTGCACACCAAAATACACACATCAAAAAAAGTAGATCCCTCAGAGTGGTAGCTGGGCCAGTCGTCCACGAACAGCTCTTTTCAGTCCATCCCAGGCATGTTCGATGGGGTTCATGTCCGGATAACACACTGGCTAGTCTAGTTGAGTGATGTCGTTATCCTGAAGGAAGTCATTCACAAGATGTGCATGAGGGGGGCGCGAATTGTCATCCCTAAAGACGAATGTCGCCAATATGCTGCCGATATGGTTGCACTATCGGTCGGAGGATGGCATTCACATATTGTACAGCCGTTATGGTTCCTTCCATGACAACCAGCGCATATGTTGGCACCACATAATGCCACCCCAAAACATCAGGGAGCCTCCACCTTGCTGCACTTGCTGGACAGCGTGTCTAAGGCGTTCAGCCTGACTGGGTTGCCTCCAAACACATTTCCGAAGATTGTCTTTTTGAAGGCGTTATGTGACACTCATTGGTGAAGAGAACATGATGCCAATCCTGATCGGTCCATTCGGCATGTTGTTAGGCCCATCTGTACCGTGCTGCATGGTATCGTGTCATTGCAAAGATGGACCTCGCCATGAACGTCGGGAGTGAAGTTGCACATCATGCAGCCTATTGTGCACAGTTTGAGTCGTAACACGATGTCCTGTGGCTGCATGAAAAGCATTATTCAACATGATGGCATTGCTGTCAGGGTTACTCTGAGCCATAATTTGTAGATAGCGGTCATCCACTGCAGTAGTAGCCCTTGGGCAGCTTGAGCGAGGCATGTCATCAACAGTTCCTGTCTCTCTGTATCTCCACCACGTCCAAACAACATTGCTTTGGTTCACTCTGAGACGCGTGAACACTTGCCTTGTTGAGAGCCCTTCCTGGCACAAAGTAACAATGCACACACTATCAAACCACAGAACTGACCGTCTAGGCATGGTTGGATTACCTCCTTCCTGGTGGAATGACTGGAACTGATCAGCTGTCGGACCCCTTCCATCTAATAGGCGCTGCTCATGCATGGTTGTTTCCATCTTTGGGCAGGTTTAGTGACTTCTCTGAACAGTCAAAGGGACTGTGTCTGTGATACAATATCCACAGTCAATGTCTATGTCGGGATTTCTGGGAACCGGGCTGATGCAAAAATTTTTTTTATGTGTGTAGTATTAGAGTGAAGAATGAAATTTTTGGGCTGTCTGGAAAGATGTCCAGGTGTAGTGTGCTTGTCCAGTACACAGCAGTTGCATAATGAGTATAAACACTTAGGGGTACCAGAACACAAACAAGCAAGGAGCGCATTGCCTCAGACTGTGCGTGTGTGTGTGTGTGTGTGTGTGTGTGTGTGTGAGAGAGAGAGAGAGAGAGAGAGAGAGAGAGAGAGAGAGAGAGAGCATCAGGAACAATGATTCAGCCTGCTTGGTGCCTGAGTGTCATGTTCTCATCACCACTAATGCACAAGTTGCCAAAGTGGAATCAAATAAAAAGCCTTGTATTAGGCATGAACAATCCCAGATGGTTCTGCCACCCCAATAATGCCATTTCATTGGAACAGCATGACATCATTGCAAAGGAGACATAACAATGTTCTGTAAATGCGGCGGCATGAAGTAACTACACCTAAAGACTATGCAAGAACACCTTTCAGGCTGCAAACCATGCATGAAAACCACTCTGAAGCTCTGAAACGGAACATCAGTCCAATGGAGAATATTGTGACAGGCTCGAATATTGGAGCACATTTGGTCAACCATACAGGGGGTATCACATAATTGGCTATTATAAACCATCCCTTTCCTTCCACTCAATGCTCAGAATCTTGTCATTCCATCTGCGCCACTGAGACAAATGGAAGGCCAGCTCCAAAGTTGCTGAATGACATGTTGACATACGACGAAGTGTTGGCAGCTGCTATCAGTCTGGGTCTACTTCTACGAGTTTGCATCCTTCCATCTGTGGCAGAGAAACTTCAGTTCTGTGAGCTGCCATTCCTGGCAATCACAATAGTGACTTCGTGAAGGTGAGGGGTGGGCAGATCTTCTGTGGATGAAGAAGTGATTTGTTCAAATGCAAGCTACTCGACTTGGGAGCAGGGTGCCTTGTGCCACCACTCCTTGTGTGTGTACCAACTTACTGGCTGAACAATGGGACTGCCCCTTAAGCTATTCTCTACCTCACTGGTAGGACTTCGCCTTCCCACCATCATGACAACTGCATCAGGGGTCAGATTTCTGAAGGCAAGCCTAAGCACAACTGCACTCATTGAGTGTGCTGAGGCTTTGGCAGACGCCCGTAGTCATGGTAGGCTGTGGAGACAAGTCAACCACCATTCCAAAGACTGCAGATTCCACTATGAGCAGTGATGTGCCACTCAGCACATTCCTGTAAAGTGGATGCAGAATGGCTGCAACCAGGCCATGCTGAGGAGTAGACTGAACCACTGTAAAACTTTCAGCAATAAAAATATATATATTGTAGAACCAGTTGCTGGTACCTCCAAAAATGCTGTTACACCTGGTAAAACCATTTTTATCAACAAAAGTATAGTTTCACAGAGAACACTTGGGTTTTGACAATATATTTCAGGCAAGTGCCATAAGAATGGCTGGTGTGGGGAGGAATGGAAGGGGAGGTAGACAAAGCCCCACAATTTTTTTTTGAGACATTGTGATCAGTGAGAGACATTGTGTTGTTACCTATAACCGAACCAAATTGCAGTTCTGTCTGATTATTAATTACAGAGAAATTAAAAATTGAGCAAAGAAAATTGAAGGGTTTTATCCCAAAAAAGGGGGTAAAGCCCCATAGTGTGTGTCAGTGCCCCATTTGATAGAAATGTAGATGAAAAAGTATGACTGGATAATAAAAATACTTGAAGTAACCATTTGCAACATTGTATTATTGTAGCCAAATTAACCAACACAATATTTAACTTAAATATCTCATGCATTTGAACATTAGCCTTAAAAATACTTGTACAAAAATAATACTTTCTTCTGCAAGAGAGGATTAGTAGGTTAATCTGAAAGACAATAGATAGCCTAACTATAAAGAAAGAGTGCAATGAATGAGGCCAAGCTATGAACTAGTAAATAGCGTTCTTTATTGGGTCATCTGTGGAAGTTTTTTAACATGCCTTCACAGGCTTCTTCTTGGTATAGAGAAATTATCTTGGCCACAGAGAGCTGGAATGAGTTTTTGGCGTTTCCCTGCACTTTCACTACAGCAAAATCATTGACTGATATGGGCATCTGATTCTTCCTTGAAGTCCCAGGCTCTTTTTCCTCGTCTTTGGGTACTTCTTCACCGAATGGTAAGTCCATATCTATATCTGAGCTACTGTCATGAACTGAGAAATCTGAATCTGACTGGCTGTTTTCTTCCTTTTTTTGATATTGATGCAGTGAAATCTAGCATACATCATTTTGTTTCCATGGCACACACTTTTTTTCTTTCTTTGGCATGCCTTTCCATCTCAGTAACAAGCTTTTCTTTTCTCTTCGATTCTTCTTCCGTTTGTTCTTTATTGGATATCAACATTAGAAGCACAAATTTCAATGCTTTGTCAGAATTTTCCCTCTTAGTCTTCATTTTAGGTAGTGAAATTATATCTTCAGGTGAGATATTCTCATACAGTTGAATGTCATTTTTGTGGGGGTTATCACTGAAGAACTGTTATTGCACTGTTGTAATTTGTTCTCTTGTGCTGTTATGATAACAGGAGAAGTGGCTGGTCCCAGATCAGGAGAAATTTCCTCCAAAACTGCTCGCTCAGTCACATTGTTTTCAGCATCAGAATCATATGTGTTATCAAATATGGTTATTAGATCATTTCTGTTGCAACCATCTTCTAGCAGCTCTGGTCAGTAACCTCTGATGCCAAAAAGTCAGCATCTGTACAGATTTTTGGGGGTCAAAGGGAATAGTGCCTGTGATTTGAAACCTTGAGCATCATTTGGAATGGCCCTGGCTTTTTCTAAAGCAATTTTGGAAGTTGCGACAGTTCTGTAAATGTCAAAGGTCTGACCTGGATTAGAAACATCCCACGAATAAATAGCAGCATCATAATAACCCTGAGAGTGGATCTAGTTGTTTTTTGTGACTGTTGTGATGTGACAACATGAGTAGATAGACATACTTTGATTTTGGTAAAGCAATTACCTCTAGGCTTTTATGGGAAACATGATGGTCAAGGATAAGTAGGACTGACTTTTCAGTATTTGGGCTGGCGAGCATGATGAAATGTTCCAACTATTTGATGAAGAAGTAGGATAGAATGTAGTGTCCAAGTGCACCTACAGTACACATGTTGATGACAGTTTGGCCCTGCTCAGCTGCAACAATTTTGGCCATTTATCCTCTTGCTTTGGGAGCAACGTGTAAAGGAAGTTTGTTCGGAACCATCTGGATACCAGGTTTGTCCATATTATATATTCACTTGGAATGAACTTAATTTTTTTCAAATAAGACCCCAACTTGTCAAAATAAGCTGAGACCTGTTGAAACCCCTGGTTCTGGTGATGCTGGCTTTTCATGGGACTTGCAGAGACAACCTGTTCCTCTTCATAAATTTATGGGTAAAATCCTTGAGAGAGAGTTGGGATTTATAACAAATTTGAGAATTTATTTTGCTTTTCTCTAGACATTTAAAAAGAAGAAACTTTAGAGATTTCAAAGCGAGGCCATCAAAATCTCTGGTCGAGTGCAACACTATGACTCATTAACTCTTCTCTTGACCTGTAGTAAAAATTGGTCAAAATCGGCCGAGTTTGACATCTCTCCTTTCTTCAGTCTGTCCCTCAGTGTGCTCTTGTGGAAATCAGTGTGAATGGCTGCCTTATGAATTGAAGAGCCTATTGTAATTACGTTGCGAACCTCATTGAGCTTGAGCTCCATCGTAGTTCTAAATTCTGTTTCTCTTTTGTAGATCCTAAACCATAAAATTAAATATAAATGTATAAAAATTATAATTATTATAAATTAAAAGTTTTTAATTGAAATAATTATAAAACATAAATAAAAAATATAAAATTCTTCCCGGAATTAAAACTTCATGAGTAGGTAACCACTACCAAATAACTTTTAAAAGAGAGTAAACTGCATGAAGTACACTTTAAATGTAAATGTTAATAAAACAGTGAAAAATGACAATTTTAGGCTGAGTGGGGGAAATCTTTGCAGCTCCATTAATTCATGCAGGGATTTGCACCATTTCATCATATTCGGAAAAATGATCCATGGTGATTTTGGCGACCAACTGGAAGAATTATTTCCAGGCGGAAGTGAAACTTAAATGCACTAGTGTCAATGAGTAACTTGTGTTTTCTTTATGTCAAATCTTACATTATACAGTGTTCAAGTGAAATATCAGGAGAGTTATACATAAATAGAGTAAAACATATTTACCTTGTTTTCCCATCTGTGGAGCGACCTGCCATGGAACAATAAGTTACAATAAGACGAACTGCCACCTGGTGTTGCTTGACCCCCAGCTACCTTATGCTTTACAAATACATAAACTCTGTCTTCATGAACATCATGCTTACAATATTGACACTTATACTGGAAAAATACAACAACAATTGGGAAAACACATTTGCGTGATGCAATGAGATTAGTTAAAGGATTAATATTTGAGGGCTGTAGATTATATCTATATCTCAATTACATGGATATCTCTTGGTGCCCAAAGAATTTTTGCAAAAACATTGTGTTACTTTCAAAATAAATAACAAATTTCTACCTCCACAAGCAAAACAAAATGGAGAAACAAGATACTTGAAAATCACAGTGGCATTAAATTCTTGAAATTGACTGACGAAGGACCAATTCAGCAAACTACTTTCGAGAGTCACATGTGTGTAACTATTTAAGGGACAAAATATAAACTGAAGCCTGATGCTGCTTTTGTTTATAATAAGGGTAAATGAGGTGTTGATATCTCCAATCAACTGATCTACATCTACATCTACATTTATACTCCGCAAGCCACCCAACGGTGTGTGGCGGAGGGCACTTTACGTACCACTGTCATTACCTCCCTTTCCTGTTCCAGTCGCGTATGGTTCGCGGGAAGAACGACTGTCTGAAAGCCTCCGTGCGCGCTCTAATCTCTTTAATTTTACATTCGTGATCTCCTCAGGAGGTATAAGTAGGGGGAAGCAATATATTCGATACCTCATCCAGAAACGCACCCTCTTGAAACCTGGACAGCAAGCTACACCGCGATGCAGAGCGCCTCTCTTGCAGAGTCTGCCACTTGAGTTTGTTAAACATCTCCGTAACGCTATCACGGTTACCAAATAACCCTGTGACGAAACGCGCCGCTCTTCTTTGGATCTTCTCTATCTCCTCCATCAACCCGATCTGGTACGGATCCCACACTGATGAGCAATACTCAAGTATAGGTCGAATGAGTGTTTTGTAAGCGACCACCTTTGTTGATGGACTACATTTTCTAAGGGCTCTCCCAATGAATCTGAACCTGGTACCCGCCTTACCAACAATTAATTTTATATGATCATTCCACTTCAAATCGTTCTGCATGCATACTCCCAGATATTTTACAGAAGTAACTGCTACCAGTGTTTGTTCCGCTATCATATAATCATACAATAAAGGATCCTTCTTTCTATGTATTCGCAAATACATTACATTTGTCTATGTTAAGGGTCAGTTGCCACTCCCTGCACCAAGTGCCTATTCGCTGCAGATCTTCCTGCATTTCGCTACAATTTTCTAATGCTGCAACTTCTCTGTATACTACAGCATCATCCGCGAAAAGCCGCATGGAACTTCCAACACTATCTACTAGGTCATTTATATATATTGTGAAAATCAATGGTCCCAAAGCACTCCCCTGTGGCACGCCAGAGGTTACTTTAACGTCTGTAGACATCTCTCCATTGATAACAACATGCTGTGTTCTGTTTGCTAAAAACTCTTCAATCCAGCCACAAAGCTGGTCTGATATTCCGTAGGCTCTTACTTTGTTTATCAGGCGACAGTGTGGAACTGTATCGAACGCCTTCCGGAAGTCAAGAAAAATAGCATCTACCTGGGAGCCTGTATCTAATATTTTCTGGGTCTCATGAACAAATAAAGCGAGTTGGGTCTCACACAATCGCTGTTTCCGGAATCCATGTTGATTCCTACATAGTAGATTCTGGGTTTCCAAAAACGACATGATACTCGAGCAAAAAACATGTTCTAAAATTCTACAACAGATCGACGTCAGAGATATAGGTCTATAGATTTGCGCATCTGCTCGATGACCCTTCTTGAAGACTGGGACTACCTGTGCTCTTTTCCAATCATTTGGAACCTTCCGTTCCTCTAGAGACTTGCGGTACACGGCTGTTAGAAGGGGGGCAAGTTCTTTCGTGTACTCTGTGTAGAATCGAATTGGTATCCCGTCAGGTCCAGTGGACTTTCCTCTGTTGAGTGATTCCAGTTGCTTTTCTATTCCTTGGACACTTATTTCGATGTCAGCCATTTTTTCGTTTGTGCGAGGATTTAGAGAAGGAACTGCAGTGCGGTCTTCCTCTGTGAAACAGCTTTGGAAAAAGGTGTTTAGTATTTCAGCTTTACGCGTGTCATCCTCTGTTTCAATGCCTTCATCATCCCGGAGTGTCTGGATATGCTGTTTTGAGCCACTTACTGATTTAACATAAGACCAGAACTTCCTAGGATTTTCTGTCAAGTCGGTACATAGGATTTTACTTTTGAATTCACTGAACGCTTCACGCATAGCCCTCCTTACGCTAACTTTGACATCGTTTAGCTTCTGTTTGTCTGAGAGGTTTTGGCTGCGTTTAAACTTGGAGTGAAGCTCTCTTTGCTTTCGCAGTAGTTTCCTAACTTTGTTGTTGTACCATGGCAGGTTTTTCCTGTCCCTCACAGTTTTACACGGCACGTACCTGTCTAAAACGCATTTTATGATTGCCTTGAACTTTTTCCATAAACACTCAACATTGTCAGTGTCAGAACAGAAATTTTCGTTTTGATCTGTTAGGTAGTCTGAAATCTGCCTTCTATTACTCTTGCTAAACAGATAAACCTTCCTCCCTTTTTTTATATTCCTATTAACTTCCATATTCAGGGATGCTGCAACGGCCTTATGATCACTGATTCCCTGTTCTGCACATACAGAGTCGAAAAGTTCGGGTCTGTTTGTTATCAGTAGGTCCAAGATGTTATCTCCACGAGTCGGTTCTCTGTTTAATTGCTCGAGGTAATTTTCGGATAGTGCACTCAGGATAATGTCACTCGATACTCTGTCCCTACCACGCGTCCTAAACATCTGAGTGTCCCAGTCTATATCTGGTAAATAGAAATCTCCACCTAAGACTATAACATGCTGAGAAAATTTATGTGAAATGTATTCCAAATTTTCTCTCAGTTCTTCTGCCACTAATGCTGCTGAGTCGGGAGGTCGGTAAAAGGAGCCAATTATTAACCTAGCTCGGTTGTTGAGTGTAGCCTCCACCCATAATAATTCACAGGAACTATCCACTTCTACTTCACTACAGGATAAACTACTACTAACAGCGACGAACACTCCACCACCGGTTGCATGCAATCTATCCTTTCTAATCACCGTCTGTACCTTTGTAAAAATTTCGGCAGAATTTATCTCTGGATTCAGCCAGCTTTCTGTACCTATAACGATTTCAGCTTCGGTGCTTTCTATCAGCGCTTGAAGTTCCGGTACTTTACCAACGCAGCTTCGACAGTTTACAATTACAATACCGATTGCTGCTTGGTCCCCGCATGTCCTGACTTTGCCCCGCACCCGTTGAGGCTGTTGCCCTTTCTGTACTTGCCCAAGGCCATCTAACCTAAAAAACCGCCCAACCCACGCCACACAACCCCTGCTACCCGTGTAGCCACTTGTTGCGTGTAGTTGACTCCTGACCTATCCAGCGGAACCTGAAACGCCACCACCCTATGGCGCAAGTCGAGGAATCTGCAGCCCACACGGTTGCAGAACCGTCTCAGCCTCTGATTCAGACCATCCACTCGGCTCTGTACCAAAGGTCCGCAGTCAGTCCTGTCGACGATGCTGCAGATGGTGAGCTCTGCTTTCATCCCGCTAGCGAGACTGGCAGTCTTCACCAAATCAGATAGCAGCCGGAAGCCAGAGAGGATTTCCTCCAATCCATAGCAACACACATCATTGGTGCCGACATGAGCGACCACCTGCAGATGGGTGCACCCTGTACCCTTCATGGCATCCGGAAGGACCGTTTCCACATCTGGAATGACTCCCCCAGGTATGCACACGGAGTGCACATTGGTTTTCTTCCCCTCTCTTGCTGCCATATCCCTAAGGGGCCCCATTACGCGCCTGATGTTGGAGCTCCCAACTACCAGTAAGCCCACCCTCTGCGACTGCCCGGATCTTGCAGACTGAGGGGCAACCTCTGGAACAGGACAAGCAACCATGTCAGGCCGAAGATCAGTATCAGCCTGAGCCAGAGCCTGAAACCGGTTCGTCAGACAAACTGGAGAGGCCTTCCGTTCAGCCCTTCGGAATGTCTTTCACCCCCTGCCACACCTTGAGACGACCTCCCACTCTACCACAGGTGAGGGATCAGCCTCAATGCGGGCAGTATCCCGGGCAACCACAGTCGTAGTCCGATCGGGGGATGCGTGTGACGAGCTGGCCATCCCCGACAAACCCCCATCCGGACCCCCACAGTGATGCCCATTGGCAACAGCCTCAAGCTGTGTGACCGAAGCCAACACTGCCTGAAGCTGGGAGCGAAGGGATGCCAACTCAGCCTGCATCCGAACACAGCAGTTGCAGTCCCTATCCATGCTAAAAACTGTTGTGCAAAGAACGTCTGAACTAAACTACAGAGAGCGCAAACAAATCGTCACAAAATTTAAATGGTTATTAAAATACAAGATTGCCTAGTAAATGCAGTAATGCTGCTACTTGCGCACTGCTGACACACTGCTCGGCAGCGGAAGGAGACTACGTGATTTTACACTATTCAGGTACTAAAACGTGACGCTACAACTCTCAAATACTATAATACGCCCGAAATTTATGAATTAAACAATGCAAGTACCAAAAACACGCAAAGAAATTAAGAATTAAACTATGTAACAAATGAGTGAGCTAGGAGTATACGACTTGCTGCTGCAGCTGCTTATCCAACGGCGGCAGGGAGCACACTGATATCTTACTTCAGTTGATAACAGAAAATCGTTAAGTGCCACAGAACAATTATTACACACTTAATATGTCGTACCTGATTAATAAATGCTTGGTATATAAATCAAAGATGAGGGTAATAAATAAATGTATTAGTTTTACAATTTTGAGGACAAATTGTTAATCACCTTTTGACCAATGTTCACTACACAGAACAAGGGGATGCACAAAAATAAATACCCTCAAAAAAAAGTTTTACATGATCCTGAATCACATACAGAGCCTGCATGAAAATCAAGAACAAGATGAAAGGAATGTTACAAATGATTATATATATATATATATATATATTTTTTTAAAAAAGTGGAGATTATGCTACAAGTAAAGTGAAAAATGATGTATTGCAATCATTTGAAATGCTTTCAGAAATTGAATAGCAAACATTTACAATAAGTTAAGCTTGTAATATTGAATTATTATGTTTTTACAATCAATTTTTGTTAGTTCCATTTAGAATGTTACACTTAAGTTATGTTTATAATATACAGGCGAAATGAAATAACTCTTACTTTTTCAATTTATATATGTTAAAATTCCATTACTCAAATTCTCAATTATATTGCAATTTCTTATAGTTTGGTTTTTCCACTGTTTGATGGAACATTCAAATGTGAGCTACCACTGGTACAAGCTGCCAGGTGGGAGACTTCTGTGTGGTCACTAGTGGTAAGTGCAGCCTGATGGGGTACATCTCAGCAACATAATCAATATTACTGTAAACTGGGGTGATTAGAGACTCAGGTGTGAATAGGGGTAGCAGTTCAGGAAAAAGTTTTATGTGTTACTAACGCAACGAAAAATCATTTGTCTGTAGTGAGATCTGATGTCCGAAACACCTTATGAGTTTGTTTCTCTGAAATGCTTGGTTACTATCATCTTTGACTTATTTCATAAGTTGGCAGCCTTGTTCAAACTCGTCATCTGTTGTTGCCATCTGAAGAAAGTGGAGAAGGCAGCAATGGCACTGTTAATGGCAGCCTGGTTGAATTCTTAAAGCATCAAAGGTGGCCTCATGATAATTTGCCAAAACCAGGTAGAAAAAGGAAACTGAACTGAAGGAAACCTGGCAGGAGTGTTCATGCACAAGACATGTCGAATTCAGTGAATGAATCAGAAGAAGATAGTGATGGTGACAACAGTGATCACAGTTATGAAGAGAGAGAAGACTCCAGACCTATATCTACATCTACATTTACACCAAACGGTGCGTGGTGGAGTGTATCTCATACCACAACTAGCATCTTCTCTCCCTGTTCCACTCCCAAACAAAATGAGGGAAAAATGACTGCCTATATGCCTCTGTATGAGCCCTAATCTCTCTTATCTTATCTTTGTGGTCTTTCTGCGAAATGTAAGTTGGCGGCAGTAAAATTGTACTGCAGTCAGCGTCAAATGCTGGTTCTCTAAATTTACTCAGTAGCGATTCGTGAAAAGAACACCTCCTTTCCTCTAGAGACTCCCACCCAAGTTCCTGAAGCATTTCCGTAACACTCGCATGATGTTCAAACCTACCAGTAACAAATCTAGCAGCCCCCCTCTGAATTGCTTCTATATCCTCCCTCAATCCGACCTGATAGGGATCCCAAACGCTCGAGCAGTACTCAAGAATAGGTCGTATTAGTGTTTTATAAACTGACTCCTTTGCAGATGAACCACATCTTCCCAAAATTCTACCAATGAACCGAAGACGACTATCCACCTTCCCTACAACTGCCATTACATGCTTGTCCCACTTCACATCGCTCTGCAATGTTACGCTCAAATATTTAATCGATGTGACTGTGTCAAGCACTACACTACTAATGGAGTATTCAAACATTACAGGATTCTTTTTCCTATTCCTCTGCATTAGTTTACATTTATCTATCTTTAGAGTTAGCTGCCATTCTTTACACCAATCACAAATCCTGTCCAAGTCATCTTGTATCCTCCTACAGTCACTCAACGACGACACCTTCCCGTACACCACAGCATCATTAACAAACAGCCGCACATTGCTATCCACCCTATCCAAAATATCATTCATGTAGATAGAAAACAACAGTGGACCTACCACACTTCCCTGAGATGATACCCTCACCTCCAATGAACACTCACCATCGAGGACAACGCACTGGGTTCTATTACTTAAGAGATCTTCGAGCCACTCACATACTTGGAAACCAATCCCATATGGTCGTTCCTTAGTTAGGAGTCTGCAGTGGGGCACCGAGTCAAACGCTTTCCAGAAGTCAAGGAATAAGGCATCCGTCTGATACCCTTCATCCATGGTTCGCAAGATATCATGCGAAAAAAGGGGCGAGTTGCGTTTCTCAGGAGCGATGCTTTCTAAAGCCATGCTGATGCATGGACAGCAACTTCTCTTTCTCAAGGAAATTCATTATATTCGAACTGAGAATATGTTTGAGAATCCTGCAACAAACCAATGTTAAGGATATTGGTCTTTAACTTTGAGGATCCGTCCTTCTACCCTTCTTTTATACAGGCGTCACCTGCACCTTTTTTCCAGTCACCCGGGACTTTATGTTGGGCTACAGATTCGCGATAAACGCAAGCTAAGTAAGGAGCCACTGCAGTAGAGTACTCCCTGTAAAACCAAATTGGAATCCCATCAAGACCTGGCAATTTATTTATTTTCAATCCATTCAGCTGCTTCACAACCCCAGTGATGTCTATCACTATGTCCTCCATACGGGAATCTGTACAAGACTCAAACAGCGGTATGTATGTACGATTCTCCTGCGTGAAAGATTTCGCAAATGCTAAATTTAAAATTTCAGCTTTCGTTTTGTTGTCTTCCGTTGCCAGGCCAGACTGATCAGTGAGTGACTGGATGGAAGCCTTTGACCCACTTACCGATTTTAGGCAAGACCAAAATTTCCTTGGGTTTTCAGCAAGATCTTTTGCTAAGGTATGACGGTGGTAGTGGTTGAATGCTTCGTGCATTGCTCATTTTACAGCAGCACGAATCTCTAACAACTTTTGCCTGTCCTCATTCTCCCGATCTTTCTTGTACCGCGAGTGCAACTGCCTTTGCTTCCTAAGCATTCTCCGAATTGTGCTGTTAAACCACGGTGGGTCTTTTCTGTCCATAACCCACTTTTTGGCACATACTTGTTCAATATGTGATTTACAATGTGTTTAAAATTTGCCCATAATTCTTCCACTTCCATCGTACCAGAAGTAAATGAAGTCGTTTCATTTACTAAGTGGGATGCTAACAACTGCTTATCTGCTCTTTCTAGTAAGAATATTCTCCGAGCCTTCTTGACCGACTTTTTAACTTTCGTAACCATAGTAGTAATGAAATCATGTTCACTAATCCCTGTCTCAACACTGACACCGTCTGAGGTCTGGTCTGTTCATGGCAATCAGATCTAAAATATTTCCATTACGCGTTGGATATCGATTTAGCTGCTCAAGACAGTTTTCAGATAATGTGTTCAAAAGTAATTCACACGACAGCTTGTCTGTACCACCTGTAATGAATCCATAGACATCCCGCTCTATACTAGATAGGTTTAAGTCGCTTCCGACTAATATAGCATGATACGGGTACTTCTGCGATATAGAATGTAGACTCCCTTTGAACGATTCTAGATCTGTCACGGTGGAACCTGGTGGCCGGTAATAACACCCCACAATTAACTATTTCCCCTAGCCCTGTTAAATGTGTCCAGATAACTTCACGATCACACGCTACTTCGACCTAAGTAGACACAATATTTTTGTCAACTGCAACGAAGACACCACCTCCTTCGGTGTCTAATCTGTCTTTCTGATACACGTTCCAACCCTCACTAAATATTTCAGAACTTCCTATCTCAGGGTTCAGCTAGGTCTCAGTCCCGAGAATAAATTGCGCGCCACACGCTTCTTGGACGGCAGTAAATTCAGGAACTTTATTCTGAACACTCTGAAAATTTACTGCAAATATCTTGATAGCTGAAGTGTCTTTACACTGAGCGCGTCCTGATTTCCCTGCCTGCACGTTGACTGGTGAGTGTTCATCAGGACACCTCGCATTACTGCCTAGCCTAAAAAAACCCCATGTGCACGCCACAAGTACTCTGCTACCTGAGTAGCCACTTCCTTTGTGTAGAGCACCCCTGACCTATCTACGGGTGTCCTACAATTCCCCACCCAATAGCGCAAGTCTAGAAATCTGCAGCACAAGACCGTCACAGAGTAGACGAAGCCTCTGGTTCAGACCCTCCACTCGCCTCAAAAACCAAAGGCCCCTGATCCACTCTGGGAATGATGCTGCAAATAGAGAGCTCTGCTTGCACCCCATGTGCGAGGCCAGCGGTCTTCACCAAATCCGCCAGCCACCTGTACGAACTAAGGATCCCCTCAGAACCCAAGTGGCAGGCATCATTTGTGCCGACGTGAGCAACTACTTGCAGACGACTGCACCCCGTACACTCAATAGCCGCAGGCAAGGCCGCCTCCACATCTTGGATGATGCCCCCCAGGCAGACAAACTGAGTGCACGTTGGATTTCTTTCCAGCCCTGTACGCTATGTCCCTAAGGGACTCCATCACCCGCCTAACGTTGGAGCTCCCAATAACCAGCAAGCCTTTGCCCCCGTGTGCCTGCTTGGGTCCTGCTGAAGGAGCAGCCACCTGCCCACTGACACGATGAACGAGCGAGGCCAGCCAGCCAGCCTCCACATTGGCCCTCCGCCTCAAGCGTCGCGAACGCGTTGCAGTCCACCACTCACCCTGAGGTGAGTGCGGCCCCAACGTGCCGGGTACACCAGAAGGTGCCTCGGCAGCTGAGTCAGCGTACGCAGCAAGAGACACCTGGGGTGTCTCAAGTGACGCGCCAGACTCTCCGCCATCGCTGCACTTCGAGGCAGCAGCCTGAAGGCGGCTGACCGTGGCCAACAGCATGCTCAGCCACACGGACCGTGACAAGGCACCTCAGACCGCTCAGATACCCTGCGCGGCCTTTATGCTTACGTTCAAAGTATCTGTGATTACATGGCTGATACAAACTATACGGCAGAGTTAATCAAGTTGCCTAAGTGCCATTTTATATGTATATTTCACATTTAATTGATCATATTGTACTAACATTATCTCCTTTATATGTACTCTATATAGCAACTACTGAAATGCGAAAAATCACTAACATTAATATCTATGACTGCTAATGACCAGTGTGTACATGTAGTCTTTCTTCAGGTTATATCTGTCATCAATAATCAGTGTTCTGTTTTTAAATTTCATCTCCATTGTCATGAGCAGCCAGCAAAAAGTGTCAACTGACATAAATGCAAAGTTGTGGACTAAAGCTATGGAAAATTGGAGCTGCAACACAGTGTTAAGTACAGCACGACTTCCACAGATTTCACATTTATGTATAAATTGAGGCACTTAAAGTTCTTCCTTTCTTTGGTCATTTTGCTTGCACTGTCAAAAAGGGTACACATACATGCAAAATAATCCTCTCTGAATATCCAGGTTTGGATTAGGGCTAACTATGTAGTTTATTAGTGTCAAAAAACGATAATGCAGTGTTCAAAGGCTATGTTCATTATCTCGTGTTCTGTTCTCTTCCCTTCAGTTTCCTCTGGTTTGAATGCTTGTTCACGCATACAAGTAAAGGGTAGCAAGCCCTAATATACTGACTGAATCAACTGTTGTTAGTGTGTGCTTACATTCCCTCTGTTGAAAGGGAACTTAAGGACACCTCTCTAAATGTTAGTTGCTTGCTTGCCAGTCAGTCTCCCAAGACAATGAATGCTGTTTTGCTTCAATAGCTTCAATCAGACTTGGTGCCATGTACAAACAAAAGAATTTAAAATTCAACAATTAGTTTGCATTACACAAGAAACAAAGGGAATCCGAAACTGAAAAAAAGAGAACCATTGAGATAACAAAATGTTGCAAAATCTGAGAAAAAGAAAAAAAGAATAAAACAATGGACCCAGACAACATTATTTTCACGCACAAACTGACTGACATGCAATCTGTTGCTGCTAGTGCCAAAAATACCTCAAACTTACCTGACTGGTAGATTTTCTTTTCACAAGGTGGTTCTTTGGGAAAGATGCGGCACAGCTGTAACGTTTTTTTTATTGTTATGAATTTTCTAACTATAAAATTTGTTATGAAAGTTAGCTAATAATTTGAAATGATGAAAATACGCACATTAGAGCACACTGCAACGCTTTTGAGACAATAATACAGAATTACAAACAAAAACATTTTTGATTTTGCAATCAGCCTCAATTTTTTCAGACTGTCACTGAAATACTGCACTCTCATCAATGTATTAAAAATGGGAATGCCAAAAAGATTTGTTTCTACTTAAGATGATCCAAGCATATATTAAACTTGTTACTGTAAATACCCTCATGTGTAAAAGTGAAAGACTGGTGAAGCGGTCGAGTTTAAGCTTATTCTGTGAACATACGCCATGCATACTCCGACAGCCAATGAGCATTCAGCAGTGTTCTGAACACTCTGTTGTGAGTCAGTGCAAACATAAAATGTGATCGTGGTGAGTTATTTAGTGAATTTTTACTCTATTTGATGCTTGTTGCCTTCAATGATGATAACCAAACCTCATCAGTCCTTTTCCTTCACTCCTCTTCCTTCCCCTTCTGCCAGAAGAAGGACCCACTGGTTCCAGAAGGTTGCGAACTTTAATACCTTTATATGTGTGTTCTCCTGCCACTGCTTGGAAAGTAGATTTTTTTATCCATCCAATTACATTATATAATCTAATGATCTGTAACACTTTTTTTTTACCAACGGGGAGATCCGAAATAATTCTCTCTCTCTCTCTCTCTCTCTCTCTCTCTCTGTGTGTGTGTGTGTGTGTGTGTGTGTGTGTGTGTGTGTGTGTGTGTGTGTGTGTGTGTGTGTGTGCGTGCGCGCGCGCGCTCTCTCTCTTTCTTACCCTGGTTTACAGAGAGTGACATCTTATATTGGAGCATTGCACTTCTTGAATTCTGGAATATCATTATCCATTTCCCTTTAAATTTAGTTTCAGTAAGCACAGTTGTAACATCTTCAATTTTTGTAGCCATGTCTTCCTCCATTGTGTGTAATATTACAGTATACTGGTAATTTTTGCTTTTGGACTGTCTAACTACAACTGAATGAAACAATTTTCATGCCATACTCGTTTCACCTTTACTATCTGCAAGGCATCTTCAGTGGCAGGTTGTGTGAATGATTTTGTACATGTTACCTTTCTGTTCCATTTTGGTGCTGTTCCTCTTCTTATAATTGCCACTTTGGGTTTTTATTTCCCACATTTCACAGCACTAGGAACTGAAAACTTGTTTTGATGCAATGTTTTGGTTTGTGTTGCTGACTGTCAGATGAAAACAAGTGTTCAGTTCCTAGTGTTGTGAAATGTGGAAAACAAAAACCCCAAGTGGCAATTGTAAGAAGAGGAGCAATACAAAAAATGGAAACAGAAACATAACATGTAGAAAATTGTCCACACAAACTGCCACTGAAGATGCCTTGCAGAGAGTAAAGGCGAAATGTGTATGGCATGAAAGTTGTGTTTCATTCAGTTGTAGTTACACAGTCCAAAAGTAAAAATTATCAATATACCATAAAAGCTCTGTTTTATCTTCTACTGTGGTTTAGTTTTCACTTTGATTTCTAACTTCATCTTCCTAAGGAAACATCTCTGACAATATTAATGTTTCACAATTACAGTGTATCGCCATTTGTTGAATTCACCAAAGTAATAAGAATGACTTTTAGTTACCAAGACCATTTAATAAATAATTACTTTACATGATTGTATTGCAGTCAAATTTTATGTACATAATGTTACTTAATTTAAGTACACACTTCATATACTAATTAGTTCTGAAACTGTTTCACAATTACAGTTTCCACAGTAAGTGAATGGCATTGGCAAAGCCACAATCATTGAAAATCAAAAACAGTAAGCCTGTCAATGTTGATATTGAAAGCACATAAACCAAAGCATGTGCAATTACTGGAAAAGTTTTTCCAAAAATTATAGGCCGCACATAGTCCACAACAATTGCTTCAATACCCCTGGAACAAATATGAGATGCATTTTTAGTTCCACAATTACAAGTAATAAATTAACAAACCAATTTGTTAACTTCTGCAGAAATTTCATACATCGGTAACAAAACCATTATGTGAACAATACATCTCAGCAACATTGTTTCAAATCTGGATATGAAACTATTTCTAGTTTTGTTAACTTACTTATAATAAAAAGTATGAGGATACAAAATGAAGGGGAAAAATGCTAAGTTACATACTTGGCAAGCACACTGTTTGATAACTAAAACCAGAGATGCTTCAATCTTGAGATTTTTACAAAGACTTCTACGTCTACACGCCCATTCCGTGATTCACACTGCACTCATGTGTATGGCAGAGGGTTCATAGATTCTATGCACTTTTTTGATATGTCTTCTGTCAACACTATCTGGTAAGGATCCCATACCTTATAGCACTAGCCTAGAAGAAGACTGACAAGTGTAGTGTAGGCAGTCTCTTTAGCAGATTTGTTGCTTCCTCTACTTGTTCTGCCTTCCTCACAATATTAGCAATTTAAGTTCATGTTATAAATACAACCATTCTGCCTTGAGCAGAACATATATTTCCTCTTTCTCACTTTTAAAAATTAAAACTACACTGTATGACCAGGCACATTGACAATGAGGTGCCAACAGGCTGCCGTATCATCCTCTGCCACATGGCATCAATTAGATGCATTATGGAGGGTCATGGTGTCAGCACACCAGTCTCCTAGCCACTGTCAGCTTACTGGTTCTGGAAGCTGCTGCTCCTCATTCAAGTAGCTCCTCAGTTGGTATCATAAGGTTGAGTGAGCCCCATTCTAGTCCTCCCACAAAAGAAATATTCCGGACAGTACCAGGAATAGAACCCAGGTTCTGTGCATGGTAGTACGACATGCTGGGCACTCAGTTATGGGGGCAAACTTTTCTCACTTCCCCCATACAATTTCTGAGCCACTACACCATAATCGATGGGTTTCTTTTTTATTTTAATTAAGAAAAGTTTATTTCATTGTTTTTAGCCTTGTGCAACACAAGTGAAATTTTTATGCATTTTGTCATCAACATCACTGTCAAACTGCTATTATTATGACTTTTATTGTGTTTAGTATTTAATGCTAATATAGTAAGAAAGGTTAGTGTTGTTCATACCTGTAAGTAGTTCTGATAATGGGAAAATCAATGCACATTTGTAAATGATTGGAAGACATATGACAAAAAGTAAGCATAACAATAGCTCTTATTTCCCTTTCCATTTTATTACAGAAGTTCAGCAAAAATGTTTCACATGACTGACTTTCCAATCACCTGTACTAAAGCAAGCAACAGCCAAATGAACAGCTAAGGAAAAGAAAATGACATCCACTTACACTGTTGTAATAGAAACAGGACATTTGGGTAAAAATGAGATGAGGCTCTTGCTTTCCATACTTTGGAAAGGCTGTGACTATTACCAATGTGGTCAAATTCTTAAGCACTGCAAAGTTCTACCAATTCTACTGTCCCCTTCAATACGACTGAAAATATGTATTTTCTGACAATTCTATCTAACACCTATCTGTGAAAACAACGCAAATACGACAAAATCTGTTTTCAGTAATGCTAATGCACTTTATCAAGCAAAAAACATTAGAAGGAACTCATTAGCACCTAAAAGTAATGACACAGTTTTGTCCCTCTATGAAATGACTCTTCTCATGAAATTATCGCTGTGTGATTATGTTTATTTTACTGTAATCTAGCGGACTGAAGTGAGACATTGACAAACCTGGCATAGCTTTACTAAGTGGACAAAATTTGCAATGGCAGAAACAAGAAAGTATCTTTAAAACTATCAAAACAAAAATAGTGAATGTTGATTGATGGCACTTCAGAGCACAAAAGAGAAGTTCAGAGAGACAGAGTTGAGAGTGATGATACAGTCACACTGATTCCCATTTGTTGTAAGCAATGGAAATTGAAACTAATGTGGAGATTGGTAAGACTGCTTTACGCACAGCTAGTTTAAGCCTTCTAGAAGCCCATAAGAGCTGTATTCCATACAAGAAAACCACCATTTCAAGTCACTGCATCCACACTAGCTGACGCCTATTTGAAATACACCAGTCATATCCATGATTCTAAAAACGTTGACTGTAGTCATTTAAATCCGCATGGAAGAATTCCAAATACCTCCAGATGATTCAAATTTGGTAATATATTAATAAAAAATAATTTAATATATCTTTTGGAGTAGCTCTGCCCCTGAGTAATAGTCAGAAAGAAGGAATCGTTCTTGCTGAAAGTACAACTCTCAAAAATATTTCTAAAGTTGCAATCAGTATAGCTGCAACCAAAGTTTTATGTAAACAAATGTGTATTATTGTTGCAACAAACCAGTGTGAAGATTCTCTCACTAACCTTCCCCCCCTCTGCCCTTCCCTTTCAATGCACCACGGACTCACTGCACTGCAAGGTTGCTTTTCAGTCACTAACTATATAAAATTGCTCGTCCAACTGCCAACCTGGATTCGTAGGATGCTGCAACAAAGCATATTCACCCACTTTTTGTCACAATTTCGTGAATGAAAGTAATACAAATGTCCTGAGAAAAGAATGAGATTTTCACTCTGCAGTGGAGTGTGCACTGGTATGAAACTTCCTGGCAGATTAAAACTGTGTGCCAGGTTGAGACTCGAACTCAGGGACCTTTGCCTTTCGCTGGCAAGTGCTCTACTGACTGAGCTACCCAAGCACGACTCACAACCCGTCCTCACAGCTTCAATTCTGCCAGTACCTTCAATTCTGCCAGTACCTCATCTTCTACCTTCCGAACTTCACAGAAGCTCTTCTGCGAACCTTGCAGAACAAGCACTCCTGGAAGAAAGGATATGCGGAGACGTGGCTTAGCCATAGCCTGCAGGATATTTCCAGAATGAGATTTTCACTCTGCAGCAAAGTGGAAGGTAGAAGACGAGGTACTGACAGTACAGAAGCTGTGAGGACAGGTTGTGAGTCATGTATGGATAGCTCAGTCGGTAGAGCACTTTCCCGCGAAAGGCAAAGGTCCCGAGTTCGAGTCTCAACTCGGTCCACAGTTTTAATCTGCCAGGAATTTTCATCCTGAAACAAATTCCACATATAATGCACATTCTTCTGTTTCTGCAGAACAACTCTACCAAGAGGAAATTTGTGAATGTTCTTTACAAATAGACTACTGTCAAGAATTTTGTTCAAGAGTATCTCACTGGTGGTACATGTATGTATCCTGGAAATATCCCTACTGGAGCAAAACAATGATTTTAAAAAAGCCCCTTTTACTACAATAATGATAGCAAAGTCTACATATATCATAATATAAGTATGCAGCAACAACAACAACAACAACAACAACAACAATAATAATAATAATAACAGCAACAATTTGTCTCACCTCACTCGTTTTGAAGAGGACAAGAAAACATCAGAATGTAAAAAAAGTATGGGATGATAGAATTAGAATTTTTTAAAATTTAAAGTAAAATTATTTGTTGTAAGGAGCTTCCATGAGCTTGATGATCAGTTGAAGACTGCATTTAGCAGTACCACAATGAGTTGTTGTTAATGCAGCAGTGTATATTCAGCTAAGAATGTTCCTCTCCTGCTAAATATTCTTGGACAATTGAATGATAATCAGCAGCAGGAAGAAATCAGTTTATGAACTGGTGAATCCCAAGTTTGCATTTGGTGTCAATTTGCTATTTGTGGAAGACTCTTTGAGATTGATAGATGGCTCAGAGGTATGTCGACAAAACTGTTAAGTGAGCAACAGTTATGAAAAATCAGGTTATTATTTATGACTTACAGCACTACTGGAGTAATGACTTATAGCATTACTGGAGTAATTCAGTCAGTCATTAATGGTGATGAATGAAAGTGTAACACTTGCTTTAAGTTCAAACAGCAGGCTCCAAATATGGGAACATGCAGATGTGGTCAAGTAAATATGTATCTGAATACTATCAATGAAACATCTGATGGACTGACTAAGTAACTGTAGCATGTAACTTTGGTAGCATAAGCCACATACGTAGAAAGAATCAACATGATAAAGATGGTGATGCCAATTGCAGTTAGGCCACTATTTCTGTTTTAAACTGGCCCATTTTTGTATTGAATATCATACAGAAAATTAAATCATTCGCCTGTGATAACATGTTTCCGAGGGGTGTTGCACCTGGTTGGTTCTAGAATATTTACTGATAATGCCACAACTCAATTCTACAATTTTTTTCTTTCATTTATATACTATTCTGAAATTATGAACAACAGAACGTGGGTATCCACATCACATAGAGGGGATACTGAGTTGCTGACAGGCACTACGAAAGACTGCAATACATTTTAGCTTTCAGCCAAAATGCCTCCTCCTGAAGCTGAAAATACATTCACATAAGCACAACTCACACATACAACCACTGTCTCTGGGTGCTATAGCTGGACTGAGTCGTAACTGCGCAATCAGGTGTGGGTGATGGCCTGGGAGGTGGAGATACCAGGGAGAGGTTGGGAAAGGTGTAGTGCTGCTTGTGGGCACAAGCACTGACATGGTGGTGACAGGATAAGACTTCCACAAGCAATTTGAAACTTTTTTTTTTTGGGGGGGGGGGGGGGGGGGGTTAGGATGGGAGCACAAAAGGAGAGAAGTAGGGAAGGGGGAAAAAGACTAGAGGTTGTGTAGGCAAACTAGAAAGCTGTGTACTGTGTTGTGTTGGATTGGGAGCAGGAAAGGGTATAGTAAGTGGATGACAGGAACTAGCGAAGGCTGACGCAAGGGGGTTACGGGAACATAGAAGATATTGCAAGGAGAGTTTCCACCTGTCCCATTCAAAAAAGCTAGTGTTGGCAGGAAGGATCCAGATGATGCAGGCTGTGAAACAGTCATGACGTGAAGCACATTGTGTTGAGCAGTATGTTTGACAACTGGATAGTCCAGCTACCTCTTGGCCACAGTTTCAATGGCCATTCATGAAGACAGGTACCTTGTTCCCAAAACTGAGATTTTCACTCTGCAGTGGAGTGTGCGCTGATATGAAACTTCCTGGCAGAGACGAGGTACTGGCAGAAGTAAAGCTGTGAGGATGGGGCGTGAGTCGTGCTTGGGTAGCTCAGTTGGTAGAGCACTTGCCCACGAAAGGCACAGGTCCCGAGTCCGAGTCTTGGTCCGGCACACAGTTTTAATCTGACAGGAAGTTTCTGATACCTTGCCACGAGGCAAGGGGTAGGGAGCAGGGGTGGAGTAGAAATGGACAAGGGTATTGCATAGATCTGGAGGGCAGTGGAATACCACTGTGGGAAAATTTGGAAAGATAGTGGGCACGCTGTTTCTCATTTTAGGGCACAGCAGGTAGTCAAATCCTTGGTGGAGAATATGCTTCGCTTGCTCCAGTCCTGGGTGGTACTGAGTTATGAGGAGAGTGCTACTTCTTGTGGCTAGACTGTGGGTATTTGGGAGGTTAGGTAACTGAAGAAACAAGGCAAGGGAGATTGTTTCTGTACAAAGTTGGGAGGATAATTTCGGCCTCTGAAGGCATCAGTGAGACCCTTGGTATATTTGGAGAGGGAATGCTTTTCACTGCAGATGTGATGTCCACAAGTTACTAGGCTGTATAGAAGGGTCTTCTAGGTATGGAATGGGTGGCAACTGTCGAATTGGAGGTATTGCTGGTGGTTGGTAGGTTCGATTTGAACAGAAGTACTGCTGTACTCACCCTTGAGGTAGAGGTCAACACTGAAAAATGTGGCTTGTTGAGTTGAGGCCAAACAGATGAATTGAATGGGGTAGAAAGTGATTTGATTCTGGTGGAATGTAGTCTCACTGAGGCCTTCACAGACCAAAATTAACCTCCCTATCTTGTACAGAAACAGATTGAGTCTTGTCCTTCCAATCACCTACCAACCCCAAAGATTCACTGCCCAGCCACGAAGGAGGAGTCCCCTCTCGACTCAGTACCACCCAGTAACAGAACAACTGGTTTCACATTCTCTGCGAGGGTTTCAACTACCTCTTGCCATCATGCCCTGAAATGTAGACTATGCCATCCACTAACCTTCCCACCCTTTGCACAGTGGTATTCTGTTGCCCCCAAACCTATGTGATATCCTTCTACATCCCTACTCCTAACCCCTTGTCGCATGGCTCATATTACTGCAATATGACCTAGATGCACGACCTGTCCATACATCTTCCCACCATCCCACCCCACCCCATGCCACCTCCTTACCCCCAGCACCCACACCTGATTGCTGCTCCCAACACGCACAGCTGCAACTCAGCCTGGCCACAGCAGCCACAGGCAGTGCATATGTGTACACGAGTTGTGCTTGTATGAATGTGTACGTGACTTCTGCTTCAGAAGAATGCCTTTTGACCGAAAGCTGACACATATAGCAGCATTTTTCTTGTATCTGTCAGTGACTCAACGTCCTACATAATGTTGTTGTTATTCCGTCCTAGATTTTCCATTGTTAGAATATTGGTACACTATTATCACTGTGCCACCACAACCAAGGTGGCAGTTGGTCAAGTGGTTGTTACATACCCACTGATTGGAGAGCCTACATTCAACAAACCCAAAGTGTGGTGAAACGAGGAGTTTCCAAAACTGGCTAGCTGTACATGTGAAACAATCTGAGAAGTTTTCAGCAAATCATATTAATTAAAATATTATGCTTTCTGTAATTCTGTTCATTGCCTTTAAACTTTTTTTTTTTAGAACAAGTGCTGAATAATCCTGAACTACAGGAAACAGGGGCAGCTGGTTTGTCAGAATCATTTTTCTTTCACATTATAATCTAAAATTTATAAGAAAAAGATACAATAAGGATTACATATCACATTAAAAATAAAATATTCTTACCAGTGACTATGCATCACAAGAGACAAGGCAAGAAGACAGTCCAGTGGTTGCGATGGAAAAATTAATGCTACAGGGACCACACCGAGCAGTCCAGCAGCAAGTATGCGTTCCGCACTCCACAACTTAGTATGGTCCCCTCCATGTGATTTTTCTGCTTCATTTTTCACACTGCTAACAGCAAAATTTCTGGCACAGACCAAATATGTTGCCTGTGTTCTGTTGCTATAGAGATTCGTATAATCACTCCTGCTTGCCTTTGAAAGATTGACAAGCGAAGGATGAAAATCCATCTTTCTCACTGCTGACCCTAATCTGTACAAGGGGCTGCTGCTTGTAGACAACTTCTTACATACTGGAAAATGACAAGGGAGCATTAAGTGATACAATGTAATCTGATGGCACTGTTTATGATATATAAATCTTAAGATTTGATAATTTAATATTTTGATGGACATGCTAATAGTCAGACCCCATTAAATAAAAGCACTTTATCCAGCAAAAAAAAAAATATTACAAAATTATTATCACTTAAATGATGCATCCAACATAACTGTCATAAATCACCACCGTTTCTTGGTAAGAGTCAAGATCAGGGACAACACATTCACTTACTTGTTATACAGAGAAATGTTGGGGGTGTTCACTGTGAGTCCTGACATGAGAGCAAAGCAGTTTGTCAACAGCATGTTCAAAGCAGTAAGCACACATGTTGATCAGCAATGAATTGAAGTAACTGTGCCAAATCCCAACTTGACTATGACCACGGAATGTGTAATCACTTCAGGAAAACTGGTTATAATCCCTGAAGTTCCCAAGACAGTAAGCATAATAAAAATAATAATAATCAGAGGCTCATGATATAAGATGACATCAATACTCTCATTGTTCAGTAACCGTAGTTGAGCCTTTCCTCATAAACCACAACCAAACAATCAGCTTCAGAAAATGTTAAGAATATGTTCCAATGATTTCAATTCCAGCACTCAAAACACACGATACTATTCTCCCATTGGCTATGAGAAAGCCAAAATATATATTAACACAAACTCCGAAATCTACAGCACATCTATTCTTCCAAAAACGAGCAGAAATTTTAAAAAATACAAACTAAAAGCAACTAAAAAGATCGCTGTACAAAACAGATACAATGCTCGGGAAATATGTGACGAGATAAAATCTTGCGGAGAGAGAGTGGAAGCAGTAAGTGTCGTGAGAACTGAAAGTAAACAAGCCTCCGAAAAGTTCGTTACACCTAACATACAAGCAAATGTTAACAGAAACCTCGAGCGAAAACTTAACAACTCAGCCTATAATGTGCTCAAAATGTTAAAATCTGTTAATAATATAATACATAGAGACTGTGAAAAGAAAGAAGATCGTATAATAGACTGCAAAACTTCGGAAGACTTGAGCACAACAAATAATGCTTTTACTGTACATATACTTGCCGACAGTCTCGGAAAAAGACTGGCAGAAACCCTATATAACTCAGGATGCAGTGTTACTAGCGTAATAAAACCTGATGCTCCACTGAAAGAGATCGTCAACAACTGCGAAAATCTGAGTATCAAGATAAAGAAAAATGATTGTGTTCTAATCCTAGGGGGCGGAGTAGACGTCCGCTGCAATGATGTATTATCAGCAAGACGAGCGCTAAGAGAGACGCTCGAAAAGCTCAAAAATGTACATGTGATGGTAACCAGCATTCCATACGATTTTTTAAAGAAATCTCGTGTTAACGAAGAAATAAAAAAAACTAACAGACTGCTTCACAAAATAACAAAGTGCTACCCAAATTCAACATTTGTCCAGCTAGATTTCAGAAAACATCATTTCATAAACAGTGGAGATCTCCTAAATAGAGCAGGACAACTGTATGTCTGTGCTCAAATTATGAAATCAATAAATAATTTCAATGATCAACACAAACTGCCTGGTATCCTCACCATAGCAGTAACTGAACAAATGGAAATTTGCAAGGGAACGTCTAAGATGAGAGAGATACCTAACATACCGGTACCAGTATCTGAAGGAGTGGTAGAATATGGGGTACCAGCAGAAATGTCAGGAACATCCAGCAGAGTTGAAGAGGAAACAATTTCTTCAGATGAGAAAGCCTACAAACCTAGTGTAAACTCATGTGCACCTGAAACCTCCAAGGATGAAGCTGTCAGCACATTCGACACACTCAATGCTTCATGCTCACTTATAACTAGGACTGCAACCACACCAACAGCCAAGAACCATTCAATTAGATCCAGAAACTCATCAGCTGCTCTGCAGACATCTCAAAGGAAGAGCCTCAGGATAAGAAGAGCTGCTGTGCGTAGTGACTATTTTTTATGGGACCTTCGCAATTTGAAGAAGAAGAAAAGGCAGAATCTCTACAGTGTCAGCAACAAGAAAGTACAAGGTAAATAGTGCAGCAAATCCACTACATGAAACTTTAACAGTTGTATGCCAAAATGTGCAAGGACTAGAAAGTAAATTAGCTGAAATAGTTCTATTAACTGACTATCTAAAAGACATTAACATACTATGCATAAGTGAGCACTGGGTAAAAGAAATGCAAGCGTCTAGCATAATTATTCCAAATTTTGAAATGATTAGCAAATTTTGTAGAATCAACCATAAAGGGGGTGGGACATGTATTTATGTTAGGACAGGGGTAGAATCAAAAGAAATTAAATGTAAACTAAAATGCATAGAAAAAGATTTTGAATACAGTATATGTGAGCTAACCAAATTAAAAATTACTATTGGGTGTTTGTACCGATCACCACTGGGCAACTTTGCCATTTTTATGGAAAACCTTGAGGGACTGCTGAATGAACTTAAACATAATGTAATTGTTCTTGGTGATTTTAATGTTAACTTTAAGAATGATTGTAGTAAACAACAGCAACTGTGCAATCTGTTTTTGTGTCATAATATGATGGCAACTGTAAATGAAGTTACCAGATGCGGAAATATGTCTGAAACTATAATAGATCAAGTATTTATAAACAAGGACAAGTGTGAATATAACACTGAAGTAATTGACAGTGGTTTCTCAGATCACAAGGGTATCAAATTGAGTTTAAATGTCACATCTTACAAGGACCCTGTTATCAATAACAATTACAGAGAAAGGAGATTTATAAATGATGACAGCATAAGAATTTTTAATTACATTCTGGAAAATAACAACTGGGGTAGTGAATCAAGTGGTGATGTCAACAGAAAGTTTGACTCATTTCTTGAAAGCTACAACACTGCTTCGATGTTGCCTTTCCTATAAAAAGAGTCAAAACTAAACATAAAACCAAAACATGGGTTACACAGGGGATTAGAAAGTCATCAGACACTCTCAGAAAGTTAAATAAATCAGCCAGGAAGAATGTAGTACTGAAAGCACATGTGAAATGTTATAGAAGCCTGTACAAGAAAGTAATAATTGCAGCTAAGAAGCTTGATAATGATACCTATATTGAGAAATGTAACAACAAAATGAAGTCAACTTGGGAGGTAATAAATAAAAATATAGGTAGACACAAAAGAAAAGATAACAGCTTTGTCATTAAAAATGGGGGTAAAACTGTTAAGGACCCACTTCAGATTGCCAACATATTTAATGAACATTTCACAAATACAGCCATAAATTTAATTAAAACTAAATGCAATTCCAATAGCAAGGTAAAAATCCCCATGAATGACATAACAATGTTCCTTTATCCAGTATCTGATTCAGAGGTACTAAATGCTATAAATAAGTTAAAAAATAAAATGTCATGTGGGTGTGATGGGATTCCTGACAAAGTCATTAAGCAAAGTGCAAGAAACATAGCCTCGCATCTCACTGAAATTATAAATGAATCTTTTAAGACAGGGGTGTTCCCATCAAAACTTAAAATGTCTACTATAAAGCCACTTTACAAGAATGGTGAGAAATATGATGTTAGTAACTTTAGGCCTTTATCAATGTTGTCAGGTTTCTCAAAAATAATAGAAAGGATAATGTATCAGAGACTATACAAATTTCTTATTAAGAATAGAATATTGGTTACTGCGCAAAATGGTTTCTGTAAAAGTAAATCAACTGAAACAGCTATCTTCAATTTTTTGCAACTTGTTCTAAATTCCATAAACAGAAAGGAATTAAATTGTGGATTGTTTTTAGACTTATCAAAGGCCTTTGATGTCATCGACCATAAGTTACTGCTTAGGAAGTTATATGCCTATGGGATATGTGGAGTTGCCCACAAATGGTTTGAATCATATCTGTCAGACAGGTATCAGAAGGTGGAGATAAGCCAGGCAGATAGAACATATTCATCAAGATTCGAGAGAGTTTTGTATGGAGTACCCCAGGGATCTGTATTAGGGCCATTACTGTTTTTAATATTTATCAATGACCTACCAAGTCATCTATCTGAAGCAGAGGCAGTACTGTTTGCTGATGATACAAGTTTGTTTGTTAAAGCAAATAGTGAAGCTGACTTACAGGAAAAAGTCACATTAGCAACAGACGAAGCAGACAGATGGTTTAATGAAAACAGACTCATTGTGAATGCCAAAAAAACAACGTGGATCAACTTCAGACATATTCCAAAAAAAATAAAAACTAACCTTACAGTAGAACTGGGTAAGTGTAAGATTGAACAAGCATCATACACTAAATTCTTGGGAGTATGGTTTGATGAACACTTAAGATGGGAAAAGCATGTAATATCATTGAACAAAAAATTAAGTCAAACATGTTATATACTTAGAATGCTTGAAAGCTCATGTAATATTAAAACTGTGTTGTGTGTTTATTTCTCATTCATGCACAGTTTATTAAGATACGGCGTACAGTTTTGGGGGAACATCAGTCTAACAAAACACTCATTTAGACTACAAAAGAAGGCAGTCAGAATAATAAAAGGTATAGGATATAGAGACTCTTGTAGGCAAGCTTTCAAAGAATTAAAAATCATGACACTACCATCTTTATACATATATGAAAGCATATGTTTCTTAAAAGAACACGAGGACTTTTCTACATTAAACAGAGAATTTCACAACTACGAAACAAGGAATAGGAATGATTTCCACAGAGAAATTCATAAAACAGCTATGTATCACAAAAGTGTACTATACCAACCCAAAATCCTCTACAGTGCTCTCCCCAATGAACTAAAAATAATACCAAAACTGTACATATTTAAAAGAGAATTAAAAAACATGTTATTAAGCAATAGTTTTTACAGTATTGAAGAGTTTGTGAATCGTTGACAATAAAAGCGCAGTTAATATTTCCCTGACATACTAAATATGTGTAATTGCTCACATTTAAATACTTGCTGTTTCTATGAAAGTGTGAAACTGTTAATGTAAGAATGTAAATAATCTTTGATGTGAGAATCACTAACTTTTTTTTTTGTACGTTGTTATCCTACTTGTGTATTTTTATGTTAATGTTCTAAAAGTTCTATTGAAATTGTAATATCTAAGTGACATGTAAATTCAATTACAAATTTTCATGTATATGTATTTTAAATTGTAATGTTTATTGACAAGTCCTATATCATTTCGATGATGTACTACATGGACGCTAATAAATTGAATTGAATTGAATTGAACATTTTGGGAAAATAATATCATCACTATGAAAAATGACTTGAAATCAACCATGAAAATGAAATATTATGGAGTACGGTGCAGAGCAATAATTACAACAATTAGAGCAACAGTTTCAAGTCTCCAATCTTTTAATCATAGTTTATTATCTTAAACAATACACTTCGCTCAATAAGAAATCTTCATTTGTCTGTCATGTTTACATTTTTTAAAGGACAGAGAATAATTCATTTGTAGTACCAGGCAAACTGCAATCAATGGCATTTCTTAGATTAGATCCGAAGCAATGTGCATCTGAAGTAGTACTGCTGTTGGCATATCAGAAGTTTAGACATGCATAGTTAATAAATCCATGGAAAACAGCAAATATGAAAGCTGAACAACAGATAGCAACAAATTTTCTTTTCTATCTTTCAACTTAACATGTCAAGAAAAGGACAGAACATAACAAACAAAAAATGAAATGAGGACGACTTAGCAGTGGAGGAAAGAAAGTAACTGTGCAGGAAATGATGAAAATAGGTAACAGTTTCAGCAGAAGGTATGCAAGATAAAGATCTACTCAACAAACAACATACAGCAGCTATCCTCCCCCTCCTAAACATAGAGAGACAAAACCAATTGGTTGAACAGGCAGATGAAAGTTAACAGGAAATGAAAAAGAGCACCAACCTAAATTAAATACTGTAATACACAGTACTTTTGAGCAACACCAAATATCTCTCCCGATAGCAGTGCTAAATGATACTCAAACTCGAGAATGATCACCTAATTCAGGTTTTTCTATAATTCCAATGAATATGACTACATCCTCCATATACCTCTTAATTTCTTTAGCATCTCTCTCTCTCTCTTTTTTAACCTAACTAACAGACTTTGGAGAACCCACTGTCAACAGAACTGTAAAATCTGTGTCAGAATAGTGGGCAATTTTCAATGTCAGATCTTTATAATTTCACTGTTTGGATGCAGATTTCAGCTGTTCAGCATGTAATAATTTATCATGGCATGCAAATGATGGAAGTATGAATTTCTGCAAAATGTTCATACAACAATCCTTTGTGTGTTAATGGCAGGAGACTCCTGAACACCACCTGGATCTATCTCTCCTTTCATTACACCTAACACCGTTTTAGCAACAGACTAAAATACTATCTTTGTCATGATAAAAATAATCTGTCATCGGGTCACACATAGTACGCAGAATCACCATTGGTTTGACACTGCATGCAACTCCACATGAGTAAATGGAGCCAAGACTATTGTCAATCAAAATTTATGAACTCTACAACTAATTACTGCATTATTCATGCTCAGAAGTCACTAAACGCATCAACTTACCTACTTATTGAACACTGTACTCATTACATTACGGTGAGTTTAAAATTTGCATTTATTTTGCCAAATGTTTTAAATGAATGTGAAGGAACACAGATAAGAAATGAGAGTATCTTAGTGGCTGCAATGTACACACCTATGTACTATGTATAGTCCAATTACAGAAAAACTACAGCTCTATTATTTTCCTAGCAAAGGCTGATACACTGTGAGGTTTAGATACTAATGCAACGTACATATCAAACTTCTGTTTCCATTTAATGTATTTGACAATGATACATTAGTTTAAATAAGCAACACCTCTCAACCACTGCACAGGCCATCTACAGAAAATTTACACAATTCATGCCTACAGCTAACGTGGATGTCGACGTAATGTAATATAAGAATAATGACGAGAAATTCATACACAACAGCTATGCATATCACAAGGTAGATTAGCACTACGATCAATGGCTATTGCTAACAACATGAAATATTTTAGAGTGCTTGGATACACGCCTGTTTCAGAAATTCTGTTGAGCTTTGGTAGCACCAGCTAACGGTAATGTCATTACGATTACCCTATGGTATATACACTGCAGGTACAAAAGTATTATGCACACCTCAGTAGCTCATATATTAATATTCAGATCTAGTACTGAAATAAATTAATTTATACCTTGCAACGAGTTTGGTACAGATCTTAAAATACAACGGAGTGCCATTTCTTTAGAGGGTTGCCTGTTTCTCACACAAGCAAACACCTATTACTTTAACCCCTTTTTTTGCTCCACCCGCAGATAGTTTTCTCCAAAGATAAAATAATCAATTGGTGAACATAGGAAGCGAACATACGCCACTAATAGTCTGCGCAATCATTAGCGCACATATAATCTGCGCAAAAAGATCTTAGCGTATGGGAAAGAGCTCTGCGAAGATCCAAGACGAACGCAAACACGGAAATATGTTTTGGAAAATTGCTCACATCTTTGGATGCAAATCTAAACTCACACACAAATCACGGCGGGTGGACAGCAGCTGAATGAGAATCTGGGGCATGAAATGTGTTTGAGTTAGTTACACCTTCGCACATGTCAAAACTTCATCATGACACAGTAGCTGGATTCATTGCAGTGTGTTCCTGATTAGGTGTTATTGTGTGTATTACACTCTTTGAATTACATTGTTAATGTGTTTGTCGTATTCTGCTTTATTTCTTCCCGCATCTGTAGCATTGTGCGGATAGATGATACTATTGTAGGCGACTTGTCTACAACAAATAGCCGGCCAGTGGGGCCACGCGGTTAAAGGCGCTTCAGTCTGGAACCGTGCGACCGCTACGGTCGCAGGTTCGAATCCTGCCTCGGGCATGTGTGTGTGTGATGTCCTTAGGTTAGTTAGGTTTAAGTAGTTCTAAGTTCTAGGGGACTGATGACCTCAGACGTTAAGTCCCATAGTGCTCAGAGACATTTGAGAGCCATTTTACAACAAATAATTGCATGGCCGTCCGGTGTAATGAGTTAACGAAAAAATATTTATTCGCAAAAACTCACAATGAGAAGAAACTAAAAAAAAACAACAGAGAAGAAACAAAAACTAAGAGACCCTATAGTCTTATGGTAAAGATAAAAAGCAACACATGACCAAAAAAAACTCTCGCGCACTTTCGATATCACTTTGCACCAGACATGAAAAATATCACTGCCACACCATATTTGTTTTAATTTCATATGACACACAAGTAGTTTCGTCGCATAAGAATTTTGTGGACTGATGTACATTTATTCCTCATTACGAATGCGTGTGTAAACTGCTCAGATTTAAATGTGTTGTAAGTATATCATTCATATTCTTATTTTAGTTCTCATCTGGGTTTCATACTTTCTCGCATTTAATGCAGAACTCCATGTTAGCAATTTTTGACAGAACTGGTATTCAACTTTATTACATCTTGTCACAGAATCTGTATCTATTTCTCCTTTGAATGGTATTACTTCTTACCACTTAGATAGCTTAGTGAGCAAGTGTTCTCCCTTGCAAATGCTAAAAATGTTCACATGTAATTAAAAGGTCCTACAAACAATACATTATAGCAAAAATTAGTGTACTACAATTAACCTCACACTCAAATAAAAATTTAAAAACAATTAATACACACTCTCATGCTTTTAACATTGGATCTA
The DNA here is from genome assembly GCF_023864345.2 of Schistocerca serialis cubense. NCBI lineage: Eukaryota > Metazoa > Arthropoda > Insecta > Orthoptera > Acrididae > Schistocerca > Schistocerca serialis. The sequence continues at coordinate 395,322,974 of NC_064638.1, read as the reverse complement.
CTAGTGAATTCTATATAACTGGAATTTAATAAATGCAGTAGCAATCGTTCATACTACATCACACAATCCCAAGTTCAACTGAATATTTTTTCTGCATATTAGTACCTGTCACAATAACTACATACTCAGTCACTAACACTACAAAGCATATTCAGTGGTAAGAAGCAACATCATTCAAAGCAGAAATACACATTCAGTCAGAATGTGACATACTGAAACTGAATACCAATTCTGTCAAAAGTTGCTAAACGCGTTTTTCCAACAGAAACTACGAAAAACGGATGTGAACAAATAGGGAGTGTGTCAGGGGAATGCTCATTATTAAGGAATATGACAGGAACGACCATTTGAAGCAAAAAATTCATAAGGACATGTGCACTATCCCAAATGATTTTCGAGACAGAACACATTTAATGTACAGGGCGACAATTATTGAACTACATGAAAAACGCGTAAATTAGTTACAAACTACGACGTGCACACACTTTAGTCAACATATAAACGTCACGACAGATATTTGGGTTTAGGTTATGACATGTTCGATATGCTTGCCATCATTGGCGATGATGTGGTACAGACGAATAGCGAAATTTTTCATGACTCGCTCAATTGTCGGAACATCGATCCTGTCGATGACCTCCTGAATGGCTGTTTTCAGGTCAGCAATGATTTTGGGGTTATTGCTGTACACTTTGTCTTTAACATAGCTCCACAAAAAGGAGTCACATGTCTTCAGATCTGGAGAATATGGGGGTCAATTGAGGCCCACGATAGTGTCCTCTGGGTTCCCCAGAGACATAATGCGTCCCCAGATAATGCTCCTCCAGGACATCAAACTTTCTCCTGTTTCTATGGGGTCGAGCTCCATCGTGCATGAGCCACATTTTGTCGGAATCAGGTCACTTTGGATAATGTGGATGAAATCATCTTCCAAAACCTTCACATACTGTTTGTTAGTCGCTGTGCCACCAATTATTCAGTGACTGGACATTGCACACCACACAGTTACCTGTTGAGGGTGAAGAGACTTCTCGACCGTGAAATGCGGATTCTCAATCGGCCAAATGCGCCTGTCTAGCTTATTGACGAATCCATCCAAATGAAATTGGGTTTCATCGCTAAACCAAACCCTATTCAGATCAAAGTCTTGTTTGTAATTTCTGTGGACAATAGTGTTAGCGAACCACAACCACTGTTCCTTGGCCCTACGACTTAATGGGTGTTGGGTTTGTATTTTTTACGGGAAGAGCCGCAGGTCTTCAAAAACAACTTGTCGCAGTGTCTGCTGGTTGGTTCCCACCTGTTGTCCAGCTTGTTTGATCGACTTCCTGGGTCTGGTTTAAAACACAGCGCGTGTGTTCTCGATGTTTTCATACACTCTCATCCTTTTTGGGCGACTGACATTCCCAACACTGTCATCATGAACAGTACCCATTCTCTCAAACTTGCAAATCAAATTCTTGATTGTTAATACACTTGGACAGGTTGTCTTCAGCTTGAACTCGATCGCAAACTTCCTCTGAGCCGAAGATGGGCTGTTATTGCTCGCATAGTAGGCCTTCACACATAATTATGTGCTCCTGTGAATGTGAATCCATTATGCAGGTGTTGGAGTCACTCACGTCCATCTAGAAAGTATTTACCGAGGTTAACGAAGGCGATGTTGGCCTGATGTACTCGACGATGCCCTTTAACTACACTGTCTAAAGGATCGTCCTAAGAATTACCAAATTCTTATCAGCCTGAAGATATCTAAATAAGATGTAACGTGTAGTTTATAAATAAAAAAACTAAAACTGCAACCAAGACTGTTTTCAGCTAATACTATTAAACACTGGTTTGCTGATTCATGCCACAGATGGATTGGAAGAATATCAAGTTTCTGCACTTCATTTGAAAATAGAATCTCAAATTTCAGAAGCCAAATAAGCATTTACACACTTCTGAGTGAATTGTTGCTGCTTATCTTTTGACTATCAGCATCGCACTCGGAATGTGTTGTCAGTAATCATATTAGCTGCAGTCTTTTACCAGTGTGAAGTAGGAGCGTATTGCAGGACGACCCAGGCATCACCATCCCCCCCCCCCCCCAATAGCTTTGCGCTCCCACCACTCTCACCAATCGGACTGTTAAGCTGCGTCTACTAGCTCACTGCTCCCCACCACTCTCAGAGGTCGGATCATAAGGTAGCTTACTAGCTCACTACTCCTCACCATTCTCAGGGAACAGATCACAAGATAGCTCACTAGCTGACTTCTCCCCACCACTCTTACAGATTGGATTGCATGGTAGCTTGCTGCTCTCCAGCACTGTTATGAATGAGATCGCATGGAGCAGAGCACATGGAGAATTGAGGTGTCACTTCATTCTCTGCGCTCTTGACACAGTGATACACTATGTAGTCCAAATTCGGACATCACATTATTCAAACTTTTTATCTTTCAGCAGTGAAATCCTCAATTATTGTTATACTTGACTTCGCGCGCGAGTTCTTGTTCACTATGACTGTTTCAGATCTTTTCGAATATGATACATGCTTCATGATTGTGGGTCTAGGTTTCACACATCATAACGTCCTGCATCCTACGCTATGACCTGTGATTATAGAATGTAGTGCATGTGTATTTGTTTTCACTTTAAGCTTTTACAATTTAAAAAGTCTATGTTACCAGCAAATATATTAATTTTTCGAGCATGCTTTTCAGTGATGCATAACAATATGTCAACCACATTGTTTTTGGCTAGAAGAATTACGATCAATGTACGTTACCATTTTACCAAAATGAGAGAAAAACGAAAAAGCGCTACTTTCAGCAGATAATTTCCATGGCTTCTTGCTCATCGTCAAACCTGAAGGGATACCTAAAATTGAAACACCCTACAGTATCCCTGGAACGATGTGGGTCAGGAAGCTGATCAAGATTGCCATCAATCAATACAGAAATTCGAGAAATCATTTCTCATGACCTGTCCTCACTAACATCTGCATCCACCTAGGCTGAAGGTAACTTCTCAGAAAAGTAGATTGGGTCTCAAGCTATATCCAGACTGTGAGTGTTGTCAGGTGCTGGACCAAGTCCTTTTGTGGTGAAGTCACTCCCAACTCCTTTTCATTTAGAACAACAAATAATTAAATGTTTTAATGTCATAAAGCTGCCCAATTAAATAAAAATATGTCAAGAGATGTACAGCTTTAAAAATGTTTAAATCATCAAGTCGAGAAACGCCGTCAAACTCTGTAATTCCTAGTTTGCATCATGAGTTGTGGTTATCACATATCATAGGGCAGTAATAACACACTTTAGATATTGTTTATACGTTTATTTAGCACTGAAGTACGCAAGAACAACATGGCAGTACAAAAGTTGCACGCCGAAAAGAATAGAACAAAAGGTAGTCCGAAGATGCTAGAGTCTAAAGATATGGCGCTTTACGCCATAGGCGCCACAGAGCCCTCCACCGCCTCCCCCCCCCCCCCCCAACCCCAGCAGTGGAGAGCATGGGCACAGTGGAGGGAAGCTTCCTCACTCGAACTCGTAATCGTTGTGCCAGTGCAGCGGTTGAAGATGGCGTCCAGCGCGAGAAGTGGGCCTCTCGGAAACCGCACTGCCAGGGTCTCACGTGTTGAACAGCCGCATAGGCGGCTGAATGTCACTTGAAGCGTCTGCGGCGTCGGGAGGCAGAGCTGCAACGATGGCAGGCAGATCGGAAAGCAGGTAAGAGAGGGACCACTCCGGTTTTAAGCGGTTAATGGAAACTGTTTGGGGCCATCCATGTAGATGAATTACGAACGCATTCACTCTCGGACACAAGACGCGGTGCGGGCCCGAATAATGTGGTTGCACGAAGTCGTCGCACAGCACCACGAATTCACATGATGCAAGGTCTTTGTGCGCGAACACCGGCGGCGTGGAATGAGAGCAAGGCAGGGGGATGTGCAGGCAAGAGACGTGGGCATATACCCGTTTCACAAGGGCCAGAAGATCGATGGTGGCAGCTGGCGGTGCGTCCTCCACAAACTCTGCTGGAAGGAAGAGGGGCTCTTTGTAAAGAATCTCTGCCAGCGATGTATTTAGGTCTTCCTTATGGGTGGAACGGATATCGAGTAAGACCGAAGGAAGGGTCTCAGAACATAACCCACTATGGCACATGAGCATGGTTTTGAGGGTTCAGTGCCACCGTTCGACCAGGCCATTCGCCTGCAGGTGATACGCTATTGTGTGGAATTTGGCTTATGCCGCACAGCTCGCACAGTCGAGCAAAAAGCGTGGATTCGAACTGTCGTCCTTGATCAGTAGTGAGGGAAAGAGAGCAGCTGAACCTTGCGACCCATGCGGATATGAAAGAGTGAGCGATGGTCTCTGCTGTTATGTCGACAAGATGTACTGCCTCGACCCAACGTGTCACGCGATCGATCATAGGTAACACTTATTTGTACCCCTTGGAAGGGTACAGTGGCCCAACCACGTCAATGTCGACATGCCAAAGGCGACCCCTTGGGATATCGAACTTGCCTAGTGGAGGCTGCGCGTGTCTGCCGACTTTACTACGCTTGTATGGGACACAAGTGTGGCTCCAAGTGCGGCAGTCATGCCACACGCCGGGCCAGACGAAGCATTCAGCGACTAGCCTCGTCTCGGCCCGCATTCTGGTGTGGGCCAAGTTGTGTAAAGCATTGAAGATCCCATGTCGAAGAGCAGGTGGTACCAAGGGCGAGGAGTGCCCATAGAAACGTCGCAAAGGACTGAGGTTGTCGACCCGTGCAGGGCTGGAGGTTGGATAGGACTAGAGGTCTGGAGTCGGGCAACGTCATCTAAGTTCAAGGGTGTGATAAGCACCAAGATACAAGATAGATAGTCAGCTACAACATTCTCTGTGCCACAGATGTAGCAAGCATCCGAGGGATGTTGACAAATATAGTTCATATGGCGGAGATGTCGTGGAGGCAGGTTCTTAGCCGGGTTGCGTATCTCGTCCACGAGAGGCTTGTGATCCTAGTAGATCGTGAAAGGTCGCCCCTCGAGGTCACTCCAAAAGTGTTTGATTGCCTCATAAACCATGAGGAGTTCGCGGTCTAAAGCTGACCACTTACACTAGCTCTTTGCTAGTTTCTTTGAAAAGAAGCCGAGCAGCTGGGTGGTGTTGGCAGTGCCCACAGCTGAGTCACTAGCGCCATTTGTAATAGAAACATGGGCCTCAGGATTGGGGTGGGCGATTGTGATGGCTTTGGTGAGGGCAGTTTTGAGATTATCAAATGCATCGAGCATGGATTTAGTCCAGTCCAACTTCCGTTTCCCCATGGTATTTTTTCCGGAGAGGGCATCAGTGAGGGCTGATAGGACAGATGCAGGCTGAGGGATATGGCGTCGGTAAAAGTTTACCGTACCCAGAAAACGACGGAGTTGAGCATAATCTTTATGAAGAGGCAGGGCGAGAATGGTTTCGATACGAGAATCCAATGGCCGGCAGTCAGCTGAGACAGTATGGAATGTAAGAATGTAACTGATGTAGAACAGAAATGAGATTTATCGTGGTTGATCACCACGCCATTGACTGTGAGGGCCGAATGGACAGCATCAAGATGAACCTGGTGCTCCTCGGCAGAGGAGGAAAAAATCAGAATCTCATCAAAATAAGGAAAAGCAAAAGGTAGAGGAAGCAAAATGGAACCAATCAACCATTGCCATGTCTGCGCAGCATTTTTCAAGCTATGGGGTGTGTAACATTATTCAGATAGGCCAAAGAATGTGATGATGGTCGTTTTCGGAATATCCAGCGGGTGCATAGGGATTTGGTGATATGCCTTCAAACAATCTAAGACAGAGAAGAACTTGGAGCCATTTAGTAATTGTGTGAAATCCTGGATATGAGGAATGGGGTAGTTATCGATAACGGTCCAGGCATTAAGGGACCTGTGGTCCCTGCACATACGTAAGGAGTCATCCTTCTTAGGGAAAAGTTGGATAGGTGAAGACCGGTTGCTGTCAGATGGTCGGAGCATGCCTGAAGCCAATAAATCCTGAACGATTTCTTTCACGCACAGAGGATTGGAAGCATTAAGACGCCAAGCTTTATAATGTACAGGTGGGCTGTCCATGGTATGGATTCTATGACAGGTGCCTCCCGTGAAGGGAGGCAGGCAGGGGGGCGAGAGGGGGCGATGCAACGACGGTTCACTGACCTTGCCAGGCTGGAATGGCGTGAGTGGGGCGTCGACTGTAGACGATGAGGTAGGGCGTGGCACAGCAGCCACGCGATGCAAGGAATCCTGTGAAGTGAGAATATCATCAGCGTCTTGTAGAGTCGTCTGCAGCGCCACGGAAATGGCAGCAGGTGGTGGAAAGCTCGACACAGGAACAATGTAGTGTGAAGACGCAGTAGGAGTGAGTGTTGGTTCCTCTTGTTGGGGCGCTGCAGACAGGCTGCGAATTGTACGCCGTGCGTGTGACAATTCAGCAGAGGCAGAGGCAATGTGGGTGTGTAACTCATCGTTTTGGGTGCGGAGTTCGTCGATTTGTGTGAGCACAGCTGACAAATCAGAGAGCCGTGTAATAAAACGCTCGAGCAGAGATGCACAAGTAGAAAGCGTAGCCAAGGAGGTGGAGAGTGAAGTCAGGCTGAACTTGTTCAAGCACAGAATAGTAGAACCAGATGCATGGCAGAGTGCAGTGGCCTGCAGGTCTGGTGAATGTTCGTAATGATGTAGAAAGTCCAACCCAATCACAGGTTCATCCAAATCGGCGATGTGGCAAGTCCAAGGGAAGATCTGAACAGGTGATAGGCGAAGTGACATCTTGATAGAGCCAAGGACCACAATAGGAGAATGATTTGCAGCGATCAAAGCGAGGTTAGCAGGTGAAAGCATGCTGTCTGCATGCTTGGCCATGATAATGCTGACATCGGCGCTGGTTTCGACGAGAAAGCGAGTGCCTGATGACAAGCCATTGATGTAGAGGCATCGCACTGCAGGTGCGGGTGGTGCAGCATCGAACAGTAGGCGTCTTGAAGGAGTGTGGTGGAATGTGGCACCAAAACGCGATCACTGGTCTCGTTTGGGTAGGCGCAAGGCGCACAGCAATTGCGGGAGGCATCCCCGTAAGTGCGTGGTATCAGCACAGGGGGTAGGCTGGTTGGCAGGGCAGTGTGGTGCGGAAGGGGGCCGCAGTTGACTGCGTCAGAGCTGGTAGCCGATCGGGTTGCTGCTCGGGTGCTGTCGGCGGCCTTCGGAAGTCCACTGGCAGTACCTCCTGTAGGCCGCCAGGTGACAGCTCCTGACTAGCAGCTGAGGCGCTGAGGCAAGGGCGCTGGCCTCTGCCAGCTGGGCACAGAACCGAAGGTGACGGTGATGTATGATAGTGTAGGCCTGATCCGCCATGTGTAAAAGAACCTCTAGTGGGTTGGCGCCATGAGACAGCAAATGAAGTTGTAGATCCGAAGGTAGTTTGAACATCCACAATGTCCAAAGCATGGCGTCAGGCAACGTTTGATCGTCGATTAATGCACGTAGGCACCAACAAAGCTGCGAAGGGGAGCAGTCGTCGAGGTGCTTATCATGAATAATGTGGTGGATAGCTTCCATAGGAGGGCGAGAAATGCGCTTGATAAGCAGTGCTCTCGCCATCGAATATTTGGGCCAGGCAGGCGGTGAGAGAAGCGAGTTGCTGATGAAGTTCATATGAGTGTGGTGGTGGCTCACCAGGCAGACAAAATAGGCATTGTCATTCGAAATGTCGTGGACGTCCAGTAGGTGATTCACTAAGGTGAACCAAGTCTCAGGGTTATCTTTTTGCAAAGCAGGTAGCTTGAGAAACCCACTGGGTGACACATGTTCAGGCAGCACCAGCAGGCAGAGATCCGTGCAGGATGCCGCCGATGCCAGGAGTGCAGTAGCAGTGAACAGTGCGTCACTAGAGGTCTGCATGGTGGGGACGGTGGCTTGCAGCACATGGTGTGGAGTGTTTGGGTGCAAAATTCAGAACGATGTGTCCAAACTACAAGCCTGACGAGACATAACGGCCAGTGCCGTTGCAACAGTGGGCAGAAGGCAGTCGTGGTACAGCCTCAGGGAGGGAGGGAGGCTGACCTGGAAACTGGCGCGGATGGAATAACCAGCACTGTAATGAAAGCATGGTGCCTACTGTCGCAGAAACTGGCCCGGTCAAGGCGACTGGCATCGCCGAAACAAACGACATGGGGGGGGGGGGGGGTTGCTGCAACAGTAGGCATATAAGAATGTGCAAACCTGTGCTTAGGAAGGTTCGAATCACAGTTCTGGAACTTCGTCAGCACATCAAATCAACCAAAGGAGACTGCATAGCTGAGGGGCAAATCACGACGTTCTTGACTTGATGATCGTCCACAATGTCATTAGGCGGCGTGCACTGTCCATGTTGTGGCCATTGTTGAGCTTCCGCACGTGATGGTGGCCATGTTAAAGACGATAAGCGGGAGAGTCGAACGGCCGCAAGAGCCACAGATGCTGTGTGAGAGGACACGGAGTAATTAAATGCTATTCTTTCCTGTGTTAGTGAATGTGTTGTTGAAAAAAAAGAAAAACGAACGTTTGACTATAGACTTTTAACTTACTTCATGTCTTGGCTCTGAATGAAGCAAGACACATAGGACATCTATAAATTATTTGGTTATTAAAATCAGGCAATTGTGATTATATTTAACTGTATCTAATGGGTATCAGTGTAGTCGACTTGCAAGAGTTTGTATGCTTATATGAAGCGTGTGGGAAGGAAAATACACCTGAGCTGAACTGAAAGTATGAGAGTACCGAGTTATTTCAAGTGATAGAGATAGTAATTTTTTGGTTCCTCCAACCAGCATTATTTCTTCAGAGAAGAAGTTATGGAGATCGACGCCGCTGCATATCCAGAGAAGAGGATCAGCTAAATGTTTCGAGTATGTCAACTGTAGTAAGAGAAGTGTGAAGTTTGCAATGCAGTTTCGCACCACTTCTCTTGTCGCCGAAACCATTAGATAATATGTAACACTGCAGGTTACACACTGATGACGGGATTCTAAGAGCATAACATGCTGATGACACTCTGTTTGAAATGTGTGTTCACACTATTTAAACTGAGAATCAATATTCATTCCCAGAAATGTTGCATTTGTTACACAGTCTATAAAGGTGCGATCTACATTTAATTAAACATTGTCATTTTTGCTCTTCACACTGAAATTCATGGTATTAGTGTCACTTTATTGATTATTGACCAGTCATAAACTCCCTTGAGAGTTTCTTTTGCTTTCTCAGCAAGGAGTTCTCTTGATTTCTCAGTGACTATAGCACTGATTTCATCAGTGAAGATAATTTTTTCACCATGAGTAACACTACTGGGGAAGTCATTGATGCATATCAGGAATAGTATTGGCCCCAATAGGGTACCTTGTGGAATCCCCAGATTAATGTATTTTGATTCTTATAAGTGTTTTACTAAATGTCTAGATCTATTTGAAGTATGTGTTATCTCTACTCTTTGTACCCTATCTGCTAGGTATGATCGAAACCAGTCACTAGCTACCCCTGTTATTCCTAATGCTTCTAATTTATTTAATAGAATCTTGTGGTCGACTGTATCAAACGCCTAAGAAAGATCCTAAAATATGCCTATGACACACTTGTATTTATCAAGAGCATCAAGTACATTTATTGTGAATTCTACTATGGCTGACACTGTATTTTTGCCACTTGAGAAACCAAACTTTGATTCGCTTAAAAGATTATATTTATTCAGGAAATTCATTAATCTTTCATAACTGCTTTTATTATTTTTGAGAATGGTGACAGCAGGGAAATGGGCCGGTAATTTTCTATGTCTTCTGCATTACATTTCTTAAGCAAAGGTACAACTCCTGCATGTTTTAACTGCTCTGGAAATGTCTCTGATGTGAAGGATTCATTTATTATATTTTTAAGGGGCCTTGTATAATCCCTATGCATTGTTTCAGTACAAACATTGGTACTTCATCTAAGCCTACTGACATTTTATTTTTTTTAGTTTTTGAACAGTTTTATCGACTTCATTCTCTGTGGTTGGACATAACATAATTGTATTTAGTGCAACATTATTTACAAGTGTTACATTTGTTTCAGGGAATTTTTGCTGTAACTTCTCTGCAATACTTGAAAAGTGCTCGTTTGCAGAGTTTGCTAAGTGCTGTAGATCATTTATTACCTTATCCCCCTCCCTTAGCAGTAAGTTATTCTGCGTTTGTTTGCCTCTCCCCATTTCCTTTTTTATAACAGTACAGACTGCGTTGCTTTTATTCTCTGCATTGCATATTATTTTGTCATTAAATGACTTTTTTGCAGCAATCAGCACTTTCCTATAGATCTCTTTGTATCTATGATAGAAATTTAAGTATTCTGGATCATTGCAAATCTTTTTCATGGAACTGATATGTTTAAGTGTTTGGGAGGACTTCTTAATACCTGTTGTTATCCATCTGTTTTTGTGAGATGTGCATGCATACTTTTGGAAATGCCTCTTCAAAGTTCAATTTAAGCAATGTGGAGAATTTCATATTCACATTGGTTTTCTTATACACTTCATCCCAGCTTTGTTTTTCTAGTTCTTTTGAAAAATCTTTTATTTTGATTTCTGATAGATGTCGTTTTTAGGCTTGTAGTTTAGGGAATGATTCAATGCCTGATTTTACTGATGTTATTTGGCAGAGATGGTTTGATAGTCCGAGATCTTTTACAGCTACATCACATTTTTCCCTGTCCATATTTGTGGTCACATGGTCAATTACTGGTGCAGTCATTTTCCACTATTGACCAATAGGGACACGCCAAAACTTTGAAGGATGTTTATGAAGGTGCTACTGGATTCATTTATGATATTAGTGTTGATGTTACTGTCCCCACACAGAATTATGTTAACCTTTGTACTTGAGACTTTATCTAGAACTTCTGTTAATTTGTTGAAAAAAGTGTCCACACTACCATTGGAAGATCTATTTACACAGAAAATGATTAATTTCTTGGCGATATCAAGCCCTGTTAATTCATTAACTGATATTTCAAAGTGTTTGTCTTCACTTACTGTACTGAGGTCATGTCTTGATTTAAATTGTGTTCCTTCTTTGATACAAATGCATGATCCTCCACCCCTTGAAGTAGTTCTGCAGGAAGAGTCTGCCCATTCATACAATGATAATACTACATGTTGGATTTCTGTGTCTCTACACCTGTGCTCAATAATACAAACTACTGTGCAATTCAAAGATTGGAGCTCAACTTCTAATAATTGTATTTTATTTTTTATTGATTGCATGTTTTGATGGAGGATTGTTAAGTTTGTGAAATGCCCCATGTTACTCTTTCCAATGGTTTGTTTTTCTTTGTAACATCAGGTATGTGTGACATTTGAAGTGTTAAAATCTTGTGAGGGATTGTTTCGGTATTTTTGAAAACTGCTGGAGATACTCTTTAGGCAGGGGGACCTGTTGTCTGGATTTACCCTAAAAAGACTTAATTTTCCTACCTATGACAACAGGTATTTGACCATGTGTGGCCCTAGATCCATCCCCTATACTTTCATGAATCACCTGTACCAATCTTCCCATCCCAGTCCTGTTTAGGTGTAGATCATGCCTAGTGAAACCCCATCTGTTGATAGTCCCAACAGGCACCAGAGAAACATGGGCAAAGCTGGCTGTGCTCAGAGCCATTCCTGACACCACATTGATTCGCCTCATAGCTCCATCAAGGAGTAGTCGATCATGAGGCCAGAACAGCTCAACAAAGTGTACATTGGTGCCATGAATCAGGTAAGCTATCTTGTCCAGGTCACCATCTATGCCATATGCCCCATCCCTGTCCAAGCTGTTTCACACCCCACCCACTATCACTACATGACCCTCTTTTGTAAAGTCCTTACATATAGACCCTAGGTCCTCTATCACATGACTTAGCCCTGCATTTGGCTTGAAGATACTGATGGCCTGGTAGGCTGCCCCTAAACGTTCCTGTAACTGAGGGCCTACATCTCGCCCATGGCTGCTACCTAGCAGCAGCACTTTCTTCTCCCTAACACTTTGTACATTCCTAGTCTTCTTGGCCTCGCTTAAAATGTGCTGCACATTTCCAGCTCCTCATTCTACCTGAGGCTCTTCTCTACTTAACTGTCGTGGTGGTAGATACATTTTTTTGGTGTTGATGATAAAACTGTCAGATCGCGTTCTCTTTCTTCCTATCCTCCACCAGCTGCCAGTTCCCAGCCACCCTCCTCTCCCCCTATCTCCCTTGATCCTTATGAGTTTCTTCCTCGCTGCATACTCTGCAGTTGCAGGAGAGACCCTCTTCTGTTCTCCCAACATTCTCCCCACTGCATCGCCCACAGTAAAATATTTTCTACAAGGTTAGCAACAATTCCCTCTACTCACTACACTATAACAGCTCCCACATTTCTCACTCAGGGTCAGTTTCTAAAGAATAATTTAGTTTAAAGAATGTTTTAAATTTGTCAAGGACGCGAGATTGGTGTGTGTAAACAAAAAACGACACAAAAGTCTATGTGCGGTGGTTGTTGTGTTTGTACTGATTTAGACATACAATGACAGAAGAACGAATTTGTAATTGACAGAAGAACGAATTTGTAATTACTTTGCTTTTAGAGAATTTACGTTATCAGGCGTGTTTGATCAGGTTTTTAAACGTTTATAACTCGGAATATGTAGGCCTAGATCGCGTCTATCTAACTAGTAAACAATACGAAATGTGTTAGTTAAATACGAATTAGAAACGTTTAATTAAACTTTTATTGCGACAATAGACACTGATGAAACTAGAAGCTGTCTTTTTTAAACGAATTTTGCACTATCAAGAAAACTTAAATAGAATTTTTTGTGTTTATGTCACGCAAAATTTCGGGTTATGTTGCGATTATCGGGACTTCAGCTTAAGTACAAGTTTTTTCAAGAATAAGCTATGCTGGGACGCTAACATTCAGTTGTGTGACAAGAATGGACACTACAGCAAGTATAAAAACAAAACCTGTGATCTCACTTGGCCGCTCCCCTTGTACCCAGGGGAAGTATGGTTGAGCCATTCCTGTTCATGTTGTACATTAATGACCTGGCAGACAATATTAACAGCAACATCAGGCTTTTTGCAGGTTATGCAGTTCTCTATAATGAAGCACTATCTGAAAGAAGCTGCATAAATATTCAGTCAGATCTTAATAAGATTTCAAAGTGGTGCAGAGATTGTCAATTTCTTTAAATGTTCAGAAATATAAAATCTTGCACTTCACAGTACGAAAAGGAATCCTATCCTATCGCTATAATGTCAATGAGTCACCGTTGGAGTCGGCCAACTTACACAAATACCTGGGTGTAAAACTTTGTAGTGATATGATATGAAATGATCTCGTAGGTTCTGGGGAAGTGCAATCAGTCTACAAAAGAGATTGATTGGAAAATACTCGTGCGACTTGTTCTAGTATATTGTTCAAGTGTGTGGAACTGTATCAGAAAGGACTAACAGGGGATATTGAACATATAGAGAGAAGGGTAGCACAAATGGTGGCAGGTTTGTTTAACTTGTGGGAGAGTGCCACAGAGATACTGAAGGAACTGACTTAAAGTCTCTTGAAGAGAGATGTAAACTATTCCGAGAAAGTCTGTTAACAATGTTTCAAGAACCAGCTTTCAATGATTACTTTAGAAATATACTACAGACACCTATGCATCGCTGATGTAAGGATCATGAGGATAAGATTAGAGTCATTACTGCATGCAAAGAGGCATTCAAACAATCATTTTTCCTGCACTCCACAAGTGAATGGAACAGGAAGAAACTGCAAGAACTAGTACGCTGGCTTGCAGAGTATAGATTTAGATGCAGATGTAGAATATTCATAACACTCCTGGATACAGCGTTGGGCCCAGAGTTACTAAATAGACTGTGTACAGATGATCTGTTGATTACCACCATAACACGCAAAGAACACTGGGGATTGGGTGAGTAAAGTATTTGGATGATTCAAAGAATATAAAGTCACAATAAACTTACAAAAGTCCGAGTTCAGACGCCAGAAAATATAGTTTTAAGGTCATATTATTTCCTAAGAAGGAAAAGTACCAGACAAAGAAAAGATCGTTGCAATAAAATTTTTCCAACAATCAAAAATAAAAGGCAACTCAAAGAATTCTTAGGATTAACATCATTTTTTAGAAAGTTCATGCTAAATCAATTGCTAAACAGTAATGCTCTGTTAAATATGTTGAGAAAGAATAATACATGGTTGTGGAGTGTGCACTTTCAAAAATATTTTGATGCAATTAAAGAGGCCCTACTCAATACTAACCTGTTATGTCACCCGATATGATCCACGATTTTATTTCAGCATGGATCTATCACTAGAAAGAGTTTGGGGATGCCTATTTCAAATCAGAAAAATGGATACAAAATCTATTGTATGTGTGATTAGTTTCACAAGGAGAATCCTGACAACTGTAAGCCTTAGTAGTCGTTTAAGTATTTAGGAAATATCAGTACTATTTATGGGGTAAGCACACAGAAGTGTTTTGCAGTCATCAAGCCCTGTCTTTCTACTGACCTGCAGGTAGTTACACAGGTGTATTGTCCACTGGTGACTTTTCTTGCAAGAGTTCAGCTTTGTGATAGTATATATAAAAGGAGAGCAGAATGTTATAGCAGACGCACCTTCACACTCGCAACAAGGTTTTCACAAGTTCAGTGACTTGACAGACAAACTCCAAATTTTCGCATTTTCTTATGTATGGCGGTATCTACCGCCCATACTACACAAAAATGCGTCGTAATATGAGTAAGTTACAGGAAAAAGATGTAGCTGGCAGTATGTGGAGTGGAGACCACAAGAAGATAACTGTAAAGAACTGGGTAAGTACAATACTCGATGCACCATCATGCAGACCAGTTTAGTCTATTATAATTGAAGGAGCATTTCACGAATGAAATCTTCAGACTTTTATATATATATCTCTGTTGAGGTAGTCCTGCCTTAAGTGTTATGCAACTGTAGTCCTGCAAACTCAGTGATTCAAGTTACTTATTGAAATAGCATGCAGTCTCTGCTGATAAACCCTCATTTTCCATTTCACCAATAATTGATCTGACAGCTGATGTTAAGGGATGATCATCACTCTTGGAATCTAAATTACCTTTTAAATCATTTGGACAGAAATTATGTCAAAACTTGTACTTGTTTCACCCTGTACTCCTTGAACTACAATGTGAAAAGTTGATGTTTGGTTCTGAAGAAATTACAACCAAGCTTCTGATTTTTTTAGGGGAAGATTTGATAACAAATGGATATTTATTTGGAAACTGGAAATATGATTTCAGAAGAACAAATATAGTCTGAAACTGTTCGACCAGAGGGAGTAAACCAAGTCACCTTGTTTTTGTGAAGCCTTAAATTGTTTGTACTCTTGATCTACAAATTTACAAAATTCTTTAAGATTTTCAAAACTTACAGTACACACATAGAAATAAGAATACATTTTAGAATCAGAGTCTTCAATATCAATAGGTAGGACATCAGCAGCCTTCTGGCTAACATTGTAGATTGTATGGGCAGAACACCCAACCCCAAGAAAGCAGTGATCTAAATTTCCATTCAGTTTTGTGAAGATGTTGTTGACACCCCTTCTAGATACATCTCCAAAATTGTAGTTTTAATATCTGCACAAAGTTTCTTTTAAATTGTTATTTTTCAGACATTCACTTAAAAATATCGCAATGATTTCTGAAGTCTACTCAAGTGAAAATCTCAGATCCAATATTTTAACTTGAATCTCCTCAGTGGGATTAAAGAACATAACAAGCAATGGAAATATTTTTGCGTCCTTATGGTTTGATGGAAGCGTCATTATTGAAATAAAATTATCTTTCTGTAAATCATATTATAGTTGAGCAAATGGGAAATGAGGTTAAACTATATTTAAAATAATTGCCCTAGTTGTTTTGTTACAGCTATGGTTAAATTTTGGTTCCAAAGTAAATTGGATAAGTTTTGCAGTAGTGTCCATAAATCTGAAAGATTGGTTGTTATGGACGATATGGTAAGGAAATGCTATTCCGACAGCTTCTAAGTTCATATCTTTATTTTTATTACCAAAACGTTTACTGACATAACTTATCCGTATTGCAGTTTCAGACATTATAGACCAACAAATCGAGACAAAAGGTAGTCTCTAGGATAAATCTGTAATGCTGTGTCGCGCTGAAACCGTATATTTGCACAATAAACAAGTGTAAATACGAAATCCACCGAATACGGCACTATAGCTTCGGAAACTGTGAAATAAAGACTGCGCTGTACGATGTGGTTCTGTTAACCTGGGCACAGGTCACGTGATGTCCTCAACCAGTCAGAACATAGACTGAGAGAACATTACACTTTACATAATCAGCTAAACATATCATCACATTTTCAATGCTCGAACACGCAAACGACGAAAATATGTTAAGCATCAAACACGAATAAAGTACATACTCAGAACAATGTACAAAATGTACAGTACCAAGCAAAACGATGCTGTAACATAGCTGTAATGTTGAGTAAACTGACGGCGTCGCTTTCTCCGACAGGAATGAAATTGTATAATCCTTTCATTATAAGAATAAACCGGATGTAAACAAACACAAACGCAATGATTTGTCAGAAGCCATAGCACACGTACACTCGTGTAGTTACGCTCTTGGAAGTATTAGATATCTTATTACTAAGTCATGTTATATTCAAATGTATTAACAGCAGCAACGTTTTTCTTAACAACGCTTTAGCTAGATAGTCTTTATTTTTAAAATCGTGTACAGTCACAGCACGGTTAAAAAGTGCAGAAAAATAGGCTGTTCTTAAAGTTTTGCATAAATACACGGAGATAATCGGCTTTTAAGTTTTCTCATAGTTGTATATACTCCAGTTGATCAATTACCTCATATTAAACGTGTAGTGCAGTTGGTAGTGTGAGAGAGTATAAACCAAATGCGATTATTTGTCCGTTGATTCAAATCTACCCACTATCATTTTCTTTTTCTCTTTCAATTTGAAATACCTACATGTTGTTATTATAAAACTCATAATCATTTTTTGTGAATAATGCACGTCTTCTTGTTTCTAATTACATACTGGACGCGAAATTCCTGTTTCCAATTCAAATACAAATTCTGGTAATTTCCAAGAATGATTGCCTATCGACGTCGCGGGGACCAAACGATACATAGCGAACGTGCGATCGTAAATCGATCATGCGACTCTGGTGGCGGGAGTTGTGATCAGTTATTTGTGATCGTCATTTGTATCTGTTTT
Source organism: Schistocerca serialis cubense (assembly GCF_023864345.2). Classification (NCBI taxonomy): domain Eukaryota; kingdom Metazoa; phylum Arthropoda; class Insecta; order Orthoptera; family Acrididae; genus Schistocerca; species Schistocerca serialis. The sequence goes on along the minus strand of NC_064638.1, from coordinate 395,305,652 downwards.
CCGTCGTTCCCTTCGTTGCTCTACATTACATACCTCCGCGAATTATTTGTGAGTTGCTACGGAATCCCAGACGATTTGTGTCGTTAGCGGGATGTCTGGTTTTCTTGACGTTTCTTAGGCGGATTCTCTCACATGGAAACACCTAATTACGTGTTTATCCGGTGTAGTAAATTGTTCGACTTTTTGTCGCAAATATGGAGTACTACCGGACGAGGAAGGAAGGGACTGTGTAGACTGTGGTGGTGCGAAGTGTGTGAAACGTCGTAAGAACAGTTACGATGCTTCAATACCGTTTACAATTTCATTGCGGACAGTGCGGAAATCGAAAGCGTATCAGAAAGAATACATGGTTCGACTCTTCCAAATTATCCATCCAGACTACCGTAATGGACTTTCACGTGATAACAACAAGGTAAGTCGTCTCCTTTGCAGTTACAAGTATTTTTGTAACGCTCTTCTTTTGGTGTTGCTGTAGCGACCACCGTAAACATAACTCCCGCCCCCAGAGTCGCATGATCGATTTACATCGCATGTTCGATGTGTATGATTTGGTCCCCGCGACTTCGATGGGCAATCATTCTTGGAAATTACCCAAATTCTTAATTAACGATGTTTTATGAAAGACTGTTCATAAAAGTTGTTAAAATTAAGAAAATATAAGTTTAATTTTTTAAGGAAAAAATGAAAAACCAAATCCTCTTTATTTGGAGTATTTCCATCGTTTTATGCCACAGAGGTAGACAAGTATCGAAGAAGAAACATGAGAAACAATCATTTTCACAGCATCTAGCACATCATACAAATGCTGTGTTTTTACATTTGCTACTGTACCATTACAATATGAATCCAACAGAACTGATCTGGAGGCAAGCGGCGGGATTTGGCCCGAGAAGTAACAAGACTATTAAGCAGCCAGACGTAGGCCTACTGGATCTAACGCCGCAGCTTTTTCACACGTCACTGCCGAACGCTGGCGGGGTATAGAACGGCTCGTCACGTCTCGTTATAAAACAACACGAGAAAATGCTGCGTTGGTTGGCTTCGTGGATTCTGTTTTTGATAGGCTCGTTATCAACGTAGCAGGTGACACTTTCAGAACTGAAATGTATTTCTCGGATTCGGATAAGGAAAGAGCTAAGAGATTACCAGACGACTGACTGGAAGTAATACCTTCAGTGGCTTCAATATTTAACTATACGGTAAAATCCTTCGATACTCTCTTACGTTACACACAGCTTATGCAGAAAAACTACCCTGTAGTTAAGTCAGGAATTTTTATAATTCTTGTTTTTAATTACAATAGTACGTTAGCTAAAAACGATAACGTGTTTCGGGTTTCGTCTAAGAAGCGTGTCGTGGGAGATTTGCAGTGTTTTATTTTATTCTGCTTAAAAATTAAATAACATTCGAAGCTGTATTGGTCCTCTGCTTGTCTCTTTTTTCGTGTGAGCTGCAGCCGGCCACGTCACTGCAGGCTAGCTGACCGGCCAGTGCTGTCCAAGTTAAATGGGCTGGTAAGGCTTTTCTCCCGTATTATCGCTAAGTAAATGTGCTCGTAACACACAGCACAAAACGTACCCTTATTATCGAACTTGACAGTACTCAAGACAGCTTGGATGCAGTTCCGCGTGGAACGGAAATCCAATGAGGTTCCAGCAAACGCGGTAGAACACATAGTGCAATGTTTATATCAGGTTTATTCTTACGATGAACGGATTATAGTCCCTAGTTGTGCTTGCAACATTCTTCGAAAGAATTATTGCATCACATTTCGGCCGGGTTCGTAAAGTTTACCCACTTCAAGAAAATAGTTTTGTCGATGTGCCCGATGGAAAAAGTACCCAGCTGGGTAAGTCGATAAATATTTAGTCTTTCTGCCATATCACAGAGTGGCACCTCTGACGTCCCGCCACATTCTCTCCACGTCCTGTGTTGAATGGAACGATCTTTCGGACCTACTAAATTCAGGCTATGCTGAAAACCTTCAGTACCTACAGCGTTATATGAACAGAGGCACTCACCAACGATCGTCGTCCCTGGGAGGATCTTTTCTTCTATTATTCTGAATAACATTTCCTTGGTCGAAAACTCAATGGGCTCAAGGTAGCATTTTTTCGAGCGTCGCTGACTTCCATCCAACACCAAACTTCCTATGATTTCACGACTGTTGTTGTGTTTCCTTTTCCCAGATTTCGCTTCGCGAACTCACAACCAAACTGTTGTAATCCTACTCAACCTAGACCTCTAGCTATGCTGCAGATCAATCTGTCACCACAACCAGGTTATTTGCTTTTACATTCGTTTGGTTCAACATCACACAACCAAAATTTTGCATTCCAACATAACCTACACCTCTGGCTACGCTACAGATCAGTCTGTCATCACAACCAGATTTTTTTTCTGCCAATTCAAGCTATGCTCTTGTGTCCCATCATAACAATTCGCGAGATATTCTGGAAATACAGCCGAGAGCAACTTAACCACACTCCTGGAAATCGCAACCTATTCTTAGAGCAACAGCCAAGTAATTGTAACAACAAAGAATATAAAAGTCACTGCCCCATTCACAGCAAATTAATCCTAAATTAGTAAATACTCTTAGAGTTTACGATTGCATTTGGCACCAATTGGGGGTTGCTGCCAACATTTTGAGTAGTGCAATTGTCAGTGTAGGGTGTCCAAAAGGACTTTCGTACTTATTTTGTATGTGGCATACCACTGGAGACTTTGTAACTGTAGTTACCTAGTGCATAAACTGTAAATTATGACTTCCTTTAAATAAAGCATAGAGTGTAAAATTTAGGATGGTTTAGTAACAATGTGGCACTGTCTTCCCCTCTAATGTTCTACGATTAGGTTCTGTTTTTACGTCCAAGCCGTACCATATCCTCGGAAATCGTGACATGGAAACTATGACATATTCGAAATAAATGAAACATGTATTTCTCGCAAACAAGGGTCATTCCTTCATTCACATCAATTTAAGATTGCCTGAATAATTCACGTTTGATAAGCTCACTGTAATTGGCATATTAGGTAATGTGTACTGTGCTCAGACAAAAGCACATCATACAGTGCAATCTCGATTTCACAGTTTCCGAAGCTACCTACATCTACATGTACTACACACTGTAAACCACCGTGAGCTGCATGGCAGCGGGTATGGCCCACTGTACCAGTTATTAGGGTTTCTTACCGTTACACTCACGTATGGAGCATGGGAGAATGTTTGGTTGAATGCCTTTCCTCCAACTAACCGGCGTTATTTTACTTCGGTAACGATAGCCTTACTCACTGTAAAATTTCATTAGGCATATGCGATCACTGTCAGTTATATCGCAGTCCAGTAGGCTGATTAGGAAGGGGGAGGTTGCACAGTGTCACAGAGATACTAAAGGAACTGAACTGGAAGACTCTTGAAGATATACGTAATAGCATGACCATACTGTGTCATTATAACTTAAATCATCATAGTGTATCATAACATATTTTAAACAACAAGTAACCATTACATTTTAAATGAAATTTTCATGTCAGTACTGTACAAGAAAACGTAAGTAACTTAGTTAACGGTATACAAAAAAATGAGTAAAAGTGTAAGAAGCGAGATAAGAAATCACTAGTTGCAATGTTTACTTTAGATAGTTCTTTTTTATAAATATCGTAATCATTAACAGATTGCATTTATCGTTATGAGGGTTTGCGTATTTCAGGCAAGCATCCAGATAAAACTCAGATGTATATAACAAAGCTTTACAGTGGTTGTGCTGAAAAGAAAAACTCCGTGTTCCACACGGGTATTTGCAAAGGAAGCCGCAGCGTTCTAAGATCCGGCAGCAGCTCAATCCAGGCATTCTACTGTTGGGTGTGCCATAGCGGCACGCTTGTTCTCTCTATTTGTGCAGTTTCAATCCAGAGCGTCCACCTGTCTTACATGCTTTGAACACTCACTCCCGAGTAATCTCAAATATTTCTATCACAGTGGGCAACTCAACACTGTCCATATTCAAATGCGTACATAGACCTGAAACTTGCACATTGTGTGAGTGCATCGGTATTCACTTACATAATACATGGTATAAAAGAATTTTTACAACATATTATTTATAAAATTACAAATATACATATTAATGAAATTGATCGTGAGAGTCACTTTGCATGACGAGTAATTATTTTTTCAGCAGCCGGATTTCACTCACTAGGTAGTTCAAATGGAAATTATTGGCGGGAAGATGATGTTCTTTTCGAGGAACACTTTTGAGAACCGACATTTAAAGCTGACAGCAGAAGGATTCTAATGTCAGAACATACAATTCGCGTAAGGACCGCGTTATTAAAAATAGGATCACAACCACTATTTTACTCCAGTATCAGCCTGAATAAAAAGCGGTCACGGTTGTAGAGGCACAGACGAGAGTCTCTGGTCGTGTTACGCTTTCTGGTAGAAATGCTGCCCGAGATTTGGAATGAAATCTAATCGCTCAACCACATACACCAATCAACAAAATATATCTTATGCTAACATCTTTTAATGATTACAGCCACCATTGAATCATATTCGTGCTCCTCTCATATCTTTAAACGAGTCATGTTTTTCGAACCTATATGCTAAGGAGCCTACACAGCAGAACTCTAGTGTGGTTTTCTAGACAGCCTCAACACATCTTGTAACTGCTCCTCAGTCTCTGTCCAGCACTCTCTGCAGCTTTGTCCATGTGATCGTTCCGGTTCAAGTCAGAACCGAACAGAAGTCTAAGACTTTCTGCACCACATGGACACACAGTGAGCTGCGTTAATGCGATAGGACAGTGTTTTGACCACTCAGTGGAATGGGAACATGTTGTCACAGCTCAACCAACCATCCATAAGGCCAACGCCAAATGAAGCTTTCTTCTGCAACACGAGCTAGTAGAAATTAATGTATGAACAGTTACGGGAACTATAAGAAGGACAAGGATTTTGCTACTGCAGCGTGGTGCGTCTCCAAACTACATATACGACGGTCACTCCAAAAGAAATGCACACTATTTTTTTTAAATCCATCTTTTATTCTACATGTTTGAAAGTTTTACAGTGTGTAGATACACCCTTTAGGAACAATATTTTCATTTCTCCACATAATTTCCATCCCTCTCAACAGTCTTACGCCATCTTGGAACCAGCGCCTGTATACCCGCACGGTAAAATTCTGGACCAACCTGTTGGAACCACTGTTTGGCAGCATGCACAAGGGAATCATCATCTTCAAACCTTGTTCCACGAAGAGAGTCTTTCAGTTTCCCAAAGAGATGATAGTCACATGGAGTCACAGGACTGTAAGGCGGGTGTTTCAGTGTTGTCCATCCGAGTTTTGTGATCGCTTTCAGTATTCTGCAAACACTTCCTTCCACTATCCCAGCGTAGCGTGACAATTCGTTCACTGTGATGCGTCTGTCAGCAGTCACCAATTCGTTAACCATCTGCACATTGTCTGGAGTGTGTGCAGTACGAGGCCAGCTGCTGCCAGGACAATCCTCAATATTGCCGTGCCCACTTTCATCATGTAACCCGCTTGCCCACCGAATAACTGAACTGCGATCGACAGCAGCATCTCCATACACCTTTTTCAACCTCTTGTGGATGTTTCCCACTGTCTCGTTTTCACAGCACAGGAATTCTATGACAGCACGTTGCTTCTGACGAACATTAAGTGTAGCAGCCATCTTGAAGACATGCTGTGATGGCGCCACTCATGGGAACAGGTTGAACTAAGTTTGAAAACAAGCGGGAAGAATGTATCTACACACTCTAAAACTTTCAGACATGCACAATGAAAACTGTATTTTTAGAAAAATAGTGTGCATTTCTTTTGGAGTGACCCTCGTAGGTACTATAGACTGAATGAGATCTGCGTCACTCAATGTGCATTCATGTATGTCACAAAAACATAACCTCTATCATAGTTATTTTGCACCATCCAACTGAGAAAAACTATGAACTATAAAAAACTCCGTAGACAGAATCTGATAGAGAACTCAATTAGATTTCACTGCATCTCTGTTCCGATATATTGCTAAACAAATACAGTCTGTGTGCTGGGCTCGAGTATATGTGGCTTTCTTATTGAATGTACAGGTATTGGTCCATTGGAGCAAGCGGGTAGTGATCGAAGTCACTTGCACAGACCAGTGTAAAGTTTCATCGCCTGTGCTGTAGGAAGACCATATTGACTACCAGTCGCAAGATAGGGTTCTTGTGTCATTGTCTGATACTTTGTTTCTTTTCCGCTATAATACTTCAAAGCAGTGTGTGACTGCAGCTGTGTACACAGCCATACATTTTGTATTTCTACAATGACATCAGCGTCTGTGTCAGATTTTAAACTGACATTAACACGTTTTGATCCATTGGCTCTGACTGAAAGCTGAGCATCACATGGAGCAAATTATGCTGCTGGTGCTCTCACAACACATGGGATGATTGAAATAAAAAAAACAAGCCTGTGTTTCTTATTGACAAAAAACAGGTGGAAGACATTGCAACATATGAAAACTGAAAGAGAGTGCGGCATTGGGGGCGATTCCAAACAGCTGTCTGAAAGTGAATTATGACCTCTACATTTAAACTCATCTTTCACAGTGACAGAGTGGCAGATGTCTCAGCTTTCCATTTCGATTGATTCCGCATATTGTAGTCAAGTATGCGCGATCACTGTTTTCAATGTACGCCTGTCCTGGAAGGTGCTGCTCCCACCAACACTCTCCATCTCAAACAAGTGATGTCACTCAATCACTACGTAGTAATCAACAGCGTACCTATGGGATGGAGAAAGACACCGTCGATGGGGGGCGATGTACTGTAATAAGAACCGCAGTTGATAGTTTGATCGATTTTAGCAGTTTTACCAGGTTTTTCATTATGCGACAGCAACCAATGACACGACAGCATGCTTCCAAATGTCTTTATTATCGCTAAACCATTCTCAAGTACTTTTCGAGTATCATATATTACGTTGCGATTGTAGATAGATGCCATGTTAATTCTAGTACATATACTCCAAGGTATACCAGATAGCTTTCTACACCGATCTACACATTTCCAGCACTTCGATCATAGGGCGTAAATTACGATTACGATTGCTCATCTTTCCCTATGCGGATGGGAGTCACAGATGCACTCTCCGCGGTTCTGCACTTAAACACGCTATAACGCTAGAGCGGTGCTATTTCTGACCTATTAGTCGTGTGGAATGCAACGCTGTTAAAATTCTAATGTAAGGAACACTTAAGAACCAAAGAAACTGTTACCCCTGCCTAATATCGTGTAGGGTCCACATGAGCACGCAGAAATGCCGCAACACGACGTGACATCTGAAATAGTGCTGGAGGGAACTGGCACCATGAATCTTGGAAGGCTGTCCATCAATCTGTAAGAATACGAGGGCGTGGAGATCTCGTCTGAACAGCAAGTTGCAAGGCATCCCAGATATGATCAATAATGCTTATGTCTGGGGAGTTCGGTGGCTAGTGGATGCGTTTAAAATCAGAAGAGTGTTCCTGGGGCCACTCTAAAGCAATTCTGGACGTTTGGGGTGTCGCATTGTCCTGCTGGAATTGCGTAAGTCTGTCGGAATGCACAATGGACATGACGGCATGCAGGTGATCAGACAGGATGCTTATGTACGTGTCACCTGTCAGAGGCACATCTAGACGTATCAGAGGCACCATATCATTCCAACGCACGTGCCCCACACCGTTACAGCACCTCCATCAGCTTGAACAGTGTCCTCCTGAAATGCAGAGTCCATGGATTCATGAGGTTGTCCCCATACCCGTACGAATCCATGCACTTGATACAATTTGAAACGAGACTCGTGTGACCAGGCAACATGTTTCCAGTCATCAACAGTCCAATGTCGGTGTTGAGGTTCCCAGGCTAGGCGTAAAGCTTTGTACGTGGGGTCATCAAGGGTACACGAGTGGCCCTTCAGTTCCAAAAGCTCATATGATGATGTTTCGTTGAATGGCCCGCACGATGACATTTGTTGATGGCCCAGCATCGAAAGCTGCAACAGTTTACAGAAGCGTTGCACTTCTGTCACGTTGAACGATTCTCTTCAGTCGTCGTTGGTCCTGTTCTTGCAGGATCTTTTTCCGGACGCAGCGATGTCGGAGATTTGATGTTTTACCGGATTCCTGATAATCACAGTACACTCGTAAAGTCGTCGTACAGGGAAATCCACACTTCATCGCTACCTTGGAGATACTGTGTCCCTTCGCCCGTGAGCCGTCTATAACATCACCTTCAAACTCACTTAAATCTTAATAATCTGCCATTGGATCAGCAGTAACAGATCAAACAACTGCATCAGACACTTGTCTTATATAGGCGTTGTCGACCGCAGCGCCGTATTCTGTCCTTTTACATATCTCTGTATTCGAATAAGCATGCCTACCTGGTTTCTTTGGTGCTTCAGCGTATATTTCCGGCCCAAGACATACATTCTCCCTGCGAGTTTCTCTGCGATAAACTACGGTGACAAACGGTAAAGTAATAAAAATCCAGGGTTATTACAAATGATTGAAGCGATTTCACAGCTCTACAATAACTTTATTATTTGAGATATTTTCACAATGCTTTGCACACACATACAAAAACTCAAAAAGTTTTTTTAGGCATTCACAAATGTTCGATATGTGCCCCTTTAGTGATTCGGCAGACATCAAGCCAATAATCAAGTTCCTCCCACACTCGGCGCAGCATGTCCCCATCAATGAGTTCGAAAGCATTGTTGATGCGAGCTCGCAGTTCTGGCACGTTTCTTGGTAGAGGAGGTTTAAACACTGAATCTTTCACATAACCCCACAGAAAGAAATTGCATGGGGTTAAGTCGGCAGAGTGTGGAGGCCATGACATGAATTGCTGATCATGATCTCCAACACGACCGATCCATCGGTTTCCAATCTCCTGTTTAAGAAACGTCGAACATCATGATGGAAGTGCGGCGGAGCACCATCCTGCGGTACATTTAGCTCCCTGCTTGCTTTATTCATCGACTTCCGTGGGCTACGCGTGAAACTTGCCCGCACGCGTTCAACCGTTTCTTCGCTCACTGCAGGCCAACCCGTTGATTTCCCCTTACAGAGGCATCCAGAAGCTTTAAACTGCGCATACCATCGCCAAATGGAGTTAGCAGTTGGTGGATCTTTGTTGAACTTCGTCCTGAAGTGTCGTTGCACTGTTATGACTGACTGATGTGAGTGCATTTCAAGCACGACATACGCTTTCTCGGCTCCTGTCGCCATTTTGTCTCACTGCGCTCTCGAGCGCTCTGGCGGCAGAAACCTGAAGTGCGGCTTCAGCCGAACAAAACTTTATGAGTTTTTCTACGTATCTGTAGTGTGTCGTGACCATATGTCAATGAATGGAGCTACAGTGAATTTATGAAATCGCTTCAATCATTTGTAATAGCCCTGTACCTTGCATACAAAAGAAAACGTCAACTCTTAGTAACACAAGCACTACACAGCTTTCCAGAGGTATATGACGCCTCCTGTTTACGAAGTTTCACCCCCATTACGGTTCGGAAATTATGATACGTTCGCAAGAGTCCTGTAAGATCATCAGCAGTCGAGAATACATATGAAGAAACAGTGACGTCTCACAAGGAAATAAACAGCACCATCAGTATCCAGAGGAGATGTAAAAGTCTTATCGCAGTTTACGACTGTTCCTGGTAATCTTCCTTTTGCACACAGAAGTCATGGTCAGATGTTAGGTTGTACTGCTCATTTGTGGGATAATATTGACGTTCCGCCTTGATGCAACGTCTCCAGAATGCATCCTCTCTCCGCTGTTAAGGTATGTATATGTAGTATCAGTCTGCTCTCCTCCTCCAGAAGACACAGTTTCATCAATTTGGCTCAGTATTCATTTCATGGTATTTTTCTCTAATTTTATATAGTCTCAGTCAGTTTCTGTAATTTTACGACGTTTTCACGACTTTATAAATTTCATCGCACTTCCCTCAATTTTTACATATCTTAAATGAATTTTTCATGATTGTACCAGTTTGTCCTCGAATTTTACCCATATTATATAATTTTTCATATTTTTTTTCCAGTTTTCCATATGCATATGGTCATGTTGTTGACATGCCCATGTGCCGTTTGATTTTCTACGAGACTGTTTGCGCATTTTACATACTAACCTACAAAGAAATCCTAAGAGTTGTTTCCCCAGTGGTTCACCTGCATGCATTTTGGATAGTACGAACATGAAAAGTATAGTAAGAGTCACTTCCTCCCTGTATGAAACTGAAGACTCGATTTATGTCCAGGATGTGACAGACAAATAGAGTACTTCGTATACATCTTTGTTTGTCTAAACGAGGGTACCAGAGCAGGTTTTCCATCGATGGACCTGTTTCATCACTCATGACTTGGAAGACCTCTGATAACGGTGATATGGGGGGTTTTGCTGTCAACGATCGCAGGTAGATAGTGCTCTAAGTCACACAAAGAACACGCAATTGTATACGAGTCGATCGTAAGTTAAACCACACAACTGATACACCCCTACAGAATAAGGGGCAAAAATGGATAAATGCGTGATTAATGACCTGCAGCAACATCTCCCGCTCTCTAGAATGCACCACCATCTACCACTAAACCATATCTCGTTGCAACTCCTCTATAACAAACGCTTCATCTACTTTCTATTTTCCTTTATCGCAGATCCACGTCAGTTTAGAGGCAGATCGCTCTCTTTTCGTGACAAGCATCAAAGGCAGCAGTCACCTTGCATGTATCAGTATTACCTTAATAGACATACAGCAGAATGTTGTTAAAAAACTACGCGACAACTATTTGTAAGGTATTTGTTAGCTGATACTGCAGTTCCAACATAGCGTCCACCGCTAACTGACCGCTTTCCACGAAGTGGGGCAGGGGCTGTTCCTCAGCTAAGTATGTTTGACCATGTCTTATTCTGACACGTGTTAGTTTATTTTATGCTTCTGAAGAAGGCTAGATTACTCTAGTTGAAACCTGGGTGAAGACCAGTAACATTTCGCAACTGAGGTGGATCTTTGACGTGTTAATGACACAAGAACCCTATCTCGCGGCTGATTGTCAACATGTTCTTCCTACAGCACACGCGATGAAACTCTACACTGGTCTGTGCAAATGACTTCGATCACTGCCCACTTGCTTCAGTGGATCAATACCTGTACATTTAATAAGATAACCACATATGCTCGAGCCCAGCACACAGACGGTATTTGTTTCCCAATATATCGGAATAGTGATGCGGTAAAGTCTTATTGAGTTCTCTATTAGATGGTATCTACAGAGTTTTTTATAGTTCATAGTTTTTCTCTGTTGGATGGCAGAGGTTATTTTTTGTGACATACATGAATGCACCCTGAGTGACGCAGATCTCCTTCGACCCAAAGTACGTGCATGTAGTTTGGAGACGCACCGCGATGCAGTAGCAAAATTCTTATCCTTCCAGTTCCCGTAACTGCTCGTACTGTCTTTTCTACACTACTGGCCATTAAAATTGCTACACCAAGAAGAAATGCAGATGATAAACGGGTATTCATTGGACAAATATATTATACTAGAACTGATATGTGATTAGATTTTCACGCAATTTGGGTGCATAGATCCTGAGAAATCAGTACCCACAACAACCACCTCTGGCCGTAATAACGGCAGCAGTCGAACATTTTCTGTATCCGAAGAGGCCCGTACATGACCTGCAACATGCGGTCGTGCGTTATCCTGCTAAATGTAGGCTTTCACAGGGATCGAATGAAAGGTAGAGCTACGGGTCGTAACACATCTGAAATGTAACGTCCACCGTTCAAAGTGCCGTCAATGCGAACAAGAGGTGACCGAGACGTGTAACCAATGGCACCCCATACCATCACGCCGGGTGATACGCCAGTATGGCGATGACGAATCCACGCTTCCAATGTGCGTTCACCGCGATGTTGCCAAACACGGATGCGACCATCATGATGCTGTAAACAGAACCTGGATTCACACGAAAAAATGACGTTTTGCCTTTCGTGCACCCAGGTTCGTTGTTGAGTACACTATCGCAGGCGCTCCTGTCTGTGATGCAGCGTCAAGGGTAACCGCAGCCATGGTCTCCGAGCTGGTAGTCCATGCTGCTGCAAACGTCGTCGAACTGTTCGTGCAGATGGTTGTTGTCTTGCAAGCGTTCCTATCTGTTGACTCAGGGGTCGAGACGTGGCTGCACGATCCGTTACAGCCACGCGGATAAGATGCCTGTCATCTCGTCTGCTAGTGATACGAGGCCGTTGGGATCCAGCAAGGCGTTCCCTATTACCCCCCTGAACCCACCGATTCCATATTCTGCTAACTGTCATTGGATGTCGACCAACGCGAGCAGCAATGTCGTGATACGATAAACCGCAATCGCGATAGTCTACAATCCAACCTTTATCGAAGTCGTAAACGTGATGGTACGCATTTCTCCTCCTTACACGAGACATCACAACAACGTTTCACCAGGCAACGCCGGTCAACTGCTATTTGCGTTTGAGAAATCGGTTAGAAACTTTCCTCATGTCAGAACGTTGTAGGTGTCGCCACCGGTGCCAACCTTGTGTGAATGCTCTGAAAAGCTAATCATTTGCATATCACAGCATCTTCTTCCTGTCGGTTTAATTTCGCGTCTGTAGCACGTCATCTTCGTGGTGTAGCAATTTTAATGGCAAGTAGTGTACTAGCTCGTGTTGCAGAAGAAAGCTTCGTTTGGCCCTGGCGATTTCCACCGAGTGGTAAAGAAATGGTTCTGTCGCATTAACTCAGGTCAGCCTGGTTTCTCCATGGGATGCAGAAAGTCTTAGACATAGCGCTCTCCGATTTCCGTTCGGTTCCAAATTAAATTGGAAGGATCACATGGGCAAAGATGCAGTGAGGGCGGTGCAGCGACTGAGAAACAGTTACAAGATGTGTAAGGACTGTCTACAAAACCAGGCTGTAATTTTGCTGTATAGGTTCCTTAGCAGATAGGTTCGAAAAAGCTGGCAAGTTTAAAGGTACGAGAGGGTTACGAATGTGATTCAGTGTGATCATTAATAGACGTCTGCAAGGATTGTATGTGGTAAAAGGAGTATGTGGTTGAATGGATAGACTTAATTCCAAGTGGTAGATAGCATTTCTATCAGAAAGCATAACACAATCAGCGATTCTTGTTTTTGCCTATAGAACCATGACCGTTTTTTATGCAGGCTGATAGTAACACATTTGTTGTGATCGTATTTTTAATAGCGCGGTCCTACCACGAAATGTATGTTCTGGCATTAGAATCCTTCTGCAATCAGCTTTAAATGTCGGGTCTCAGTAGCGTTTCTCGAAATGAACATCGTTTTCCCGCCAGCAATTCGCATTTGATGTACCTGGTGAGTGTAATCCGACTGCTGAAAAAAAAAATACTCGTCATGCGAAGTGACTATCACGATAAATTTAATTAACTAAGCTATCAATTTGATATCAATGGCGTGCCGCTTGGCGGGTGGAAGCGATGGCCATCGTACCATGGATATGATTCTTCATTAGAGGCGGTAATCAGGCATTCATATTCTTTTTTTTTTTTTCGTGGGAACGATATCTTCTAACGAAACTTCAATCTCCCGTTTTCAAACTTCAATCTCCGACTTTCACTGGGAGACGTCCATCGTAATAAAATCGAATGTATTACCTAATTTATTAAGTGATACGTAGTATAAACCAGATATTTATAACTTCTCTATTCTGTTGCATTACGAGACTTCGTATGCAGGGAGGCATTTGGTTACTTTAAGAGAGAGTTCGAATGTGAGGAGGCGTCCTATGACAGAGGCGTATCGTAGCACTCTTTCATGAACAAAAATGAGTTTAATATTCTAGCCCTGTGATGCAGCTTGTAAGAGATAAGAACGGATTTTTTTCTATCTAATGAGAAAATGCATAGAGGAAACGTAGCATATGCCGTACTGCTACAGGATTTTCGCGGCAAGTAAGGATAGCTTAGCGATGTGAAAAAGCGCGTATGTCCTGATTTCATCTGTCTTCGAAAATAACTTATATAAAAGGGAGAAATCTTCATTGCGTCATAAATTCGAGGTGTATGGTCATCAACACGGTCCCTCGGATTGGGTAAAGTGGGTTTTCTAAACTGGGGGGGGGGGGGGGGGGTTGAGGGTGTCTTTATTGGTGTGGAATTGGTTGGAACTGCTGTACACATACGAGGGCAGTTCAATAAGTAATGCAACACATTTTTTTTCTGAAACAGGGGTTGTTTTATTCAGCATTGAAATACACCAGGTTATTCCCCAATCTTTTAGCTACACAACACTATTTTTCAACGTAATCTCCATTCAATGCTACGGCCTTACGCCACCTTGAAATGAGGGCCTGTATGCCTGCACGGTACCATTCCACTGGTCGATGTCGGAGCCAACGTCGTACTGCATCAATAACTTCTTCATCATCTGCGTAGTGCCTCCCACGGATTGCGTCCTTCATTGGGCCAAACATATGGAAATCCGACGGTGCGAGATCGGGGCTGTAGGGTGCATGAGGAAGAACAGTCCACTGAAGTTTTGTGAGCTCCTCTCGGGTGCGAAGACTTGTGTGAGGTCTTGCGTTGTCATGAAGAAGGAGAAGTTCGTTCAGATTTTTGTGCCTACGAACACGCTGAAGTCGTTCCTTCAATTTCTGAAGAGTAGCACAATACACTTCAGAGTTGATCGTTTGACCATGGGGAAGGACATCGAACAGAATAACCCCTTCAGCGTCCCAGAAGACTGTAACCATGACTTTACCGGCTGAGGGTATGGCTTTAAACTTTTTCTTGGTAGGGGAGTGGGTGTGGCGCCACTCCATTGATTGCCGTTTTGTTTCAGGTTCGAAGTGATGAACCCATGTTTCATCGCCTGTAACAATCTTTGACAAGAAATTATCACCCTCAGCCACATGACGAGCAAGCAATTCCGCACAGATGGTTCTCCTTTGCTCTTTATGGTGTTCGGTTAGACAACGAGGGACCCAGCGGGAACAAACCTTTGAATATCCCAACTGGTGAACAATTGTGACAGCACTACCAACAGAGATGTCAAGTTGAGCACTGAGTTGTTTGATGGTGATCCGTCGATCATCTCGAACCAGTGTGTTTGCACGCTCCGCCATTGCAGGAGTCACAGCTGTGCACGGCCGGCCCGCACGCGGGAGATCAGACAGTCTTGTTTGACCTTGCGGCGATGATGACACATGCTTTGCCCAACGACTCACCGTGCTTTTGTCCACTGCCAGATCACCGTAGACATTCTGCAAGCGCCTATGGATATCTGAGATGCCCTGGTTTTCCGCCAAAAGAAACGCGATCACTGCCCGTTGTTTGCAACGCACATCCGTTACAGACGCCATTTTAACAGCTCCATACAGCGCTGCCACCTGTCGGAAGTCAATGAAACTATACGAGACGAAGCAGGAATGTTTGAAAATATTCCACAAGAAATTTCCGGTTTTTTCAACCAAAATTGGCCGAGAAAAAAAATGTGTTGCATTACTTATTGAACTGCCCTCGTACATGCTGAAGCTGCAAGTATACTTATTCTAGACGTAACAGTCGTCAGAGTGAGTCTTCAGTGTGTTGATTGTTAAATGACTCTATGATAGGGTGTCCATTTCATTTTCATTGAAAATGGGGACATATAAAATAAATTAGAGAAAAACCTGGGACAATGAAGAAAAAAACGGGACATAAATATTTTATAGACTAATTTAATACACATACAAGTTTACCTTTACAACGTGCACTCAGATGACCCCAAATCACTTTTTACAATTATACTGCCACACTACCACCGTACTTTTCACTTTTATGTACTTTATCAAGAAGTGCATTTTCGTTTGAAATTGTATAATAAAAGTCAGTACACGATACACCATTAAAGTGTGTTTTGACAATGAGCAAGGCCCTCACTGTTTCAACTTTCATTCTGGTTTTTTCATCTGACCACAAAGAGTTCACTAACGAAAACGCAGGTTCCACAGCAGCATTTGATCCATGAAATGCCAGACAAAACTCCACCAAATGAATCATGTTTTTCATGTTAATGTTTTTACTTTTGAAATAAGCAAATATTTTACACCACGTTGCATTAACACTTTCTTTGTCTCCTTCTTCACTTTTTATGAAGTTCTGTGCACATAAAAATTCATGAAACAGTTCGTCTTCATCAACAGGAAAATTTGGTACAATACTTTTAACAAAAACACAACAGTCCTGAATACCTTTCCACTGTAGCTGCTCCTTTTCAGTATTAACCCAGTCAAATGCTTTAAAAGGCGTGGGAAATGGTAAACACCATTCTTTAATACACTCAATGCAAGAATCGTAGAAGATGTCAGCATAAATATGAAATTGTTCTACAGTAATTTCACCCTCTTCTTCCAGCTTTCTTAGAGTCTCATGTACAAAGGATGTGAGAAATCTTTCAGATTTTCTACATTGTATTTGCCCAATTATTTGTTTATTTCTTGATAAACTTCCACTATTGTGATTTCTTGTTTCTCAATACATTTAATTGTTGTGGAGAATGGTTTTAGCTGGCTAACAAGAAAATGTAGAAGAACAATAGACACAAGGTTATCAAAGAATTGTTTAAGGATAACAGGACACTTATCAAGGGAAATGAAATATGATTTCAAAGCAGGAAATATCTCTACAATTCTTTCCAATGTTGGCAGCAGAGATAGCCACCTTGTCTTACTGCGCCCAAGTACAGTTTTGTATTCAGTTTCAGTAAACTTACAGAATTACTTCAGAGATTCGACCCTCACTGTATATCTGTGGAAATGCTGTTAGATTTTGTTTACAATTAATTGGCATTCGATGGGTAGGCAATCTGAGCCACCTGGTAAGAAATTGTGCACCACATGTGCTGGTCAGCCAACACCTACTATGTTATTTACTGTGTTCTGTTGCAGTTTATAGAGCAAATTGTTTTTTTCCTTTCCTCTGTTTACCACCAAAATTGGTGTTAGTGTTGTCTGCAGAAACTACAGTCACCTCTCCCTCAAGATCATATTTCTTTAAAACCTCCAGCACATAATTCTGAAGTAAATCTGAAGTTTCTCCAGCTAAATTACCCAATTCGAGCACTTTTACCGCGATGCCATTTTCAGGGTGAAAATACCTGATAAGGAGAGGAACCAACATCAAACCCAGATGATTCGGTGTATCAATCATTACACAAATGAATCGAGCACTTTTCAGTTCATTTAAAACCTGCTGAGCTGCATACGGTGCAATAACATTTGAAATGATTGCATTACATTTTGTGTGTCCACATGTGAATTTAGGATTGAAAAGTTTTTATCAACTGCTGTAATACAGTCCATTGACTTACAGCTATGGTTATGCATTGCACTGTGGTATGCAAACATAGCTTCTTGTCTGCCAACTGCCTATCCATTTCTGCTACTGATTTTAAGTTTACTTAGTAGTCACTCACGCGTTTTTTTTGCACTCATACGAAGTTTCTTAGTCTCAATGTGATTCACAATGTAAGACCTTCCACCATGACCAATAGCAAATTTTGATCTGCAAAACGTACATTCTACAGTTTCTCCACTACCAGTGATAAAAGGAAACTTGCTTTTTATATTGCTGTTAAAATAGTGTGACCAAATTATTTTCGGTGAAAACCGGGACACATTCACCCGGGTGCCAATGGACACCTCATGCCACATGTACCCAGGTTTCTTAGTTTTAAATTTAATGTTTTGTTGATACATTTTGTGAACCCAATTATTATAACTGATAAGAGGATACAAAAGATTGATATAATCTAGATTATCTGTATAATTAATGACATTTAATAAACGTATACAGTAATAAAGAAATGTATTACGATTTTACAAAAATTTACAGCCTTTCAACTTTTAATCAATTAATATTAACATGAGCTTTAATATTACTGAGCACTTGCAGATGGAATTGACTGTCCTTGGAGAAAAGGGTATTTTGCACTGCCTCCAGCCTTCTTGATCATGTCTTTGTTCTTTAAGACACAGTGATAAAACTCGTCACAATCCATTTTGTAGTTGTACAGGATCTGTAGGATTGCTTCAAGAGAGTCCACATCCATTCTGTTTCTTTCATCAGTCCACTAGATATTCATGAACGAAAATATTCTTTCCACATTGGCATTATGGGCTGGGATTGCAAATAAATATCTTGCAATAATTACCAACTCAGAGTAACGCTGAAGACAGTCACAGCTTTTAAAAAAACTCATCCACTTCTCATGACATTCCAATGGTTTTTTTTTCATTATTCCATTTGTGAAGACTTTCTTCAACAAAATTTGTCAGTATGCCAAAATGATCAAAGAGAATGGAATCGATTTCAATCTCTTTACTCTTCAAATAAGAAACTGTCTCTTCAACACTTTCCAATTTTGACACTCTCTTCAGTAACATCCAATCAAACACCGGCGATGAGGGTAAATATGAGGCACTGCACTTGCTGAGATATTCTACACGAGTGTCATAAAACTTGTTAACTTCTTCTCTAAAACTCCTTTTCGCTGCTTCTGATACTTCTGCTCTTTTAAGGACAGATTTAACATTAAAAGAAATGAACTACTGTTCTCTCCTCTTAGTAACAGTTTCCAGAGTGTTTTTCAAAACATCATTTACCTCTATTACACTTTTCGTGCTTCCCTCAATTTCCTTTATCCCATGCTGCAAAGTGCTAAGCTGACTGTGAATGAACCTTACGTAGGCTTCACTTAAAGGGCTACCGAAAAACTGAACCAATATTTTGGGGGCTTTGTCTTCATTTAGGAAAAAATCTTTTAACGGTTCAAACAGGCGGATTACTCTTTCAACTGCTGGAAACAGTGATAACCAGCGAGTTTTCGAGTGACACATTACATTCATATATTCAGTTCCCACATAATCACAGAACTCCTTAAGCCTCTCTGTTCTAACAGTATATATGTAAAAGTGTGAGTATACCTTCATGACGATAGTTTCAACATCACAGCTTAAACTGTCAGCAGATGTCTGCACGCTATTGTGTAAAACATGTGCAGGGCACCATATGCCTTCAATGTTTTCATGCAATGTTGCCTTTAATTTCGTAAATATGTTGCATTTGCCTTGTCTTTTTAAACCACCAAAGTTTGTGTTGGTGTTGTCTCCATCGTCAAACATTTCGATAGTATTCATACAAAATCTTGAAATTTCGTCAGATGTTTCATTAGGTAGGGAACTCACCTTCAAAAGTTTGGTCTGAATTCCCTGATTAATATCGAAAAACTGAACAACAAACGGAAATATTTTAGTGGCCTTATGATTGCTGGCATCAGTGGATATCCCGTAGAAAGAAGACTTTTTGATGTATTCAAGGCTTTCCTTTACACTCTGGAGAGCAATAACTCCTTTCACTAAGGCTGACACTTTAGTTCTTGCTGAACTAAACTTTTTTGCAATGGAAGAATCATCAAACATAATGCTGTTAAGCTTATTAGTACAATCACTAGATCTATAAGTTTGGTGATGTTTTACCGTGTGGTAGGCTAGTGTAAGCTCGGCTGCTCGAACTTTCGTCTCTTCACTTGAATGATGTTTCACAAAATAATTTTGTAGAGTTTTACTGCAGCTTGGTGCACTGTATCTGTTAATGTGTTTCTTTGACCTGATGTGATCAACTATGTCGGAACGTCCACCATGACTTATACTAATAAAACAGTTACATACGGAACACTCTGCTTCGTAATCAAAACGACTTTTCTTAATGAAATTACATTCCTTGGAATAACAGTCACTGAACTTGCAGGCACGTTTCGGCATTGCGTTTCACAGTACTGCAGCAATAATACCACTAATATCAGAAAAAACTATTGCAGTTTGTCTGACAAGACATCAATTACTACACTGTTCTGACAATGAGTGTGTAAGTGGCGCGACAGTCGGACGGTTTCATAGCTCTGTTACAATAATACAACTTAACTACTTATAGGCCAAAGTACCGCTCAATGTAAATTATTGCCTGAGTGTATCAATACTGATACTGTGATTACTAGTATGGGACAATGGAGGTTTTAGACAAATACGCTAAAATAGATTAATTTCTTGTGTTGTATTTCCTTTAATATGGCGAAATCCCAAAAATTTGAGAAATTTTCACGAAATATATTTAAAAACTGAATTCCGGGACTTTTGAGCGTCCCGAAACAAATTTTCGGGACACCGGAACACAGGGATGAAAACCGGGACACCCCAGTTTTCCGGGACGTTTGGTCACCCTATGTTAAAATTACACTTTCGTTTTGGCATAATGAAACAGTGATTGCACAGTGCAGAACATTAGCAGTGTGGTGATGAAAGCCAGAGAGCAAGTATTAGTGGTGTAGAGTATCTCTGGACCGAAAGGACGGATTCAGTGGATCGATTTAGAAGAGAAGAATCTTCGTTGTTATTCGTAACCTGTTGTTGTTGTTGTGGTCTTCAGTCCTGAGACTGGTTTGATGCAACTCTCCATGCTACTCTATCCTGTGCAAGCTTCTTCATCTCCCAGTACCTACTACAACCTACATCCTTCTGAATCTGCTTGGTGTACTCATCTCTTGGTCTCCCTCTACGATTTTTGCCCTCCACACTGCCCTCCAATACTAAATTGGTGATCCCTTGATGCCTCAGAACATGTCCTACCAACAGATCCCTTCTTCTAGTCAAGTTGTGCCACAAACTTCTCTTCTCCCCAATCCTATTCAATACCTCCTCATTAGTTATGTGATCTACCCACCTAATCTTCAGCATTCTTCTGTAGCACCACATTTCGAAAGCTTCTATTCTCTTCTTGTCTAAACTATTTATCGTCCATGTTTCACTTCCATACATGGCTACACTCCATACAAATACTTTCAGAAACGACTTCCTAACACTTAAATCAATACTCGATGTTAACAAGTTTCTCTTCTTCAGAAACGCTTTCCCTCCCATTGCTAGTCTACATTTTATATCCTCTCTACTTCGACCATCATTAGTTATTTTGCTCACCAAATAGCAAAACTCCTTTACTACTTTAAGCGTCTCATTTCCTAATCTAATACCCTCAACATCACCCGACTTAATTCGACTATATTCCATTATCCTCGCTTTGCTTTTGTTGATGTTCGTCTTATATCCTCCCTTCAAGACACTATCCATTCCGTTCAACTGCTCCTCCAAGTCCTTTGCTGTCTCTGACAGAATTACAATGTCATCGGCGAACTTCAAAGTTTTTATTTCTTCTCCATGGATTTTAATGCCTATTCCGAATTTTTCTTTTGTTTCCTTTACTGCTTGCTCAATATACAGATTGAATAACACCGGGGAGAGGCTACAACTCTGTCTCACTCCCTTCCCAACCACTGCTTCCCTTTCATGCCCCTCAACTCTTATAACTGCCATTTGGTTTCTATACAAATTGTAAATAGCCTTTCGCTCCCTATATTTTACCCCTGCCACCTTTAGAATTTGAAAGAGAGTACTCCAGTCAACATTGTCAAAAGCTTTCTCTATGTCTACAAATGCTAGAAACGTTGGTTTGCCTTTCCTTAATCTAGCTTCTATGATAAGTCGTAGGGTTAGTATTGCCTCACGTGTTCCAATATTACTACGGAATCCAAACTGATCTTCCCCGAGGTCTGTTTCTACCAGTTTTTCCATTCGTCTGTAAAGAATTCGCGTTAGTATTTTGCAGCCGTGACTTATTAAACTGATAGTTCGATAATTTTCACATCTGTCAAAAATGGCTCTGAGCACTATGGGACTTAACATCTGTGGTCATCAGTCCCATAGAACTCAGAACTACTTAAACCTAACTAACCTAAGGACATCACACACATCCATGCCAGAGGCAGGATTTGAACCTGCGATCGTAGCGGTCACGCGGTTCCAGACTGAAGCGCCTAGAAGCGCACGGCCACAGCGGCCGGCTCACATCTGTCAACACCTGCTTTCTTTGGGATTGAAATTATTATATTCTTCTTGAAGTCTGAGGGTATTTCGCCTGTCTCATCTTGCTCACCAGATGGTAGAGTTTTGTCAGGACTGGCTCTCCCAAGGCCGTCAGTAGTTCTAATGGAATGTTGTCTACTCCCGGGGCATTGTTTCGACTCAGGTCTTTCAGTGCTCTGTCGAACTCTTCACGCAGTATCATATCTCCCATTTCGTCCTCATCTACATCCCCTTCCATTTCCATAATATTGTCCTCAAGTGCATCGCCCTTGTATAGACCCTCTATATACTCCTTCCACCTTTGTGCTTTCCCTTCTTTACTTAGTGCGTTTAAAATTGCGATTTTTGACAGTTCGGTACATGTTTGGGGTATACTGAAAGTCGTCACACACTTCCTAGCGTAAATAATTGAGCAGTTAATAGCAAGTCAAACAACCAGTAGCGTAAAATACTCTAGCCAAGCGGAATCATAAAAAACGGGACATTTGAGCGTCCCCCAAAAAACTTTCGGGAGAGTGGGACATTTTGGTAAAAAACGGGACTGTCCCGGGAAAAACGGGACGAATGGACACCCTACTCTATGAACATAGATGTAAGTGTGAAGACGAGAATGATACAAGGAATCTTGTGGAAAAGTTGATGTTAATAGTTAAACGCTTTGGTAACAATTTTCCACGTTTTAAACCGGGGAGGTTAGTACATCCTGTAATATTTCTAAAATCATTTCAAGGGGCTTTACCTTCGTCATGGGATGATAATTGATGTATGAGATACATGATTAGTAATTTAGAAGAAGATGCTTCTCAGTGGGTTACGTTAAACTTAGATAACTTTCATACAGTTGAAGATCTTATGAATGCAGTCAAAGCGAAGATCCTCTAATGCTCAACGAACTTTATGATTTGAATTGTTCAGATATAAAATAAATAATGAAAGTTTGGGCAGACATAGGAATTTTGTGGAGTATCACCTTAACCAAGCCCTTTATTTGGATGAACCTGTAAAAGAAGTACATTTTATTGAGGTATTGATTACATGACTGTCAAATAGAGTTCAAGAGAGATTAGTAGGAGAAAAATGGGTCCAGACTCAACTCCTTTTAGAGTTATTAGATCAACTCTATTATGTAAATAAGTTAAAGGAAACAGCTGACATGAGGATTTCCAAATGTGTAGAAGTAAAAGATAATTACAGTGGTCAAAGAGACGGAAATGGAATTCTCAGAAGGGATAACTATAAGTACAACAGTAATTTACAATCGAATGGTAGAGGTAGAAGTAATACGTGGGAACGAAATGAAGCATATAATAACCGTAATTACAATAATCAATATCGGTATTTTAATAATGGTATCACCTGTACGAATGTTAATAATAGTGATTACGATGTCAGTGGAGGTAGGTGCCAGTGTAATGGTAACAGTAATCATAATGGGAGGTACAATAGAGGGAATAACCATAACCAGTCAGGCAACGCGACAGTGACAGCGTCACAGTCATATGGAATTGTAATTATTGAGGATGTAACAGACTGTCATCAAGCGATTCCAATGGGAGAACAATCAACTAGTCATGAAGATGTTAATACTGCATTTCTTTTCTATAAAGACCAGCAACTTTTAAATGAAAAGTTGCTGTTAGAAAGGGAAGAAAGTGAAGTGCAGAAAGAATGTACCCTCGTAGTGCAAGGCTTAGTTAAAGATCAAACTGTAAATTTTACGACTGACACAGGAAGCCAAGCAAGTTCGTTATATATCCCTTTCCACTCCAACGTCGAGTGGCGCTCGACATTTTTTTTCCGCTCTGATGTCGAGCCTCATTCGACACGATTTTTCGCGGTTCTCACGTGTTCAATTCTCGATTCTGACACTACTATTCTGTGGTGCTTAGTGCTGTCACCTAGGGGAACCTGTGTTAGCTTGGTGTCAAACTGCTGCAGTTATGTTGAAACGAATGTTGAAATTATTACGTTGAAGTTCATGCAAACGCAGTGGCTAATTCCTCACGTTGCTTTCTTCCTGAGGAAGAGATTTTACAGCTTTTAGAGGAATCTCTGTGACAACGATAGACAGAGTGATTTTGATGATGAATGTGGTTCACTTCTCAATAATTCTAGTGAAGATGGCGATGAATATTGTGAAAATATCCATTTTTGTAGTGATTCAGTAGGACATCCATAGCGAATGTGGAGCGAAAGTGACTCTGACTTTATAGATTTTTCTTTTGACGATTCAAAGTGTGGTTTTACCACTGAAACTGGTAATGTTCCATCATCGCCAGTTGATTTCTTTCTGTTAATTTTTACAGACAACCTATTTCAACAAACAGCAGACCAAGCGAACAAGTACGCTACAGCGAAAATACGTAAGGTGACACCACTTCCACAACATTCTGGGTGGTGGGATTCGAGAATTGTTACCAAAGAATAAATGAAACGCTTCCATGGTGTGCTACTGAATATGGCATTACAAAAGTGTAAGAACTTTCAGCACTTTGTTTCAAGAGAATAGTTACAATCATCAGACTTCTTTTCAGACTGTTTTAGTTGCAGACTTACACAAATTTTCTGGGCACTTCATTTTTTAACCCAGAGAGTGTTACACATGCCAACACTCAGGTTCAGTCACGTTTGAGTAAAGTGAAGAATGTGTTACTTGTCTCGCACGTTTCTCGAAATTTATCGACTGTATAGGTATTTAGCTGCTGACGAATCTGCATTTCAAGGGTTGTGTGTTATTCAAAACCCTCGGAAACCACAAGATGGGAACCCGGTGTTTACGAGATTTAGGAGTCATCAAACAGTTACGCTTGCTGGTTGATACTGAATTTTGGCTCTGGATTCGTCTAGACTTGAATTTCCTGAGAGAATAGTTCTTCGATTGCTGGCTAATATCAGACATGTTGCAGGGCAATCGGGTTATCATTTGTACACTGACAATTTTTCCATAGGTGTTGAATTAGCTGATGAACTGTTGAAACAGATTGTGTATCTCACAGGAACGTTCCAGGCCAAACGCAAAAACCATCCAGCTGCAATCAAGAAAGGAATTTGCATCTGAAGAAGCATGAAATAAAATGCCTCCACAATAACAAAATCATGATTCTGGCATGGTAAGATAAACGAACTGTTCTACCGCTTTCTACCAAAGCAAACAACTCAGCCTCACTTATAGAAAGGAGAAACAGAAGTAAAAGGATAGAAATAATGAAACCAAATATGATTATTGATCGTACTTCGAAGATGGGTGGAGTTGATCGATCTGACCACTTTATTATCAGTTACGGTTTTCTAATTACAAGTCTGAAGTGGTGGCGAAAACTGTGCTCCGGTTGTTAGAGGTAGGACTGGTAAACATTTATTTGCTCTACAAGAATCACTACGACGAAAACAACTTGAAAAAATAGTCTCACAAAGTATTCCGTAAAATCGTTATAAGAGAGTTAGTTGGAGAAGAAAGAAATCCAGGACAGAAATGAGGACGTCATTCAACTTCTGATGACGAGGAAAGCTTGAATGGACAGTTGCGTATTACCAACAAGCATGGTGATAACCAGCATAAGGCTTGTGCAGTGTGTTCAGACAGAAAAAAGAAACGTGGCAGGCGTGAAACTATGTATTACTGCGAAACATGCACACGAAACCCAGCTCTCCATCCTGATGAGTGTTTAAAAAAATATCCTACATTAAAAGTTTTGTATGATACGGGGATATTCGGTTGATGTTGGACGCTCAGGCAGTAAATAAAATGATTGAAATCGAACACGACTGTCAGTTCCGATGGAGGAAATGGTACGATTTCAGGGGGCGAAATATATTTAAGTGCTATCGATCAGTGGTCGAAGTTCTGGCAGATCAAGCTAGCAAAGGAATCCAGAAGGTACACAACCTTTTTATTCAATGAACACTTATCAGAGGAGCTGCTACAAAAGATATGTCTACGTCGACGATATTTTCATGATTTCCAAAACCTGGGTAGACCATGTAAGGCTCATAGTGGAGATATCAAGGAAACATGCTGCTAAAGGTTGTGTAGGTACTTGGTGAAAGACCTCGAGGCTACCGTAAAGTTAAAATTTGTTAAAAACAAAAAATGAAACACCGATCGACCATAAGCGCTGGCAAATCGTGAGTGCGCGGTAAGGCGCAGACAAATGAAAAACCCATTATTCATTTTTTTGTACATGTTTTTGTTACACGCACTCTCTTGCATGTAGAAGGTCCGTTTGGAAGTGCAGTTCGGAGGTTGACAAGCTACGAGTGTTCTGTATCATTCACGTTTCGAAATAATAAAAAATGTGATACCAGTATTAAGTATTTTTTATTCAAGTTAAGTGAAACCAAGTAAGAAGTATTTTCTTAATTATGACACGCACTGGTGTACTTGGAGTCCGTTGCTTGCATCTACAATTGAAATGTAAGAGAAGAAGTTCGGTAGCCTAAAAATTCGTACAAGCACAGAACATTTCTAACAACGCAATTGTATTATCCCCTTTTAATGTTTTTCATTTGTATATACTTTATTTATTTTTTGTTTACAACTGTCGACCTGTGTGCCAGGACTTCAAGGCACCAGTTGTGAGTAGGGTTTGTTAACTATTGTTATAGTAAGAAATTTCTATAGCCTTGTTATGAATCATAAAAACTAATTGTCTGTTTTTTTTTTGTTTGCATGATTCATGACGGGGAGCTATTAAAGCAAAAAGGCAAAAACTGAGGAGAAATTTTGGAAAGTAATAAGAATTGGACGCAGGTTACGTAAAATTCTCCATAGTAAGCTGTTTTGTTCGGCGCAGCAAAAGTAGGACACCTACGCAAGATGCTTTCATTGTTACGCTTGGTAACGACTCTTTTGATGTAGATAGAAACCTTTTTCTCATTATTCCTTCCCTTCAATTTTATTGTAATAACTTTACAGGAAATTTTCAGTGTGATACACATTGTCAGTAAAACATAAAGAATTGTAATACAATAGTTTACTCGTCATAATAGGCGAAAAACAGGCCTTGACATCACGTAATTTACAGTTGTCAAGTGTAATAATTAGCATATTAAATTTTTAACATTTTTGTTAAAATTTTATTTTTTGCATGTTCATATGACGTGGCCGAAAAGTGTATGCCCTTTGTTGATAGCGATAGCGAAAACGCAATCAGCCGAGACGGCGTAGAATTGTGTGATCGAACAATTGAAGTTCAGGCGCCATGTATGCCTACTGCAGAAGGTTTAAGTAGGTAAATGATGAGTGTCGCAGGTGTGACAAATGATAGCGATGCTCCACAGCAGAATAACCTTGACGACACAATGTTTACCATTATGACAATGTCACGCATCTCCCAGAATACCGCCCATGAATGAAACATTGGAGAGTGATTCCAAAACGAATTTTGTCAACACGTTACGAAAACCACTTGGTCACAACACAAACATTAACTTGGAAAGTGCAGCTGACAGAAACCACAATAGTACAACTAACGCACTGCTATGGCAGTTATTGTCTAACATAAACAAGGAATTAGATAGTATCAATACAAAGTCCAGTGATATGAAACAAGATATGAACATGGTATAACAGTAGTTACAAAACACTGTCGCACACGATCTAAACACAATGAAACAAGAACAAAAACAAGTATTTAACGATTTAGCCAAAAAATTTCGCACTGAAATCGACGAAAAATTGAATTATATGAAGAAACAAGTAAAGCATGAAGTACTTTCTGAAGTTAATGTTAATAAGAGGGAGTTAAGACAGAAGGTAGTTTCTTTTAACGACCATCATGATCGAGTAGAGTAACAGATAAAGAAAATCACAGACGCAGACACAAACATTGAAGCCACACAAAACCAGTTGTGTTCACAGTAAAAAAAAGTAACCACTGTAATTAACAAACGAAATAAAGACTATGAAGGTGTACCTCCAGCTGTAGAAGAGCTTACTTTAAGAGTAGCAACATTAGAAGTTGATTCAGCATGTGCTAAGAAGGAGAGAGACAAGATCAATGAAAATCTGAGTGATATCATTAGTCAAGCTGAAGCAGGCAAGTTAGATAAGGATAATATCATTGCAGAGAGGTTAGTAACCGATTGTAAGTTATATACAGATGTAGCAGTAACGGCTATTCAGAAAAAAGAGAATGAAATCGTGAACAAGGTAAACATTAACCTACCAGCTGCGGAAGATAGGATCTGCAGTCTTTTAGAAGAAAATATTACCGGATCTCGAAATGTGCACGTAAATGATACAAAGGCTACAGTGAACAAATCACAATCTGTCGGTATTTATCCACAAATTGTCACGAGTCCCACAGCAGGTACCAGTGACAGTTGTAGAGTGCAAAATGTAAACATACTCACAACTCCAACACCTGAGCAATTGCCAATGGGAATTACAGGTAACCACAATAACAACATAAGTAAGACCGAAAATGTCACGTGTCTATCAACTATTTTTGCAGACGACGGTTTGCTGAGACATTGACAGTTTCCTACATTCACTACCAAAGGTAAAAGAATGAACCCAGTAGTATCGTCATGTATTTCCACGCAACTGGACGGAAGCACGGAAAATCAGATTTGTCGTGGGATATACGCAAGGTGACGTTCTATTATGTGCAGCTGAAGTGGCCGAATGTTGCAGCACTTATATCGAATTTGAACGAGCTTTCTTCGACAAATACTGGTCTGTGGCAGTGCAAGAAAGACTCAGACGCGATGTTTTCAACCTGGCACCATTAATGGCAAATACGGTAGCTTATGTGGATACTTTGAAAAATATCTGAACAAGACACGCTACTGGTCGAACCCAATATCACATGAAGTTGTGTTAAAAATTTTGAAAGTCTTTTACCATCGCACATTAGAGAAAAATTAGTCACAACACCAGCGCCCGAAACTGAATATTTTCTGTCAGTGCTTGATTCTACCGACTTAATCTATGAGGAAAGCAGCAAAATAACGGCACAACAGCTAACAACACAAATTGGCGAAGTACCTACACAGTGCAACTAACTCAAATTACTCCAGGTCATTGCAGATATCTTGTCTAGGTTATCACCAGATTTAGAGGAATTTGGTGAATTAACAGAGGTGCAACCACAACGGAGGGGTATCTGTTGAGAGGCCAGACAAACATGTGGTTCCTGAAGAGGGGCAGCAGCCTTTTCAGTAGTTGCAGGGGCAACAGTCTGGATGATTGACTGATCTGGCCTTGTAACATTAATCAAAATGGCCTTGCTGTGCTGGTACTGCGAACGGCTGAAAGCAAGGGGAAACTACAGCCGTAATTTTTCCCAAGGACATTCAGCTTTACTGTATGATTAAATGATGATGGCGTCCTCTTGGGTAAAATATTCCGGAGGTAAAATAGTCCCCCATTCGGATCTCCGGGCGGGAACTACTCAAGAGGACGTTGTTATCAGGAGAAAGAAAACTGGCGTTCTACGGATCGGATCGTGGAATGTCAGATCCCTTAATCGGGCAGGTAGGTTAGAAAATTTAAAAAGGGAAATGGATAGGTTAAAGTTAGATATAGTGGGAATTAGTGAAGTTCGGTGGCGGGAGGAACAAGACTTTTGGTCAGGTGAATACAGGGTTATAAATACAAAATCAAATAGGGGTAATGCAGGAGTAGGTTTAATAATGAATAAAAAATAGGAGTGCGGGTTAGCTACTACAAACAGCATAGTGAACGCATTATTGTGGCCAAGATAGACACAAAGCCTATGCCTACTACAGTAGTACAAGTTTATATGCCAACTAGCTCTGCAGATGATGAAGAAATAGATGAAATGTATGACGAGATAAAAGAAATTATTCAGGTAGTGAAGGGAGACGAAAATTTAATAGTCATGGGTGACTGGAATACGTCAGTAGGAAAAGGGAGAGAAGGAAACATAGTAGGTGGATATGGATTGGGGGGAAGAAATGAAAGAGGAAGCCGCCTTGTAGAATTTTGCACAGAGCATGACTTAATCATAGCTAACACTTGGTTCAAGAATCATAAAAGAAGGTTGTATACCTGGAAGAATCCTGGAGATACTAAAAGGTATCAGATAGATTATATAATGGTAAGACAGAGATTTAGGAACCAGGTTTTAAATTGTAATACATTTCCAGGGGCAGATGTGGACTCTGACCACAATCTATTGGTTATGAACTGCAGATTGAAACTGAAGAAACTGCAAAAAGTTGGGAATTTAAGGAGATGGGACCTGGATAAACTGAAAGAACCAGAGGTTGTAGAGAGTTTCAGGGAGAGCATAAGGGAAGAATTGACAGGAATGGGGGAAAGAAATACAGTAGATGAAGAATGGGTAGCTCTGAGGGATGAAGTAGTGAAGGCAGCAGACGATCAAGTAGGTAAAAAGACGGGGGCTAATAGAAATCCTTGGGTAACAGAAGAAATATTGAATTTAATTGATGAAAGGAGAAAATATAAAAATGCAGTAAATGAAGCAGGCAAAAAGGAATACAAACGTCTCAAAAATGAGATTGACAGGAAGTGCAAAATGGCTAAGCAGGGATGCTAGAGGACAAATGTAAGGATGTAGAGGCTTGTCTCACTAGGGGTAAGATAGATACTGCCTCCAGGAAAATTAAAGAGACCTTTGGAGATAAGAGAACCACTTGTATGAATATCAAGAGCTCAGATGGCAACCCAGTTCTAAGCAAAGAAGGGAAGGCAGAAAGGTGGAAGGAGTATATAGAGGGTTTATACAAGGGCGATGTACTTGAGGACAATATTATGGAAATGGAAGAGGATGTAGATGAAGACGAAATGGGAGATAAGATACTGCGTGAAGAGTTTGACAGAGGACTGAAAGACCTGAGTCGAAACAAGGCCCCAAGAGTAGACAACATTCCATTAGAACTACTGATGGCCTTGGGAGAGCCAGTCATGACAAAACTCTACCATCTGGTGAGCAAGATGTATGAGACAGGCGAAATACCCTCAGACTTCAAGAAGAATATAATAATTCCAATCCCAAAGAAAGCAGGTGTTGACAGATGAGAAAATTACCGAACTATCAGTTTAATAAGTCATGGCTGCAAAATACTAACGCGAATTCTTTACAGACGAATGGAAAAACTGGTAGAAGCGGACCTCGGGGAAGATCAGTTTGGATTCCGTAGAAATGTTGGAACACGTGAGGCAATACTAACCTTACGACTTATCTTAGAAGAAAGATTAAGAAAAGGCAAACCTACGTTTCTAGCATTTGTAGACTTAGAGAAAGCTTTTGACAATGTTGACTGGAATACTCTCTTTCAAATTCTGAAGGTGGCAGGGGTAAAATACAGGGAGCGAAAGGCTATTTACAATTTGTACGGAAATCAGATGGCAGTTATAAGAGTCGAGGGGCGTGAAAGGGAAGCAGTGGTTGGGAAAGGAGTGAGACAGAGTTGTAGCCTCTCCCCGATGTTATTCAATCTGTATATTGAGCAAGCAGTAAAGGAAACAAAAGAAAAATTCAGAGTAGGTATTAAAATTCATGGAGAAGAAGTAAAAACTTTGAGGTTCGCCGATGACATTGTAATTCTGTCAGAGACAGCAAAGGACTTGGAAGAGCAGTTGAACGGAATGGACAGTGTCTTGAAAGGAGGATATAAGATGAACATCAACAAAAGCAAAACGAGGATAATGGAATGTAGTCAAATTAAATCGGGTGATGCTGAGGGAATTAGATTAGGAAATGAGACACTTAAAGTAGTAAAGGAGTTTTGCTATTTAGGGAGTAAAATAACTGATGATGGTCGAAGTAGAGAGGATATAAAATGTAGACTGGCAATGGCAAGGAAATCGTTTCTGAAGAAGAGAAATTTGTTAACATCGAGTATAGATTTAAGTGTCAGGAAGTCGTTTCTGAAAGTATTTGTATGGAGTGTAGCCACGTATGGAAGTGAAACATGGACGATAACTAGTTTGGACAAGAAGAGAATAGAAGCTTTCGAAATGTGGTGCTACAGAAGAATGCTGAAGATAAGGTGGGTGGATCACGTAACTAATGAGGAGGTATTGAATAAGATTGGGGAGAAGAGAAGTTTGTGGCACAACTTGACTAGAAGAAGGGATCGGTTGGTAGGACATGTTTTGAGGCATCAAGGGATCACAAATTTAGCATTGGAGGGCAGCGTGGAGGGTAAAAATCGTAGAGGGAGACCAAGAGATGAATACACTAAGCAGATTCAGAAGGATGTAGGTTGCAGTAAGTACTGGGAGATGAAGAAGCTTGCACAGGATAGAGTAACATGGAGAGCTGCATCAAACCAGTCTCAGGACTGAAGACCACAACAACAACAACAGAGCAAGGTGTAGAACTCAGAACGTTATTAATGCAAGGTACAACACGACATTCTGATTACCATAAGTTACGTAAGCAAATGAAAAATATATAATAACAAGATCACATATGGAGGGAAGTCATGAAAACCTTAAGGAGGATGAAGGTGGAAAGGTAAGTAAATGGTATCAGGAGTACAGAGGCGTTTTGTCCCATAGGAAACATGAAAAATCTGATCAATGGTGTGTGTATGTGTGTGTGTGTGTGTGTGTGTGTGTGTGTGTGTGTGTGTGTGTGTGTACGTGTGTGTGTGTTCTTGTGCGTGGGTGTGTTCCTGAATACTATATTGACGAATTTATAAGGCACACGCACGAAGTATGGGGACATTATGGAGTAGGCAAATATACTGAAAAAAGTGCAACACTGTTATTTTCGCCGCGCGGGATTAGCCGTGCGGTCTAGGGCGCTGCAGTCGTGGACTGTACAGCTGGTCCCGGCGGAGATTCGAGTCCTCCCTCGGGCATGGGTGTGTGTGTTATTGTCCTTAGGACAATTTAGGTCAAATACCGGCCTCAATTCGAGGAAGAAATTTCTGAGGATGAATGTCTGGAGTACAGAATTGTATGGTAGTGAAACATGGACTGTGGGAAAACCGGAACAGAAGAGAATAGAAGCATTTGAGATGTGGTGCTATAGACAAATGCGGAAAATTAGGTGGACTGATAAGGTAAGGAATGAGGAGGTTCTATGCAGAATCGGAGAGGAAAGGAATATGTGGAAAACACTGCTAAGGAGAAGGGACAGTGTAGGGAAGCAGCCTACTCACGCCGTAGTAAATTCACAGCAGTCTTTCCATTGTGTGCCAGCCAGTCCGCAGTAACTAGCTCTGATGTCATAAAAGGTTGCGCAATACTTTAAAAATCAAATAAATAACCTAAAATGTTTCTAGCATGTCAGGAGTAATACTAAATCAACATGTGTTGAAAGTCAGTTCAATAACTTTAACCATTTTCGAAATTTGGATGTTTTTCTGTAAAAATCATTGGCGCAACAGAAAAGAGCTAGAGACTTCAAAATTTATAATTAGATTCCTTTTTCATAATTATTTAATAGAAACAGTCTTCTGGATCTCACAAATTAAGATTTTAGTTGAAATTCATGATTTTCTGGTTTTTGTCTTAAAAATTAAGGAAGCGAGATAGATAAAGTAGGCTAATAAATAAGGCTAGAATGTTTATATTTAAGTAGAATGGAGATCCGCTATAACCATAAGGATGTGAGAAGTTTCATTTGAATACCTATAAAACTATAGCGACAGCGTATCTCCAAAGGGCCAGTTCAGAGCTCATCTACTGCGTGCAGTGTAATTAAATTAATTCTCTCGCCCAAAATATTTAACTTAGCCACGTGAAATTTTTATTATGATTACTTACCTGTGTGCAGAATGCACATTTAAATTAAGAGCTTCATCGGCCATCAGCAAGAGAAGCTATGATTTATTCGGTAACTTAACGTGGTGCATTACTAGCCCAGCGGCTAGTCGGGAGAGCCGATTTGATCAGGCGTTCCCTTAGCCGTCCACACCGCGGCTTTATATATAAGAACGCTGCGCGAGGAAGCAAGGCCCCAGTTCTCTCCAGACGCTGAATACCACGCCATCTGTGTCGGGAGTCGCGTCGCGTCGGTATCATTGCTACAAAGTTATTCGAGATACGCGTAACCATGAAATCATTTTCGAGTGAAGTGTTAATTCTGGGTTGACTTTAATTATCGATCTTCAGTTTGCGTATTGTCGTATTTTCACGTGCCGCCACGGGACAAACATTCTACCATTATTTAGCGTGGCGTTTGATGAACATTATCATCAAATTATGGCGAGCATTCATTTAAATATTGAATTTGGACAGTTATAGTGGCATCAGCGCATTAGACTCTGAACTGCTCTGTTAGTCAGATTGTGTGGATTCTTCTTTTTTTTTTCATCTGTGACTTTCAGAATATACTGAATCATTTTTAATCAAAATCGTTTTTGATTATGAATCCCAGACAATCTCCTAATTTCTCAGAGCTATAAGTGTAATTCTCAGATGAAGTGGGCACTAGGAATTCTAATTACAGGCTTCACATTTTGCTAATCACTTTCTGGTTGCCAATATTGTAGTTAGAGAGCCAGTGTTGAGAATGGCAAAAGACAGCATAAATAATAGGAACACTTATATAACAATTAATTCTAACCGCCGCCCCACAACAGGATGATGAGACATCTGCTAAGACATGAGGGAATGACTTCCATGGTACTAGAGGGAGCTGTAGAGGGCAAAAACTGTAGAGGAAGACAGAGATTGGAATACATCAAGCAAATAATTGAGGACGTAGGTTGCAAGTGCTACTCTGAGATGAAGAGGTTAGCACAGGAAAGGAGTTCGTGGCGGGCCACATCAAACCAGTCAGTAGACTGATGACCGAAAAAAAAGTGTGTAAGCTTAGGGACTGATGACCTTAGCAGTTAAGTCCCATAAGATTTCACACACATTTGAACATTTTTGTTATTTTCCAAATTTGAGAAGGCGAGTCCTACAAGTATTAAGAAAGTGCATAATATGTCAAAAATCAAAACATCCAATGTGTCAAAATATACTGAGCTACATCCAATACTCACAAAAAAAATCCTCTAGATATAGTATCCCTGAACATAGCTGGCCCACATCCAAGAATTAGAGGAGGAGTAAGATACATAGTAGCACTATACGATATTTTCTCGAAACATGTCAAAATGTATGCCATTAAAAATACAAAAGCCACAAATATCAGAAAAAGAATTGAAGGAATCTATTTGAAAAAAGTAAGCCAAAGGTTCTACTAACTGATAATGCTTCATATTTCGTTGGGCAAAAGTGGAAACAATTTATGACCTCACAGGGCATAAAGCACATATTAGGAAGATTTTTTTCAACCGGAAGCAAGCCCTGTAAAACGAGTCTTTAAAGAATTTAACTGTTTTATTAGGACATGTACCCCTCACAAACACACTGGTGGATAGAATATGTAACTCCTTTCATGCAAGTTGTCAATATCCTTTCACTTTCTTCAACAATTTTCACACCTAACGAATTGATGTTCCAGACAAAACAATCGAATGAGTTGGAGTCGCTCATACCAAAGGTACCCACAACAGAAATGACACTACAAGACAAAATCAAACAAGCCATGGTTACACTGGAAAACAGGACCGAGTATAGAAAGAAAATTTATAAGAACTGAAACATATGACACATTTTTTTGAAGGACAACGAGTCCTCTTACGGACACTTCTTAAATCGACAAAATTTGGCAAACTGAATAAGAAGTAGCAATTACTCTAGTCAGTACCATAAGTAATATCCAGACTACCACACCAGAAAACGTACAAATTAGTCTATGAGAAAACAGGGAGAGACAAGGGTCTCCACCCTCGCAAATATATAAAAGCTTTTATAGAATGATGAAGCTAGGAAGCATCTTTTCTTTCTATCACAAGATAATTGTACAAAACTGTAAGTGTAATTTTTCTTCTGGAGTGTAATTTAAGATAAAGTTATGTGTATAGGCATAAGTAATTCTTTTGATTTGTATATGCAGGCGTAAAATTAACAGCAGTGAGAAGTAATACCCCGCTTAATGCGAAGCGAAGGTATAAACAAAATTAGCTTATGCCTCAGCTGTCCGCGCTCAACAATACGAGCTGACGTCAGTAGTAGGAGAGGAGACATTTACTTGTACGCATGCGCGACAGATTGGCAGAAGGCACAACCAAATAGGAATGCAATTTGTATGCTGTGTGGTCAAGAGTATCCGGACACCTGGCTGAAAATGACCTACAAGTTCGTGGCACTCTCCATCAGAAGTGCTGGGATTCAATATGGTGTTGGTCCAGCCTTAGCCCTGAGGTCAGCTTCCGTTCTCGCAGGTATACGATCAATAAGGTGCTGGAAGGTTTCTTGGGGAATGACAGCCCATTCTTCATAGAGTGCTGCATTGAGGAGAGGTATCGATATTGGTCGGTGAGGCCCGTCACGAAGTCGGCGTTCCAAAACATGCCAAAGGTGTTCTATAAGATTCAGGTCAGGACTCTGTGCAGGCCAGTCCATTACAGGGACGTTTTTGTCGTGTAACCACTCCTCCACAGGTGCTCGATCATGTTGAAAGATGCAATCGCCATCCCCGAATTGCTCTTGAACAGTGGGAAGCAAGAAGGTGTTTAAAAAATCAATGTAGGTCTGTGCTGTGATAAAGCCACGCAAAACAACAAGGGGTGCAAGCCCCTTCCATGAAAAACATGACCACACCATCACACCACCGTCTTCGAATTTTACTGTTGGCACTACACACGCTGGCAGATGACGTTCACCGGGCATTCGCCACATCCACACTCTGCCATCGTTTCGCCACAATGTGTACCATGATTCCTCACTCCACACAACGTTTTCCCACCGTTCAATCGTTCAATGTTTGCGCTCCTAACACGAAGCGAGATGTCGTTTGGTATTTACCGGAGTGATGTGTGTCTTATGAGCAGCCCCTCGACCATGAAATCCAAGTTTTCTCACTTGCCGCCTAACTGTCATAGTACTTGCAGTGGATCCTGATGCAGTTTAGAATTCCTGTGTGACGGTCTGGGTAGATGTCTGCCTATTACAAATTACGACCCTCAACTGTCGGCGGTCTCTGTCAGTCAACAGACGAGGTCCGCCTGTGCGATCTTGTGCTGTAAGTGTGTATTCACGTTTCCACTTCACTATGAAATTGGAAACAGTGTACCTAGAGTTGTTTAGGAGTGTGGAAATCTCACATACAGACGTATGACACAAGTGAATTCCAATCACCTGACCATGTTCGAGGTCCGTGAGTTCTGCGGAGGTCCCCATTCTGCTCTCTCACGATGTATAATGACTACAGAGGTCGCTGATAAGGAGTACCTGGCAGTAAGTGGCAGCACAATGCACCTAATATGAAAAACGTATATTTTTGGGGATTTCCAGATACTTTTGATCACATAGTGTACAAGTACTTAACTAAAATACAAATTAAACGGAAATACTACGCAAATACATCTACTGCCTAAGAACTAAGGAACCTGTTGATATATGTAGATAGAGATGTAATTAAATACTAAGCTATATACAACATATTTACAAGCAAACGGAAGCATTATGAAAAAATTATAGGAGACGTGTAAGCTAAGGAGAAACGACAAAATAACGTGAGATATGTCAGATGATTTTACAGGGTAAATGATCATAAATGGTAACAGAATAAATGAATTTAAACAAAGTATGGAAATATCGGCGGACGTATGGAATGACCAGCAGCCACCGAGCTACGTAATGTAATTAGTTTTATGTTAGTTTTTTTCTTTCAGCGACCAGTGCATCGTCACGCCGCAGAAGAGGAGAATTACGTCGAGAGCAGCAGGTACCAAATGAAGAAACGGGCCGCACCTTGAGTGAACAATTTAGTTTTAAGGATATTTATACAAAGGTCATAAGGCAAATGAAAAATGAAATATGCATCATTGCAGTGTATCTCCGTGACAATTATCAGTACCTATTCGCTGCAGAGTAGACATAAACATTTAAACATGAGATTTTTATCGTGTCACATGAAAGCTTGAATAATGATATTTCCAGGTATTAACAAAGATAAGTTAACAATGGTTAAAACGTCATATTTCACACTAAGCTACACGTGAATTGAAGTAAATAGCATTAGCACATGAAAAACAACGTGATTCTACGTGAATGATTAGTCAGTACACATTATTTCCATGAAACAAAAGTTCCATTGCAACTAGTCCATGGCTTTGTGAGTAACATTTCCTCATAAATCCTTGAACCACTAGATGAGTATTTCCTTTCTTTCCTCTCAAACAAAGGAGCCAACGCCAAGCAAACTTAGGCCAGCAATGCTTAATGTTTTAGTCCTCTTTCCAGTGTTTTTCTCCCTCCTCTACCTAAGGAAGAAATGAGTTCCCGTAAGTGACGAAAAGTCTGTCTATAAAATGAAGCATAAATGTATCATATGCTGGTATTTGCATATTTAATGTGAACGAAGCTAAGTTGAATCTAACAAACAAACTGTAGTAACAGAACCCAATTACTCAAAATTTTATAACGTTTAAAACTTGAGAAATTTATGCTCATAGTATAAGCGATGGATGGAATGTCAACTATAGGTATAAGCTATCATGTTATGTATATTGTTGTAACTCAATGCTTGTATGAATTTTTATTGGAAAGCAAACTCCAACTTAAGAAATGAACTTCAAAGACAAGCAGTTTATACTATGTTTTGGATGGCTATATGTGTTTTTCAACAAGGGGATGGTCAAGTGGGGTGACATGAACGTGCGTGCGCAACGAAATAATTTCTGAGTATCGTGCTCACAACGCCTGACACATTAACAAGTGAACTATAGTAGTTCGAGCCGGTATTTACCTCTTCGACGGATGCTGTTGGTCAGATTTCTCTCCGCTGAAAACGCGAGTATGACTGGTAATAACGACGCCCGGCACTTAAAAATGGAGATCTTCTGCCACAGCGTCGGATTTTGAACAATAAGCACACACTCACTGCTCCCAGAATGAAGACAAACGCCACGGAAATTCTTCAGCGTGTAACACTCAGATGAAAGTTTGACAATCAATGTGAAATCAACTAAGCAAACAAGTGCACAAGTTGACCGTTGGTGAATAGTTTTTTGTCGCCAAATATGCCAGTGCGCATGCGTGAAACCCGGCAGTGAGAATGAAGCAAACTGAACATTATTGTTAGCGTACTAAATTCAGATATGTAATGGACTATCATATTATGTATATAATCATTTAATTCCTTGTAGAATTTTAACATACACAGGATAAGCTGACATATCCATTCCATTAAAAAAAGGAGAAGCTGACAAATAAAGGGCATCGACCCCTATCGGCCATTGTAAACATGTACAAGCAAAACACACTGTACGTCTCCATACCGTGTCAACGTACAGTGTGAAATGAAAAAAACTACCATTCGTTTTTTTTTTGGTCATGACTTTGTTAAATACACTCTCTTGTATGTAGAAGGCCTGTTAAGAAGTGTCGTTCGGAGGAGATGGGCTACGAGTGTTTTGTATCACACACGTTTCGAAATTTGGTACCAGTATTAAGCATTTTTTGTGAAGTGAAACCAAGTGAGGAGGATTTTCTTATTTATGACACACACTAGTGTACCTGGAGTCCATTGTCTGCATCTACAATTAAAATATAATAGAAGAAGTCCGTTAGCCTAAAAATTAGTACAAGCACAGAAGTTTTCTAATAACGCAATTTTATTACCCTTTTAAGGGGCTCCGGAACGCCCTATACTTGCAATGTTATAATAACACTTATAAATTACATCTTTCCTCACAAAGTATTTGAGGTAGGAAGTTGAACTTTTTACAGATTATTTATTGGAATATGGGCTACAACTTAACACAGGGATTTTACAAAATTTTAGTTCAGTTATTAAAGATGATTTTTTTTCAATTGTAATGAAAATTCACAACATTTTTTTGCAATTTTTTATTTATATATTCAAAAATATACAGTTTTTTGGAAAAAGGCTGTGTTAAATTATGCAGAAGGTACTGTGTAACATTTACTGAAAGTTTGAAACAAATATGTTTGGAAGATCCTTAGAAAACATGTAATTAGTATGAGAAAATAAAAGTTTTGGGAATCGAGCGACAAAGATTGGATTAACTTTTTAGTGCATTCCAGGTCCATAGGATGGATTATCTTCATCCTCTGCAAACTCCTCCTCCAGCTTCCTCTTGTTCCTCCTCCTGTTTACTCTTGCTTGTATTTCTAGACTCTTTACAGCCCTGTCTGCAGCCCGAAGGCGTTCCTTGTCTAAAGGAAGCATCGCTCGTTGTTGTGTTCGTAGATTTTGCTACCATTTTCTTCAGTTGCAGTTACTGCAACACTGTTCCAAAAGGTGGTCATGGAAGAACACTTATCACATTTCAGTTGTATTTCACTAGCAAGTCCTACGTGCTTTATTATGGAGAGTTCCAGACCAACTTCACTACAATGAATACATCTTACACAGTTTGAAAAAATTCCTTTGAAAATCGACATATCAAATATTTCATTCACATCCGATTCGCCCATAAAACATTCATAGTTTTCACTCATTGAACCAAGCTTCTTCTGTGAAGTGTTTTCTTTCCCACTTTGACTGCTATGGGCAGGTGTACTTGAGAGGTTAGGTTCACTCACTTGGTTATCGTCTTTATTGTTTACAGTAATAACACATACCTTTGGCTTTCCAACATTTCTCCTTTTCTTAAAAGCCTTCAGAGGATTTCTAATAACTTTACTTTTACTCATTATTATATTTCAGCAAAACAGAGACTCAAGAAACAGAATTAATTACGAATATTTTCGAGATAACGACAGAGTAAATAAACATGAAACAATCGACAATCACACCAGCGATATATATTGAACCATCACAGGTTAACCACAACACATACTTTATCTCACATCACTAAAATGTACCTGATGAACACGGACGTTAATAATAACACCATTTGACAGCAGTTTAACAGCGCCACAGTGGGTCGCGCCCATGTAGAACATATTTCAAAAAAAATTTAAAAATAGTTGTAGTCTTCGGAATTGAATAAATTGTATGTCTATTAAAAGGTAATAGTCTGCAGATTCAGAAAACGCAAAAAAGTAAAAATTGAACTTTTCATGATTTTGAGCCTTTCCGGAGCCCCTTAAATGTTTTTCATACGCATTTTTTATTTATTTATTTTATTTACAACACAAGGTGTAACTGTTAAATTCGTTAAGTTGCATTTTGGTTGTAGCAGGATAAAATTTCCCGGACACATTGTAAGCCCTGCTGGTATACGACCAGATAAGAGAAAATTAGACGTTATTCAGAATGGTCCATCGCCTAGAATCAAGGAGTAATTGAAATCTTTTCTTGGATTAATAGGGTCTTATAGGCGGTATATGCCTAATAAAATAATGAATTGTCTAAACCATAACGTTCTATGGAAACTGAAGTCCCAGTGGTTATGGGATGAAAAGTACCAGAGTGAATGGGAAGCCGTTAAAAATGCATTAGGTAATTGAAAATTGTTGGGACACCCTAATTTAACTAAGGAGTTTTGTATAGCTGTTGATGCATCAGGGTACGAAATCGGTTGTGAAGTATTTCAGGAATGTGAGGAAGAAAATGGTTTGAGATCTCATGTGGCTATAGCATTTGCTAGCAGGATGTTATCTGCTTGTGAAAGGAATTATTCTTCAGAAAAGAAGACATTAGCTGAAGTGTGGGCTGTGGAAAAGTTCAAATATCTATTATATGATCATAAGGTGGTAATTGATTCAAAACATAAATCATAAAAATTTCTGATGACGAGCAAGTTGTTGCATACCTGTTTAATAAGGTGGGCATTGTTTCTTTAGGACTATGATATAGAGATAAAGTACATAGAAGGAGAAGAGAACAAGGTACCAGATGCCCTATCTCGATTACCATTAGGAATGGATGATGATACTAATTGTTTCGAAATTGTGAGTCGATTTAGGGTGTATAAAGTGAACCAATGAGTATGAGAAAGAGGTAAAGGAGCTATGCGTAGACTACAGGATTATCAACAAAGGGGTGATAGGTTAAACAGAGTAAAACCTAAATTGTCAATGACTGAGAATACAATTAATTGGAAACAACAGTGATTATACCA
Source organism: Schistocerca serialis cubense (assembly GCF_023864345.2). Classification (NCBI taxonomy): domain Eukaryota; kingdom Metazoa; phylum Arthropoda; class Insecta; order Orthoptera; family Acrididae; genus Schistocerca; species Schistocerca serialis. The sequence continues at coordinate 395,263,599 of NC_064638.1, read as the reverse complement.
TAATGGGTGTGTTGTTCCATAAAAGTAGGAAACGATTAAAGCAGTGGCGTGTGTGTATTCCTCAAGCAAATGTGAGACAGTTATTATGGTATGTGGATTATAAGAACAGGCATTTTTGAGTAAAGAAGTGTTAGACTCTCATCCAAAACCATTACTATTATAAGGAAATCAGTAGGATAATATGAAAAGAGTTAAAGACTTGTAAGGTGTATCAACAAGTGAGGTATCCTAATGAAAGATGTAAAATAAGGTCTTATCCTATAATACCACAGCATCTGTATGATCTCCCAGCAATGGAAACTACAGGCCCCTTCCTCATGGATGTGGTAGCGTAGTATATGTATTAGTGGTCCTTGAAGTATTGTGTAAGAGAGTACAGCTGTACCCCATAAAAGAAGCTACAAGCAGAACCATCATACGTATATTGGAGCAGGAATATTTATCCAAAATAGGAAAACCACCCAATGCTGATCTCTGACAATCGTGCACAGTTTGTGTCTCGAGAGTTTAAGGAATTTCTGCAGAATAAAGGTGTAAAACATTTGTTAACAGCTCGATACCATCCCCAAGTGAACCCAGCTGCGAGGGTAATGAGGGAATTAGGACACTTAGAACGTACCTATGCACTCAGAGGCATTCGAAATGGCCCATATTTCTGAGTGAGCTTGAAAGTATATTAAACAAAATGCCACATGATAATACCAGATTAGCTCCAAGGGATATAGTAGAAGGAAAGAGTGTGGGAGACCGGTTTTAAATATGATGTATTATCCACCCAAGGAAACAGGGTGGGAAAATCCCATGACAGAGTTTGTAAATAATAACTTGCGATAAAATGTGGAAATGAGATCTAAAATATGAAATAAAAATGTGAGGATGGTTAATTTTAAGATAGCGATGAGGTGTTAGTAAAATTACATTTAAAAAGTAGTAAATGAAATAAGAGCATTAAAAATTTTCGTCATCTATGTGATGGTCCATTTCAGATTCAGGCAATGCTCCATCCTATGACAGTAATAGTAAAAGTAATGGATTCAGTTAAAGATGTGGGAAAACACCACCTGAGTGAAGTAATACAGTATGACCTTTCCCATAAAAATAATTCTATTGACTAGGAACAGGACATCAAAATAGATATTAAGAGTGTTGATGAGAACGATTTGAATAAAATATTTACTATCAATTAGAAACCATAAGTAAAAACTATGAAAGGGACTATAAGAAGAGAGTGGACTTTTGAAGTTAGTGAAGTGAATCTACTCACCAAAGCCACCTGACAAAGCAATAAAGATACTGTGTCATATTTTAGTTTAATTTCTAGTGGTAATTGAGTTGTTCATGGTTTATGTTTTAATGTTAGTGTGTTACAGTTATGCTGTAGAATGAGAGCTAATTCGCATTTAAAGACCATAGCTATAAGATGCAAGACGATTGTTGCAGCTATGGGAGGTATGGATAATTAAAAACTTTGAACGAATTACAGACCCCCAGTAGGGCTGTGATCACTTTTTCTATACACGTGAAAATTGGGAGAAGACGGTGATGCGTATTGCTAACTAAGGCACTAAAACAGTCGTTTATTACTGATAAGCTAGAATACTGCAAAATCAGGCACTGACGAGCAAGGATTTAAAATAGAGTTTAAAGTCTTATTGTCAACTGCTTCCTAGTAGACTGAAACGAGAAGGAAGCTTTGTAACATGACCAAATTAATTTTGAACAGTTTCATGTTGACACATAAATAATGTGATCATTTCAATCTACTATGACAGCAGCAAAATGCCGTAAAGCAGATAACATGTGCAAAAATGCTTTATTTCTTGTAAATTAATTCATTGTGCGTTACCCTACTTTCCGTTGTTGCCAAATTTATTCAAGATGGCGGATCCAAGATGGCGGCGATAGATATGGCAAAGTCCAATGATGTCATGGCAGGAAGTTCAAATTTTGGTGGGAAAATAGATCAATTGGGCCACCTCCACTAACCTAAGTCATCCAACCACCACCTCTTCCTAGAAATTAATGCAAAAAGGACTCAGCTTGTACTGCGTAGGATGGACATGAGTCTTCATTTTGCAGGCAATCTTTATTTAAACAATTTGGGGCAATAGTTCCATCCAGGGTGTTCACCATGAGATCCAGAATCCAGCTGATCTAGTACACAGTACTGCCACCAGACGGCACTGCCATCCCTCTTGTGACGTATTCCAAGATGTCGGTCTGGTGGGTAAAAACGGCTGGAAAAGAACTCAGCCTGTGCTGGGCTGCTGGAGAGGAGAAGGAGTGTACTTTATTCATTTTTGGAACAGCTTATTTAGGAATGGATTTCACATAGTTTATTTATTACACTGATACAAAACACTAACCCTGACGTGCTTGGGGTCACAATACACAGCATACAGACCTGCAAATTACTCGTAAATCACCTAAATAATGCAGTATCCTGATGTACAGACACGCAAACAACTCGTAAATTGTCAAAATGCTGCATGTATAACGCTCTGTAAACAAACTCACTAATTCTAAACTGTCCAAATAATGCGGTACGTAGCCTACAGACCTGTAAACCACTCTTAAATCACCCAAATAATGCATATATAACGCTCTGCAAACAAGCTCACAATACTTAAACAACCGAAAATAATGTAGTGCGCAAACACTCATTGCATGTAAGAAACGCTTTCGAACTACTGTCAGCCACAACATATCAGAGGCTCCAACATGCGCACATGCCAATGCCGCCAACAGCAGCCCACAGCCAGCAGGTTAAAGTCACCTCTATTTTCGGATGCACAATTAGAGTTCTATGACTGTTATACTGACATCACATGTCTGTGTAAATAAGAGCCAAATCACTCTCTTTGCCACATGCTGAGGCGTACCTACCGGTCCAGTGCCGAGAGAGATGTTTGCGTAGCGACTCACCCTAGCAGATCAGCTGAAAGGTTCTCAGTGTTATACTGACGTCACTGGTCGCACTGTAGAAATCTGTTCCAGTGCTTCCCAGAACAGCACAGGGTGCATTGTTCGTAGAGATCCTAATGGGACATGTGAGATGCCTCTGGCAGCATATGTGTTTACTCAGCCAACACGTGCACCTGCTGGTCCCGCGCAGGCCTAATTGCCAAGCGTGATATGTTTGTGAAGAGGCTCACCCGTGCAGGTGAAGCTAAAAGGTTCTCAATGTTATACTGACATAACACGTCCATGTAAATAAGAGCTAAGTCTACCTCTTTGAAATAGTAAAGTGCTGCAGAAATAGTTAACGATCGCTTTTGTAGGAGCTTTCGTGATGCCTTAGCTTGTCTGGATGGAAATTCTGGTCCTTAGAGGACCTGTTCACGAAAATAGCCCAGAATAACACCGACTGCTTTCTCCCCCGCGACCGTAACGGGACAGCCCGTCAATTACTTTTCAATCCCTTCTCGGAATTGGTAGAGTTCAGTAGAAATAGTTAACCATCGCCTTTGTAGGAGCTTTCGTGACGTCTCAGCTTGTCGGAATGGAAATTCTTGTCCTAACAGGACCTGTCAACGAAAATAGCCCAGAATAACACCGATTGCATTCTTCCTGATGGTCCTAACGAGGCGTCATCTGTTACCCTTCCCATAAATTGTAATATCATGCTTTCAACATACGTCTCAGAAACGGTAAACTTCTCACCGCTAAAAGCCTTCATCGTGTATGTGCACGCTTGCGAAAACATTATTCATCATAAATGCATTCTTGTTACTTGGAGAGAGAGAGAGAGAGAGACGATGGTTGCATCTAGCCCTTCCAGAAATAGTGACGTTTCATAAAAGCTCCTCATTGGCTGTACATTCAAATCAACCTCCCTCATTGGTCGCCTCGGTCTATATATAAACCCAGAACCAACCTCCATTGTCCTCAGTCTGCTGCTGTCCATCTCGATGTGCGTCCATCGTCTCGATGTGTAGTTGTTGTTTTCTCTCCACAAAATGAAGAGATGTAGCTGCAGCAACGCTTCAGAGTGTAGCAGCAAGAGGTTTACAGTTCTGGAGATAGGATTACCAAGTGAGTAAATAATTTCTATTTTGAGTGCAAATTTTCGTGTGTATTTAAATTCGCCTTATTAATTCTGTCTTCTTGTTGTAGTAAAACTCTACGATTTTATCTTGGTGTGCGGGGAGAGACAGGAGTGGGCTGGATTGCGGCAGACTCTTGAAGTCTGGCCTCCTGTGGTGGATTCACAGCCAGAATTGCCATGAGAGTATAATTTTCATTGTAATTTGTTATTGTGTAGTAGCGATTCAAAATTTTCTTATTTCACACTTTTTCCCCCTCTAGCTTACTTGATGCAAATGCAAACTGAGCTGGAGGCAGAGCTGGGGGCTGAAAAGAACTATCCACTGCAGCAGCAGCAGCAGCAGCGGTATGTGGAAGATCCTCCAGCTGTGGATAACCAACAAATCTCACGAAAGTATAGAAAAAATATCCATGTGTGATCTTTCTGTGTAACTCGACATTCGAAATAAATAAAATTGTGTCTCATCCTGTTACAGGAACAGCTCTGGAGGACTTCGATTTGTTGGACAGGCAGCTGGAGGCTGTTCAGCAGATGCAGGAACAGCCTCCAGCAAATAATGAGATGACATGCCCAAGTAGCATACTTGTAAGTTTAAAAAAAATTACGTTTGTATGTGCTGTAGTAGTAGTAGTGGTGGTGGTGGTGGTAGTAGTAGTATTAGTAGTAGTAGTAGTAGTAGTAGTAGCAGCATAGGAAATTTCTTCTGTAACAAATTGGTTTATGTATCTTGTTTGTTGTTGTTGTAGGCGAGACAGACCAATTGCCAGATGATGGGGACGATGACATGCCTGAATGGGTCAGACAAAGGACCACTCTGATCTGGCTCTATTAGATGATGATGATGATGACTTCTTTGAGTGTGTAGTGAAGTCGCCCGATGAAGTGTTAATGCCTTGGAGCCAGAGCGAAAAAGGTAATCACTCTGCTTGTAACCTTGTGATCGTCAGAATTCTTTCTTCCACTGCGCCAGCAGTGGCAAGCAATGTACTTAACTATTATTTATTTTACATCTTCTTCTACGTCGGTTGCGTCTCCGCAGCCGCAACACAGTGTGGCGCGCATACCGGTGGCAGGTAAACCTTCTTCCTCCCCAAAGCAGCGCCCCGTAAGGCACCCATCGCCGCTAGTCGCTGCGCGGGAAGCTGCAGCCGCCGCCGCCCCGGCACCGCCGCTCTGGCGTCTGTGGGCCGAGCAATGACCCACCACCCCTCAAGTTACCGGGTCGGGCCTGCAACAGGAGCAAGAACAGCATTGGGAACCATCACCACAGCCCAGCTTCTCCCATCGCTCTGACCCGATAGCACCGCAGTATCCTCCTCTGCCGTCATCATCGGATCAGCCTCGTCAGAATCGCTGTAAACGCAAGGAATGTGTGCTTCGGCGCATACCGACTTGCCCGTCCCCAACATCATGAACGGGGTGGACTCAGAATAGTATTAATAGTAATAGAGAAGATCCTGTGGCTAGTGACAGTTCTCTCTCCCGTCCTTCTAGTGTAGGACATCAGGTTAGTGATACAATACCACAGTTAGAATACTCGGTGATTGCAGACGCCATTGAGGAGCGAATCTCGTTCACGAGGATTGAGAACCCGGCAGTAGGGTACTACAACCCTGTTGGTTTTTTAAGGGATTGCCTTCCTGTCGTGGAAACGGAGCTCCTCAAGGTATTCAATGATCTGTGGTATCCCGCCATTAAATGTGGTGCGGTGCTTTGCATCAAATTATCGCAACCTCCCAAAGTTGATTCTGGTGTTGAAAAGACAACTCTTCATTATCTTTGGGAGAAAATGGCATGATAACGTGGAGCACGTCAATCGCTGAGTGGTTTCGTAAATCCACCTCGAGTGCTGTGCTGTTTTACGAGATGGACGTCAGAGTGTCAGCTAAAGCACTCAGCTGAATACAACACCTGGACATCCACACACATGTCTATGTTCCGGTAAATGGTGGGTCAAGCTACACTCCTGGAAATTGAAATAAGAACACCGTGAATTCATTGTCCCAGGAAGGGGAAACTTTATTGACACATTCCTGGGGTCAGATACATCACATGATCACACTGACAGAACCACAGGCACATAGACACAGGCAACAGAGCATGCACAATGTCGGCACTAGTACAGTGTATATCCACCTTTCGCAGCAATGCAGCCTGCTATTCTCCCATGGAGACGATCGTAGAGATGCTGGATGTAGTCCTGTGGAACGGCTTGCCATGCCATTTCCACCTGGCGCCTCAGTTGGACCAGCGTTCGTGCTGGACGTGCAAACCGCGTGAGACGACGCTTCATCCAGTCCCAAACATGCTCAATGGGGGACAGATCCGGAGATCTTGCTGGCCAGGGTAGTTGACGTACACCTTCTAGAGCACGTTGGGTGGCACGGGATACATGCGGACGTGCATTGTCCTGTTGGAACAGCAAGTTCCCTTGCCGGTCTAGGAATGGTAGAACGATGGGTTCGATGAAGGTTTGGATGTACCGTGCACTATTCAGTGTCCCCTCGACGATCACCAGTGGTGTACGGCCAGTGTAGGAAATCGCTCCCCACACCATGATGCCGGGTGTTGGCCCTGTGTGCCTCGGTCGTATGCAGTCCTGATTGTGGCGCTCACCTGCACGGCGCCAAACACGCATACGACCATCATTGGCACCAAGGCAGAAGCGACTCTCATCGCTGAAGACGACACGTCTCCATTCGTCCCTCCATTCACGCCTGTCGCGACACCACTGGAGGCGGGCTGCACGATGTTGGGGCGTGAGCGGAAGACGGCCTAACGGTGTGCGGGACCGTAGCCCAGCTTCATGGAGACGGTTGCGAATGGTCCTCGCCGATACCCCAGGAGCAACAGTGTCCCTAATTTGCTGGGAAGTGGCGGTGCGGTCCCCTACGGCACTGCGTAGGATCCTACTGTCTTGGCGTGCATCCGTGCGTCGCTGCGGTCCGGTCCCAGGTCGACGGGCACGTTCACCTTCCGCCGACCACTGGCGACAACATCGATGTACTGTGGAGACCTCACGCCCCACGTGTTGAGCAATTCGGCGATACGTCCACCCGGCCTCCCGCATGCCCACTATACGCCCTCGCTCAAAGTCCGTCAACTGCACATACGGTTCACGTCCACGCTGTCGTGGCATGCTACCAGTGTTAAAGACTGCGATGGAGCTCCGTATGCCACGGCAAACTGGCTGACACTGACGGCGGCGGTGCACAAATGCTGCGCAGCTAGCGCCATTCGACGGCCAACACCGCGGTTCCTGGTGTGTCCGCTGTGCCGTGCGTGTGATCATTGCTTGTACAGCCCTCTCGCAGTGTCCGGAGCAAGTATGGTGGGTCTGACACACCGGTGTCAATGTGTTCTTTTTTCCATTTCCAGGAGTGTATATCAAGCTCCCTAAAGGTATAGCTAACAAGAGGGCATGCATTAATGTCAAAAACAGAAACGATCAGGCTTGTTTTGCATGGTCAATCCTACATACGAAAGAAATTACAATTACAGAGATCATCCAGAGCGTCCCAGTACATACCATGTAGGTGATAATATTCGTGGGTGTTATATCTTTGATAGTATCGAGTTCCCCGTCAAGATCCAGGACATATCTAAATTTGAGGTGCAGAATACCGATATATCGGTTCGTGTTTATGGCCTGGAGAAGAAAAGCAAGTTAGATCAGCAATACAAGCATATTGTCGTTGGCCCCCTCCATTTCTCAAAATTTGCCGGTGAGCGTGAGGTGCATGTAAACATGCTGCTCTTCTCTGAAGTTGATAATTATCACTATGATTGCATCAAAGACATGTCCTGACTCCTTTCCTCCCAACTATCAGCTGATCGTCATGTAAAGCATATTCGTTTAAGGTGCCTCAATTACTTCTCATCTGACAAGTTATTAGCTACGCATCTAGTAGCCTGTGCTTCCAAGGATCTGGTACGTGTTATTATGCCTACTGAGGAAAACAAATTCGTAAAGTTTAAGAATGCTCACCACCAGAAGCGATGCCCATTTTACAGAAAAACACTTAGCATATGCGGCAGCATACCAAATTGTATCGTCATATGATTCCAGTCTTAATCACTACAAATCTTATGCTGGGGATAATCTTGCAGTTTGGCTGCTCACTGAGCTCGAAAAACTTTCGTAGGAGGTTGATAAGCTTCACAGCGACAATGTTCCTATGACTAAATCGAAGGAGAAGAAGATCTGTACAATAATGCGGTTGATTGTCATATTTGTGGCCTGTCATTAAACAGAAATGCGGAAACTCCTCGCAGGGACCACTGTCATCTTATGGGGAAGTTCTGTGGCACAGCTCACAATGCGTGCAATTTTAAGTACCAGTTACCATTTTCTCCCACAACTTAAGTGGGTATGACGCTCACTTTCTAGTTAAGCACTTGGCTGATTTCGGTTGGGAGAAAAATCAGGCCAGTGTCCTACCTGAGAGCGTCGAAAACTACATTTCTTTCTCCAAAATAATGACGCCAAGAATTACGCTCCGCTTCCTTGATATGCTACGTTCTATGCAGGCACCACTCCAGAAACTCGTTGAAACTCTACCTCAGGAGGATATGCACTTCCCGATTAAGAAAAGTTTCAACTTGTGACTAGGAAGGGGGTTTTCCCATATGAGTATGTGAATAGTTTGGCGAAACTCAATGAAACCAGGCTACCCAACATAACTGCACTCCCCAGCAAACTTACAAGCGATACCATAATGGACTGAGTGAAGGGGGGGATGCCACGTATGTCTGGGATGAATTCAACATCTCCACATTAGAACAGTACGCAAGTCTTTATATGGACACAGATGTGTGCTTGATTGCGGACGTTTTCGAGAAGTTCTGGAGTCTATGCATGGCCACATATTCTCAGGATGCCGTCTTTTATTATATGACACCTGGGTTGTCTTTGGACGCAGTGCTCAAGGAAACGAAGTGCAGCATTGAATTATTGACCGATGGTGACATGCTCCTTTTCTTCGAGAGAGGGATCCATGGGGGATTTTGCCAATGTGTCCATAGGGACTTGAAGGTAAATACGCACAGATGGGTGACAGGTTCAATGTGTCCTTTGATTCTAGTTATATATTATACCTGGACGTAAATAACTTATACATGCATGCTATGCAGCAATCACTGCGATTGGTGAGTTTCGATGGGTGCCCGAAGACGAATACATGGGATTAGGTGGAAAAATAATGGGGGTATTGCAGCTGATTGTGATGTAGGGTATGTGGTGGAGGCAGAACTCACATACTCTATTAGTTTGCATGATGCGCACACCGATTTGCCTCTGTGTCCAGAGCAACTAGTTCCACGAGGAGGCTCCATGCCAAAACTGATGACTTTGCTGGGGGATAAGTGGAGATACATCATTCATTATCATAATCTCCAACGGTGTCTCAGCTTGTGTATGGAGCTGGTTAGAATCACCCGGGCTATCTCCTTCAAGTAGTCCCCCTGGTTGAAGGAGGTTATTGATTTGAATATGAGACAGAGAGCTTCCGCGACATGTGACTTTGAGAAATATTTTTACAAATTAATGAATAATTCAGATTTCGGTAAAACAATGGAGAATTTGAGGGAACGACATAAAATTTTGATTAGAACCGATTAAGATGGGCGCTATGGCACAAGAAAATTCATTGCCAGACCAAATTGTAAGTGGGACACCATATTCAATAAGAACTTTGTTGCTGTGCAGATGGCGAAGACTGCAGTAGAGTTTACGAAACGTATTTATATGGGGATGTGCATACTAAACCTATCCAAACTCCACATGTACCACTTACATCATGAGTTTGTGAAAACTCTTTTCGCAGATCCTAAATTACTTTGTATGGATATAGATAGCTTCATCTATTGGGTGAAGAACTGAGATCCATATGAAGTAATGAGATGTCACGGTAATGAATTCGATATGTTCTCATACACGGTCGATAATACTTATGGTATTACTCCACGGAACAAGAACGTTATCGGTCTAATGAACGACGAGGTGAATGGAATGCTGATTGTGGGATTTGTAGCTCTATGCTCAAAAATATATATGCGTATCACACATTGCAAGGTTCCACCTAGAGGCAGGCTAAGTGTGTGTCGTGTGGCATTGACAGCCCTCTCTATCAAAGACTATTTGCGCTGCCTGTGCAGCGGTGTTCATGGTGCTGCTCCACAGCTACTGCATATGGTACGACAGACCAGCATTCGATCGAGAGGACACGAGGTGTACACTGTACTACAGTCTGAAATTGGTCTGTCATCTCATGACGATGAAAGGGTCATTTGTGATGAAAAAATTGAAATTCTCCCATACTCACACTACTCACTTCTAAGGAGAGAAGGGGTGGGGGACTCTGAGTGAGAGTGAGAGAGAATGAGACAGAGAGAGTGTCTGTAGAGTTGTAGTATGACCTTTTTATCCTAGTGTAAGTAGGTTGTGTGTGTGTGTGTGTGTGTGTGTGTGTGTGTGTGTGTGTGTGTGTGTGTGTGTGTGAGTGAGTGTGTGTGTGTGTGTGTGTCACGTAAATATTTTTGTGTAGTATGTACATTTGTGTGTATATACATAGAGAGAAGGTGCAGAAAACGGAATAAAAAGCAAAGGAGAAACTATATATATATATATATATATATATATATGCACACCCTGTATATGAAAGAAAGAAAAAATATAAAAAGACATAAAAATATTAAAAAGCATAAACAGAAAAAATATTTATATATTTATTTATTCATATGCAACATATGTAGCACATACAGGGTGCATCAAAAAATGTATACACACTTTGAAGTGCCATAGATAATTTATTTCCCTTTCTACAAGGTTAAATATCTGTGAGAAAGTAATGTTATGTTTCTTCAACAGGTGGCAGCAGTGGAAAGGAAGTAACTGCAACATGGCGGACGTGCGTTTGAGGTTTGAAGTGCGGAAGCAGATAATTAAGTGGTACTGGAAGTTTGAGAATGTAGCTGCGGTTCGAAGACAGTGGAGAAGTAAGTATGGTACAGAACCACCGTCAAGGTTAACAATTACACGTCTACGGGACAAATTCGAAATTCATGGAACGGTGTGTGATGTGCATAAAGGTCGATCAGGGCGACCTCGTACAGCTACAAGTGATGATTCCACAACTGCGGTCTTGGAACTGTTACAGTGTTCGCCTCAAAAATCTTCAAGACAAGCGGCACGTGAGAGTAATGTAAGTACTAGTAGTGTGCTACGCATTCTGAAGAAAGGCAAGTTTCATGTGTACATTCCAAGGCTGGTGCAACAGCTAAGTGACGATGATCCAGATCGAAGGTTAGAATTTTGTGAATGGGTTCAGGAGGTGGTGAGACATGAACCAGGATTTATGGGTAGCATAATTTGGTCGGATGAAGCCCAATTCAAACTCAACGGAACTGTCAATACTCACAATTGTGTGTACTGGGCTGAAGGTAATCCTCACATTACAGTTGAAAAGGCTGTGAATTTGCCTGGTGTCAATGTGTGGTGTGGTTTGTCTGCAAGGGGTCTCATTGGGCCTTTCCGCTTTGAAGGTACTGTTACTGAAGAAACGTACCTAACAATGCTTGCTGGCTCCATATTCCCTGCCATTCATGCATTATACAGTAATGATGAGTTTTATTTCCAACAAGACGGTGCCCTGCCGCACTATCATAGGGATGTAGGGGCATACCTGGATCACAATGTGCCAGGCCGGTGGATAGGACGCAGAGGACCATTCGAGTTTCCTGCACTCTCTCCAGACCTCACGATGCTGGATTTCTTCTTATGGGGCACAGTAAAAGATGAGTTATACAAACGTAAACCACGTAGCCTGAAAACACATTGGAATGAAATTCAGGTGGTGTGCGCAGAAATCTCATTGGACACTTTGGCACGATGTACGGAATCAGTGGTGACTCATACTCAGAAATGTATTGATGCTGAAGGCTACCAGTTTGAACATTAATCACATTTGCAAAGTACATTTATTTTTCCAATCGGGCTTTAAGCTTTCCATTTCCAGAAGTTTAACATTGTAGAATGGGATATAAATTTTCTATGATGCTTCAAAGTATGTATACATTTTTTGACACATCCTGTGTATGTATATATATATACAGGGTGAGTCACCTAACGTTACCGCTAGATATATTTCGTAAACCATATCAAATACTGGCGAACCAATTCCACAGACCGAACGTGAGGAGAGGGGCTAGCGTAATTGTTTAATATAAACCATACAAAAATGCACGGAAGTATGTTTTTTAACATAAACCTACTTTTTTTAAAAATTGAACCACGTTAGTTTTGTTAGCACATCTGAACATATAAACAAATACATAATCAGTGCCGTTTGTTGCATTGTAAAATGTTAATTACATCCGGAGATATTGTAACCTAAAGTTGACGCTTGAAACCTCCGACGTTCAGTTGCGTGTTGTAGCAAAAAGCTGCAACATACATCGCGTTTCTACAGAATGATCTGCCAACGTTGCTCGAAAATGTCCCACTGGAAACGCGTCGACGTATGTGGTATCAGCATGATGGTGCACCTGCACATTCCGCAATTAACACTAGGCTGACCCTTGACAGGATGTTCGACAGGCGTTTCATAGGACATGGAGGACGCATAAATTGGCCAGCCCATTCTCCTGATCTTACACCTCTGGACTTCTTTCTGTGGGGTACGTTAAAGGATAATGTGTACCGTGATGTGCCTACAACCCCAGAGGATATGAAACAACGTATTGTGGCAGCCTGCGGCGACATTACAGCAGATGTACTGCGGCGTGTACGACATTCATTATGCCAGAGATTGCAATTGTGTGCAGCAAATGATGGCCACCACATTGAACATCTATTGGCCTGACATGTCGGGACATACTCTATTCCACTCCGTAATTGAAAATGGAAACCAGATGTGTACGTGTATCTCACCCGTCATGGTAATGTACATGTGCGTCAGTGAATATGACCAATAAAAAGGTGTTAGCATGTGGACATAATGTGCTGTTCCAGTCTCTTCTGTACCTAAGGTCCATCACCGTTCCCTTTGGATCCCTACGTAACTCGGTGCTCTCTGATACACACGATCGAACAGCGGAGGAGTGGTACTCAAGCGTCAACTTTAGGTTACAATATCTCCGGATGTAATTAACATTTTACAATGCAACAAACGGCACTGACTACGTATTTGTTTATACGTTCAGATGTGATAACAAAACTAACGGGGTTCCATTTTAAAAAACGTACGTTTGTGTTAAAAAACATACTTCCGTGCATTTTTTTATGGTTTGTATTAACCAATTACACTAGACCCTCTCCTCACGTTCGGTCTGTGGAATCGGTTCGTCAGTATTTGATGTGGTTTACGAAATATATCCAGCGGTAATGTTAGGTGACTCACCCTATATATATATATATATATATATATATATATATATATATATATATATATATATATATATATATATGGGGACTGGTACAATTAGATCCTAAGCATGCACAGTCCATCAGAATTATTGTAAAAGCTATGCTACTGCGGCTGTGGAATTTTTTGTTATAAAGAAAGTATCCCCACGTTAGTTTTTAGTGTAGAATTATAAAAAAAAAATTGTGCAGTATTACCGTTGCAGTGTGTAAGTAAAAAGTATTTCTGCATTAGAATAGCAGAGTCAATCTGTACCTCGAGAATACTGTATTGTACCTCAAAAACTACGTTGTACCTCAAGAATTATATTGTGCCTCAAGAATTATATTGTATTTGTGTGAACTGAATAAACGAAGAAGAAAAATTCTTCACCATATGTCTTTGACGTTGTTATTTACAAAAAAAAAAAGATCCCCTGTTGCATTATGCATGTATATGTATTTAAAGGCACAAAGTTCTCAAATGACATTACTTTTTCTGAAGATGAGTGCTATCAATGAGGTGAAGTTTAAGATGGAAGATAGAAAATTGTATATAATGGTTGCATGGAATTACGCCTATCGTGCAGCACAAGTTGGGTTATGGGAGCAGGAGGCACGTGACTGTGTCTGATCCAAAGATATAGGGCAGACATGCCTAAAATTATATCTCCTGTACATGAAGGAAACCACGGACGTAGCATTTGGTTAAAACTTTACACCGTGAAAGCGGGAACAGAGTTGACACCAAGAACACCAAGGCTATGAGGTAAAAATTCATTTATTTCTCATGCAACTTAAAAGTAATTTTGTAAGGTTTTGAGGTCAGAACAACAACTGTGTAAGTTGGAAAAAAATTTGGTTCAATGTTGAAAACTTATCACAAAAATACACGCATTTACACAGTTTACAATATGATGATGGTACAACATTTGTCAAACGAATGCATCTCGTCCTCAGAAAGAAAAATAGTCCTAAACACGACAATGATAAATTTTAACTAGAAGTTTCTTTACAAAATTATTCTTAAGACTACATCATGATGTTGGCCAGTACTACAATAAATCATCCGATTCAGGTTCAAAGATCGGTACTATTTAGGATGACAATCAAGTCTACGGAGGATGGTTAGTTTTGTGACAAGTTGAGTAAAAGATTACCCAAGGTCAGTCGAGTTTACAGTGGACACAAGCTGGTGAACCGACAAGTTTATGCCTCTGCTCGCGGTTATTTACCTTAACTGTGATGAGCTGTCGCCTGCATGGCCGCTGAAGCCCACTGAAATTCCTATAAAAACTAACTAAGCCTTTGCTGATTTTTTCAGCAGAAACTCTCCTTATGTTTCTCGTAATGCGAGAAAACATGTACTCATCCCTAGTCTAGGAATATGGTGATATGCACGCGCATGGCTGGAGCAGCGTACATATTAAAATTCCCTCTCAGTCCTCACAAGAACAACTAACTAATTGGCTGGTTCGTTTCTCCACAGTTGGAGCTCAACGACGCTACAGTTTATATGTAGCTGATGCCAGCCGCAGTGAACATAGTGTTCACTCAAATTTCTCCTCTGCATCATACAGAGAGTTAAGCGCCATATTCTGCACTTGACGCCAGTTCAGAGAAGAGTCCTCGAAATTTTCACTCTTGTCTTTCTCATAGCTGAACTGTCTCCTCACCTGGGTTCTTTCATTCTCCACGTTACGGCGTTTTTCGACCAATAGGAGCGTTCCTCTTATTTTGTGGAAACTCTCTCTGCCAATTGCAAGGGCCCTACCATTGAACTGCATCAAAATCTTGGCACTTCACTCCTTCCTAGTTCGTTTCCACCAAGCGGACGTTTTATGCCCACTCCAGACGCCTAAAATTTACATGTGGACACCACATATGTACCATTCGCTGTTCACGTGGTCAACTGTGTCACTGGTTTTGTTCATATCCATTTGTAATTCCGAAACGCAGTTTTCTAAAGCTTCTTTCTGTCCTACTTCTGGTGGCCCGTTACTTGCTCTCCAGTAGGCGTCACCTGTCCGGTCGCTGACTCCCGCCGCGGGACACCCCCTAAGAGCTTTTTGTGGTGCCTCCCATGGTGTGGCCTCTGCTTCTGCCCTCATCTGCTGCTACACAAAACGTTTCCTCTCGCTGCTTGTTTCACCTTCTGCTCATTGACATGCATTATACAGGACAGTTGTGTTAATAGCATCGGTTGAGTGTCATCCCTTTA
Source organism: Schistocerca serialis cubense (assembly GCF_023864345.2). Classification (NCBI taxonomy): domain Eukaryota; kingdom Metazoa; phylum Arthropoda; class Insecta; order Orthoptera; family Acrididae; genus Schistocerca; species Schistocerca serialis. The sequence continues at coordinate 395,247,930 of NC_064638.1, read as the reverse complement.
GCATTACGTATTCATAGGCAAATCTGCTCATTACCGCCGAAGTACGTTAGGTGTCATATTCACCTTCCTGTTACGATGTATAAAACTCTTAGAGCAAGGTGTGAAATTGACCTTCATTTATTCTGCCTCCTTACAATTTTACATTTTCATAAGCGGAGACAGCAACACTATTTTCACACATCTTCTTCTTGAGCTGATAGAGAGAAGGACACCCATAAAAGTTCAGGTCTTGAATACCAGCAAACTTAAAGATTCGACGCATCCATGAGATCTTGTCGTTACCCTTCATGTAGATGATGGTATATGTGTGGTCGAATAATTTACGTGACGTCACCATATCTTTATAAGGTATGCCAGGATCATCCCAGTGAATTCCATGGTAGAAATGTGCTAACCACTTTGTACTCTTCCATGTCTTAGCACACTTCACATACTTGAAATGCAATGTTTTCTGAGAATGTCTCTGCATCTTCTGTGTATGCTATGAACACCACATCTTTAAATATTGACTGTCTATGCTCATCATCATAGCCCTGAGCGTCTGCAGTGATATTCACACCTTGGGACGCCATTGTGAAATGCTCTGGGTATGGTGCAGCACCTGTTCATTTATACAGCTTGTTGCACAACATTGGTGAGCGGGCAATCGTTGATCACACTGTCATGTAGAACTAGAGCATATGCAGTAGTGTGTTTTGCGAAATTTGTCAAAGATTCAAATTCATTTCGCACATCTATAAGTACGGACTTAATTATCTTGTTCTGTTTCGAGCATTCTGTTACGATGATCCTTGAACTTCCAGGGACTGAGTAGACACCCTCCTGATTCTTCTTCAGCACATTCATAGGAAGAAACACGAAACCTTGCATACATGTATACATTTTCATTCCACTGCAGGTGTAAATTGTCATATGGGTAGAATTTTGAATTCAGGTAGACTTTGGCATTAGTTAACTTGCAATTGTCGAACACAGTGGAATCATTTGCTATATTCCCTCTTCTATCAGTCTGAAACGTAAGTGTGATGAATCTAGGTGTCTCTAGCTGCGAAGATGTTTTAATAGCCCGTGTTTGTCTGCTCGCAGTTGGTAACACTGGGTATTCAAAAACCTCCCACGAGCGAAATGTCAGTGGTAGAAATGTACTAGAATTCGGAACTTTTAAAGGCTTCAAAAACTCCTCGTCTGATACACTGATGTGAGGCATTTTCCATATTATCTTGCTGATTGTGATCATATTCTCCTCTTGAGCTTTTTGAATGTATGAGTTGTTGTCTGTCGCACTCTGTACCAGGATGAGTTCCTGTGTAGTGTTCAATTAATCTGCCTCATGTGCTCGAAATACCCCATAAGCATTTTTAGAGGTATGCATGCAGTAAATCTTTTGTACTCTGCAACTGTTCTATCCTTTGAAGTTAAGTGACATGCTGTGGATTGTGTAGACTGGTTTTTGTCTTGATGTAATTGTGTAATTGTACAATGATCTCTTCACCACAGAAGTCAACAAGTTGATTATTCTGGTCCACAATACGCAGCTTCAAATAATCCAGTATCTGAACTGTCACTGGAAGGTATCTTGCATTGGCAGGAGTCTCAACTATCTTATACCCCATTGAAAGTGAGGGGAAGAATCCGTAAATAGTATGAATCAGACTGTCGTTGAGATAGGAGTTCGTTGCAATGTTACACTCGACTCAGATTGTGCTGACGGGCAGTATGTCCACAGTCTGATCTGACTTGTAAAATTTACTAGGATCCTTCTTCAAAACCTGCCCTTTCGCGAAACCCAGTAGGCGCCCTATTGAGCCTTTCTGGTTAAAGTAAATCGCTGCACTTAGAGTCCGTATTTCAGATGTAAGTGTATTGATGTTTGCACGTAGCTCAATACCTTTTCCAGATTGTTTCAAGACTTCGTTTAAATCGTCGATATCGTATGCACCTGGTTCTACTTCCACAATGTCTTTTTCACCATTAATATCCAGGTGCAGCTTGTTGTTAGTCTCGTTGATATTCCAGATGCTGTTGTACGTCTCCAGTCCAATCAAGGTAATACTCCATTCACCAATGCTCAAATCAATTGGCTGGAAGTAATTTGCACACAATACAGAAGATCGATTTTTAACATCGAAGTGTACGACATTGCATCTGAACCTCAACTGATAAAAGAAATGTTTAAAGCTCCTCCTTATATAGTCTGCTTCTTCTTCTTTGTAAACGTCAAGAGAAATATGACGCATAATGTCTGCAGAGGTGTGTATTAAAGTTCTGACAGCGCCGAAAATTGAAGAACACGCGTCTTCTGTGAGTTAAGTATCTTTTTAGTTCTTCTCCCGGTTGCAGGTCACCAAATGGGTCGAAATAGTAGACGGTATCCGCATTTTTTATAGCATATGACACCCAACGGGTGCCGGGGCCTCCAGCAACATCTAAATACACAATACCACATTCACCAGTTTTCACATAGTCTTCTGTAGTGTGTCCTGCATAAACACACCGCGGGATCTTGGAATGTTGAATTTTTTTCCATCAAACTTGAGAAGATCAGTATTTGTGAGTAGTCCATCTGGTAGGACCGATAATGTGCCTTTCTTTTATTTATGAATAGACCAAGCTCTTTCCTGTACGGTTTCAAGTATAGTCCTTTTCTGATGGCTGCGGTTCCCATCAAGCAGTTATGTCTTCTTGCCTCTTCTAACTGTCCTTGGGAGTTTTGCGCATTCTTGACTGTTCATGCATTAGCTGCAGCACTACCAGCGAGGGACCCTACTGCCGAGAGCGTGGAGAGGGCCGGGATGAGAAATGGAATAAAACCGCCAGATGACTTGGGTATTCGTAGATCTTGAGGTGCTTTAACCGATCCTCTTCTTCTTCTGCTTCTTCCCTCATCTTTCTGCTTCCGTGCGTTTTTAGCTGCCTACATCGCTGTCAGGACACAGTTCTTCAAACAGCTTTGCTTCCCGAGCTCGTCCTTCTTCTTGTTATGTGCAGCATTCATAACTTGCTTGAAATTCGTCACTCCTAAACCCAACTTAATTTTTCTATGCATGGTTTCATCAACTGCAAATGCTGTGATGCGTTGACCTATACCGATATCCTTTCTTCTCCGTATCATATTTGCCTTATCAGCTAAAATTCTATCTGCAATGTGACTACTTGAGAGATCTTTACTTGCAGCATATTAATTGTCATGTTCCATACACTTTTCACCGAGCAGATTATCCCCCTTATCACCTCATGGCAAGCGTTTCTGAAGCTTTGTTCCAGGTCCACAGCAGTTATACCCCGGAATGTGTAATTCCACTGGCAGTTTGTCTAGAAGACCACCACCTCCTCTAATGCGTCTCCCAGCATGCATTTTATGCTACTGCGTGGTTGTGGACTGTGCGCCCCCATTATATAGCAAGTCGTTAGCATCAATCCAGCTGTTTTGTGCTGCAGGAAAACCAAGTCATTTGACTAGTACTCTATTTCCCCGACGTCTTATGACCCTCTCCACGAGAAACATATCCAGTTCTGAGCTTTTCTGCAAGTTCTAGAATTCGTTCTTTGCACCTTAGAAACTGTAAATATCTCTGTTGACCTGTTTGGTAGGTATGGTTTCTCAAATGCTGTCTTGTGTTTTGAGATACATATCAAACCACCTACATTAAATTTAGGTCTGCATGGATCCAGCATCTTCATGTGATCGTACACCGTATCCATGAGTCCATTAACTCGAACGTCGATTGGTCTCATTTTTATTGTCCTATGTTTGGTTCGATTATGCTGAGCAATTATTTCTGGAAGGATATCTGTCCATTTGTATGAACCGCGAAGGTTAAAACGCATCCACATTCGACCTTTTATTGTTCTGTTCAGACATTCCACGATACTTGCCTTCAGTTGAGTGAATGTTGAGTAGTGATGTATTCCATACCGCTGCATCACAGTCTTGAAATACCTATTCTAAAACTCTCCACCGCGATCGGTTTGGAGGTTGTCCAGGCATCGATTCGTCCCTGCCTGTAGCAAACGCTCAAACACTTTCGCGACATTTCTACTCGTTTTTGTTTTAACAGGGGATGCCCAGGCAAATTTGGAGTAAGTATCAATAATCATTAAAATATATTTGAATCCATTATTCTCATGTGAATATTCCTTCATATCTACAAGATCAGCTTGCCGTAAGTCATCCAAACTTTAAAACATAACATGCCTACGAGGGTATGTTTTGATCACTGGTTTGTGCAGTTCTCGAACTATTGTCTCCATACGTAATCGATGGTACCTCTCTCTCCAAGCTCAGAGATTACTGAAACAGCCTCATTCACATGAGCTATATTACCTGCATTAGCTCTTGCCAAGAGCAGCTGTAGTCGATCTATTAGCTCGTTGTGGTCATCATAATGTATATGCTGCGGGATTCGATTGCTTTATGCTCAATGTCAATACCATCGCTGCTGCTGCTGTTGTTGTTATTGTTGATTTCGCCATCAAGTATTGATTTCATAATGGTTTTATGTTTATTGTTGCTCAGCCATTTGCCATCTTATGTACATCAGTTAAATGCAGTACTTCACACTACATTTCCCTATCATTAACTGAATAATTTATAGGTTTTTTGGTAGGTCTTGGGAAAATAAGATTCATTAAGCTGGGTGTCCTCTCAAGCCTCCTATCATCAATCTGTACTGTGTCATCAGTTACATTTGTAGGATGCATGCCTAACATGTTCGGTATCCCCCTACTAAAGCAGTATGTTCTATCTATCTGACCAGGAGCGTGACGGATAATGGATTCGTCAATGGCAACGCCATAGTTATCGTGTGGTTTTGTTTTTGCTGAGAGCTGCCTGAGAGATTCAGTAACCGGCTTAAAGGTCTCTCTTACCAGGGAACCTCCCCATCGCACCCCCCTCAGATTTAGTTATAAATTGACACAGTGGATAGACCTTGAAAAACTGAACACAGATCAATCGAGAAAACAGGAAGAAGTTGTGTGGAACTATGAAAAAATAAGCAAAATATACAAACTGACTAGTCCATGCCGAACATAGGCAACATCAATGACAGTGCAGCTAAGGAGCGCCGTGGTCCCGTGGTGAGAGTGAGCAGCTGCGGAACGAGAGGTCCTTGGTTCGAGTCTTCTACATCTACATCTACATTTATACTCCGCAAGCCACCCAACGGTATGTGGCGGAGGGCACTTTACGTGCCACTGTCATTACCTCCCTTTCCTGTTCCAGTCGCGTATGGTTCGCGGGAAGAACGACTGTCTGAAAGCCTCCATGCGCGCTCTAATCTCTCTAATTTTACATTCGTGATCTCCTCGGGAGGTATAAGTAGGGGGAAGCAATATATTCGATACCTCATCCAGAAACGCACCCTCTCGAAACCTGGCGAGCAAGCTACACCGCGATGCAGAGCGCCTCTCTTGCAGAGTCTGCCACTTGAGTTTATTAAACATCTCCGTAACGCTATCACGGTTACCAAATAACCCTGTGACGAAACGCGCCGCTCTTCTTTGGATCTTCTCTATCTCCTCCGTCAGACCGATCTGGTACGGATCCCACACTGATGAGCAATACTCAAGTATAGGTCGAACGAGTGTTTTGTAAGCCACCTTCTTTGTTGATGGACTACATTTTCTAAGGACTCTCCCAATGAATCTCAACCTGGTACCCGCCTTACCAACAATTAATTTTATATGATCATTCCACTTCAAATCGTTCTGCACGCATACTCCCAGATATTTTACAGAAGTAACTGCTACCAGTGTTTGTTCCGGTATCATAAATTCATACAATAAAGGATCCTTCTTTCTATGTATTCGCAATACATTACATTTGTCTATGTTAAGGGTCAGTTGCCACTCCCTGCACCAAGTGCCTATCCGCTGCAGATCTTCCTGCATTTCGCTACAATTTTCTAATGCTGCAACTTCTCTGTATACTACAGCATCATCCGCAAAAAGCCGCATGGAACTTCCGACACTATCTACTAGGTCATTTATATATATTGTGAAAAGCAATGGTCCCATAACACTCCCCTGTGGCACGCCAGAGGTTACTTTAACGTCTGTAGACGTCTCTCCATTGATAACAACATGCTGTGTTCTGTTTGCTAAAAACTCTTCAATCCAGCCACACAGCTGGTCTGATATTCCGTAGGCTCTTACTTTGTTTATCAGGCGACAGTGTGGAACTGTATCGAACGCCTTCCGGAAGTCAAGAAAAATAGCATCTACCTGGGAGCCTGTATCTAATATTTTCTGGGTCTCATGAACAAATAAAGCGAGTTGGGTCTCACACGATCGCTGTTTCCGGAATCCATGTTGATTCCTACATAGTAGATTCTGGGTTTCCAAAAACGACATGATACTCGAGCAAAAAACATGTTCTAAAATTCTACAACAGGTCTATAGTTTTGCGCATCTGCTCGACGACCCTTCTTGAAGACTGGGACTATCTGTGCTCTTTTCCAATCATTTGGAACCCTCCGTTCCTCTAGAGACTTGCGGTACACGGCTGTTAGAAGGGGGGCAAGTTCTTTCGCGTACTCTGTGTAGAATCGAATTGGTATCCCCTCAGGTCCAGTGGACTTTCCTCTATTGAGTGATTCCAGTTGCTTTTCTATTCCTTGGACACTTATTTCGATGTCAGCCATTTTTTCGTTTGTGCGAGGATTTAGAGAAGGAACTGCAGTGCGGTCTTCCTCTGTGAAACAGCTTTGGAAAAAGGTGTTTAGTATTTCAGCTTTACGCGTGTCATCCTCTGTTTCAATGCCATCATCATCCCGTAGTGTCTGGATATGCTGTTTCGAGCCACTTACTGATTTAACGTAAGACCAGAATTTCCTAGGATTTTCTGTCAAGTCGGTACATAGAATTTTACTTTCGAATTCACTGAACGCTTCACGCATAGCCATCCTTACGCTAACTTTGACATCGTTTAGCTTCTGTTTGTCTGAGAGGTTTTGGCTGCGTTTAAACTTGGAGTGGAGCTCTCTTTGCTTTCGCAGTAGTTTCCTAACTTTGTTGTTGTACCACGGTGGGTTTTTCCCGTCCCTCACAGTTTTACTCGGCACGTACCTGTCTAAAACGCATTTTACGATTGCCTTGAACTTTTTCCATAAACACTCAACATTGTCAGTGTCGGAACAGAAATTTTCGTTTTGATCTGTTAGGTAGTCTGAAATCCGCCTTCTATTACTCTTGCTAAACAGATAAACCTTCCTCCCTTTTTTTATATTCCTATTAACTTCCATATTCAGGGATGCTGCAATGGCCTTATGATCACTGATTCCCTGTTCTGCACATACAGAGTCGAAAAGTTCGGGTCTGTTTGTTATCAATAGGTCCAAGATGTTGAGTCGGGAGGTCGGTAAAAGGAGCCAATTATTAACCTAGTTCGGTTGTTGAGAGTAACCTCCACCCATGATAATTCACAGGAACTATCCACTTCTACTTCACTACAGGCTAAACTACTACTAACAGCGACAAACACTCCACCACCGGTTGCATGCAATCTATCCTTTCTAAACACAGTCTGTACCTTTGTAAAAATTTCGGCAGAATTTATCTCTGGCTTAAGCCAGCTTTCTGTACCTATAACGATTTCAGCTTCGGTGCTTTCTATCAGCGCTTGAAGTTCCGGTACTTTACCAACGCAGCTTCGACAGTTTACAATTACAATACCGATTGCTGCTTGGTCCCCACATGTCCTGACTTTGCCCCGCACCCGTTGAGGCTGTTGCCCTTTCTGTACTTGCCCAAGGCCATCTAACCTAAAAAACCGCCCAGCCCATGCCACACAACCCCAGCTACCCATGTAGCCGCTTGTTGCGTGTAGTGGACTCCTGACCTATCCAGCGGAACCCGAAACCCCACCACCCTATGGCGCAAGTCGAGGAATCTGCAGCCCACACGGTCGCAGAACCGTCTCAGCCTCTGATTCAGACCCTCCACTCGGCTCTGTACCAAAGGTCCGCAGTCAGTCCTGTCGACGATGCTGCAGATGGTGAGCTCTGCTTTCATCCCGCTAGCGAGACTGGCAGTCTTCACCAAATCAGATAGCCACCGGAAGCCAGAGGATTTCCTCCGATCCATAGCGACACACATCATTGGTGCCGACATGAGCGACCACCTGCAGATGGGTGCACCCTGTACCCTTCATGGCATCCGGAAGGACCCTTTCCACATCTGGAATGACTCCCCCCGGTATGCACACGGAGTGCACATTGGCTTTCTTCCCCTCTCTTGCTGCCATTTCCCTAAGGGGCCCCATTACGCGCCTGATGTTGGAGCTCCCAACTACCAGTAAGCCCACCCTCTGCGACTGCCCGGATCTTGCAGACTGAGGGGCAACCTCTGGAACAGGACAAGCAGCCATGTCAGGCCGAAGATCAGTATCAGCCTGAGACAGAGCCTGAAACCGGTTCGTCAGACAAACTGGAGAGGCTTTCCGTTCAGCCCTCCGGAATGTCTTTCGCCCCCTGCCACACCTTGAGACGACCTCCCACTCTACCACAGGTGAGGGATCAGCCTCAATGCGGGCAGTATCCCGGGCAACCACAGTCGTAGTCCGATCAGGGGATGTGCGGGACGAGCTGGCCGTCCCCGACAAACCCCCATCCGGACCCCCATAGTGATGCCCATTGGCAACAGCCTCAAGCTGTGTGACCGAAGCCAACACTGCCTGAAGCTGGGAGGGAAGGGATGCCAACTCAGCCTGCATCCGAACACAGCAGTTGCAGACCCTATCCATGCTAAAAACTGTTTTGCAAAGAACGTCTGAACTAATCTACAGAGAGCGCAAACAAATCAACAAAATTTAAACGGTTATTAAAATACAAGATTGCCTAGTAAATGCAGTAATGCTGCTACTTGCGCATTGCTGACACTGCTCGGCGGCGGAAGGAGACTACGCGAATTTACACTATTCAGGTACTAAAACGCGATGCTACACTCTCAAATACTATAATACGCCCGAAATTTATGAATTAAACAATGCAAGTACCAAAAACACGCAAAGAAATTAAGAATTAAACTATGTAACAAATGAGTGAGCTAGGAGTATACGACTTGCTGCTGCAGCTGCTTATCCAACAGCGGCAGGGAGCACACTGACTGTGACCAACCGACACTGGCCGTTCAAAACAAAAACAGATGACAAACGACTACGCGAATTTACACTATTCAGGTACTAAAACGCGATGCTACAACTCTCAAATACTATAATACGCCCGAAATTTATGAATTAAACAATGCAAGTACCAAAAACACGCAAAGAAATTAAGAATTAAACTATGTAACAAATGAGTGAGCTAGGAGTATACGACTTGCTGCTCAGCTGCTTATCCAATGGCGGCAGGGAGCACACTGACTGTGACCAACCGACACTGGCCGTTCAAAACAAAAACAGAAGACAAACGACTACGCGAATTTACACTATTCAGGTACTAAAACGCGATGCTACACTCTCAAATACTACGAGGGGCGTTCAGAAAGTAAGCTCCGATCGGTCGCGAAATGGAAACGACTATGAAAATCCGATAAAGCTTTGCACAGATGTGTTGGGTAGTGTCTCTAGTATAACCCCAGTTAGCATCACGTCGCTCTTCTCATTTCTGAGCTCGCAGTGAGTGCGTAAAGATGTCTAGAAAATAGTGTCTGCCGCCAAGTACGTGGGCCTGGTGAGAAATTTCGCCTGAAGCTATGCAGCTGACATTACATAACTGTCGTGCTGTTTCTTCAAGACAATTCTCAGCCGCATTCTGCAGGGGCAATGAAGATGATCCTGCATTGTTTTCAAATGGAAATGTGAGATTACCCACAATACAGTCCGCAATTGTCTCCCCCTGAGTTTCATCTCTGGTCACATGAACCGCTGTCTTTGAAGACAACATTTTGACACAGACAACGAGGTATAGGCCAGCGTGGAGAATTGGCGGAAAGCACTGGTGGCTGCCCTCTATTATGAGGCTATTGAAAAGTTGGTACAACGCTATGACAAAAGTCTAAGTCAGAACGGCGACTACGTAGAGAAGTAGCTGAAAGGTGTAGCTAATTTTTACAAGCAAAACATTTCTGATATTCACTGTGGTTTCAATTTGGCAATCAATCGGAGCTTACTTTCTGAACAGGCCTCGTATAATACGCCCGAAATTTATGAATTAAACAATGCAAGTACCAAAAACACGCAAAGAAATTAAGAATTAAACTATGTAACAAATGAGTGAGCTAGGAGTATACGACTTGCTGCTCAGCTGCTTATCCAACGGCGGCAGTAAAAATTTTACTTTCTTTATTTTCGCAAAGTTACCATCTGTCCGTTCATTCATTGACGTCTCTGTTCACTGTAATAAGTTTAGTGTCTGTGTTTTGCGACCGCACCGCAAAACCGTGCGACTAGTAGACGAAAGGACGTGCCTCTCCAATAGGAACCAAAACATTTGATCGCAAGATCATAGGTCAACCGATTCCTCCACAGGAAAACACATCTGATATATTCTATACGACATTGGTGACGGCATGTGCGTCACATGACAGGAATATGTTGTCGACCCACCTAACTTGCACACCTGGCGAACGGGTAAAAAGATTCTTCTACCTTGCCCGATTTACGTTTTCTTGTGGATGTGATAATCACTCCCAAAAAAGTGATGAAAACATAAGAGTTTGCCACATAAACTGCAACAAATGAATGCAATAGTTTCACAGTCGCACCGTTTTCCCTGTGCTCTGTCAAAACATGTTTTTTTTACGTTTTCAAATGTTTCCGTGTGTAGACCGTCAAATCCTGCATATGTCCAAGCAAATCTGAACATGTCCTGGAATTTTGGAGAGCGAAGTTGATTATGTGTGAGTGCCTGAACTTTGATAATTGTCTGAAAATAAGAAATTAAACTTTTCACTCGAGAAAAGACTTGAACTAAGGACCTCTCGTTCCGCAGCTGTCACGCTAACCACAGGACCACGGCGCTCGTAAGCTCACATTGTCCTTGATGTTGCCTACCTTGCGCATGGACTACTCAGGTTGTATATTTTGCTTATTTTTTTCATAGTTCCACACAACTTCTTCCTGTTTTCTCGATTGATCTGGGTTCAGCTTTTCAAGGCCTATCCCTGTGCCAACTTATAACTAAATCTGAGGGGGGTGCGATGGGGAGGTTCCCTTGTTAGTGTTCGCTGTCGATCCATATGCCCTAATCTTAGCAACTGTAATTTCTCTCGAACCGCTTTTCGCGCTTGAATCACTTTCTGCTTCGTTGACATCTCGGTGTATACTAATCAGACGTCTCCGCAGCGTGAGACTTTGTATATCCGCTCTTCTTCTTCCCTTTACTATGTGCCTGCTCCCCCTTCTCAACAACAAGGAACGCTACATCTATTTTCCCCTCAATAGCCTCGATTTTTTCGGTTAAGTCGGTCACTTTCTTACCGATTTCATTAACTAACTCGTTTAACACATTGATCATTCTCAGAAGAGTCTGGTAATACATCTCTAGTTCACTGCACATACCTCCAACTTTATGCACAATAGCATGAATTATCGCATCCATGTACAGGCGAATGTTCTGTCTGTGTACACCCATTCTCTCTGGTTAAGAGCTAGACATGTGCTCGAATTTATCCATGGTACAGCGTATACTGATGTACTAATCTCTCTTACCGGGCTATATATGCAGAAATTCTTGAAGCTTTCGACTATACCTACCATCACTCAGTTTTATTGTTTTATCAATAACGAGAAATCCATACTGTGAATGATTCCAGCAATCAACACTTATCTTTACAAAATCATTGAATGACATGTCAGTTCCTACATGTGCCTGGTAAATGTGTTTTAAATTCAGATTGTCTTGTTTGAAGCCTATAATGAGGTTTGCATTATCCTTAACCAACTGTTTCGGGATTCTGGAATACGTTCCGCTTGGATAAAATACGTCAGCACTCATATAACGACCGAAACAGAAATATTTTCGAATTTGGTCTTGGATTTCAACAACAACAACAACATCAAATATGAAGACTGTGTTTTGCTTTGCTTTTTCAGGTGTGGGAATATCACCGCTTTCACTGAATGTCGTGTATGTAACACCATCTACAACGCGCAGTATCTCCTGTAATAGCTGATACTTGGGCTGAACAGTGTTTTTGAGAATACACAAACATGTTCAAATCGGACTCCATCTACATATGTTAGCAGCGTCATGAGGACATTAGTCTTGCCACAATTGGATGGACCTACAATAATTGCTTGTATATTATCAGGAATGAGAATTCCGTTCTTCTCCTTCTTCAGGTCTTATTTTGCATCTTCACAGGACCAGTCACCGACAACAAAGTCCTTGTGATGAGAATGTTTCACCCACCCTGCCATGATACTAACTAAGCCAGGTACTGACCAATAGTTGGCATATATAGAAAGATACACTTGAAGGGACGGTGATGGTATGTGTAGCCACTACAGATCCATCACTTAACCGAGTGAGCTATATTGGCTGCACAGAGAATGCAGCTATATATTTTTACCCATGAAGAATAACTTTATCATTCATTTTATCAATAACTGGTGAGGCACTCTTTGGGGTAACTGTATGCTGCATCATTATAGGAGTAGCATTGAAAAATAATGATATTAATAAGCGAAATACTTTGACTATAATGGGAGAGGTATGAAATTGAAGTGTTGGCAGAAGAGCCAACACCGTGTTGCTAGAGGAGGCCGAAATGCACGCTTTTAAAGCTCACGCAGTCTGGCGTGAGGTCTGGAACAAGGTAAAGTAATTATCCTATAAAGAAAAGAACGTAGTTCTTGGAATACTTAACTTTAATCCACAATTGTAGAACATCGCTCTTGATGATACATGCTTCACATAATAAATATCAATTGAATACGGCGCCTTGCTAGGTCGTAGCAAATGACGTAGCTGAAGGCTATGCTAACTATCGGCTCGGCAAATGAGAGCGTATTTGTCAGTGTAGCGTCGCTAGCAAAGTCGGCTGTACCACTGGGGCGAATGCTAGTAAGTCTCTCTAGACCTGCCGTGTGGTGGCGCTCGGTCTGCAATCACTGACAGTGGCGACACGCGGGTCCGACGTATACTAACGGACCGCGGCCGATTTAAAGGCTACCACCTAGCAAGTGTGGTGTCTGGCGGTGACACCACAGAAATAAAACACAAACACGGTTTGAGATTATATATACATACATTATTTATTTAAATATCGTTCACAGGATGCAGAATTTAAAAAAAGACATCAGACTCTTTCTGTATCTTCTTCTTCACACCTGTACAGTGTTTCCCAAACAAATCTTTTTGATATGCAATGAATTCCGCGCGTATCCCCCTCAAGCCAATGGATGCCTCACAGTACCTGGGTTTTTCACATGCACTTTTCATCTGTTTCTCTTTTGGTTCAGTATTCATGTGCAAACAGAGGTACTGCTCCAAATCATCAACATGTACACTATGCACACATGGGAAGTTTACAACATCATTTTATGCAGAGGCTATGACATGCAACTAACGATTCAATCTCTCCAATGCAAAATGTAGCACAGTATCCAGATTGTATAAGTTCATAACTTAGGTGTGCCTTAGATAAACACAGTTGTCACCTGATTTCACACATAGAGCACAGTCGTCACACACTGTTGTAATAGATAGTGTCACACAAGTAAGGCGAATGTCTGGGGGAGAACGAGTTGGATAATGTTCTGTAGTCATCTGCCGATTGATGTAGCGCTCTGCACGACATATTTCGTCCCACTAAAACTCAGAATTTGGCACTTTGACACCGTTCGACGCATTTTCAATTTCTATTCTCGCAAGCAAGCCTCAACATGATGTGCTATACCAACATTTACACGTTTCGTTCCTCTGGAAGTTAAATTGTGTGTAGAATTGAAAAGCCAATGGTGCACTCGATGCCTTCTTATCCACAGCATCTGCACTCTGTGCCTACACTAGCACAAGGATGTTCTGCTGGGATGGGTCATATATTGGTGACCAGTATGTCCTACATCTTGCTGTTGTTTAGGACCACCAGTAGCATTCAATGTGTTGCGAGCAGATCACGTGTCCTCCTCACACAAATTGATGAGTGGGACAGACAACAGGTCCTTGTCCTGCTCCAGCAAGTGGGCTCTGTGCGCTACAGGATCCCACGTGGTCACTACAAGTCCAGACATGCTGCAGGTTGGTGCTGCCGCAGTTCCAGAGGTCGGTGCAGGTCTTGAGAAGATGGCAGCCGAGGTTGCTACAGGCCTGGACGCAGTAGAGATTGGTATGTTGGTGCTCGACCCAGTGGGCTTGGATGCATCGAGGGCTACTGCTGAACAAAGACAAGGAAGCATTAGATATGGACTAAGATGTAAAAACAAATCTTCAAATGTGTGTAAAATCTTATGGGACTTAACTGCTAAGGTCATCAGTCCCTAAGGTTACACACTACTTAATCTAAATTATCCTAAGGACAAACACACACACCCATGCCCGAGGGAGGACTCGAACCTCTGCCGGGATCAGCCACACTGTTCATGACTGCAGCGCCTGAGACCACTTGGCTAATCTCGTGTGGCATGCAAAAATAATAATAATGATAATGATAATATTAATAATGATAACCACAGACAAAGATGTGATGGGGGGTACTTACTTTTCCGTTTCTTCCTGTTCTGTAGGATTGTGTTGGATTTCGAGTGCTGCTGACGCTCCATGGTTCTTCTTCTACTGCTGCTGGCTGACTGAGTGAGACTAAGGTCCCAGACCTGCTGTGCCTGCCCTATATACCCTCCAATGACGTTACCAGATGCCGCCATCCTACTGGCTGAAGTCTAACACATGACTGCATTAAGGGTCCCTATTGGTTCCTGCCATTTTCCCCCTAGACCGCCATCTTGGATTACATCACAGGAAGGATGACAGCACCCTCTGGTGGCAGTACTAGGGCAGTTGGACTCTGGACCTCACGGTGAATATACTGGATGGGGTTACTGCCTCAAATTGCTTAAATAAAGATTGCCTGCAAAGTAAATCCTATCCAGCACAGGCTAAGTCCTTTTCCTGTCAATTCTTAGGAAGAGGGGGCGGTCAGATGACTTAGGTTAGTGGAGGTGGCCCAAGTAACCTATTTTCCCACCATTTTCTTAGGTTAGTGGAGGTAGCCTAAGTGACCTTTTTTCCACCAAAATTTGAACTTCCCACCATTTTCTGGGAGTGCAGTGGGGAGGGAGGAGGGGAAGGTGTTAAGTTACTGGAGGTAGCCCAAGTGTCCTATTTTCCGGCCAAAATTTGAACTCAGTGCAGTGGCGTCATTGCAATGTTGCCATATCTATTGCCGCCATCTTGGATCCACCATCTTGAATAAATTTGGCTACAATGGAGAGTGGTGTGATGCACAGGTTGCCCTACTACTATTGTGTGTGTATATGTTCTAGTGAAACCAGTACTGCAACCAGCTGTACAAGTGTTCACCTAGGAGCAGCAAAGACCATCTATGCAGCGGTGGCTAACAGAAACAAAGCGCTCCAGAGAACATCCTGGGCGAGCTGGTCGCTATACAACGAAACGACAGCTACAAGAAATTATATATTGATTGTTAAACAATAATGATAGCATGTTATGTTTGTCTAGATTTAGTGTTCAGCTATGGTTTTTGGAAAGAAGCACTTAGTCACTATCAAGGAGCCGAAGAGTCAGTAAGAAGACTGTCGCTAGTAAGAAGACTGTTGTGTGACTGCTTTATTGTATGTGTGAATTCCTAAGGGACCAAACTGCAGAGGTCATCGGTCCCTAGACTTACACACTACTTAAAGTAACTTGTGCTAAGAACAACACACACACCCATTCCCGAGGGAGGACTCGAACCTCCGGTAGGAGGGGTGGTAATCCGTGACATAGCGCCTCAAACCACGTGGGC
The DNA here is from genome assembly GCF_023864345.2 of Schistocerca serialis cubense. Taxonomy (NCBI): domain Eukaryota; kingdom Metazoa; phylum Arthropoda; class Insecta; order Orthoptera; family Acrididae; genus Schistocerca; species Schistocerca serialis. The sequence continues at coordinate 395,232,024 of NC_064638.1, read as the reverse complement.
ACTCCGCAGGCACTGCTTTATTGTGACTGCATTTGCGTCGAGACACGTTTACGCGTGTCGCTTTCGACACCTTGCTCGGAGAATAAGGTATAGATTATCAAGACAATTGGAGAATTTTCGTGTATTTCGTTTTAAAGGTTTCAGAAGCCTGTAATGAGTGGCTTTAGATTTTTATATGCAAGATTAGATAATGCTGTAACGATACTAGGACACAATCAATAGAACTATTTGATGAATTTTATTTGAAAGTACGAGTAGCTCCTTGCAATTTTGTTTTGTATTTAACCTGTGGTCGATCGAACTTTGAGTGTTGTAGCATTACTGGTATGTTGTGTTTGTTTGAAAACTGATATGTGTGTGTCGTGCGTACGAACGTAGATAACTTTTAATGTCAGTAATTATGTATGACGAGGTCCAGTTCTATTGCCTGTGATAGTTTGTTGCACATACAAAGGATTTGGTTGTTGGGTATATTTGGAGATTTTGGCATAAGCACACTCTAAAGTAGTTGAGTGTTAGCCGTTTGTGTAGATTTATGGAGGACAGTGTTAATATGATGTAGTAACTTGTTGCACACTGTGGAGTATTTAATAATCGAGCGTTACTCTCGAGTTTTTCTTGATCGTAGGATCGAGTACAGGAACAAACTGAATTGTGATTACTAATGTTTTAGAGCGTACTCATTGTTAGTGACGCAGTTATAGAAATTCCCTTGCCCTAGCTGACCCTTTGGGAAATGGAAAATCCAAGTGCTACCATTATTCTAGTAGTAGGTGACGAGTGATATTTAATTAGTTTTGTAGTGGGTACGCGAGAAGCCAACACCTGAAGTGGATGAGTTTTTGAAAATATGATTTTAATTGATCTTGAAAGTGGTGGTGGCACGTACGTTTTATGTTGTGTGTGGGTGTTTTTTTTTCTATCTCGTTCAATGTGGGGATTTCATAAGTGGTCACTCGATCACATCACCGTTTGTATATGTAAAGATCTGATTCATTTTGAAGAGCTAAAATAAAATCTGATTCGTTAAAATTAGAACCAAGTCCCTATATTATCACTTTACTCACTATTCTAAACAGCATTAAAGAAAACAATCCAATTTTAGAGGGAAGTAAAAAAAAGGCTGAAAGTCTAGCGATCTGACTTGCAACAAGTAGAGCAAGCCCAGTCAAGTCAGTGGTATAATACAAATAAATGAAAGAGGAGTCTTTAAAAAGAAAGCAGAGAAGTATTTTATCAAAGTTTAATGACGTAAAGTTTACTATTATATAACTTTTTGAGAGGTAACACTCACTACATTTACATGTTACACAGCTTCCGGAAGACAAAAACCGAATTTCAGAAACCGTTTTCGCTGTCACGTTTACTTGTTAAGGTCTGAAACGGACCTGCTAGCACAATTAAATAAGCTGGAAAACAGCTGATACAGTTTATGATTTACTCAGCACAATCGCTATTACTCTTTAGTTCGACGAGATGTAAACAGCTTCAGTCTAATATTTCTTCTTATCCTTCACTGTAGAAAAAGCTACTCTGTCCGTATCAGCCAAAAATTTCTAAAAACAAGACGAAAACTGAAAGCCGAAACATGTTTCAAAACCGGTTGCGTTTACATGGGAACGAAAATCGATTGTAGTTAGGAAACCAGCAACCAGAAGCGGATTTCTAGAATCGATTTTGAAGTGTTTTAAATGACCACCCAGAAGCGGAAATGGAAATGGAAAACCGGTTTACGAAATCCGGTTTTGGGAGCACTATGTAAATGTGATTGAAGTTACAGTTGTTAAAAAAATATTTTAGTTGATAATTATAACCCAATATGCAAAGATTTGCTTACGAAGTAATACTGATTTAATACAAAAAGGCTATATTTAAACTTTATTATCAGAGGTTGCGTTACTCAGAGGATGTAAACGCAGAACCTTTTTATACATTTTGGAATATATAAGCGCTGTAATTAAGAACTGGGATTAATTAACCGAATAATTTAATATCAAGTGTAACATTGTCTTTATCTGAGTAACGAATTAAGAGGTATCAATATTACGAGAGAGAGTACAACTTTCAAGTATTATTTTCATTAATAATAATTTGTACAGTACATTCGTTTCAGGTGTATTGATGACCTTTATTATTATGGCTTAACTTAAAAGTTTGGGGGATGATTATAATATTGTTGTTGTTATAGTCCAGTCCAGAGACTGGTTTGATGCAGCTCTCCCATGCTACCCTATCCTGTGCAAGGTTCTTCATCACGGAGTAACTACAACAACCTATATCCTTCTGAATCAGCTTAGTGCATTCATTCTTTGGCGTCCCTCTGTGATTTCGACAGAATCCAAACTGATCTTCCCTGAGGTCAGCTTCTACCAGTTATTCCATTCGTCTGTACAGATTTTGTGTCAGTATTTTGCAACCATGACTTATTAAACCGATAGTTCGGTAATTTTCACACCTGCTTTCTTTGGGATTAGAATTACTATATTCTTCTTCAAGTCTGAGGGTATTTCACCTGTCTCATACATCTTGCTCACCAGATGGTAGAGTTTTGTCATGGTTGGCTCTCCCAAAGCTATCAGTAGCTGTAACGGAATGTTGTCTACTACTGGGGCCTTGTTTCGACTTAGATATTTCAGTACTCTGTCAAATTCTTCATGCAGTATCATATCTCCCATTTCATCTTCATCTATGTCCCCTTCCATTTCCATATTACCCTCACGTACATTGCCTTTGCATAGATCCTCTATATACTCCTTCCACCTTTCTGCTTTCCCTTCTTTGCTTAGAACCGGTTTTCCATATGATCTCTTGATATTCATGCAGCACATTCGTTTCGGGTGTGTTGATGACCTTTATAATTATTTATGGCTTAACTTACAGATAGCATTACTGTAGGTGCCACCACAATTACAGGGTATCTGTTGAGAAGCCAGACCAATCTGTGGTTCCTGAAGAGGGGCAGCAGCCTTTTCAGTAGTAGCATGGGCAGACCTATCCTCCAAAGGTATCTTTAATTTTCCTGTTGGCTGTATCTATCTTACCCCTAGTGTCATATGCCACTACATCCTTACATTTGTCCTCTAGCCATCCCTGCTTAGCCATTTTGCACTTCTTGTCGATCTTATTTTCGAGATGTTTGGATTCCTTTTTGCCTGCTTCATTTACTGCATTTTTATATTTTCTCCTTTCATCAATTAAATTCATTATTTCTTCTGTTACCGAAGGATTTCTACTAGCCCTCGTCTTTTTACCTACTTGATCCTCTGCTGCCTTCACTACTTCATCCCTCAGAGCTACCCATTCTTCTTCTACTGTATTTCTTTCCCCCATTCCTGTCAATTGTTCCCTTATGCTCTCCCTGAAACTCTGCACAACCTCTGGTTTAGTCAGTTTATCCAGATCCCAACTCCTTAAATTCCCACCTTTTTGCAGTTTCTTCAGTTTTAATCCACAGTTCATAACCTATAGATTGTGGTCAGAGTCCACATCTGCCCCTGGAAATATCTTACAATTTAAAACCTGGTTCCTAAATCTTTGTTTTATCATTATATAATCTATCTGATACCTTCTAGTATCTCAAGGCTTCTTCCATGTATACAACCTTCTTACATGGTTCTTGAACCAAGTGTTAGCTATGATTAAGTTATGCTGTGTGCAAAATTCTACCAGGCAGCTTGCTCTTCCATTCCTTACCCCCATTCCATTTTCGCCTACTACTTTTCCTTCTCTTCCTTTTCCCACTATCGTATTCCAGTCTCCCAAGAATATTAAATTTTCGTCTCCCTTCACTACCTGAATAATTTCTTTTATCGCATCATACAATTCTTCAATCTCTTCATCATCTGTGGAACAAGTTGGCATATAAACTTGTACCACTGTGGTTGGCTGCAATAATGCGTTAACTATGCTGTTCTTTGTAGCTTACCTGTGCTCATATTTTTTATTCATTATTAAACCTGCTCCTGCATCAGCCCTATTCGATTTTGTATTAATAACCCTGTCTTCACCAGACCAGAAGTCTTGTCCCTCCTGCCACCAAACTTCACTAATTCCCACTATATCTACCTCTAAGCTATCTATTTTCCTTTTTACATTTTCTAACCTACCTGCCCCATTAAGGTATCTGACATCCCATGCTCCGATCTGTAGAACACCAGTTTTCTTTCTCCTAATAACGATATCCTCCTGAGTAGTCCCTGCGTGGAGATTCGAATGGGGCACTATTTTACCTCCAGAATATTTTACCCAAGAGGATGCCGTCATCATTTAACCATACAGTAAAGCTGCATGTCCTTGGGAAAAATTACGGCTGTAGTTTCCCCTTGCTTTCAGCCATTCGCAGTACCAGCACAGCAAGGCCGTTTTGGTTAATGTTACAAGGCCAGATCAGTCAATCATCCAGACTGTTGCCGCTGCAGCTACTGCCTCTGTTCAGGAACCACATGTTTGACTGGCTTCTCAACAATTACCCCTCCGTTGTCCCAGCGGGGTCAGGGATTTTCTCTGCCTCGTGATAACTGGGTGTTGTGTGATGTCCTTAGGTTAGTTAGGTTTAAGTAGTTCTAAGTTCTAGGGGACTGATGACCATAAATGTTAAGTCCCATAGTGTTCAGAGCCATTTGAACCAACCCTCGGTTGTGGTTGCACCTACGGTATGGCTATCTGTATCGCTGAGGCATACAAGCCTCCCCACAAATGGCAAGATCTATGGTTCAAGGACCTGCAGAGAGCCAACCATGACAAAACTCTACCATCGGGTGAGCAAGATTTATGAGTCAGGCGAAATACCCTCAGACTTCAAGAAGAATATAATATTATAGTGTTGAAAAGCTTATTTACCAAATCGATCAGGTACACAAGTGCTGATTTCAGAATTAGTTCAAATGGCTCTGAGCACTATGGGACTTAACTTCTGAGGTCATCAGTCTCCTAAAACTTAGAACGACTTAAACCTAACTAATGTAGGGACATCACACATATCCATGCCCGAGGCAGGATTCGAACCTTCGACCGCGCGGTTCCAGACTGTAGCGCCTAGAACCACTCGGCCAATTTTAGAATTGTTCATACAGTGTTTCAAAGAACCTGTTATCTTCTAAGAGGTTAGATTGAGATCTATTGTGCTTCTCCACGAATTATTAGCAATTTATTGCATCTACATTTTTTCTCGATTTTCTCTTGTATTGTGTCCCACAACATCTGAACATTTTATCAGGGCTTTGTAAGTGGAGATTCGTAGGCAACAGTTCCAACACAGCGCACACATCCAGTCTCAAGTCTGGTTCCAAAATCTCTGTCTTGCCATTATGTAATCAATGTGTAATCTTCCAGTGTCTCCAGGTCTGTTCCATGTGCACAAACTTCATTCATAATTCTTAAACCAAGTGTTAGTGATGATTAAATTCTACCAGGTTGCTTCCTTTTACTTTCCTTTCCCCCAGGGCACACTCATCTACATTTTTCCTTCTCTTTCTTTTACTAATGTCGAATTACAGTCTACCGTGACTATTAAATTTTCGTCTCCATTAACTGCTTGAATAATTTCTTTTATCTCATCACATATTTCTTAAACGTGGAGCTAGTTGGCATATAAACGTGTACTATTTTGGTGGCTGTGAGCTTTGTGTTTATCTTAGTAACAATAATGCGTTCACTATGCTGTTCATAGCAGCTTATCTGCATTCCTATTTTCTCTTTCATTATTAAACCTACCTATATTTGATTTTGTATTTATAATCATGTATTCACCTGACCCGAAGTACCATTCCTCCTGCCACTGAACTTCAGTGACTCCCACTATTACTACTTTAACCTCCCATTTCCCTTTAAAAAATTCTAACATACTTGTATCATTAAGGGATCTGACATTCTATGCTGCTCTCCATAGAACTCCAATTTTGTTTCTCCTGATAACGGCGTCGTCCTGTGTACTTCCCATCCAGAGATCCAAATGGGGAACTATTTTACATCTGGAATATTTAACCCAAGAGGACGCTATGATCATTTAACCATGCAGTAGAGCTGCATGGCCCCAGGAAAAATTTTGGCTTACTTTCAGCCATTCACAGCACCAGAACATTAAGGCAATTTTGATTGATATTACAAGGCCAGATCAGCCAATCACCCAGACTGTTGCCCATGCAACTACTGAAAAACCTGCTGCCCCTCTTCAGGAACCACAGGTTGGTCTGGCTTCTCAACAGATACCCTGTAATTCTGGTGGCACCCACAGTAGTGCTATCTATATCGCTGAGGCATGCCAACGGCAAGATCAGTGGTTGATGTGAGGAATTTTCTGATTTTATTTTATTTACATGTTATTAGCACTAAAGCATTAGTAACTACAAGTTTACATCTTCATTTTCTAACAGTTTTGATGTTGTGCCATATAAGGGACCAAACATGAGATAATAAAATATCGGTGCTCCAAGAAAACTGGCATCTAGAACCACTCTGAACGCCATACTACCAGGTACTTCAGTGTTAATCTGGACATAACAATGTGCACTTTAAGTCGAATTATGCATTTTTTGTATGGTTTACGGAATTCCGATGTTCCTGGAGTATTCTCTGATTTTCTGTTTCCTTTATGACACAACATAAGCTCCTGCAACCCTACATAAGTACAAAAGTATATTGATGTTCACTTGATGGTGACTAAGAGGCCAATTTGGTCGGTACTATTGAATAAAATATTTTGTTTCTTAATTACATCTTTAGCAGAATAAATGGTTCCTTTTAGGAATCTGCTTACCATGAAGCACAATGTTTTTCGATCACAAGATGTCTTTCAACACTTCTCTAGTATTTCTTCTAGGCTTGGCATTAGTTCTCTATCTGTGTTGTCTCTGTCTTACATTTATAAATTGTTGTTCTTCGCTGAATTATAGACTGGCAGCACACCATGTTTTATCATTGTAACTCCTCACATGATTTTTTACTCATTCCCAACTAGTAGAACATAAACTACCAGTTGTACAATTTCTTGGCTTCACAAACAATCTTGTTAATTTTTTATACACTTCGATATAGTCATGAAATAACTTACTGTCCTCAATTCTGGTGATTATAAGCAACTGTTCTTTCTTTGTTTTTGCAAGAAATTTGTGTTCCTTTGTACTACTGTAGCTTTTTACAGATTAGATTAAATTAGATTAATACTTGTTCCATAGATCATGAATACGACGCTTCGTAATGATGTGGAATGTGTCAGGCTGTGTAGATGTAAAACTGATTGGAAATGCTAGATAGCAGTATTTCAGAGTACACATTTAAAAAAAAGTCTACATTAAAGTCACCATTTAGGAAAATATTAGGATACTTTGAGCTGTAGGGTACTTCGAAATGAAGATGATGCCAAGAACTGCTTCGGCATCTACATCTGTACTCTGCAAACCGCTTTGAGGTGCATGGCACAGGGCACATCCTACTGTAGCAGTTATTAGGGTTCCTTTCTGTTCCATTTACATGCAGAGCGTGGGAGAATGATTGTTTGAATGCCTCTGTGCATGCAGTAATTATTCTAATCTTGTTCTCACGACCCCTGTGTGAGCAACACGTCGGGGGCTGTAGAATATTTTTAGAATAATCATTTAAAGCTAGTTCTTGAAACTTTGTTAACAGACTGTCTCTGGATAGTTTAAGTCTATCTTCAAGAGTTTTCCAATTCAGTTCCTTCATTACCTCTGTGACACTCTCCCATGGGTTTTTTTTGTAATAAAAAAAAAAAAAAAAAAAGAACAGGACCGATGACCGTAGCAGTCTGGTCTCTTTAATCCCACAACCAACCAACCAACCAACCATTAAAAAAACCTGTGATCATTCGCGCTGCTATTGTTTGTAAACGTTGGATATCCTCTGTTAGTCCGATCTGGTACGGGTCCCACACACTTGACCAATGTTCTAGAAGTGGTCGCATGAGTGACTTGTAAGCAATCTCCTTTGTAGGCAGACTGCACTTCCCCAGTGTTCTGCCAATAAACGGCAGTCTGCCACCGGCTTTACCTCAGACAACGTATGTGATTATTCCATTTCATATCCCTACCAGTGTTACACCCAGATATGTGCATGAGTTGGCCGATTCCAACAGTGACTCATTGATAATTTAGTCGCAGGATACTATTCCTTATTTTACATTCATTATCTGAATAGCATACTATGAAACAATTGCCATAAGTACAATAACTCTGTGTCCCCCTCTGAACAACACGCTGCAGTGCTGCACTCTGTCATGTGATGCCCCAGTTCGCTTGAAATTCCAAACAGAAACGCAACGAAAAGCATAGCAGATGAGCAAAGAGCACGGATACTACGTCATCGTAGTTGCGCATGCGCTGATATTCAGCTTTTCAATGTGGTTTTCTAGATACCAGTTTTATTGGGGCACCAATATTTTATTAACGCACGTTTGATTCTTTCTTATGGTTTAATGCCATTCGTGCCAGAAAAAGACATGTGCCCTTGAAACTGAATGAAGTTGTAACTAGCCAATAGTACGGAATGAAGCACTTCGTTTCAAATGAATTGGCTGCCTCAGCAGAAAAGATTAATAGAACCAAATTTCTCCAGGAAACGGACAAAAATAACTTTATCAAGACGATTAGTGGTTGTTTGCTAATAACGGGGAAATAGCACAAAATCAGAAAATTGATACCACAACTTATTTTAGTCTTACATGATAATGCATATAAGTTCACTTGATGACTCGCGGTCACAGAAGTCTGTTTTGTTTTCATTTGATGTGGGGGCTCTAAACGAAGAGTGCACGTGGAGAATGACCCCTCCCCCAATACAATTCAGATTGGTCTGCGCATGCGCGAATCTTGCAGCTTGGGCGCGCCAGAAAAATTTTTCCGGATGGCACCTGACTACTTGCTGTTACTGCTCGTGCGGCGAACAGCCACACTTTTAAGCAGCCAGAAGAGGGAGACGGCACTGCTCAAATGCGGATTCAGCGCTGCGCATGCGCACGAGCCCGATGGCAACTACTACTGGCGTATTCTGGCAACTGCGCAAACGGACCAAAGATAATCACTGATCTACGTTGTGCATCCTTTTGATTGGTTTTCCTCTCTACTGTTACGACGAGAGACGCTGACGCCATTTGTGTTGCTTTGGCAAGTGGGTTTTTGTGTGAATTTGGAAAGGGGTTCCAAGTTATATTACAAGTATGACAGGTATTAACACAGTGTATCATTTTTTTTCTTTACACACGTTTATGTACGGAATAGTTTTTGAGAAGACAGGAAAGTTGATGCGGCGTCAAGGCGTTGTTCTTCCCCGATAAAAGATCATTACTTATGAAAGTCCGTTTGCCGACCTGTAATACATACCTCTTTCCAGAGCTGTATGGACGTTTTCATTATAGACCGGAGTTGAGGCAGCCTTCTACTTCCTCAGTGTTACTGCTCTGTGGGTGTGAACAGGGAATTTGGTAATTGCTAGGCGACCTAAACTAGGAAGCCATGTTTGAAACTAAATGCAGGAGAAAATTTGGTTACGTGTATTCGTGGATGTTCACTATTGTAGTACGGCAAAGAATGAATTTCCGTTGCGTCAGATGTTTTTATTCTTTTAGTGTGGCGTACTCTAGTTTGAATCCTCGTGAAAAAAAGGGGTTTGGGGATGGCGGGAGGAAGAGTAGTATGTTTTAATGAGATTGCGACGAAGCGCAACTGAAATGTAAAATTGAATGTAGCTTTCCCGCTTTTGCTTCTGGTGGATTTTTTTGGGGAGGGGGAGGAGAGATAATGCCTGTTGTACGTACTGTCTTAACTTATTTCTCCTATATTCTCTCCGTCATTTGGACTCAGTTGTGGTGATTAACCACATTCCTGATTCAAATCTAAAATCATCGGCCTTTCTTTATGGAGGTGCCTATTCGAATTGTGTAGTGACTAACTTGTGTGTTGTTCGCTAAGGCAGTGTTAGATTTTTAAGTAACGTTTGAGATGCACATGGGGAATGTTTTCAATTGATGTTGAGCTGCTAAGTAAGCCGTAATAAAAAGAAAACTAATAGCAAAGTTTATAAATCTGATTTAGCTGTTTATTTAATATCCACTCCTAACTACACCCGTAGGATATCGTCACACCATTTTACCTACTACTGCTTGGAATGCTTCAGTAGATACTGTGAAGTATTGACTGTTGAATTTTACATGTAAATTCAGTTTAAAACAATTCATTGATTAAATTCTTAGTGAAAGTTAATTTGCATCATTTGCAGGTAGGGCATTAACCGTTAGCTTATCCACGAACAGTAATATGTATATGCTGATGGATTAGTCGTCAAACACATTTTCAGTGAGTGTAGAATATAGTACACAAGGTGGACCCTATTTTAAACACTGACAAACAACAATGATGTACTTTGGAAATTATGTACAGGAAGGTAATGAGGTAGAACATTTTCTATCGACATAACTTAAAATGAGAAAAAGCAACTGAACAAACATAACCAATGGAGAAAATGCACACCTAAAATTAGCAATGAGTCAGTAAATATGATTCTTTGTTATTGCATTAGGTAGTGTACACTGTATAGTAGGCAATTCTTTTGCTGTTTCAGTGTCGTTGACAATATCGCACACTAGCCAGTTTAATGGTCACAGGTAATACTGTTGTAGTACAGGATTACAAAGGGGCTACCAACAAAGACACTACTAAGTGAACTGGGTTTTATATGTAGACCGAAGTCAGATATCTTTAGTACTGTTACAGTAGTAATTTGATTTTAGTTTTTCCTTTTTAACTACCTCCATGTCCTTTTTATATAATTTTCTTTTATCTTTATCAGAACACAGTTTCCCTGCCTTTAATCTCTCAAATATTTTGTCTCCTGCCATCCTCTTCAAATGTTATGGCCGACTTATTGTGTAGTCTGATATATTTCGTGACACCTTTCCGTTGTGAAAGTTCCTGTTCATGATTGTTTCATATTTTCTAATGCTCTGCTTCCCTCACCACCCCTTAGATGTATCTGATTTTTCTCATATAGAATGTATGCAGTTATTGATCTTAAACGACATGTATTAACTCTGTTCTGATTGGTGCCTTATGACTATCAGTTTTGCGGTGATGTATATTTTATTAGTTGAGGAATAGAACTCCATGGGCTATATTTCACTGACATCTTAATATTATTTGTGTTAAATATGCTGGCCTTGCATTTTATAGCTGCTGATCTGATCTGTGTGTTTGAAACTGATAGTGAAAACTAATAGTTTGTTTTTAGGTTATTTGCATGTGTTTCTCTTTGATGTCCACACTCATCCATTGTAGGATCTACATATTTTTTAAAGAGTAGTTGCAGTGTTAAATCTATACTGAAGCTGGCCAAATTACATACCTCAAAGCATCTTCCAATAACAAAGATGCTACATTGTGCTGCAGCAGCCATTGATTTTAATTAGGATGGGATGTAAAGCTAACATAAAATATGTTTAATCATAGAAATAAAGTAAATTTTAATATAAATCTGTTGGGGATTACAGAAGTGTCAAATTCCACCCGTTGCTTTGATCCATGGCATCAGTATGGCAGAAATGGCTGATACTAAGCGCCTCCAATATGGCGCCTATAATGTCCCTGCATACAAGCGGCAACAAACACGAAAATATGTATAAATTGGACAATAACATCTCCCTCCAAAAATACAATCAAACTAACAGGATGACTGTGGGAAATTGGAGGTCTTAGGGTGGGGATAAGTTAAATATAACGGTAAAAACACACACCAAGATCTCAAAACACACAAAATGATGAACTAAAAAACTTCCCTTGGCGTATATAGGTCAATCACAGCTGACGATGCCAAAACCTACAGCAAAAACCCTGAAAATTGGGATCTGACATTTTCATTGACCTACAGCAAATACTATGGAAATTGGAATCGTTAAACATTCAAAGTTCTGACGCAAAGAATACTTTATGAAGCCTTCTGAATCTTCAGTTGTGGCAAAAAGTATGAATTATCGTAGTTGTAACACCTAGGTGTAGTGTACATTTGTCACTTGGCAATTACATTGGCAGTGCCTTCTGCATGGTCTCATGGAAGTTTGATAGAATTCAGTTAAGTTGTTATTAGGTTACCCTGGAATATTATGATCACAGAGAGAATGCATACCACTTTTACAGATATGTGGGAAATTTTCATTGCATAAAAGTCGTGTGTTACAGATCTAATCATTGGCTACCTCACCATTCTCTCATTGGCTACTTTTAACTTGAAGCCAGCTTAACAAACCAGCATGTATTATTATTTTTAACTGAGGTTGTGTTATCGGTGGATGCCCATATGTGTAAAAGTACTATAAACACAGTCTAACCTCACACTGTGTGGGAGATGAGACTGGCTGTAAGGGATTCTGCTGGCCCCAGCACCCTATTTTTGCAGTGTCAAGTTAAACTGCATGTACGATTTATGTTTGAGCAATAGCTGTAGCTATAGTTGTAATAAGAACTGTTTTATGTGTGAGAATGCCATGGTTTGATTTACATAGTACTTAAAAAATACATTTCTTGTTACAGATATCAGGACTTCCAGCACACCTCCGGTAAGTCCTGATATAAATAATGAACACACTGTACTTCTAAGAAGTACATCAGTTTTGTAGTTCCATTGTTGTTTTGGTTTAATGTAATCCTGATGTGTTGATCCAGTCATGACTTGCAATTAATAATAAATGGCAGAACTTGCTGTATGAATACTTCTTTTTATGTGACATTGGTTGTCAGTTCCAAACATAGGAATAGTCGTAGGCACGAGCAATGGTGGTAGAGTTTAGGCTAATTCTACACACCTAATTCACACATTCTCAGAAAGCCAATGACTGTTCAGTAGTGTTGTGAGTGCTCTTTTGTAAATGCTGTAAGTAATACTACCATTGTATATGATTGCAGGAAGTTATTTAGTGACTTTTATTCCACTTGTTGTGATTTGTCATGGCTGGTGATGTTGGTAGGTAACAAATTCTACACCAGCAACCAAGAGAGGTAATTTGCAGGACACACACATTCATCAAGCACAGAGCACATGTTTGTGCATTCCACGACTGTCGCTTGAAGCGGGCAACAGTGCAATCCCCCTTCCCCACCCTTGTCTCAACCTGGACGAACCACCATTGTTCATGGATTGGGCTAGTGACCTGCCATCTTAGGTGTGTTTCACAGAATTTGCTGTTGGGCTTCATTGGTTATCTTTTCATGTAGCTGTGTAGGTACTAGAGAACACTTACATTTTTGTATAATTTGTAAATATGTGGATCTGTTACCTTTTTATGCCTCAGTTTCTGTAGTGTACTTGAGATATCCAGACTCATACTAATAGCTCCTCTTTTCTTGTTGGTCTTCATGAAGCTTTAAAGTTACTTGCTTCTCTTCTCATTTTCACTTATTCATCACACACTTTGCACCAGTCAGTTTATTGCAATAGATTTGTAGTGCTCTTTGTTGCTTTCTTTTGGTGCCTTGCCCAAAATTTTTGCAACATAGTATCTTTTCTACAGATAGTGTAGTATCATGATACAGTGTAAAGTTATGTATCTTATGTTGGCTTGCATGCATGGGTTATGCTGCCTGTCCTGTTATCTTCACAAAATTCATCCTGTTCCGTTTAGTCAGCCTACATATCACTTCCCCTGAATAGTCTCAGCCCTGTTCCTGCTGTCCCTCCTGATAATACTTCCATCCATCCTGGAAGTCATGCTACATACCATAAATCTGGGTGCCACTATCTCATTATTCTGTTGGATGAATCTAGTGACATTGGACACCCATGTTGATTTCCTGGAGGTAATTTTTGCTCTCCAAAACTGTAATGCTTGTCTTTTACACCTCCTTACTTTCCTACTTCAGTGAAGAATTTGGCTATATAGCTTATTCTACTTGCTTTCCTTTTGTAGATCTTCCATACAGTAGGTTGATATCTTAAAAGTTTCTGAGTTGGCAGGGTTTGTGACATGTGGGTTAGATTATGGCATTAATTCTTTCTATACTTTGTGTCTAATTGTTGTATATATTTAATGCTTTCAGTGTCTCATCACACCTAAATTCTCCTATAAATTTCATCTCATTGAACCACACCTTTAAAATTTCTATTGTCACAAGTCTCAAAGTTCCAATTGCACAGAGTTGAGATGATTGTGCTTACTTAGAGGTCGCCATCATAGCTGTTACGGTCACTAGGGCCGTATCCAGTTGGAGCTCTTGGACAATCCATAACTCTTTTGAGGCAGGTGGAACAACTTGTGTACCACCACCCTCCTCGCTTAAATGCATGGTGGTACAGAAAACACACCACTTAATTGTGAAGTTCTGACACATCCAGCATAAAGATGTGTGTAATAACCACCTGTTGTCTGTAATGTTGGTAGTTCCCACTACAACCAAAGTGGTTAGAAGTAGCATTGCTCCAAGTAGACAGTCTATGGTGATATATCCCACAGTGAGCACTGTATTCTTGGTCTGTCCGGTGCGTAATTGCTTATGTTTTATGTGGTATATTGGTGATTACAGGTGAGACAATGGCTTCTATACATTCATAGTCACTGTAGCATTAATGGTTTTTAGATATATCCTACAGAAGACAATTATTTCATGACTAACTCTGAGTTTAAAACATGTACCACATGCATCACTGTCACTATTAGTAGCTATGTGGAATGTCGAGTATTGTTAGCAGTTTTTGCAGTAAAATTACATTTAAAAATTAATGAACTTCATATATGTGCTTTGAGATATTGCCGTACATTTCACTTTATAATGAATCGGTGTAGGGAAAAAATAAAAGATAAGATATATACTCCAAGCTGAAATACCTTCATGTAGTTATCAGAGGAGATCAGCATAGGAAATTTTCAAGAAGAGTTGAAGGTTGTATCTTCTCATACTTGATTCATGCGAATATTGTGAATGCCTTGTACTTCACCAGAAACTGAAGCTTGATACAGTGATGATAAAGTTTTGGAGCGAAGTGGCCAGAAGTCTTCTGAGCGGCGCACTGGTTGCTTCAAGGAATGATGTCAGGTACTTCAGTAGTCAGTCTGATGCAGATTAGCAAAAAGTATACTTGTGTGTTTAAAAGTGTGAGAACAGAAAGTTCAAGTACATCTGCTGCTATGATCAAGCACCAAAGAAAAGCAGATAAGAACAAAATGGATATGTAGCATGTGCCAGGTACCTCTCTGCTTATGAAAAATATTTTGCTTCAGAGTCTACCATGCTATTTGATGAATTAAATGTGGCAGGTTTCTCATTCCTGCAAGACTAAATATTCCATCCAGTACTTCCACTTGAAGAGTGACAGTATCCTTCATGTACAACCATTGTTTTTTCAAAATCATCATACTGTCTGTTCACATTCTCCATCTAATGTAATTGTATTACATTTCATCATTTTTATAAAATTGTTCAACAAATAGATGTCGTGTGCAATAAGAGTCAATATTCATCATATCCCTCTGCATGAAAACACCAAACTTGTGTGCATGATCTTTTTGGGTGGCTGTTAGGCTCACTGCAATGGTATTTTTTCATGACATTGTGATGTGTACATGCCCAGTTTCTACCATTGGGAACATCTGTCAGTTTTCGTGGCCATGTGAAGTTCTGATAAATAAGGACCAGGTGAACATCAGCCATACCAGGGTGCCCAGTTTCTACCATTGGGAACATCTGTCAGTTTTCGTGGCCATGTGAAGTTCTGATAAATAAGGACCAGGTGAACATCAGCCATACCAGGGTGCTGATGACCATGATGTTGAGTGCCCCTAACCTCAAATAATCATCTGCTGTACCATGATTTTGTTGATGCAACACTGCCACCTAGGGGACATTTTTATAACATTAGTTTTCTGATTTGTACCAAATATAGTATGGAAGTCACATCTGATATATTTCGTGCTGTGACTGAATGATTTTTGCAAATAATGTGACAGGTTGCTGTTTTCAGTAATTAGTTTTTCCAGTCATGAAGGTAATACATGGCTAAGCACTTAAAGTTCATTTCAGAAATGCTGACTGCAAGTACAGAATAATTTTGTGTGCCTGATTAGTATTAATAAAAACTTATAGCTTGTGCACCAGTGGGTAAGTCGTATCTTCACTCATCTTATTTGATTTGATCAGTTTATTGAATTCATTTTAATTGATCTAGTTATTCATTTCAGGACTGCATGCATAACATAATGCTGTCTAGTTAAGCATACATAATTATAACTATTTTGTGCAACAGAATAATAAATATAGTATTGCCATAATACTGTAAGGGATAAGCCATATCACTTCAGTCAGGGGGTGTTGCCTTCATAGTCTTGGCTGCTGTATCTCTGTAACAGTTCTAGATATTTTGTTAGGATTTTTTTATTTGAAAGATGATTGCTTTATGATTACAGTGGTATCCTCCATTTGGACATACCTGTAAGTCCTTTTACTGTTGCCTTTTGAATTTTTTTATAATTTACAGATATTTTTTTTTTTCAAAATGCCAATCCAGAATAGTTAAATTTTTTCCTGTTGATTAATACCTTGTACTGTATTCTATGTAAAGGAGAGCTTCTGCTTTTAAGTTAAACAAGTTTTATTTTTAAAAAATATGATTTTCTGACTTTCAAGGGAAATGTATGTCTTCACTGAAGTTGTTTCTTACTAGTTTGTTTGTTACAATGTTTATTTCTGTTGTCTTTGTTGCTCATATTTCTTAACACTTTCTTTGTTGCAGATATTTTTTAAACTTTTTTGTAGTTACTTGTCAGTTTGTCACAGTTGTTCATTGCAGGCTTCTGTATTGTAGTTATTCAGTGCTAATGTGTTTACTCAAGAGGCTTCTAAGAAATCTGAGACTATCCAATGAGTTTTGTGTTTTGTGAGGAATTTGCCAGTTGTCACTGCAGTGTGTTTTGTGAAAAGGATTTTTTGAAATGTTTTCTGACTGCGGCCACTGGAGAGTGAAGTGTGCTGACTATTTGCATATCCATAAAATAGTGATATATAAGACAAAAATAAAGACCTTGTTCAGGTTGGGAATAAGTGTTCTGATTTGAAGACTTTGTTTCAAAGTGAAGATGTTTCCAGTGGCGTCCAGTCACGACTTTTTGTGTTGTAAATGTTTTGACAGAATAACAACATTGATAGTATCTGAACAAGATGAAGCTTCCCATGGTGCAGATGATGCAGATTTTGCATAAAGAGAGGAAGAATTACGTACCCTGAATCAGTCAGCTACAGCGGTAGGTAGGTGTGAGTCCTGTTAAGAAACCGTGGTCAGTGAAGTTGAGTCACAAACTCTATGCATGAATAAATTACTAAAGCTATGAATGAAAACATTACAGCAAAACTAACCACTCTTCAAAGTAGAAATTCCATCTTCAGAAGAAATTAGCCAAATCACTCTTGCACCCCTTGCCAAGAATTTTTCACAAATATTAGTTCAGCTGTTGAATAATGTGTCTCCTACAGTGACAAGATTAGAGTTTCAACTATTATTCCAGAGACATTTCCAAAGAAAACAATTTTGAACCATGTTCCATTAATATCAAAGTACATGGTAGACAAATCAAGAAATGAGAGGTCTGTAAATAAAAGGAGTCTTTGGAAGACCAGATCGCTATTATGGTCATCCTGTAGGAGCAGCTCAAGTTAAAATAGTGCAGTCATTTTATCTGGAAAATAAATGGGACTGTTCTCGCCAGAATGCCAACAAAAACACATAACTGCAGCAGTTGAAGGTCAAAAAGTTGCGAAAGTGATGAGGTACATGACTCGCAGTATTAAAGAAACTTTTGCAATTTATAAGAGCAACTGTACAACTTCACATGTCGGAAGATCAAAATTCTAAGCACTATGGCCTAAGTGGGTTGTTCCACACCCACCTAGAGATGTCTGTCTGTGTGTACTGTGCAAATTTTGAACTTGGTGTGGTAACTTTGAAGAACTTACTGGAGCACTTGACATGACACCTTGGTTGGGGGTATGAAGCCCTTGAGTTGTCTGTGACGTAAAGCAAGAGACTAGTTTGTTTCAAGAATGTAGTGACTGCCCTGGAAAGGGAGGACTGTTTTTACAGACACTTTGCTTGGAAAACATAGCAGATAACTCTGCAGAAATTACATTTGCGACATAGGAGGAAAATAAACTAATCAAGGAAACTGTTGCTTTTGACAGTTTCATTGATGAACTTGGTAAATGGTCAGTGAAAGTAGTAACACGCCAGCATCTGAAGAAATTGCAACGCCAACACAGTGTGGAAGTGAAACGCTGTGTACAGGCTTGAAGAACTATGTTCAGTGCTTCACTGTCATTTTGCTGAGAACTGGTCTGTAATTATCCCACAAGAAGTAAAGGGGTATCATTGGAGTAATAAACAGGTTTCAGTTTTTATGGGAGTGACATATTTTTCAAAACAAGATCACAAGTGTTGCAGTTGTTAAGTGATGACACAGGACATGACTCAGCACATGCTTTGCTGGAAATGCGAAAAATTCTTCAACTGCAGACAGGCAGAGAAGATCATCGTTATAACTGATGGTGCTCTTATTCGTTTAAAAAATCGTTACCAGCTGTTTGAATTGAGTAAGTTGCTTGTGTCAACTGACTGGGTGTACAGTGCTACTGGTCACAGAAAGGGGCCTTGCAATGGTGTAAGAGGCCTGCGGAAGCACCATGCTACAAAACAAATCTTTACAGACCAGATACAGCTGTGATTCAGAATGCTGAGGATTGCGGATTTTACCATAGTTGTGAAATCCACAGCCCTCATTCTTTTGTCTAAAGATGAAATCGAAGAATTCTGTAAGCAAAAAAAAGAAGAATGGTCAAAACAAACTACTCCTGTGAAAGGAATCCAGAAGACATTTTTGGGCTCAAGGTTATGGGCGATGTCATATTGCACGCACTGGAAAGAGCAAGAAAGAAGAAATTTCGTTCTTTCATTCAACACCTCAGAAACAGCAGGATAGTATTCAGATTCACAACCTGAGAATGGGGATGTTTGTGGTGTGTGTCTTTGACTGTGACTGGTGGATTGCAAAGTTTATAGACACCAGTTATGAGTTAAACAAAATTGTAGTGAACTTTATGCTATCACATGAACCAGTTGCTGCATAAAGGTTTCCAGCTGAAGGACAGCAACGCCATCAGTGCTCAGTTCCTGTTCACAATGTTTTGAAGATTGTAAGTGCTCCAGTTCCTAGTGGTTCAACAGGAAGGCATCACTCTACATCAAAGGAAGATACGGAAGCAGTGGGAAAATTTTTAGTTCATTGACTGACTAATTTCAGTAGAAAACAGAGCGCACAGAAGTTGTATAAATAGTCTTTGGACCTTTCACATACATTTTGGAACCATTTAAAATGCTTGAAAAATGAGTCTCTTTCTCATCTTTCAAAACTAAAATTATTTAAAATATAAATAAGACTAGGTTTTGATTTTTACGAGCCTGTTATGTGATACCGTGGTAGCAAAACAGGTTTTGTGTATGGCAAAAATTTCAATTGTTTATGAAACCTGTTCAACCTAAAAGTGGAAGCTCTCCTTTTCAGGGAATTTAGAACTATATGGTACTAATCAACAAGAAAAAAAAACAATATTTTATAGATTGGCATTTCTGGAAAAAAAATTTCCATAAATTATAAAAAAGTTCAGAATGTAAATATCTGTAAAAGAACTTTGACAGGTAAGTCCAGTGGAGAATTTTTTTGTAATCATAAAGCAATTATCTTTCAAATAAAAAAACAACAATGAAATATCTATAACTGTTCCGGAGATATAGCATTTTAAATTTTTTCCAAAATTCGCATCTTCAAAGTAGTACACCCAGCGTCATCTTTGGAGGGCTGTATCTTGGAGCAGAAATTTTTTTTGGAGAAAACAAAAAGTGTGTTCCTTACTTAGTCCTTCATTTTAATATATCCTAAATTCAGTAACATCTGAGACTATGAAGGTAAGATTTTTTCCTAGCCTGCCTTAATTGATACGGACTATGCTGTAAAAAGATTGTAAAAGTGGAGGATTGTTGTCTCTGTGGTAATAATTTTTGCACGCAAATTTCAGCAGCAACTCATTGTATCTTCAGTTAATGCATTCATTGCAGTTTCGGAAACCATTGCTGTGTTTTCTATCTTTGAAAGTGAGAACCTGCCAACTTCATACTCATTATTTACAAATGTGTTACGAAAAGAAGTCTACAATAACCTCTCCAGTGGTAAAAGTATGCTGATTGTGAAAGTATGTTCTAATTTGTGCAAAAAATTACAATTAACTATGAAAAAAATGCCTTACTTTGCTCTTGAAAGTAACTGAAAGAATGAGACAAACAGCAGGGACATTCATGTACAGCACCATGTTTAATTTGTATATTATTGATAATGACAATTTGTTCCTGGCAGTGACGGCTCTTACAAGTACTTATCGAATATTACAGGAAACAATTCTGTTAATTTAGTGAGGCCCAAAATCTTTTAAAAGTGAACACTGAAAATAATAATAAATATTCTGGAAATTCCAAGAAAATTGCAAGAGAAGTTTTGTATGTCTATTAGGTGTCTGTGCAAAGGTGCTGGACATTAGATGGTTTGTGGTGGTCAAGTGATCAGCGTTCAGGCTTCATGAGAGGAATATGTATGAGGCGAAGGTCCAACTTCTGCTCAAACTTAATAATTAATTTTTTTATCACTTGTATCATTATTTAATTTATAATGTTTGAGGTTAAATAACGGTAAAAACCATAGCTGTTTGCATGAAGTTCTGTTTTCATTGTCTGTAGGACAGATACCATTGTTCAACATGTGATGTTGAGATTACGTCTGAAGAATAATTGTACATTACTATTGTGGTTTGGCACGTTGTGACTAACGACGTTACTGACTGTGAATAACATCATTTGCATTATTAATTATCACAGTTTGAGATTGGCTTTCCAAGCCCATCCTGAAAATTTAGTTACAAATAGTAAATAGTCAAATAACATATGAAACTCATAACAACATCATGAAAATGCACATGGGTTTTCTTTATTTTATTACCTCTCAAATGCTGTATAAATTAAGTAGCGCGACCAGTGCTGAAAAAAATATAGATTAAAAAATAAGATGTTTGTGGAATTCGAATAGTCGCTTCGTGCACGACCCTCTTACAAAGCACAAATGCTAACTGTTTGGCTACAGTGACTTCTTACATATGGCAGCTTTGCACAAATACATCAGTTACATAATGGATGGTTAAAACTTCTCTTATGATTTTCTCGGAATTGTCAGAGTAATGCACATAACTACTTGCACATTATATTGTTTTTATGCCCTACTAAAAGCAGCTTTGCACAAATACATCAGTTACATAATGGATGGTTAAAACTTCTCTTATGATTTTCTCGGAATTGTCAGAGTAATGCACATAACTACTTGCACATTATATTGTTTTTATGCCCTACTAAAAGTGTACAGAGTTTGGAGCAAGTCTGTGATCCCAACATTGTGAGGCCCCATTGTTATACTCTGTTCATCATAATTATAAACCTGATGCAAACATTACATCATGCATTCTTCTGTGTTTTCTTGACTCACATTGGATTTGTTTCACGTATAGCGGAAGCCAAGCTGTGACCAATACAGTCAAGTACGATCATAGGGATACATTTTATGCTGAGTTACACGCATATAGACTGAGTGATAATAATGTGCGAGACAATAGGTTTACAGCACTGGTTAACCAGCAGTCCAACTAACGTGCAATGATGTGCGCAGTTGCAATTCAGATGTAAAAAGAGATGGGTGAAGAAACAATATAGCTTCAAATGTTATTTAATTTTTAAAGAGAATGGAATAATATTCGACAAAAGTGCAGCACTACCATGCGCTTCTTAGGTTACCAGATAGAAAGCATAAAATGCTCTCGTTCTCATCTGACATAGTATTTTAATTACAAACAAGATTTTTCTGACTGAGCTATGTGCGATGGGATTTCAACATACTGTTGAATACTGAAGCCACTGATGGATGGTATTGATTACAGTCAGTCGTTTGGTAATCTCTTAGCTCTTTTCTTTTCTGGATCCAAGAAACACATTTCAGTTCTGGAAATGCCATCTGCTATGTTGGTAATGGGTCAATCAACAGCAGTATCCACGAAGCCATAGAGCACCCCATTTTCTCCTCCTCTTTTATGACATGCCATTCTGTACCCTGCCAGTGTTCAGCAGTGACAAGTGAGAAAGCTGTGTGTGTTAGTCTCAGTACGTCTGGCAGCTCAACAGTCTTGTAATTTTCTCAGGCCAAATCAGTTCTGTTAAATTTGTATTGTAATGGTACAGTAGCAAGTGTAAAAATGCAGCCGGCCGATGTGGCCGTGCGGTTCTAGGCGCTGCAGTCTGGAACCGCGAGACAGCTACGGTCGCAGGTTCGAATCCTGCCTCGGGCATGGATGTGTGTGATGTCCTTAGGTTAGTTAGGTTTAACTAGTTCTAAGTTCTAGGGGACTAATGACCTCAGAAGTTGAGTCCCATAGTGCTCAGAGCCGTTTGAACTATTTTTTTGTAAAAATGCAGCATTTATATGGTGCACTCGATGCTGTGAAAATAATTGTTTTTCATGTATCTACGGTACAGCTCTACAACTGTGGTATAAAACAATGGATGTAATCCAAATAGGGAGTATTTGGTTTTTCATTTTTGCCTTAAAAATTAAATTTTTATGTTTTCTTAATTTAAGCAACCTTTATTAATAGCCTTTCATAGAATATTAATAACTGAGGATTTATATTTGAAATGAAAAGAGGAATTTTGCATGCAATATTTAATTAAAATCAAGACAACGTGAATTATTCATATAAAATGGTGATGAATTTACAATTACGAGAGGTAGGTGTTTCAAATTGAACGAGAAAAAATTTGACACAGGCAAGGCTTGAACCAGTGAACCATGAACTGTAATGAGTTGTCAAATCGTCAAACTACTACGCTACCGATTTCGCTATAAATTGCCGGCCATAGTGGCCGAATGGTTCTAGGCGCTTCATTCTGGAACCACGCGTCCGCTACGGTCGCATGTTTGAATCCTGCCTTGGGCATGGATGTGTGTGATGTCCCTAGGTTAGTTAGGTTTAAGTAGTTCTAAGTCTAGGGGACTGATGACCTCAGACGTTAAGTCCCATAGTGCTCAGAGCCATTTGGACCATTTCACTATAAATCAAATGTGCAGCTGTTCAGTATCTAATACAGTCCCTCAGAAAACTTCAAAGCCAATTATCTCTCTAAATTTATGACAAACATCAAGAACTACCTATTTCTCAGTATTTTGTAACCGTGCTCCACACACTTGTTTCACTAAGGAACAGGAAGCAGCCTCAGACATTTTCATACTGCTGTATTAACAGCATGACAATCGGAGCATAACAGTGCAGAGGCTGTGACTGGTTACGATTTCGGAATAAAAACTAAACAGCTAAAGGATAATTAAGAAAATCGTTGACAACTGTTAATACGTTTGAATATCTTGAAGTTTCATTTAACGTAACCTAGTAATAATATATCTAATACTACGTAGGACTTCTTTCCAAGAGCGTAACACCAACAGTATAGGCATGCTACGGCTTCTGACCAATCATGGGGTTTATCTTTGTTTACATCAGATACTCATCTGCTCAGTATGCTGCTGTGAACACACACAACTTGTAACAGATCCTCGATGCGCTGGTGTTTTTAAACAGAGGATATTTGTAGGACATAATCCTATAAGGTATCTCTTTCTTCTCAGTTCATATGACCATGAAAGTCTATACATATCCGAAGTGGTTAGAACTGGACATGTTCACCTCATAATGATGGTACAGATGTTTCACTGTGATGATACTAATGTCTCCCAATCTTCCTGGCTTCGATCTCATTTATTCTTTTGTTACTGAGCCCCCCCCCTTTTTTGCTTGAAATAGCTATGCAACTTTTGGAAAATCATGTCAGATGAGCCTGAAAAGGTTTGAAAACTGGTTTGTGGAATGAGTAAATAACTATATCAAAAAAGTGACTGGTGGCAGTTTTATGTATTTAACAGTCACAGGTTCTGAAACATCCATACTGGGTAAGCTCAATCTTTAATTTTTTACAATTACAGCATACAATTTTCAGGGTTCATTTAATATATATTCCAAAATCAGATTGCCATAGTTAAATTTAGGGCTTTGAAAACTTTATAAGATTATAAATTTTGGTTGAACACCAGTGTTTGTTTGTAGTGTAGCTTGAAGTCTAGGTTTGGTTGGAAGGTAATAATTTGGTTTAGAGTTGAAGCCAAAGAATGTGTTACATAGGAAATGGTAACAGATTGATCTGATGCAAATCCTGATGTCTTCATTTTGTCATATTTATCAGAATCTGTCGTATTTGATGCACTTTTCATATTAAAAACTGAAATTACGGGGTAAATTCAGAAGTTACACAGAACAACGGAAAAGTCTTTGAGAATTTTGATGCATATTATATATGTATTTGTGTTGTATGTAAACTATACATAAACTATGAAAAATATATGGGGGGGGGGGGCCTCCACATAACTTGTACCATTGCCTATGAAAGGTATGTTAGCCATACTTCAAAACTCCATGGTGAGATATGAAAAGGTGTTGCTATGTTTTAGTTTTTACCTTTTCTTATAACCACCTCCAATTCTTGGTATTTATACAGTTCAGATGAGATGAACTTACTGTTAACAGCTTGTATCGTGCTGCCTCAGTATCCACCAAAGCTTTTTATAATTTGTTTTCAGTTCTTGGTCAACAGATGTGTGTCAGCAACTTAGGCCTATAGCTATGTGCACTATCCATTGGCCTTTTTTGAAAATAGAGTAGCCTGTATCTGTTCCTAATTACTATATATACTTCTTTGTTATATATACTTCTTTGTTTCTAGAAAGAGAGTAAGTTGTTCTGCATAATTTGTATATTATTGACCATGTTATGCTTCTGGAAAAAAGAAATATGCTATTGTTATGAGAGTGAAGGCTGGACTTGCACTTTCACATGGCACTGTGGACATAGGAAGGGGACTCCCATTATCAGGGACCATCTTGAATGCATACGCTGCAGATATGTAGAAAAAACAGTGGATTCTCATTTGACTGCAAGAGGGGATGCTATGGTGCATATTTTAGAGGAAAAGGCTCACTTTGCGATTGCCACTTGCAAATCGTCTAGAGTAAGTTTGAAAAACAAAAAGTAAACATTGAGCACAATGAACAGGCATTTAAGAAAGGATTTGATGGGAATTAGTGAGGCCCAAACAGTACTGTGGGTGCTAAGAAAGGTAGGGAACATAAAACAAAATTAAAAACATAGAAAAGATATAGAAAGCTATGCCAAAATGTTTTTTCAAAGAAACAAAAACAAAATGTTTTTTCAAGAAATTTTGTGTTTGTTTTATTCTGAAAATGGCATTGTACAGCTGCACTTTAAAGCTTTTTCTAGTTTGATATATTTCTACCAAATAGGAGCATTTTAGTATTATAATAAAGTGCAACAATTTACCTGATTATTTTTTTATTATTGTATATAATGTTGTAGTAGATTTGTGTGTTAAGAGATGGGTGGCTGTGGGGATGGTGGAGGCCAGATTTTTTTAAAAAAAAAAAAAAAAAGCTTTTGATCCTTCTTTACTAGCGAGGAACTAGTCAGTATTGTTAGTTTATGTCCAAATCAGGAAAGTTGGCTTTTGTAATGAAATTGTTCAGTAATTTTAGTCTTAAGTTTGTTTTCCATCCCTGTCTCTATTAATATCATTTAAGCATTCAGCTGACAATCGTAGTACCATGTTTTGCAGTCATGTACAGAAAACAGAATTAAATATTTTGATCTTTTTTCTGTCATGTTCTGATGCTAATATGGTTGATGATTGTAACTGCAAAGATAACTTTGATACATACCCTGAATATCTTTAAGATGAAAATTTCTTAGTGTGCTTTTGAATAACAGTTTTTCAGGTCTTTTGCCTGAAGTCACTTTTTAACCATTGACTGATTTGTCAGTCTCCTTAGAATGTAAAGTGTCTTACATTTACAAATGTTATTTGCTATTCTCATTTCTACTTTTGTTTCAGAAAACAAAAATATTTGTGGGCCGTTTGCCAGAACATGCTCAGGTTCAAGAGTTAAGAGCTCTCTTTGAACAGTATGGTGTAGTTACTGAATGTGACATCCTGAACAGGTATGGGTTTGTGCACATGAAAACGGAGGAAATGGCTGCTGCTGCTATTGAAGCTCTAAACAATGCTGAATTCATGGGTGTTCAGATTAGTGTGGAGGTAATTCATTTGCTTCTTACATGATAAATATAATTAAGTTTGTAGACACTAATTTCACTACTGCGCTTTCAGCAATCTACAGGGAAAAAAAGTGGCAGAGGGGGAGGCTACAGAGGGGGTTTTGGACCAATGCGTGGTCGAGGTAGTTTCAGAGGAATGGGACGAGCAACTCCTTACATGAGGGATTCAAGAGAGTTTGAAAGACGACCCGGTATGGCACCACCACCTAGCATGAGGAATGGCTTTTATGAGGGCTATGAACGTGGTTATGATAATTACTATCCTTCACATGGTCCTCCACCCATGATAAGTCCGAGGGAAAGGTACGTGTGGTTATAGTATAGTGTTAGTTGCTCTGTAATATACTTAGTCTGTTTTATTAAATATGTCATTGATGGTAAATAATTAACCTTGTCACATGCTAATTTCAGGGAAGCAGAGAGGAGGTCATACCCAGACATGATGCGTGCACCATATGAACGACGTTCTTTCTCTGAAATGGGTAGTCCATATGAACGAACTAGTCTTCCACCGGTTGCATCATTTGAGCGTCGCAGTGAATATGGTGGCGCAAGATTGGGCTCAGACATATATCGCAGGCGTACCCCTCCTCCTTCATCAGGATATGGAAGTTCAGGGTAAGATAACTTTTCTTTTAGCTCATGCTGTTTGTAAAATGAGTTCTGAAATAGAGATCATCTGATTTCACATAAAATTGATCATTTTTGTGTAAACTGTCATTGTTTGTTGAAAGGATATGTATATGAAAGTGGAGTTGTTTCAAAGTAGACAGCTGAATCTGTTAGTGATAAATTTTGAACTCTCAGTTTGTTAATTTCTCTTTGACACTGCCACCTGTATTGCACCATCTCTGTCATATAAAAATTTCTGTGCGTGTGCATGTGTGTGCGCTCGCATGAACCACATTATTTCTAGCAAAGTTCAATTTAGTGCTTTACAGTAGTATGTGCAACAAAGCAGTAAATTTTATTTTTTCCATTGCTTAAGGATCTTTAATTTTATGCTGGATACCTTCAAATATTTTCATAGTGTTTGAGTCATTCATGTGAACTGAACTGCAATGACTGTTGTTAAAATATATTATTTAATCTGTCTCCGCAGGTACGATCGTGACGAAATGGATCCTTATGGAGCCCCAAGCAGACGGTAAGTTGATGCATCAAAGAAAAATTAGATTGCAGCGCTTGACACATCACTGCAAAGTGTTCACTTGTTTTTGCTGGTGTCATTGTCATCTCAGAATGTCAGATGCCAGAGCAATTTTTTTATCAAAAACAAATTGTAAAATCATTTCTTTTGAAATTTTATTTTGGGCGGTCTGTTACTAACATGCAATATTAACCGAGGAATTTGCTCAGGCGGAAGACAGTTTGTTGGGGGCATGTTTTGGCTGCACTTTGTTCTGTGTTCACTATCTGTTTGTTTACATCTTTGTGTTAGGCTCTTGTGGTATGTGTTTCATCATAGAAAGCCATGTAAGTTATTTTTGTGCTTTTATTGGTGTTTTGTTGAAAGTGGAATGGTAGCAGCTGTTTGATATTCAGTGTTGTTGTTTTCACTTTTTGAGAATCAGAGGGGGAGATTCTGTTTTGAAACTCACAAATCAAATTTCTTACAGTAGTGTAAG
The DNA here is from genome assembly GCF_023864345.2 of Schistocerca serialis cubense. NCBI lineage: Eukaryota > Metazoa > Arthropoda > Insecta > Orthoptera > Acrididae > Schistocerca > Schistocerca serialis. Next base: position 395,204,099 of record NC_064638.1, on the reverse strand, counting down.
TTATTTGTGACTAAATGAAATAGCCGTTAGCAAAATAATCAGAAATTTTTGGGAGTAGTGCAGTGTTTCCTGTTGAAACTTTGAACTGATTGTAACCAATTTAAAGATTTCACAGAAAATCTGGTTAAGTTCTTGTAATGGGAGAGAAATCAGTTTAGTTAATTATAGTTCTCTTACACTACTGAAGTGAAATGAAGTTCTGAATAGAATGTGGCCACTTCCGGTAAAGTTCAGTTGTACTGCCATCTCACCTGATCAGTTAATACCCAGACTTAGCAAGCAAGCCACTCTCTTCTGTTTTGAATTAATGCTTCATCATAGTTTCTTTACTATTGTGGTAATATCTTCAGATTAAGTTGGTCAGATGGTCTTTATTTTTGGTTTCATGTAAAAGTATTTTCTTAGACTTTCCTAGTTGCATTGCTTGTGACTGGATAATTCAAAACATTTGTAATTCAATTTTAAATTTTGGGAGCTTTAGTTGTAAGTGAATTTTATAATTGCAGGTGTTCCTTTTCTTCTGAATAATGTATGGAATAGTTGTAGGCATTTCCTGTAAAACTACTCTACAAAAAGATAAAGTTGCTTGCTATGTTGCTCTTATAAAAAGAAATTTATTAATATTATTGTTCAGAATTTGTGCAAGACTGGAACCCAAATCCAGATTTCCTGCCTTTCACAAGCTGTAGCTGTAACTATTAGGCCAAGTTATTTGAGCTTGACTGCCTAGTGGCAGGCAGCTGGATGCTCACAGGCATAGGTGGGCAGGAATGGGCAATTGGGTTGCTGGGCTGTAGCCTATGTGACTGTACTGCACTGGCATAGTGCTCATAGACGGATGATCAAGAGGCTGTCACATCTGCAGAAAGTCTGCAATAGGCCCACCTGGCTGATCCCCCATACTAGGTACACCTGCCCGGGGGTTAAGGGTTGCCTGGAGGTACCTTCAACTTATGGGATAGTGTTTTAATAGTGTGCATTAGGTATCTGAGCAAGGCTCCAGGATTAACTCACTTTCAGTGTCACTTAATTTTTTCCACCTGTGTTTTCTGAAGACATCTACCAGAGGTTCTTATAGTATATGTAGGAATAAAGTCGTTGGGAACCAAGTCTATTGGGTACCATGGATTACACTGCCACAAGGAATATGTTTGTTGAATTTGTCATACAGTGTCTTGGTGTGCCCAAGTTTTCTCTTGCCACTACATATTAAGTTTCAGGTTCATTACATCTGAATAGTTTGCGCTGGTATCATTTCATTTCTTGCATCATCATTGATTTTCTCCATTGATCCCTTCATTTCATTTCACTTCAGTACATTTGATTAAGTAAAGAAAAAAGAGCACGCTGTCTTCATGATACTAGAAATGCCAATGATTTGAGACGGAGTAAAGTTATTTTGTAACAAATTGTTGCAAATATTGCATTATATTTGAGAGAAAGATTTCTCCCTTTCCAAGAATTTTTCAGGTGAGTTGATACTTGGTGATTAGCGTTGGGCTTTGAACTATAACCAATTAATATATTATTTGTTTAGTATTTGGCTATTCATTCTGGAAATGATTCATTTTATTATTATTATTTTTATTATTATTATTTGGAGAGAATTTTCTCAGACAACTCCCCTGGCAATGGCAGAATAACAGCTAACGATGTAACCCATAAAAAAAGTATGTTGACATAAGGTTAAAAATAAGATATGCATTTGTCGTGAATGTAGCTTTCAAGGTGTGCGTATTATTGCAGTCAATGTGAAAACACTTCCCTAAAATATATTTTTGAAGCTAATGGAATAAAAGTGAAGAAATAACAAAAACAGTAATAGTTCATTTGCCCTGACAAAATAAGGTAGAGAAGTAGCTAAATGCGGAAAAGATTTTTCAGTGACAAAGGGCAAAACAGACTTGATTCATTTAATTGTTAGCCACATTAAAACAGTCAGCAACATGAAGTAGTTACCAATTTGCACACAATAACTAGCATTACATTTTTTCTAAAACTAATGTTAGGTAAACTATTTCAGCGAGTTGGGTTTGTGATACAGAAGTAAATTACTGCTTCCATTCCTCTTTCAGTCTAGTGCAGAACTTAAGAATGGTTTGAAGCCAAGATCATCAAAATTACTGTGATACTTAAGTGCTGGGCAGTGCCTGGATTGTTAGACAGAACATTCCAGGTGGACCTTATTGTTAATGTAATTTTATTTTTGAGAAATTGTGTATGTATAAAATGCTCTGAATTATATATATGTAAACATATGAGTGACACACTTGCCCCTTCACATGCTGTCATGGTACATGAACGTGTGTACCGTAGCCTGTGAAAAAAGGTTACAAGCGAGATATGTAATTGCAGTAACAGGTTTGCGTCTTCTTGTTGTGTCGTAGCTACCCTGCACCGTCACCTCTCGATCGTGACTTGCCGCCGCCACGCCGATACTAGATGCTCCCGAATATCAGGCGAATGTGTACGTCGTGTTGCTGTTGCGATAAAACAGCGAGAAGTGCGGACGGCGCTCGGATGGTGGCAGCGATACAATTCACGACAGGCGTACGGAGACGACACCCCTTTTTGCAACTTCGCTTTCATTCGTATAATTTAGCGTAGGACTTATGCTTAATAGAAAATGACTAAACCAAGCAATGAGTGCAATTAATTTAAGTCTTCGGATGCAAGCTGTAGCTGTGGCGTTCAAAATCTGATACATCGTAGGTGTGTACTTCAGGGGTAAACGGGTAGCTTACACAGTTATCGTCAGTTTGAAACTGAACAGGACGTAGGGAGTTATTTCTCACGAAACCATGTAAATATTTCACGTTCGTTTCACTAAATTGTGAAAGTCTATGAAGATTGAATCGTTCTGTACCTTTTTTAAAGTCATATTCGTAGTGATTACCTTTATGTTTTCGTGAATTTTACGTGCGAAACTTTGTGTAGGAACCATAGATATTCCTTTCGAGTACTGCAATTTTAAATGTAGTAGTGTCCTGTCTGTGCGATAAAACCATGCGATTCAGAAAGCGACTTTGTGTTTTGTTGTCCCACAAAAAAAAACTTTTTTGTATGTGTAAACATAAAAACTGTAAGGAGACTACCACAATTGCAGATTGACAAGGGTTATTTAATATTTAATTTCAGAATATTATTTTGCCGTTCTGTGTAAACTGTTTTTAATACATGCGTCTGTACTGGGATGAAATAAAATTAAATAAATAAAGGTTTATCTTTTCCTTTATCCTCTTAAAACAAAACAAAAATACCTTTATTAGGAGTATTTGTAAGTTCTGTCTCAGGGAATGTTTTGACATTATAATGTAAATTAACAAGAGTGTGTAAAGAAATGGAGTGGTGTTGGTTAACAGGAATTGAGTGTTAACGGTTCCATGGTAAGTAGAATTTTTATTTATGAGTTTATAAATTCTGCTTCCACATCACAATATTTCTCTTGTAGAATGGGGTTTATTTCAATGTTTTGCATGTTTTTGTGTTGTGACAGTTGACACTTCGCACTTGTGTGGAACAGCACCATTAAATTTTCATGCTTTGCAGTCCAGGTTTTCTGTTATGTGGGAAAAAGAATTTTTTCTTACACTTGGGAAGTTGTGGACATGTACATATATTTGTAGCACATCACAATATGACATGAACTATTAAGAGCACATTTTTTTAACTATTGGATTTATTCTCGTGTGCTCTTTTTAAAGGATTCGCTTTAAATTTTATTCTCTAAGAGTATCCTTTATCAGTAATCTGTCTATGTGAAGTCCCTAATTCTAATTTAAAAATGCATATTTCTGTTAAGTTTTGAATTAAGCCCAGATTGTAATATAATATTGTAAACATTCATGAAATTGGTTCTTTTTGAATGTGGTAGAATGTTTGAAATGAACGGTTGGAACATTTTTGTGTGACTTCAGTTTTGTGTTTTTAATTATTTAAAATTTTATATTTTCACTCTAGATGCTTGAGATAGAACTGTACTTGTAAGAACATGGGCTCTACAGCTAATAATTTTAAAACAAGTTTAATTCCAGAACTCTAAAGTAAGAATTCAGATCTTAAATTTGTGAGTAGCAGAGGTTGAATGTGGAAATAGCAGTGAGTGAGAAAAACATTTTAAAAATTTGTTTTGACATTAGATATACTCTTCCTAGAACTTCGTTGTAACAGCAGTCACTGCTATGGTGAAAGGAATAATTAATGAATACCTACCACAGTTTTCATTAATTGCATTAGCCAATAAGAGTTATGTGTCCCTTTAGTCACAGTGATTGCACTTTACTTCTACCACTTCATTCATTGATTACTTTGTTTTTGTCCTCTGTTGTGAAACTACCTTATTTATCATGGCTGTGTGTGTGTGTGTGTGTGTGTGTGTGTGTGTGTGTGTGTGTGTGTTTTCTGCTGCATAGGTAAATCTGGATAGTTCTGGAGTGGTTGTGTTTCACGATTAAAATTGAACAATATTATGTCTTGAGATGCAGTTCATACTTTGTGATAATTAAAATGTGTAGGTTTTGCATTTAGCTTAATACACTTGTATGATACTAACATAGTTCATTTTAAAGTTATTTTAAATGCAACTTCAAGATATTGTGAAGGAAATCAGTTACAGACTTGTGTCGAAGAGCTGGACAACACACATTTTCAGCAGGTGTCTGAGGTCTGTCATAATTGTTACATATTAGTACAGTTGTAAATAATAAATTTTGAAGTGCGTAATGAACCATCAGGGGTCCAATATTTGGTAGAGCACGCCACACCACAACACTGTTTAAGATCATTTAAAGTTCAGGTATACATAATAGGTAGTGGTTACATATGAGAGTGCTTGCCAGGTTTTGACTTGTGATGCCATGCTGCTGTTGATATACCCTCACCATTGTAGACCATCCAAGACATAGGAAGACTAGGGAGAGGGAAATTGATTGGGGACCAGAGAGAAATCAACTTAATTATTTCCCAGTTATTTTATTGTTTTTGGTCTGTTGAATATTTCCTGGACTCCTGTATTTGCTCATTGTTTTTGCTCGTCACCTTCTTCCCTGCTTCTTGCTACCTCATCCTCTGTCCAGCTGGTTTTGTGTAATGTAACTGACCATTAGTCTCAGAGCAGTGTAGAGCAGTTTGTATCCTTATCCTGCTTGTTGCCTCTCCCTTCATTTGTTACACATATGCAATTTCCTCTTCAACATTTCATCTGTTCCCACTTAATGATCCACGTACTATTAATTGTCATAGTGTGACACTAAAGAATGTTGAGAAAACTACTATTTTGTTCTTACGTGTCACTCAGTTCATCTTGAAAATTGGTAGTGCCGGTCTTCCAATGTATTTATAAAAATTGATGTTATTTAGTGTAGCTGTAGTGTACGCAAATTTTGCTGTCATTGCATTGATTAATTGCTGTTTATAGTTGCTCACTCTTTTCCTTTTTTGTTAAGGTCTTCATGCAAATATTGGATCACGTAGCTAGTAGCATGAAATATGCCCTGCTTGTCTTTACTGATTATGCTTGTGTACTAATTTTTAACTGCTGAATGAAGTATTGTTAAAAAATTATGAAATAGTTTCAAACCCGTCATCAGCTCTTATGAGTAAAATACAGGTTTCTGTTTGTTGTTGCACACACCAAGACAGAACTGTTGTTAATTTAGAACTTAAGACATTCTGATTGATATTCATTTAATGAATTAATTGTTTACTGTGATCATCAAAAGGCAGACAATGATTGACTTCCTTCCCTCAGTATAACACAACTTTGTTTTGCAGGACTGATTTCACAACAGTTTTCTCTGAGCACAGTTAAAATTTCCATTTTTAAGCTTAGCTGCTGCAAACCTTCCTGCAGAAGAGGTACTGACATGAATGGTTATGAAAGTACAAAATTCTGAATAAGAATATACATAGGTCCGAAGGTAACCTACCACTTGATTTTAAGATGAAATGTTGTATGAATAATGTCACACAAGGAACTCAGATAAAGCCAGTTTGCCAATTTTCGGTGCACGTATTCTCTCTCTCTCTCTCTCTCTCTCTCTCTCTTTCTCTCTCTCTTTCTGTGTGTGTGTGTGTGTGTGTGTGTGTGTGTGTGTGTGTGTGTGTTTTAATGGACTTTAGTTCTGCAGGAAAATGCAAATTTACTGCCCATCCATTACCTGAACCAGTGTTCTTCTCACTGATCATAATCTCAAAAGTGAGAGGTGGTAAGTCCTTTTTTCATTGTGAATGCATTATGTATTCATGCTACTGCTGTAGGCTGTAACGTGCATAAGAAAGGAAATAAAATTTTATATCTCATTCTCTAAGATCACGAAGATTTAACTGTTTACATAATAGAGGAGGAGGTGAGGTGATATTACTTGCATTCTGGAGGACCAGTATTCATTATTCCACCCAGACTTAACTGTTCTGTCACAGACAGGAACAGTGAAAAATAATGCTAGAAACATTTCATCTTTTAGACAAAGCATTTTTCAGAAGTAGAAAACTCCCACACGTTCACCCAAGCACAAAAAATACCCACATGGCCACCGTTTCTGGGTGCTGTGGTTTGACTGCGTGTGCGGTGAGCAGCAACCTAACATGCAGTAGATAGTGAGTAGTGGTGCTGCCTGTCGCCTGTCAGAGTTTGCTGGGACAGGATAGGACTGCTAAATGCAGCATTGGGAGGCTTCACTGGAAAAAAGGGGAGGGGGGGGGGGGGAGAGAAGAGGAGAGACCTATGTAGGTATGTTGGTGGGATAGATGCTTGTCATATTGCAGTGGGAGCAGGAAAAGGGGATAGGTAGGTGGAAGACAGGGAATAGTGAAGGTTGAGGGCCAGGGGTTAGGGTAATGAAAATATCCTGTATGGAGAATTTGCACCTGGTCAGTTAGAGAAGTTGGTGCTGGTGGGAAGAGGCAGATGACACACGCTGTGAATCTGTCATTAAAGTGAAGACCATTGTGTTTGATGGCATATTTAGCAACTGGTTGGTTCAGCTATCTGTTGGCCACAATTTGACATTGACCATTAATGTGGACAGATAACTTATTAGTTGCCATCCCAGTGTAGAATGTGGCATGATAGTTGCAGCTAAGTATGTAGATCACATGGTTGTTTCCACAGCTGGCCCTGCCGTTCATGGGGTAGGAGATCAGTGTGTTACATGTAGCCCTGAGATCACACCTGTGGGTCTATTGCAGGGGTGAGAGCCATGAGGAAAGAGATTGGGAGCAAGGGTGAAGTAAGGATGGACAAGGATATTGCTTGGATTGGGTGGACAGTAGAATATCAATGTTGGAGGTGTGGGGAGGATATTTCTCATCTCAAGGCAGCATAAAATAGTTGAAACCTTGGCAGAGAATGTAATGCAGTTGTTCCAGTCCTGGACGATACTGAGTGTTGAGAGGAGTGCACGTTTGCGACCAAAGGGTATGTGGGGGGTGATGGGTCATTGGTTAGACAAGACATGGGAGAGATGTTTCTGGACAAGATTTAAAGGATAATTTCAGTTTTTTAAGGCCTCAGCTAGATTCTTGGTAATTTGGAAAGGGACTGCTTCTCACTAGGGATGTAACAGCCATGGATGGCTAGGCCGTATGGTAGGAATTTTTTGGCATGGAAAGGGCTGTAGCTGTCAAGTGGAGACACAGTTGGGGTTGGAAGGTTTGATGGGGACAGAAGTACTGATGAATACTTCCTTGGGGTGCTAGACGTCGAGGAAGGTGGTGTATTGGACTGAGGAGAAAAAAGTGAAGCAAATGGGGGAGAAGCTGATGAGGTTCTGGAAAAATCTTACATTTGCAGAAAGAACTGCCATCCATCATCTAAAAATTGATGCCAACTTTATATACAAAGACTCCAACTCTATCAGATCTCTCACCCTTCCCACCTTTTCCCTTCACCCCTATCTCACCCTCCCCACCTTTCTCCTTCACCCCTATCTCACCCTCCCCACCTTTCCCCTTCACCCCTATCTCACCCTCCCCACCTTTCCCCGTCCTGCCTCCCCATCACCTGCTCCCTCTTCACAATGCCTGCTCCCCTCACTCCTACTTTCTACATGCTTTGTAAAATTTGTAAAATCCAACCACAAAAAGAATTTCTAACCTTGTGGGCCAACACCTTCAGCCTCTTACCTGTAACTTAACCTCCTGTATAAAAGACCTCCAGCGACTCTTGACAGTACCTGTTCCTTTTCGATCGGCACCTTATTCATCCCTGTTGATGTCACTTCCGTCTACATTAACGTATCCAATGTATTTTAATGTATGTAGGGTAGACAGTAGTCTGTGTTGCAGGCAATGATTGATAACTCCACATCTGGTTTCATAACTAATATTTATTGCAGTCTCATAATGAAAAGTAAAGTTCGGCGTAAGAGAATAACAGAAATGATCGTCCGTGATAAATGTGAATGTAGCAACATCAAGAGTTTGATATAATGCAGGTTGTGACGTAGATTGAGACATAATCACTGCTGTGCAACTATACTGTAGCACTGGGTCCCAGGGAGAGTGCTGATGGCTTCTGGGCAGTGTATGGAGTTAGGTGGAAGGAGTGACTGCAACTGGCAGCTGGAGCATGCGCCACAGCTTAAGTACACTGCAGTGGAGGAATATCTGTGTGCTCTAGAGGATCCCATGATCCACAGGCATGAGAGTCTCAGATAGCAGTGTTGCTGTTGTTGCTGCATACACTGTCAGTGTGTGATAGTAGTGGTCCCTGGTGGTGCTTGTTAGTGGTGACCTTGTAAACAAAATGTTTACAATCTATGCTGAATACACACACCAGACATACAGGCAATGCACAAACTATTTGTCTCTGAAGGAGGGCTGGTTGCGGTTGGCCGAGCGGTTCTAGGCGCTTCAGTCCGGAACCGCGCTGCAACCGGTCACAGGTTCAAGTCCTGCCTCAGGCATGGATGTGTGTGATATCCTTAGGTTAGTTAGGTTTAAGTAGTTCTAAGTCTAGGGGACTTAGTTCCTTAGAGCCATTTGAACCATTCTGGAGGAGGAGTGCCTGCGATATAGCCGCAGCAGCCTGTAGGTTGTAACATTGTGCCAGAACAGGAGTGGCTGGGGTCCAAAACTGCATACACTGACGGGAAGGAGACAGGCAGCATGAGGGTGACTGTGGCACAAGAGCTGCCAGTCGTCATTACAGAAGGGCTGCAGAAGGCGGCAGGAGAGGTGTGGCCTGTGGCGTGCCGAAAAAACTTCCAAAATGGAAGCATTGTAGGAAATTGTCAATGGCCAGGTGGGGTGGCCAATGATGGTGTCTAAGTTGGAACTGAGCTTAAGGAGGACCTGTGGAAGGCTGGCCCAATGCATGCTGGAGAGTTGCCTGTTGAAAGAGAGAAGCAGAACTTGAGACATGGTGCCAAGGCGATGGGAAGAATTGTGAAGGAGCATGATGTGGCAGTGTCCAAAGAGGTGTGGAGGCTGGCCACAGTGGCAGCAGAGATGGTGCCAGTGGGAGCAGTGCTGGCAGAGACATGGTTGGCCACAACTAGACCAACAAGAGATAATACATTGTAGAGCACAAGGCTAATGTTCGTAGCAATGGGGCCGGCTGTGGTGGAGAGCAGGGCTGGCAGCAGCACAGACCGAACAACTAGAAGGAATGGCAGACTTGGTGATTGCGGAGAAAGATGTCAATTGAAAAATGGGTGAAGGAGGTGCATTGATGAGTGGCAGGCTGGAGTTATCTGGGATGATGTTGCCTTTGCGTGTGGATCACGACCATCTGTCATTGGGGAAAGTTGCTAAAAATGAAAGGGGCGAAGAACGGGCAGGAGAGATACAGTGCCCATGTATGTAGCAATGGGTCTGTTAGTGCATGGAAGAGAGCTTGGAAGGTGCATGCACAGAGGGCACTGAGGAGAGGAGTCGTTGGGGAACGAAAAAATGAGAACAGAACAAAAGGACGACGAGATGCGGAATGATGTTGGTCACCCCCAACCCCTTAACAAGTGAGGCCTCCCATGGCTGCATCCCTGAGGCAAGGGTATTGGAGAACAGGGATAACATCGGGCTCACAACCAGAGGAGGCAGCAGCTGGTGCTGGATGGGCGCGCATCACTGTAGCGAGTGGTGCCGCCAGTGATGATGGTCATGATGGCGATGTCAGAGCCGGCAAGGGTGTATGAGGTGCCGGCATTGACTGATGAGTCATGTGACAGTGGCATGACTGTCTGCACTGGGTGAACTAACGACAGACAGGGTAAGGGCGCTAGAGCTGAAGGCGCAGGAGTTATTGGTGAGCATTGGAATAGCCATGAGCTCTCAAGGACCATATGATCTGCGGATGTAATGCAGTTCGTGTCAAGGAGCTGCACAGTTGTCACTTCGTGCACTGTCTGTGTGTGATGGTAGTGGTTTTTGATGGTGCTTGTTAGTGTTTAGCCTGTAAACGGATTGTTTACAGTCAGTGCTGAATAAGGACAGAGGAAGTATTGGCAAGACGCAAACTGTTTGCTCCAAAGGACAAGTGCCTGCGGGACTGAGGAGAGGCAACACACAGGGCGTTACGTTGTGCAAGAAAAGGAGTATCAGGGGCCCAGAACTGCGTATACTCCAATGTCCATGGCCTTGCTGCTGTTGAATGTTACCTTTCCCAACTTTCCTAATGCCCGACTGAAAAGCTTGAATGTCCTTCCTGGTCACCTTGAGCAACTATATCCTCATTCACCATTACTTCTCATTTGAAGTTCACGCCTACAGACAAATACATGGCACAGCAGTGGGCACCTGTGTGGCATCTTTCTGTTTTAACCTATTCACAGGCCATTAGAGGTCCCCTTCCTAACAACCGAGAATCCCAAACCCCTCACCTGGTTCATTGAGGTTACAGAATATAGTAGCCACATTCCTCCAGAGCCTCAACACCTGCCTCATTTGCTGCAACTGATCCTATTCGGCCTAACAAGCCATCTCTTCCTTGACGTCAACCTCAGTTGCTCCATCCACACCAAACCTATCAACCACTAACAGTACCTCCATTTCGACAGCTACGACCCATTTCACACCATTAAGTCACTTCCATACTTATTAGCCACCTATGGTTGTTGCATCTGTAGTGATGGGCAGTCTCTCCAAATATGTAAAGGCTGTTATTGAGACCTTCACTGATGGAAATTATCCTCTCAACTTTGTTCAGAAACAGATATCCCATCCCTTGCGTCACAAGTCAGCTAACTGTACCCCACATGTCCAGTGATAAAGCAGTGCTTGTCTTGTTCTCTAGATCAATTGAATCGCATTCTCTGCCAGGATTTTGACTCATGCTGTCCTGAACTGAGAATGTCTTCCTATTATCCTCCCCATCCCTCTGTGGTATTCTGCTGCCTATCCAGTCCACACAATATCATGAACGTCCCTGCTCCATCCTTTTTCCCAACCCCTACCCTCATGGCTCATATTCCTGCAATAGACCCAGTTCAAAGACCTGTCTCATACACCCCCTCCCACACTGCTGCCTATTCCAGCTTTGTCACAGGTATCTCCTATCTCACCAAAGGCAGGGCCACCTTTGAAAGCAGCCATGTGAGCTATTAACTTAGCAGCAATGACACTGCGACAGTCTGTGTGGGTATGACAACTAACAGACTGACTGTCTGCAAGAGTCAGCTGAACAGTCCAGGTGCTGAATCGTGCCCAATAGGATGCGCTTCACTTCAATGAGTACGTCACAACCTGTTCCATTTTCATTACTACTCATAGTGGCAGAAGTTCTTTACAGAAGCCTACTCTCCAGATTTTTGTTCAGGATGGCGTATATAACTGACAGTTCCTGTCTGGAAAGATCACCACTTACAAAATGTGGAGTGGTGAGCAGTGTTGATTTTCTCTCAAGTGGATGACACAGGATGTCATTTCGATGAATGTAAAAAAGTGGAGTCAAACCCATAATCCTATTTATACAAGTCAGTTACTATATCCACTAGTCTACCATAACTTTGTAGATTCGGTGATATTTTTATGGTGATACTATCCCATGTTCCTCAAATTTATTAAAAAGATGCAAACTTAGCATTACAGTATTTAATATTCAAAGTTGAAATTGAGATAGTATTTACAAACCAAGCTTACATATTTGGATGAAAACTACTTGTAACATTCTACACATGGTTGTGTAGAAAAAGTGACTGTATACTGAGATTTGAAATAAGAAATAACATAGAGTAAGCATTTATCATACCAATCAGCAAAACAATTGCTGTCTGTTAATGCTTTAGAACATCTTAGTTTCATTAGCAGTAATCTTAACACAGAATATCTAATACGTAATTTGGGGCTACTTCTGATGGCGTAACAGCACCTGTGAACACAAGCTAAGACCACTGTCTGATTGCCACACAAGTATTTGTTTACATCAGGATTGATCTTAAGATGAATATCCTTCCCCGCTCCCATTTCTCTTCCTTACTCCCACTACGTGCCCCATTCTACATTGCTGCTCATGTCAGTTGCCTTCGGGTCTTAGGTGCATATTACACTGTCAGAGTTCTTTCACAAAGCTTTCATCAAAGAAAGGAGCTCACTCCTTCATAAAACATAGAGTACCCCCCCCCCCCCCCCCCCGTATTCCGTCAAAAGATTTTATAAAATCATCATAAAAAGAAAATGGACAGAGCTCTTTTACATTATACTATATACACATACTGTGTGTGTGTGTGTGTGTGTGTGTGTGTGTGTGTGTGTGTGTTTCTATTCTATTCTTTTATATGCTTATGAAGAGTACTTTGCCCAAAAGCTGAAATATTTCTATCATTCTTTTTCATTGTGCCTATCTGCTGCTCAGTGCCACCTCTGGCAATATGGAGCCAATCATTTCCATATTATTGTTGTTCAATCCAGACTTCCCTTTGTTTGATCTAGGTATTCAATTATTTGCTTTAAATGCTTGGGGCAAATTCCTGAGAAAGGTGATTTGGCGTGTGTGCGACCCAGGAAAACTGGAAAAACCCCAGGATTTTTTCATCCGGGAAAACTTGGAAATTTCATTGTTTGTTTCCAGTTAAATTTTTGACTTATAAGACTGTGTAATTCTAACAAAGAATTTTCCTTTAGTGTTCTACTGCAGAATAATACTGCAGCAATAAAACATAAACAAGAGAATAACACCAAAATAAAACTGAAAAAAGTATCTGCCGACAGCAAAATGTGTCAAAGGCTTTAGGGCAACGACTGCAATACTTTGTAACAACAAACTGCTTTCGACAAGCTATTTGTTTGTAATAGGTAATGGGGAAGTATTGCAAATGGAGATTTGATAAGTGTTTTTTTCGAAGCAAATTTCTTTTATGCAAGATGAATTGTTATGTATGAGTTTGTAAATTTCTTAAGTCCTGGAGCATTTTAATCTCATTCATAATTTAACACTTTTGAGGATCAGCCACTTAGTAAAATTTTGGGCCCAGAAGACTAGACAACTATGCCATTATTTAAAATTTTACTGGCATATTTGTGTTTGCTACACCTTAAAGGGTAACATATGCACTTAAAAAAAAACCAAGGGTCCGTAAATTACACATTATGAAATAATAGTTGCAATAAGTGTAGTGATCCCTTTTATTCAGCCACATAACCCACAAAATGTTTGAGGCACAGCACTGAAATTTATAATCGTGGTTAGAAATATTCAGCTGCTGCAGCTTAAGCTGTGCTCTTAGTATCCTGCCTAACCACATTCTCAATTTCTGTGTTCACACAACTTAACAGCAATGTTGCTATTGGCTGACTACATCACACGTTCTCTGCTCTGAAGATATGTTGTCATTGGCTGACGAAATTGCAGCGCAGTCCAAATTTCAGTGTTTCAGAAGCTACCGTGCTGCGTGTGGTGGAATTTGTAATTTATACATTTGTAATATGAAAATATGCAGTGTACATGTACCTGCACATCTAAATCTTTCCAAAATTCGTAGATTTTTTGCTGAATGTCATTTCCTAAAGTGCCGGGGCGTTCTACACCATTGTATAAAATCTTTGCCATTCAAAGGATTGATAAGTTTTACACCTTCGAGAGAGAGTATATTATTATTTAATGCGGAAAAAATGTTCTTTCACCTGGGGAAAAATGTATTCTTAACTGCAAAATCTGAGATTTTTTTTTTATCAGTCCGCATATGCAGCCTGTGATTGCCAATTTTCTTCCTGAGTGCTACCTTGCACTCTGTTTCTAATTATTTACTTTGTTGTTTCAAAGGGGCATATCTGCAATGTCATGTATTGTCAGGTGAGTCGTTCCTTTTGCCATCAGGATTAAGTTTTCAGTGCTTTTCCTAAGTGACCGCTGGGATATTTCTCTGAGGTCATGACCAGTTTCCTTTGTGATACACAGTTGACTCTTTGGGCCTGGACTCTGTCCCTAATGACCTGGGCCGTAGTGGGATGTTAAGATTCTTCTTCACCCACCCCCCTCCCTCCCCCCTCCTAAATAAATCATTGGCTTTAAGTGACACCATTACAGTCTTAGTATATTGATACAACAATTGTCTGTTGATAGTCGTATGTGATAACAATTTAACATGTGTTCAGTGTTATCTTTGTCTCTACATTAATAAGCTTTAACAGTACTAAGAATGACAGTGCTTGTTCATATCTTATGCTTTATGCAAAGGGTTGCTGCCATCCCTCTCCCACCTCCTTCCTCCTCCACATGGAAAAAGAAGCTGCTTTTGAGGGTAGCAATTACAGTACCACAATAGCTTGTCAAATACCAGATTTGTAGGAGACAGAAATGCTACCTTGTTTAGGACACAATCTGTGCCGTATTTCCTATCCAGGCTTTCGAACCACCTCCTTTCCAGGCTTTCGAACCACCTCCTTTCCAGGCTTTCGAACCACCAGCTTTCCAGGCTTTCGAACCACCAGCTTTCCAGGCTTTCGAACCACCTCCTTTCCAGGCTTTCGAACCACCTCCTTTCCAGGCTTTCGAACCACTTTTGCCCCTCGTCCACTACTACTTCAGTACTTCATCTGAAGTCATGAGATAATGGCTATAGGTCATCTTTTACACAATTATGTATTCACTACTTTTAATAATGGCTGGGAAAAAGTTTCCCATGCACAGAATGTAGGTATGAAGAATGCAAGTGTGGTGTAAGTACGTATTTTGTAATTTAGTATTTATTGTACTTTGCTCTGATATTACATTAATTGTTCATCTGGGAAGAGTATCTTCCTTTCATTGCATGTCCATGATAAGGTTTGAGATTGCATTGCTTTGTGAATGGCAAGATTTGTGAGAGTGTTGTCAGTTTGACGCATACGTGGCTTTGATATCAATGAAGTTTTGTTTTTATCGTGTTTGGACATGGGTACATAATAATGTCAGATAATAACTGGATACGCAGAATAGTCCTGTTTTGCACCTCAAGTAGTAATAATAATTGTAGTATTTGTTGCTTTTTTCCCCTTCAAAAGGATAAACTTTGTACACTGAAATACCCTAAAATTCTTTACTTTGAATAGTTTATTGGCAGCTGGAATATATCAGAATTTGAAGGTGCAGTAGAAAGTAGGTCCACTCATTTAGTTCCAATGGTTAAGAAACAGGCAGCTGAATTCAAATGTGGTGGTATTCTTCATGAAACTGGTTCACTTTAAGAAGGTTGCAGAATTCCAAACAGTGGTTAGTACAAAAATGAAATGCACAAAATGGTATTGAAATCGATAATAGCTGTGTTGTAGCTGCTTACTGACCCATAACAACAGGACGACTATTCTCTACTAGAATAATAAAGTCTGAGAAAACTTTGTGTACGGTGGATGCTGACTAAAATGGAATTTCTCAGCAATGTGTAGGCCATTTTTAAAAATGTCCAACTATGTGTTATTTTGTTTCTATGGATGGAATTTGACTCCATTTCATGCAAAGAACTTACCACAAATAAAAGTAATGAGCAGAAGCTGATGGCCCAGTACAAAAAAAAAGGGAATCTGTGCTCTGGTCTGCAAGAAGTGTGAATCATCTTACTGACTACCTTAAAGGACAAGAAAGTGAAAGGTTAGTAGTGGTACCAGTTGTTTGCAAAAGTTCCTATTCACTAGATTTGACAGAATCTGCAATTCATGTATTCCCACGTGTAAATAAATTTGTGGCTAATAAATGTTACAGCATCCATTTGAGACTATTATGCAGACCTTTCAAAATTGTACTCCTGGTGTAAAGTCTTTTTTACTGAAAAAGTTTGACAAGATACATTGACCTAAGAAGGGACTACACTGAAAGCTAAGTATAATTTTGAACTACAAACATATTTCCCTACCAAGCTATTGGAAATAAATGTATGCTAGAACACTCGAATGTGTTATGTGATTGACTCCCTCTAATAGTTTGTGAGTTGTACTAGCTCTGAACACAAGCCAGTAAGATGTTTTGTGAGTCATGAACAATTGTGTCAGTGTAGTCCACAGAAGGTGCAGTTGTTGCATTTCTCATTTTGAGTTGTGTTCGCAAATTTTTTCCGACAACAGTATACAGATAACCCCTAATTTTCCTGCTTTTGTGTGTTTACGGGTGAGCCCATATTTACAAGAGAGCGCATCTTGAACATTAGGAGTAGCATTGTATGGGTTACATGCAGCCTGGTACAGTGAATGGAACTGTGTACAAAAAGTTCCTTAAAACATGCCCTACCACAGTTCCTAGGTGATGTGCGTGTGAGAATTTGTTAGCTTCTGTGGTTTTGGCGTGATGGGGTACTAGCACTCTGTGCTCTAGATGGTAGAAGCCACATTGAAGTGCTGTTTGTATAACAGTGGATTAGTTGCTGTGCTCCTGTTTCATGGCCAGCTTTGTCGCCAGACATGATACCAAGAGACCTCAGGGGGCCTATGAAGAGCCTAGTTTACAAGACTTGTGCCAGTACTGACAGAGACTTGGTTGTTAGGATTATTGCAGCCGTGGAAGTAGTATTTGAAACTAGTGGCCTTCTTGAGTGTGTAAGACAGGTGATGGTGCCTCGCTAATCTTGGTTGCAACATTACTTGAAATGGGATGCCCACTGGTGGCAACAATTGCAGTGGGTGCAGTTGTTCATCGAAATTTTGAGCAGTATCGATAAGGGTGACAGTTGTGCATTTGTTACATGCCATGCTGTACACTTACAGGACAGACTGGTCATTCTGATAAGTCTACATGTTTTTGTCTGAGGGTTGTTGTATTACTGTGTGTTGTATATTTTGGTTATTACATGTTAACAGGCTTCTTCACTGTTATCAAGTTATTTTCACAAAAACAAGGGTGACTGTGGTAGCAAACAAAGTAAGTCATAATTACATATTACTCTGTAATGAGCAGCTGGAGACCATGAGTGCCTTGTAACAGAATACTCAAAAGGTATCCCTGAACAACCTCTGAAAGTTGGGCATGAGTTTTAGTTCACTCTGTATTTACTGTAACAGTAGAACATTATGTGTGAAGCCTTCATGGCAATCTGTCAGTGTGTTGTCATATGAGAAATGTTGTGTATGAAGATTGAAATTTAATAAAACTACCTCAGTCCTTGAAAGTCATATTTTTGTGGTACACGTAGAAAAAACAGTTGTGGTTCAATCAATGTAAATAATTTTTTTCTTTTGGAGAAAACATTAATAGAGAACTGTCAAGTTAGCACTGAGATATGGAAAATGGGTACTTACTGGGAAGATTATTGAATTTAATTAATAACACACTAAACAATGTATCTCAAAATTTATACTCAGCTGAAAACACTAGACAGGAAGAGAGAGAAAAGTGAAAGTTTCAGTGTGTAACACAGAGGGATAAAACAGAAGAATAAATGCAGTGGATTTCAGGAGCAACTGCCTGGAGAGTTCTGTAGAGTTCTGCTTTTGCATGGGAACAAATGATTGGTGACTTCGTAGTTAATGAATTATTGTGAGATTTCCCATTCGCTGATGGAGGATACGAGTGATTCACGGCATTTAACCATTAATATGGAGAGATTATGCATTACTTTAACTTTTGTGTATGTTTACAACACTCAAACTGAGTGGGGTACGTATATCCCCCAGGGCTGCCTTTAGAACAGTGATTCCACCACTGCCAAACTGGTCTGTGATTGTACCACCTGCTAATTTCCCTCCAGCCTAAATTGCAGTGAGAATCACTGTAAAATTCAGAGGGGTTTATCCGTGAAGAGAATATTTCATCCTTTCGTGATCCTATCTCGGTGTTAATGACTACAAAATTAATGGGATCCATCTACACTGGTAGGTTATAAAACTAAATCCTTTTTTAATGATTCCAGCATAAGAGCTTTCATATAGTTCGATCAAGGTGTCCAGTCTGATGGAAGATAAGTAGTTTGACATACATCTGCAGTTCAACTCATAACAACAGTACACTGGCAAATAAGATATTTTTCCTTATGTACATCAATTTATTGAATAAATGTTCCTTACAGCTTTCACACACTTTTAAAAGTTATATTCACCTTTAAAATTTGATCCTAGATGTTTACAATGAAGTGAACAGATAAATTACTTGCCAAAACAAAAGAATTCCTTAGAAAGAGTTTGTGAATGTCTTGAGCTATTAAAACAATGTGTTACAATCCCCACATGCTAAACATTCATCACATGTCCTTATGCTTAAATGCACATATTTGATAATATGCAATTTGCATTTTCATGTCCAAAGAAGCAGTAGTCCACTGTGTTGTGGTCTTAAGAACAATGTTTACCATATATTTACGTCCGTTTCAGTTGTCTTCAGGATACTGAAATGTTTTTTAATGTGTGTTAAGTGAGAGTCAGCCGCTTTAGGTTCAATTTGTTTAAAGTACTTCAGATGTTAGTAACGCAAAACAAAACTTGAGTGTTAAGAATAAACATTGCTTATTGATCTGTTGGGGTGACAGCTAATTTGCAAGTTGTTGTTTCCCCTCAACATCATTGGTCTTGTGGGCTCGAAACTTGTTAAGTTAGATTTGTGAATGTGTTTGGCAGGTTAGATGGGCCCATTAATTACTGATTTGGCAACATTGTTATTGGACTATGAGTGGGTGAAGGAATATACTCTTCACATATGAATCCCTATGAAAATTACAGAATGATTCTCATTGCATGCTAGACTGGAGGGAAACACACAATCACATTAATATTGTGGTAGGTGACCAGTTACGTGGTGCTGGGGTCATAGTGTGCCAAGACATTATATTCATAAGACAAGACTGGATAAAGTGGAATAGTGGCTAAAGCACCGTTCTTGTATTTCAGAAGAATGGCGTTCATATCACAGTATGGTCATCCAGATCATTTTCTTTGGTTGCCTAAATCACTTAGATGATTGCCTGAATAATTCTGTTGATTAGGCTGAGGTTAATTTATTGCTCCATTCTTGCACAATCTGAGCTTGCACTCCATCTCTACTAACCCCATCAGGAGGGTGTTAAGTCCTTTGGAATGTCATTTTTCGAAAGGCAGTGTGCAGCTTTGTATCCAGACTTCAGACTTAGTTCCTTCAGGAATAGGATCAATTCCTTTTGGGGAGTGTATGTCACCACTTAACATGTATGGTGGCTGGGATTAATCATATCCCCTGCAAAGTATTTTGATGTGGATGAGGTTTTCCAGTTACGTTATCGTATGGCCTGAGTTGATACATTTTTTACTATTTGCGTGCCATATGTTTTGTGATTAAGCTTCCTTATCTTATGCTTCCAACAGTCTCTTCAGAGAATATAGTTTCATTTATTGATTTCTAGTACACTTGTAAGAACATGTGATTTCACTAAATGTTGCTGTCATAGACCATGTAAGTAAAAGTTGTTTGTTATCAGTATAATTAGGGAATTTTCATAGCTGAAGAGTATTGGAATTGTGAGTTGAATACACTTATGGAAGATGTTATCTTGTGGGCATTTTGTGCATCAGAGGTAAAGTACATTGATATGAAATTAAGTTTCCAGATGAGCACAATGTCACTTCTTCAGTTAATATTAAGTTACATGCATAAGAAATTGTATTCACAACAGTTAATGCATTTGATATAACTCATTTTGCTTCTTGTGTTTTGTCAGTAGTTTATCTTGTGGTTGTTTGAGAAGTACCAAAATCAATAGTACTGTTGCCATTCTTTAAATAATGTGTTACAGTTTTATTATAAAATAATTTGACCTAGCATCATTTAAGTATGATGTATAATAGCACTCTCTTCCCTGTGGCGTGTTCCTTACACAATTTGGAAGTGACTGAACTGAGCATTGTGTTTTCTGAAGATAGTGTGCTGCAGGTCAACAAATGGATATACATGACCATGCCCTACTTTCAGCAAGCAGGTTGTACATAGTGAAGAGAGGAGAGTAACTGTTGCTGTTTCCCCACCCCCACACCCCACCCTTTTTGCCACTGATGTCAATCACAATCACACCAATACTAATTTTTATATGCTGTGCCCAGCAGTTAGCAGATGCTGCTCAGTTGGGGCAGTGCATTTGCACCCAGGAGTCAAAAGGTGGTTCTAGGATGGTGCCACCGGTGGTGCTGGATGGTATTGCTGCTCGTAGAGGTTGTTGTTTTTGTTGTTGTCTAGAAATGTATTGTTAAGAGTTTTACAGCAGTGTGGCCCACACATGCACTATTATTATTGGTCAGTAGTGACTTCTGTCAAAACTTCGTTGCCCAGTGTACTCTAGTAGTGGTAGTTATTCCTACGTCACGGTATTCTAGTGACAAGAGGCTAAATCAAAAGTTCAGTGTTTCTGTCATCTTGGAGATAGTGTCATATATGTTGGGCATTCACAATCCAGTTCACTCATATTGCTTACTTTTCCCATAAGGCACTTAATTGTTGTGCTGATGCTCAGTGTAAAGGCCTAGGAGTTCTGTCGTGTCATCCCAGGTTATTGCATTTCATTTGCTGTGGCGACATGCCTGCAATTAAATTCCTTGTGATTTTATGTTTTTATGGAATAAGACCATGCTTGGAAAGTAATATAAAAATAGATTCTGTAAATGTTTATTTACAAGCAGAATCACAAAATGTTACATACAAAATAACTGATTTCACCATAGTTTGGTTGTCTTCAAACCTTTTACAGCAAAATACAAGTAATTACAAATAAATGAAATTTGCAAGAATGTGTTACTGCTATGATAGGAAACAGCAATATGTTTCAATATTACTCACATTGTGAGCTAGTACATAGCTGAAACATCTTGCATATTGTCGGTGAAAAAACAATACTGCGTAAGTAGCAAAACATGGGTTTTGCAGGAGAGAGAAATTGTCTGTACCTGATACAGTTTAAAGAAACACTAAATTTGTGTTGTAGCACAACAGTGAAGTTTTGAATCATATCAAAATTAAAACAAAGAAAATAGTCTTTAGATAGTGTAATTATGGCAGATACGTCGAGCTGTCTCTGTGTATTGGTAGAATATGTTACTTACACAGTACTTTTCAGAGTATTCTGTATGACTTAGTGCTTTTATGTTATGTTTTTTAAAGGAACACTAAATTTGTGTTGTAGCACAACAGTGAAGTTTTGAATCATATCAAAATTAAAACAAAGAAAATAGTCTTTAGATAGCGTAATTATGGCAGATACGTCGAGCTGTCTCTGTGTATTGGTAGAATATGTTACTTACACAGTACTTTTCAGAGTATTCTGTATGACTTAGTGCTTTTATGTTATGTTTGATGCTGAAAATCTAGTAACAGCACTGTTTTTGCAATGTTAATTATTGACTATTGAAAGACTTCACTGTTCATTTAATTCTATTACTGTTTGTACATTTCTTCAAGAAAAAACAGCCAGCGTAACAAAGAACTACATTGCACTTTCACTCCTGAAATGGTAACCTCAGTGATGATCATTCATAAGGGGTGTTGTTGTAATAGCAACGAAAAGTCTAAGGAAGACTGGCTTTAAGTTGTTGTAAATGGTTTCCTGATTTTCTGTCTTTCTTTGAATAATTTCAGGAAGCAAACCCTTCCAGTAATTGCACTCAGATGTCTTGGTATTTCTTGCCACTCTTGGTTGAAAGTGCATTTGTAGTGAATAACTCATTTTGTTCAGTTCTGTATTGCTCTCGGGTCTGTAACTATATGCCTTTTTTTTTAAAACAAAAAGCTCTTCCAAGCCTATTTGATATGTTAAGCCACAAACTTTTCTCTGCACAGTTGGTGAAAAAGAAGTAATCTATCTAATTGGCTTTGTAGGTCTCTCTCTCTCTCACACTCTCACTCTCACACACCTCTTAAGATAACAAGGTGTGTTGGATGGGAAGTGTAACTTGACGTCCTTTAAGTTTGCACCCTATGGAAAATTGTCACATTCCATCAGAGCATGACCTTTCTCCAAATTCTTTTGTGTAATTAGAGCTTCTGTATCAATTACTAATTTTGAAAGAGCATTTGATATAATCACGTTTCTGTTCTAATATGTGCAGCTGTCAGAATACAAAATGACTTGGGCAGGATTTTCTGTAATTATTTTGGACAGGGTGTTACATGAGGCAGAACTTGATTCATTCAGTTCACCTTTTGTTTCATCAAGCCATTAACATACTGTATCACAACTTCATAAATTATACAGTGTAAAGTTATGAATAGCCAATTTTGATTTATAATGAACTACCTTTGCCTGTAAAAATGGAACTACCTTCACAGTCTGTAAGTCTATGATTTAACTGAGCAGAGCTGGATCATTTTGTAGCCTCACATGTTCTTTCCATCCCACCTGCAGCTTCTGTGTGCTTTCACTCAAGTTTCTGAGCATGTAACTGCAACCCAAGTCAATTGGTCTTCCTTGGGGGGAAATAAGCTAAGGTCAACACTCTTTGAAAATCAGATTAAAGATGGCCCAGCTTAATTGTGGAATCCTCTGCATGTTACATGTTTTCTTATGGAGTCCGTACAGTTTTGTTTGCATCATAGAATAGGCTGAAGGTACAGCTTGGAAGGAAGATTCGCTGCAGCAATGCAGTGGCAGTTTTGGAAGGCAGGCCTGGTATTTTCTGGAGGTTTTCATCTGTTTCCTTCGTACATTTTCTTTGAGACTGTTACGGTTCTGACTCAGGGCTCATGTGGAATCTTCAGCCTGGAGTTTGAGAATGGTTTTTTTTTTTTTTTTTTTTTTTTTTTTTTTTTTTTTTTTTTTTTTTCCCATTTCATTTCTCAGAAGGTAAATCAGTTTGCCTTTTCTCTTGGATTCACCTATTATTTTCTGCTGATGTTTGGATTGAATTACATCTGCAAGACAGTTATGTAAATCTTTCTTCGATCCCATGACATCATTTCCAATAGTGTGTTAAACACTGCCTGCCTGTCATCAGCAGAAAATGGTTGACATTTCGTGACACATCTTGGAAGTACACATTGAACCTACTTTTCATGCCTCTCTTAGAAAATTATGATTAATTTTACTTCTTTGACTTTAATATCCAATTTACACCTGTCTGTCCATTTTCAAACTGTTATTGCCATTTTTCTTATGATCTTCAGGGCAGGCATTTTTAGACTTCTGTTTCCTGCCACTGCTTAAATCACCATAAAATTCTTACCCTCAACATTAATCATACTCGGTCCCGTCATTTACTGATAAGGTACCTGAATTTTCAGGTAAACAATCAGCACCACCATGTAGCAGTGAGTGTGAAGTAATGTTGTTTCCAGTGACAGCTATGACTGCTGCATCATTTTGAACAATTTTGTATGCAGCCAGTAAGGTTTCTAGATAAAAATATTTGTAAATCAACTTAACAAGATAAAAACTGGAATTCAGTTCAATGATAGTATCCATAATATTGGTAACAATGACAAGAAAAATTAGCTGTGACATTGGAAGGTCCAGGAAAAGTGACACAGAACCCCCTTATACAATCCACTTTTGCAATTTTCCATTTATGCGGCGTGATATTTCATTCTTTTGCAGTTATGTGGTATTTTCATCTAATTTTTTTCTTTATACTCATTCTGTAAATAATTTAGATTTGGCATTCTGGCAGATGAGAAGATGCACTAAAAGTCAAGGATATCAGCTGACTGAAAATGCAAGATTGACATTTTGTCGCCGGCCGGAGTGGCCGTGCGGTTCTGGGCGCTACAGTCTGGAGCCGAGCGACCGCTACGGTCGCAGGTTCGAATCCTGCCTCGGGCATGGATGTGTGTGATGTCCTTAGGTTAGTTAGGTTTAATTAGTTCTAAGTTCTAGGCGACTAATGACCTCAGAAGTTGAGTCGCATAGTGCTCAGAGCCATTTGACATTTTGTCAGTTAGGCAGTATTGTTTCATTGATGGTATGTAGAACCTGATGGTACGTTAGTACCTTCTGGCAGCTACAAAATGAACTGCTTGCAGGTTTAAAAAAATAACAAGACATCTGCATAACAGTGTGGAAAGTACTAAAGGAAATAAACTGGACAGTTTGTATAATTAATTTTAGGTGGAAACTGAGAAACTGAGACACACAGACTGACCTCACTACTTTGAAAGTCAAGAGTAAATATGTATACTATCTCGAGAAAGTTGTATGTTAAGGAATGCAGAGAGAGAGAGAGAGAGAGAGATGCTCCATATACTGACATTATAATCATAACAGGAAGCCATTCAGTTCATTTACAGTTTACAGAAATATTACTCAGTTACTGACACAATAGTGTAAGGGGAAGAAAACTGTTTGCTTTTGAGAGTGTCCAAGAGAGGTACATAACACATTGACTACCACAAGGCTGCAAACGGTCACAGTAGAGCCTTAACGTGTGACACCATGTGCTCCTCAGTGGTCACACCAGTGCCTCACATCTGCTGCCATGGCCTGTCCTGGCCTGGCAATAAAACATCCATCACTATGTGTGCGGGAGTCATCCTGTTAAAAGAAGATTGATTGCTTATTGTGAATGTAATTAGTGTTGTTCTCTAAGGGACATTTGTTTGACTATTTGGACCACACTGAGATTTTCTCACACTGTTGCATGTGCAAAGCAAAGCTCAGTTGCGTTGAATGAAAACAGTGCTGTGGATTTTATGTGTGAAAGATTATGAATTTTTGAAGTATAAATGTACCATTCATCAACTGTAGCCAAATACTTTCTTTTGCTAACATTCTCGATATAATAAAAGTCTAATTTAGATGAAATGTTTTTTGTTCTTCAAACATTCTTTTTCATTTCCGATACCCTGCCACGTCACTAACTCTGATGCGAGTTCTCATTAACTATACATAGGGTTCTTTTTTTGATTGCTGTACCGTTATACAGAGATGCTTAATTGGTTGGATTTCATTACACAGTGCATATGCAGATACACAAATGTGCATGCTGGTTGCCTCGCCTCCCCACCCACTGTCTTCAGTGCATTACTTATTTTGTGTATGGATGACTTACTCATTGTTTAGCTTGATGTTGTTGAATAACATAATTGGGGCACTGATTTTATTAAGTCACAATTTTTCCCTTGAATTTTAGAGTGAATTTAACAATAATTTGTGCACAAATTCAGATACTGTAATGTAATTTTTTTTTTATCGTGCACATAAAGTTGTTTACACTTGTTTTAGTAATAGATCATATTTTGGCCAACTCTTGCCGTAATAAGTCATATTTCGGCCAACTTTTGCCAAATGCATGTGTGTGTTGTATCTTTAACACAAAAATAAAATGTAGTGTTGCTCACGTGACAGTTTTTCAGGTGATAATATCACAAATAAACCCAGTAATTGCTACAAAACATTATTTATCAGGACTATAGTAGAAAAGCAGCATAACAAACTAGTCGATTCAGTGATGTAGGACAGTGTTGCGCGGGATCGACAAAATGCGCTTGAAGTCTACAAAGGTGGCTTCTGATGTCATAAAGTCTGAATACAAACCCAGTCTGGTTCAAGAGGCGAGAACTGAAGTAAAGTGCTCCAACAGCACAAGTTGTGAGTTTTTGTTCGTAATTTTATTTCAGTACTGCCAGGGAAATATTACTTGTAAACTATGAGAAAGTAAAGTTAAAGGGCAGAAAAGCACTTTTATGTGCAGCAACATTAAAATTCTGTCAAACATGGCAACCTTGCGAAGAAAATGACGGCAGACAGCTGCTGTTACTTGAGCAAATTGGTCCGTCTCCAACTATGAGAGACAATGGTGTCTTGCAACGTCTCATTGGTGAAGCTGAAGAATACACACTTCAGACGGTTCTTGGAGAAGTATACAACACATCCAGTTCCAATTGAATCTACGTTGAGAAAGACCTATTTATCCATATGCTACGAGGTGGTGCTCAACGAAATACGAATTAGTGTTACTGACCAAAAGGTCTGGGTGTCTATACATAAAACCACCGATGCGAGTGGTGTTGTCTTGCAACTACTTTGGTTTTGTAAAAGTTGACTGGCTGGAGAAGTTTGCTTCCTGACGGGTAAGGCCCGCAAAGAGAGTAAAAAACTTGACAATTGCCATTTCTTTGACAAATCTTAGGAAGCTACGGTGGCCAGAAGGTGTGAACTGAGACAATGTTTGCTGTCAATAACAAATGATGCTTCATACATGGGTAAAGCAGGCAAGGGGCATCAGATTCTCTACCCCAGTATGGTGTACATCATACATGGAACAGTATTTGCAGAGGGCGCAGGTTTTGATAGAGGACATTCCTGTGACGTCCACCAATGCGCATGTATTTCTGTGCCAGTTTTTGCTATGAACGCCAGGAGCTTGGAGTCTCCAGTGGCAGCACTCACCTGAAGATGATTGGACGGTTGCCAGCCGAAATATTGTGGCAAGAAGTCAACATGATCCGGCTGCAATCCCAAAACCTCATAGAATATTCAGTATGCTGGGAAAACTTCAAGAATCACATGATGTTCATCACTTGCCTTAACACAGAATTGCAGAAGAGTTGTGACCAGATTACCCTGATGTGAACAAATTAATTTCGTGTGACAAGAAAATTTATGTAAAAGCTCCACTAAAAGGTGCAGAAACTAAAGCAACAAGCAACTTAATTGTCCCTCCCAACTTCTGCCTGTTCTAATATGATGGGGTTAATTGCTTATTGCTGCTGAGTATTACTGCACCAACTACACCAAAATAGAGATTATCTTTTGTGAGCTTGATAGTGATGAATCATGTGGTATCAAAACTGTGAAAGAGGTCTTTAGGTACATTGTCTGGAAACTTGGCATACATTAACACCAAATTTTCAGTGGTATCAGAAGCCATCACACAACTGGAAGCTGCTGGTACTTGACTGTATGATACCGCCAATTTTGTGCAACAAGTGAATTGGGTCATGAGGCTGCGAAAGTGAACAACAAATTGCAAAGTGTTCTCCAGCAGAATCCTGGATACTGTTAAATGTGCAAAATCTGTCTTTATGGCAAAACCACATCATCTGATGACGATGAACCAAAGCTGGCCTGCAGTGACCTCATCCCATTCAAATATGCTCCTGTGGTGTGGAGAGGAGCTTTTTGACCCACAGTACTATCGACAGTGACACCTGTAGAGCTTTGAAAATGGAGTACCTGAAATGCACCTTGTGATCCAATGCAACTCCTAAGAAACTGAAGATTGACACAATGTGTTAACTAATCTGGAGTGCTTTAAAAAGTGGTATGTATTGTACAAACATGGTTTTATTGTTTGGACAGGGGTTATTGTTTTCAATTTACATGGTGTTTTTTTCCCCTCAGTCACATCCAGGCATATGAAAAAAGTGCTAGTTAGTTTCAGACACTGCAAAAAGTGAGTACTGTACTCTAATTTTGTTCAGAAGTGAGTTTTGTATTACATGGTGTGTAAAAAAAACCAACAAGAAAGTTTTTAAATAAAGTTATTTAAAGTCATTTTATTTTTAAGGCCATGTTTATATCAGTTTTAGGTCATAAATACTTGCAAATTTCACTTGTTTTTAGGTCGTTACAATCTGAGCCCTGGACATTATGCCAGGCATAATGGCAGGTGCAGTTCATAGCGTTTAGATTACACGGGGGGAAATGATACTGGAAGATGATCTGTACAGTTGTCTCAGAGTAGTTTCAGTTCAGGAAATCAGCTGGTAACTCTTCATACGGTTTAGTCACTGTTTCAATTTACCGTAATAGACTGTAGTTGCAATCAGACATGGTCTAGAATATGCAGCAGGTATGATCCTTGCTCCTGAGAAGTGCAAAGTGAGTGGGTTGGCATAGGTTAGATTGAACAGGAAACTGGGTAAAATTGTTGAGATAATGATTCCCAATTGCAAGGTAGAAGTCTCCATCCACCCGCAGGGAGGATCAAATTTATGTAAAGCACTGTTGGTACTAGCCCTGCCACAAAGGTCAGTTGTGTATACCTCTCTGCTTTTAACAGGCAACATAATGTGCAGAGAGAGAGAGAGAAACTAACTGATGTTGCTGGGCGGGCGCACGCGCGCGCGCACACACACACACACACACACACACACACACACACACACACACACACACTCTCTCTCTCTCTCTCTCTCTCTCTCTCTCTCTCTCTCTCTCTCTGTGTGTGTGTGTGTGTGTGTGTGTGTGTGTGTGTGTGTGTGTGTGTGTGTGTGTGTGTGTGTGTGTGTGTGTGGGGGGGGGGGGGGGGGGGGGGGGCGCGCCACCCCACTTGTGTCTGTTAATCACAAAGTTATTTTATTTCAGATATCTCACCATCCTCAAGCATTACACAAAGTGTAACATTCACAAATGGAAATAGCAAAACTTGTTAACAGCTTTCCCTGAGAAGAACAATGATTTGGGACCCGTTGTAATTTATTGCAGCAACTAACTGACATGAAAAATGTAACAGAAATTATAATATTTTTAAAAAACTGTGTTGTTTGCTGATGACTGAATCAGTTCGATTGTAGCTAATTACTGCGTAGAGTTCCTCCTAATTGTATCGAAAGCTGGGTCATCCCATAAAATAAATGTCCCAGAAATAGACACTAATGGACACACTCTATTAAATGCAAACATTTTAGGTTGGGCTCGATCATGACTGTTTATTTAGCAATTGTAAAAAAAGAAAAGTACTGTTACCAGTCGCATCTACTAAATTAAACTTTCTGGTCGGCGTTTTGGAGGATTTTACCCCTGTCAGATAAATTTATGTATTACTGTGCCATAAGACATAATTCATCTGACAGCGGTATAATTCTCAAAAATGTGTAGCAGAAAGTTAAATATAGTAAATGTGACTGGTTACAGCAATCTTTTTTCCTTCGGTTGCTAAATAAACAGTCTCGATCGTGCCCAACCAAAAAAAAAAAAAAAAATTGCATGCCCGTTAATGTGCCATGGATAACACCTGTGGTCTAGGGATAGCACCTTTGATTGGTATTCAAAATGTCCTCGGTCCAGAGTTCAAACCCTGACACTGCATAAATTTTGATTAAAAATTGTCAGCCATGGCCGTAGACTTCCGGCATAAGTAGTTCGGGTTTAGGAAAGACAAAGGCATCAGATAGGCAGTTCTGCTAATGGAAGCAAGACTGAAAAATAAAAATTAAGATACATTAATAGGATTTGTCGACCCAGAGAAACAACATAAAATGGTGCAAGATGTTTGAAATTCTGAGAAATGTTGGGGTAAGCTATAGGGAAAGATCGTTAATAAGTAATATATACAAGAGCCAAGAGGGAAAAATATGACTGGAAGATGAAGAACGAAGTGCTCAGATTATAAAGATCATAAGACGGGATGAAGACTTTCACCCCTACTGTTCAATCTATACACCGTAGAAACGGTGACGGAAATAAAAGAAAGGTTCAAGAGTGGAATTAAAATTCAGGGTGAAAAGATATCAGTGATAAGATTCACTGATGAAATTGCTATCCACTGAAGTAAATAAGAATTACGTGATCTGCTGAAAGGAGTAAACAATCTAATAAGTACAGAATATTGATTGAGAGTAAACTGAAGAAAGACGAAAGTAATGATTAGTAGCAGAAATGAGAAAAGCAATCAAGGATTGGTGATCACGAAGTAGATGAAGTTACAGAATTCTGCTATCTAGGCAGCAAAATAACCATGATGGGCGTAGCAAGGAGGACATAAAAAGCAGACTAGCACTGGTGAAAATGCCATTCCTGGCCAAGAAAAGCGTACCAGTATCAAGCATAGGCCTTAATTTGAGGAAGAGATTTCTGAGAATGTATGTATGGAGCACGGCATTGTATGGTTGTGAAATGTGGAGTGTGGGAAAATTGGAAAAAGAGAGAATCAAAGCATTTGAGATGTGTTGCTTCAGAAGAATATTGAAAATTAGGTGGTCTGATAAGGTAGGGAATGAGGAGGTACCCCCAGAGAATTGGTGAGGAAAGGAATGCATGGAAAACAACTGACCAGAAGGGGCAGAATGGTAGGATATCTGTTAAGACATCACGGAATAGCTTCCTGACCCTGAGGTCAGCTTCTACCAGTTCTTCCATTCTTCTGTAAATAATTCTTGTCAGTATTCTGCAACTAATACTTCATGAACTTTACTTTTGAAATATAGGAACAGAGTAAACTTTAGACCGGGCTTGAGTGTTTCTCAATCTTAATTTCAAATAGGGACATATATTTTGTAAGGAAACAATAAGGAATGTAGGGAAATTCAAGTGTAAGGTTAATTGTGAACAAGAAAATTAAAAACATTGTTTTCGATGGTGAATGAATCCCAGGAAGAACATAATTTTTTTTTTAATGTTTAAGTAGAAAACCTATACAAAGAGTTAAGTAGCACCAGATGTCAGTGCAAGAGTAGTGAGGATTTTAATTTTAAAATGGAGCAAAAATTAAATAGGCATTCTTCATGGGGAAACTTTAAATTTGAGATCAGTATTGACAGACATCCAGCATTTGTAGAATTTGATAACAACAGCATGTGTGTTCTTAACATATTCTTTGAGAAGAATCCATACAAGTAATAAACTTTGCAAGGATCAAATGGAAATAAAAATGAAACCAACTATATTACATAAATCACCAAAGAAACTGTGCAGGACGTAATGGTTCTAAACCATTCTTTAATTGCAAGTGATCATAGAATCTAGAGCTGCAGAATAAAAGCAGATACAGAAGTTGATAGACATAGTCTCATTTGGCAAATATTTAGAAATGTACTAAATTAAATTGGGCAACAAATTCAGCTTCCTAGAAAATGAAAATCGTTCAAAGATGGAGGAGCAGCTAATTAACAGAAATACATGCAAACAACGAAAGATTTTGTTGTTACGAAGTAATCAACTTAAAATCTCAACCGCAACTAGCTAATTAGTAAAGATAAGTATACCATCATAAGTCAGACTTGTTTCTGCCACTTTTCGGATGATGCAGTGCGTCGAGTACACAAAAAGGCTTAACAAGATATTTTGATCTGCAATGTGAGGAGGGTGTAGTTCAGTCCAGAGGTAGTTCTGCAATGTTTTGGAGGTGTTTCTCATGCCCCAACTTGGGCTCACCCATTCAGATTATTGAGAGGGATACGAGGGGTGGGGGGTTTCATAAATCAAAATGTTCTGTATTAAAAAAAAGAAATTGCCTGTTTCATTTCCAAAGTTGATGGCTGTTAAGAAGTTAACTTAAAACACAGTGCCAGTCCCCAGATACTGTCTGTGAGTTTTAGGTATGGCCTTTTGGTTTTCCTTCAGATATCCAAGTGCTGTTGACGAGTTAAGGAATGCAGTGGACTTTCCACCCTTATCTCAGTAGCTTTCTACAGTTCTGACCACTACTGTGTGTTGGGCTTCTACAACTGTTGTGTTCTCATTTTGCTGCATTTAAACTCTTACCTACCATCGGGCTTCAGAGGGCTGTCTGTGATGTTTAATATCTTGTCTGTTAGTAACTACACATTTTATTTTAATGAAATTTTATGTTTTTAATTTGTCAAAAACTGTAAAATTTAAACGATGGATGTTTGTCACAGTATTGGTAGAAACAATTTTTCAACAACCAGATGTCTATCTTTGCTGTGTCTGTTATGTCATTCACCATTGTTGACTTGCACTGTTATTCTTTTCATGTTCAACAGTCCTTGTTATAAGCACATGTTTATTTTGGTGGCTTATTTCATAATATTTGTCTGTTCTACAAACTTAAATTGCTATGAAGAAGAGTAGTATCAGATGAGGAGAAATTGTTGGAGCAGTCTTCTGATTCTGAAAACCTGGCTAATGAATCTGAGTCTTTCAATGATGATAACAATGAGATCAATGTGTGCTGGAAACTCAAACTTCATGAATATGATGATAATGAAGAATCCCTTTATAAAGGTGGAGAAAGCAATTTAGGGCACATTCTATCGAGTGTGACTCATTGTGTTCTCATAAAGGGAATGAAATATTGTCTACAGCTTCTCAAGCTGGAATTTCTGGTATGCGGAGCAAAAAATAATATATTGAAAGAAGACCAGGAACCTACAAGTTATTTGTTTAGGATCTGTGATAATGATGAAGCCTGTTTTATGTTGTTGTTTCACATAACCCCTCACTGACAAAGTGTTTATTTCGACCATCAAGGAAGGTCGAATCATTTACGTTGGATAATAGATATGTATGAAATGAAAAACATTCTTTGTGTTATGATTCTGACTGGAGCTTACAAATCAAGAAATGAAGATATCAGTCAGCTTTGGTGTGTTAAAAATGGGTGACCACTGTTCAATGAAATTTTCTTGCAACCACTTCCATGCTATTGTGAGAGTGTCACACTTTGACTGTGTAGCAACCTAATCTTAACATAAGTCAAGGGACAAATTGGAACCAATCGGAGAAATTTTTGGGATGTGGGAAATTACCCTTGGGGATGCCTACATTCCAGGATGGTGCGTGACTGGATGAACAGTCGCACTTCGAGATTGATGTGCATTTCGACAATACATCCTATCAAAACCTGGTAAATATGGAATAAAGTTCTGGGCAATTTGTGACAGTGCAACAAGCTACTGCTGGAAGATGAAAGTGTAATTGGGGAAGGAGGAAGAAACTAGCACCATGCGGTTGATGAGAACATTGTGAAATCCCTGGTGTTTGAACTTGAAAAGTCTGGATGTAATCTCACCTGTGATCTTCTCCTTCTTCTGTCACTCTCACATCTTGATTTAGCTCATTTCTTGTCAAAAGATCTAACACTAGTCAGTACTATCCATGAAACAAAGGTGGACTGCCTGCTGATTTTATTACACCTAAAGGATGTGAAGTATAAACTTCATTATTTAGTTTTCAACTAGAAGTGATGATAGCTCTTACGTTCCTATGAAAAACAAAGTTGTTACCATTCTTAGCTCTCTTCATAACCAACCAAAGATGTCATCATCACAAGTAAAGAATCTTGAAATTATAATGGCATGTAGTGCGAGGAGGGCGGCGTTGACACCATGGACCAGAAGAGACAATGCTACAGTGTGAAGAGAAAAACTAGGCACTGGCCATTGGTGGTTATCTTCAACATGATCAATGTAAGTGTAATGAATGCATATATAATTGGGATCATGCTGACTACCAGTAAAAAAGGAAGTGTTGGACTTTCATCATCAATTTGGGAAAGCATCTAGCAGTGAATTCATTAGTATCATTGGATTCAGTAAGGGCAGTGAAACCACCACCTAAGAAAAGATGACGTGCCTATTTTGTAGAGAACAAAGATAGAAAAAGTCAAATTACGTGTTATAAATGTACCAAACCTGTATGCTCGAAACGTTCTGCAATAAGAATAAAAGCCACCGGTCAAAGTCAAAAACTTTTTTTTTTTTAAATGTAAACTGTAAATAAATAAAACTATTTTGAAAGTCTTTATACCTCAATAGTTATTCTCATCATAAGTAGTCAAAATAGTATCAACTTAAACAACACGAGCCTGAGAGGCCCAGCTGGTAGGGAATGCTGTACAGATTTGCTGGGAAGCAGAGGGCTAACTTCACTTTGTGTCATACTGTTCATCAAGAATGGTATCACTGGGTTTTTGTCATTATCTATTCTACAAAGAAAATGACAAGGCATTTGGGCTGCACTGAGGAAGACTGCATGGAGACACTCATGAAGAGCGACAGTGAGGAAAAATTGTTTGGTATCAAAATTGCATGAAGATAGTCTGAGGGCCCACATGTTGCCTAGGTTGTTTTGACTACACAGCACAAGTTTCACTGAGAAGCCCATCCCTGAAGAAGGGTTTTCACGGCTATTGGTACTCTTAGGATGAGGTCATGCACACCTGGGTACAACCATGTTTCTGTAGGCAATCCCTAACATTTTTCTCAGTGGGATAAATGTATTAAGGTTATGGAAATTACTTGTGGAATAATAAAATGTTTACTTAATTTTTTTCCATATGTCTCACTTTTGTTTTACTGCCCCATTATATATTTATGGTTAATCATTTAACAGGGGAAAGCACATCTTATGGTCAAAGTTGATGTAAAATCATCATGGTGACATCACAGTTTATGAAGTTACTGGTAAGAATTCTCTGAACTGTTAGGTTTGGGAAGTACGAGAGGGGGATTGACAAAATTGAAACTGTGACCTCGAGTCATGAATCATGCCAGGATAGCTGGTCAATAAGAGAACTTGCGAAAGTCAATGTTTCAGGTTCAACTCCTGATCCAGCATGTAAGTTTTAATATGCAACTTAGTCTTTTCTGTGATGTCTTCTGAAAAGGTAATTTAAGAAGCACACATGGATAATGGGACCTACTTTGACCACAATACTCTTCTTCATCTTTGTCTCATCATCAGCTGTCGGAATTGACGGGGGAGGGGGTCAGGGTCGGGACCACAAGTATTTTAGTGCGTATGTTTTAGCATAGCTGTGGACTGTCTCGAGAAATGTTAACTGCAATTGGTGTAGAGAGTGGGTTTGCTAAATGGGGACAAACTGGTAGGAAATGATTTCTGAGGGGAGAAAAAGCAAAAAAAGTCATACGGACAAAAGTGTGTTCCGAGGCTCGCTCACTTGAAGGTTGGGATGAAAAATGTGAGACAGTATAAGTTTCAGTGATTGAAAACACCCATGAGGATACACCATGAAAGTTTGACTGTTCTGTCTGTTTTTGTAGTGTGGTGGCAGTGAACCATCAGCAGTGGTTCAGCCTTAATGTGTGGGTGGGAATTATTGGCAACTGCGTCATGCTGTGGATGACCCTTCTTCCCCCCTCCCCCCCCTTCCCCCCCTGGAAGACACACCTTTCTTAGTACAAAGGTAAGCGTACTGTGTTTGACTGAATGAATGGAGTAAGCTTTGATGGTAACACTTAAGTTAGCATGTCAGAATTGTGTGCTTTTGAATATGTGAGGAATGATTTGTGAAAAGTCAGTAAGATAAAATTATTCATAATCTTATATTGCTGGGGGTATTGGGCTCTTTAATTTTCTTCTTTATCATGTTTTTCTTCTGATATACTACTTTTTTTTGGTAATTAAATTGTTTAAAAATTATAAATGAAATGAGATCAACTCACGCACACCAAATAGCAAAGGTGTTGATTGGCATACAGGCACACATTAAAGAATGATCATCTGCAGTGATTTTGGACAGGTGCTGTCCCCTCCACACACACACACACACACACACACACACACACACACAGTGACTGTGAGCTAATTTTATCCAACAGATTAGTAGTCTTTCATCCCCTTTTCTATCTGTCCGTCAGCTATTCAGTCATCGTAAACTGCTAAGGTCGACCTGTATTTTTGCGAGTTGTGATGTATTTTCATATGTATCACTAATATTTTGTCACTTTCATCTGACATTACTTGAGAGCCCAGCAAAGCTATTGTAAAGTAATTGTTTTTGTCTTTGAGTGTCTGAGCATCACTCCTGTATCACATGTTTATGCATATTAAGCTGTTGCATTATGGTTGTTAGCTCCCATGGCTGTGTTATTTGCCAGAACGTGTGCTTGAATTTTCTGGTATGATTAGATAAAAACTGTATGTTGTAACAAGATCTGGGCATGGATCCAAGCCTTTTGAAGTCAATTCTCTTATTGTCAGAATTATTGTTGAATAACTCACGATCAGCCTCACAACTTCAGTGTGAAGTACCTCCTTTCTCCTATTTTCTGTGCTATGGACCATGTACATTTATTCCTTTGTGTGAAATATCCAACCCTAATCCACTATAGCCAAGAGCCTAAGCTTCTCCTGTAAGGTGCACTGTAGTTGCAAGAACAGTCATCAGTTTTGTAGATTATTTTTCTTGTGGGCTGGCTGTGCATATGTCGCTGTGCTTGTAGGCTACTGTCCACATTGATTTGCTATTTTCAGTGGGTTCGGGAGAATCACTCAGCAAAATTATGAAAATAGTTAACAGTTTTAATTTATTAAATCAAACTAGGGTGTTGTACACTTATCTGGTAATTTCAAAACTGCCATTACATTAAAAATGTTCCCTGGCAAAACTCACATTGCAGGTGCTCAGTAGGGAATCAGTTGATCACGCTGCCTTAGACACCCTACATATCTGAGCTGTCTATTAAAATATGTCACTGAGAAACCACAGATTTTCAAATGTAATATTAAAGGTTGCTTATGGTTCCCTTATTTTATTATTTAGAGGATTCCATTAACAGTGTAGAGATTTTTCAATATGGAGTAGTGCTTGTATGTTCGTATTACAGAAAAGATCTTGTTTTTTGTGACTTTTTTCTTTCATTTAGTGTTGTTAGGAATCATATATCTGATGATTCTTTCCAAGACTGAGTCTGTTAGTTTGCATTTGAAATTTAGTAGTATTACATGTGCCATTTTCAGGTATCTTTACAACTTCAGTTTCTTCATCATCGTTATCATCATCATCATCACCATCACCATCATCATCATCGCCGCCACCACCACCACAACCACCACCACCATGTCAAGGCTTCTCTTTGTCTGATCTGATTGTAATTTGTTAACAGTATTATGCTAGATGTTTTAGTAAATCATCACATTGTAATTGTTCTTTTGTTTGATGTATGTATTTGGCTTTTGCATGTACTATAAACTTAATAGAAAAAATTATTTAACAGAAAAAAATAATTTAACAGACAATGAGATTAGCTATTACATTTATAGATACTCTGAGAATCAGTGATAAATTTATGTAGCTTGTATCTACAAACAAAGGGGTTAGTCAGGGGTATAGGCTATCATCAAAAGCTTTTTAACTGACAAGGTATTTCAGACCTTAAGAATGGTACTCCAGTCTATTTCAGGTTTTTTTTTTTTTTTTTTGTTTTGTAAGGTGAGTAGGATGGATTGAATAGCATACCAGTACAGTACCTTATAACATCTAGGTATTGCCAGCATGGTAGCTCAGCGTGTTCAGTCAGAGGGTTTGCTGCCCTCTGTAATAAAAAAACTGAGTTAATGGATCAATGACGAACTTAAACAGATGTCTTATGATGTCCACCCTAAGCAGATGCAACAAACAAAAACAAACAAAATCAAATTAAAAAAAAAAAATTGCTTATGGAAGATGGTGAAAACACACAACTTCAGAATTTCAAATGGCATCATGGTACAGAATTGATATTGGAAAAAGCTATGAAAACTTAATGGTCTTGGCCCAGAAAGTTTTTTCGTATTTTCTCTCATTGAGTTATAGCATTATAACATTTCCTGGCACCATATCGCAACAGATCAACCAAAACAAGAATAAGACTTAACAAGAAATATTTTGGCGATACATATTAAAGTTGTTACTGGTGATGTTTAATCTATTTGTTGTTTATTTAATATTGTCACGTTATAATGAACAGGCATTTCGTATGGCTACCAAACAGCAGGCTTGTGCATAGGGATTTAAGAATGTTTACTCTGGTCACTACATGGTCTTTGGTGACATCTGCAATAGAGATACAAGGAATGAGCAAGTCAGAAGCCATGTTAGGGGCAGTAGAAGTATGGAGAATTTTGGTGCATTAAATCTTGACATCATAAAGTGTGGATCTTGTGTGGGCAGAGTACCATATGGAGAATTCTGCATGATGGTGTTCACGTCTTTCGTCAGGCATTAAGCAAAGTTGAGTTCTACTAATTTTGCTATTAATTTAAATTGAAAGGTGTATTTTCCTGACTTTCTCATGTGGACTAGCAGGGCACCCTCAGAAGTAATGACAAGGTAAATATCCACAAAGCTCACCATTGATCAGAAAAAAAACATTCTGTTTGTGAGCAAGACAACCAGCATATTTGAAAGTCTTAAGATCTGTTGTGGTTCCATCCATGATCATGTTATCAGAACTCAAGTCTTTGATGAACAATATACTTGCCCGCGAAAGGCAAAGGCCCCGAGTTCGAGTCTCGGTCCGGCACACAGTTTTAATCTGCCAGGAAGTTTAATATACACTAAAGCCAAACTTTTGTCACAGGACCCCTCTCAAAATTCTGCCAATGTATTAAAATGATACACGATTGAGCCCAGAAATTTAAACACTTTTTAATGATCTTGGAACTTAAATCGAGACTATAAAAGTGAATTCTAAGATGTTACATTCTTTCTTCAGATGTTCTTTCACTAGTAAAAATCGAGTTATGTTGTCGCCATTTAATTTTTGTGACACAACAAAGATGAGCGATATCACTACAGGTACTACTAGCTTTAAATTAAAATTTAAAACTAATTATTGGAACACATATTCTACAGAAAACAAACTTTTGGGCTTATGTATTACTGACAGTGCATTTTACAAATTTTAAGCACTTTTTCTGAAAATTTTTATTGCTTTCCCCAGCTTATTTTTTGCTGAACCATATTTTGTTTCAAATTGTTTTTTGCCTAGGTCACATCCATATCCGAAAATGACAGTAGAACTGATTCCTAGAACCATTAGCCTAAATCACTCACCACTACATTGTTTAATTTTAACGCTCTGACAGTTGCCTTGTTTGCAGACTATATCATGAAAATTCAGGTCCTCCTGTTGTACAAAGAACTAATTTTTCGTGGTTGAAACATGTTTCGGCACCACATTTGTGGCATCATCAACATGTACTTTAAATCAGGTGTCATTTTCTAGACTATTTACGTTATTATAATGATTACCATGATTTTTGTAATTGTTTCTGTCTTCACCTGCATGTTCATCTATTGTATATGCGTAGAAGTGTATGTTTATAGTTAACAATACTTACAGGTTAAAATGCCAAAGTTCAAGCTGGTGAATTCAGTGTTTATAGTCTTCCAAAAAGCTTTCATTGCTGTAGCAGATGGATTACCACTGAAGAAATAATTCATATTAGACATCTTCCATGACCACAACTCTGTTGAAAACATGACAGGTGGAATCCCACATTTTGTATTGCACTAGCTTTTTACCTGCAGCTTTGTCTGCATGCATCCATGTCTCATATATTGCACACATACATGTCTGAATCTCTGACTCTAGAGACACCGTTAAATTTATCTAGGGTATTCAGCTGTGAAGGATGATCTGGTCCCAAAACAAGTTGACAAAAATTTGGCTCGCTGCAGTGCCCATTCTCGTAAACTGGTTGACACACCGAATGGCACAATTAAGAGGGGAAGTGCACTTCATACTTTCAAAGTATTTTGACTGAACTAAATCTGTGATGGTAGATGTGAGATACAGTTCCAGCAAAATAACCAGAAAAATTTAAATCTCTTCCCTTCTCTTATCTTCTCCCTTATATTTCTCTTCCCCTTCATCCACCTGCCGTCACACATCCTGTATCTCATCTCCTGTCCCCTGACAAAGTCTTCCTCTTCCACCTGCCACCCAACACCGTCTTCCCTGTACCACCCTCTCCCTCCTCCTCTTCCACATGCTATGCCACTCCCTCCTGTGTCTCATCCACCTCGCACCTTTTCCATCTTCTATCTGCCTCCTCACACCCTCTTCCTTTTCCACTTGCCCACTATCCCTCTCCATCTTACACATGCCGCCGCCTCCTGCTCCTGCTCACTGTTCATCTCCTCCTCTTTTCTCTCGCTGTCAACAGAGGTGGAACTGTGGTTAGTACACTGGACTCGCATTCAGGATGACGATGGTCAAATCTATATGTAGCAATCCATGTTTAGGTTTCCCATGATTTCTGGAAATCAGTCCAGACAAATGCTAGAGTTGTTTCTTTGAAAGTCAGGTTTGCTCTGTTGAAAGGGCACAACAAATTTCCTTCCCCACATTTAAAAACAATCTGCAACCCTCACAACATGCCCCCAGTCCTCTCTATCTGTCCATCTCCTCCTCCCACCATCTGTGACCATCTCCTATCGCTCTCTATCCAGCTAGACAAGTCCCCTCGCTCTCTCTGCTCAGCACTCCCAATCTCCATATACAGCCTTTGAAATGCAGGTCTATGCTATCTGCTAAACATGTTGTGTAGGGCAGCCTACATGTTACGATTTGGGAACCCTTTTTTGCCCCTATTTCAGCTTCCAGGGCTGCTTCTCATATAGCAAGCAACATGTGTATGAAATTTGATTGAAATCATTCCACTGATTTAGGAAGAGATGCTGGATGGACAGAGGTGCCCCCCCCCTCCCGCCCCCACAAACACACACGCACGCATGTGCGTTCGACACATGTATTTTGCACATCACCTCCTCTGTGTCCACCTCTTCCTTCTCCCATCTATCTGTTCACCTCATCTTGCCACTTTCAACTGACCACCTCCTCCAACCACTCTCTCTGACTATATATGCCTCCCAGCTCTCTCTATCTGTGTCCTTGTGCTCCTCTCTCTCTGCCCTTCGCGTGATCAATCTTACTTTTCCACCTGCCCACTGCCCCTATGCACTTTTCACCTGCCTTCTGCAATGCCCCCTCCTCCCCCCTCTCCTTGCCCATCTCACCCTTCCTGTCTGTGACCATCCCTTCCTCACTCCTCTATTTGCCCATCACCTCCTCTGCCTCTCTGTCTGTCCATATCAAAAGCTCAGCTGGGAAATCATTCCTAAGTAAGAACAGAAAGGTGGAAGGAATGTTTAGAAGGGTGATGAACTTGCAGGCAATATTATAGAAATGGAAGATGATGTAGATGACCAAGAGATTATAGATGTGATACCATAAGAAGAATTCGATAGACCTAAGTGGAAACCAGGCTCTGGGAATAGATGACATTTCATCAGAAGTAACCTTCATCAGAACTACTGCTAACCTTTTGAGTGTGAGCCATGACAAAACACTTCCATTTGCTGTGTAAGATAAGGCAGGCGAAATACCCTCAGACTTCGAGAAGAATATAACAACTCCAGTGCCAAAGAAAGTAGGTGTTCATGGGTGTGAACATTACCAAACTATCCATTTAATAAGTCATAGTTGCAAATTTTGACAAGAATTCTTTACAGAAGAACGGAAAAACTGATAGAAACCAATCTTAGGGAAGACCAGTTTGGATTACAGAGAAATGTAGGCACTTTCGAGGCAATACGGACGCTATGACTTACTTTAGATGATAGCCACCTTTCTAGCATTTGTAAGACTTAGAGAAAGCTTTTGACAATGGCACTAAAAGTAATAAATGAGTTTTGTTGTTTGGGCAGCAGAATAACTGATGATGACTGCAGTGGAGAGAATATAAAATGTAGACTGGCAATGGCAAGAAAACTGTTTATGAAGAAGAGGAATTGGTTAACATCGAATATAGATTTACGTGTCAGGAAGTCCTGTCTGAAAGTGTTTGTTTGGAGTGTAGCCATGTCTGGAAGTGAAACATGAATGATACACATTTTAGGCAAAAAGATAATAGAAGCTACAGACACTGCTGAAGATTAGATGGGTAGATCATGTAACTAATGAGGAAGTGATGAATAGAATTGATGAGAAAAGAAATTTGTTGCATAAGCTGACTAGAAGAAGTGATCACATCGTGAGACATCAAGGGATCACCAATTTAGTATTGGAGAGAAGTGCGAGGATTAAAGATTGTAGAGGGAGATCAAGAGACAAATACAGTAAGCAGATTCAGAAGGATGTGAGTTGTAGTTGTTATCTGGAGATGATGAAGCTTGCATGGGATAGAGTAGCACGGAGGGCTGCATCAGCCCACATGTCGGACTGAAGGCCACAAAACAATAACAAATCTTCATCTCTCTGACCATCTCTTCATGCTTCCCTCACCTGCCCAACACATCCTGCCCCCCTGCCTAACCCATCTGTAGCCCCATCTCTGCCTGTCGCCTCCTGCCCCCTTCTCTTTGTTCATCTCATTACCCCCTCTCTGCTTGTCCCCTCCTGCCCCCTATTCTTGTCCCTGTCCTCTACCCCTCTCTGTTCATCCACACCTGTCCCACTGCCTGTGTACGCCCCTCCTCTCCCTATCCATTTCCTCCTGCCCCCTCTCTGTGTCTGTCTTGCCCTCTGTCTATCTCACACTTTGCCCAGCCGTGTCTATCTACATGTATAGCTCCTGCAGAACATGTTGATAAAGCAATCCTATACTACTGCAACAACACCCTAGTTGTGCTGGACAATCTACATGCCACTGGGCTTGAAAAGTTTTTTGTCTTTAATGTATAGACTGCCCTACAAAGCATACTGATTCTACTCCCACAGAATACATGTTGTCCTGGGCAGCCTGTGTGTTAGGGGCTGATGTTCCTGTTGGAGCAAGGAAGATTATAAAACCAACAGTGCTGATACTTGTGAAGTTTGCTGTTTGTATGCCAAATTTGGTTGAAATCAATCCAGGGGCTTGAGAGGGAATCTCTTACTTACACACATACTGTCTGCTTTATATCTCAACTAGCCTTTTCCTGCAGCTTTACCTGTATGTGTATTTGACATGTATACTGTGTATATTTTCTCCTTCCCCAACCCTTGGTCCATCTCCTCCAACCAACTCTGCCCATCTCCACTTCCCTCTTTCTCTGACCATCTCCTCTTCCCCCATCTGCCCCAGCCTCTCTCTCTGCCTCCTCCTCTCCTGCTCCTTCATCGTATCCATCTCCTTTTGCCCACTTTCCCTAAACCACCCCCTCCCTGCTTCACTATTCGTTTCCTCTGCCTTTCCCTGTCTGCTGCCTCCTCCTCCTACTCCTCCTCCTCTTCCACCACGCCTCTCTCCCTGTCCATCCCTTCTGCCCCTTCTCTCCCTTTGCATCCGTTCTGCCCCCTCTTTCTGTCCATCCCGTCATATCCATTCCAAACTCCCCTACCCATGCCCATCTGCACCTACAGGCCCTGCTAAACAAACACGATAAAACAGGCCAATACAGCTGCCATGACATCCCTGCCTGCTAAACAAGGATGATAAAGCAGGCTGATACTGCTGCCAAAGCATACCTACTGTGCTGGGCTGCCTACACGTCAGGGGACTTGAAAAGCTTTTATTGCTTCAATGGATAGGCTGCCCTTCTGAGCACATCAATAACCAGGCTGATACTGTTCTCACACAACCTGCCTGTAGTACAAGGCAACCTGTACTCCAAGGCCTGAAAAACTATATTTTTGCCCATATCTCTGCTCCTGTTGGAGCTATAAGATTATAAACCCCACAGTGCTGATACTTTTGAAGATTGTTGCTTCTGAGCCAAATTTGGTTGAAACTGATGCAGGGGTAAGGTATTGATGCAGTCTGCTTCACACACACACACACACACACACACACACACACACACACACACACACACACACAAAAAGCAAACTTTTTTCGCCATGGCTTCGCCTGCTTACATGCATGTCACACATAATGTGCACATCTCTTGATCCATCTCCTCCTCCCCCACTCTGCCCATCACTACCTCACCTCCCTATATTTAATATCTGTCCATCTCCTCTTCTGTCAGCCCATCTCCTCTTCCATCCCGTCTTTCTGCCTATCTACTCCTGGCCACACCCTCTGTCCATCACATTCTCCTCTCCCTTCGTCCTCATCCTGCCCCAGCCTCTGCCCATCTCATCCTGCCCCAACCTGTGTCCAGCTCCTGACCCAACCTCAATCCACCTTTCTACCCCCTCTGTGCATCTCCTCCTGTGACATCACTCCCTTTCTGTCCCCTCCTCCTGTCCTCTCTCTCTCTCTCTCTCTCTCTCTCTCTCCATCTCCTCCTCTATCCATCTTCATCCATCTCCCAGGCCTGTCCATCAGCATATGTAGCCCCTACAAAAGAGTTCAAGAAAACAGGCCGATACTACTACCACAAAACGCTGCTCGTGCAGCACAGCCTATATACTCTGATCAGCCAAACAGTATAACCACTGACGTATTATTGATGTAAACCCATCCAGGTGATAGCAATGTCACTTGTTGACGAATGCATACTATTGAGACACACGCACAATGCTTACAGTATCAGTGAGCGTGCTGTCCATGTGTAGAATGGGGAAGGCATGCGATCTATCAGAGTTTAACTGAGGGCAGGTTGTAATGACCTGGAGGCTTGGAACAAGCATTTTGGAAATTGCGTGACATGTTGGGTGTTCAAGGAGTGCTCTTGCGAGTGTCTTCGATATGTGATGAAACCAAGGTGAAACCACATCCAGGTGTCATGGGATTGGGCGGCCACCCTTCATAACAAGTTTCGGTTTCGGGCGTCATAGCCTGGGCAGACTGGTAAAACAGGACATATGACAAACTTTGGTGGAACCATCATAGGCTGGGCAGACTGGTAAAACAGGACATATGACAAACTTTGGTGGAACTAACCTCAGACTTTAAAGCTGGACGGAATACAAGTGTGCCTGAACACACAGAGCACCAAATACTCCTAACGATGGGTCGCCACAGTCAACAACCCTTGCATGTGCAAGTGTTAACACCGTAACATCAGCAACTATGACTGAAATGGTCACGTGACCACTGGCACTGGATGTTGGTACAATGGCAGAGCATTGCGTGGTTTGATGAGTCCCGATACCTTCTTCAACGTGCTGATGGGAGGTCATGACTCCATCGTCTTCCAGGGAACAGCTCCTTGACACTTGTAGTGCTGGCAGTGGCTACAGTCACGTGGGCATCCATGGGTTCAGTGGAGCTTGTGCAAGGCACCATGATAGCGAAGGAGTATTTGCAGACCATGTACACCCCTTCATGATGATCATGTTTCCTAACGGCAGTGACATTTCTCAACAAGATAATGCGCCATGTCACAAAATCAGAAGTGTGAGTGAGTT
This sequence comes from Schistocerca serialis cubense, assembly GCF_023864345.2. Lineage (NCBI taxonomy): Eukaryota > Metazoa > Arthropoda > Insecta > Orthoptera > Acrididae > Schistocerca > Schistocerca serialis. The sequence goes on along the minus strand of NC_064638.1, from coordinate 395,159,125 downwards.
GTTCGAGGACACGGTGGTGTGTTCCAACTGATGTGCTGCCCCCCCCCCCCCCCCCAACTCACCAGATCTGAACATCTGAACCCAATTGAACACATCTGGGTTGTGATTGAACATGGTGTCAGAGCTCATCGCCCCCTCGCTAGACTTTACGGAAATTAGGTGACTTGTATGTGCAGAGGTGGTGCCGTCACCCTCTAGCAGTCTACAAAGGACTCACTGCTTCCGTGCCACGACAGATCACCACTGTTATCTGTGCCGAAGATGGACATACCAGCTATTAGGTAGGTGTTCATAGTATTCTGGCTGATTGGTGTACACACTGAAGAGCCGAAGAAACTGGTACACCTGCCAAACATTTTGTACAGCCCCCGCAAGCACAAAGAAGTGCCGCAACATGACATGGCATGGACTTGACTAATGCCTAAGGTAGTGCAGAGGGAATTGACACCATGAATCATGTGGGGCTGTCAATAAATCCGTAAGAGTACCGGGGGGGGGGGGGGGGGGGGGGGGCAGATCTCTTGCGAACAGCACATTGCAAGGCATTCCATATATGCCCAATAATGTTTATGTCTGGGGAGCTTGGTGGCCAGCGGAAGTGTTAAAACTCGGAATAGTGTTCCTCGAGCCACTGTGTTGCAATTCTGGATGTGTGGAGTTTCGCATTGTCCTGCTGGAATTGCCCAAGTCTGTCGGAATGCACAATGGACAAGAATGGATACAGGTGATCAGATGTGTCACCTGTCAGAGTCGTATCAAGAGCCCTATATCCCTCCAACTGCTCACATCACACGACGTTATAGAGCCTCCACCAGCTTGAAAAGTCCCCCGCTGACATGCAGGATCTTTGGATTCATAAGATTGTCTTCATATCCGTACGTGTCCCTCCGTTCGACACAATTTGAAACAGGACTTGTCTGACCAGGCAACATGTTTCCAGTCATCAACAGTCCAATGTCGGGCCCAGCATTGAAATCTGCAGCAATTTGCGGTAGGGTTGCATTTCTGTCGCGTTGAACAATCCTCTTCAGTCATTGTTGGTCATGTTTTTCCGTCTACAGTGGTGCCAGGGATTTGATGTTTTACTGGATTCCTGACATTCATGGTTCACTAGTGAAATGGTCGTGTGGGAAAATACCCACTTCCTCACTACCTCGGAGATTCTGTGTCACATCGCTCATATGCTGACTATAACGTCGTGTTCTAACTCACTTAAATCTTGATAACTTGCCATTGTAGCAGCAGTAACTACGCTAAATCTAACGACTGCGTCAGACACTAGTTGTCTTTTATAGGCGTTGCCAACTGCAGTGCTGTATTCCGCCTGTTTACATATCTCTGTTTTTGAGTATGCATGCTTATACCAGTTTCTTCGGCACTTCAGTGTATATACTAGTCTTTTCCCCACAGCTTCACCTGCATACACGCATGTCACATATAATATGCACATCTCTTGGTCCATCTTCTCCTCCCCCTCTCTGTGCATCACCTCCTCACCTCCCTATCTGTTAATCTCATCCTCTTCCCCCGGAATACCCCAGCTTTGCTCGTGTCCAAAACTCTACCAACCACCAGCTGTGGTCAGAAATCGATCTGAGTATGAAATGCAGACACAACAGATGCTATGTAAGGGTACGTCGTAAGTCTCATGAAAATAGGGGTGCATGAGGTATGCATGCTGACTCATCGATACCCCTGCCTGTTTTTGCAGTTGCTTCTATCACATTAGGAAATGTGTTTGTCAGGGACAGTCATGTTCAATTGCACAGATTTGCTGCATTCACGTTTTGCAGTAATGTAATGCATGCACCTGCCTTCAGTGCTGTACGGCATGGTGGCATGCCAGGCAGTGTCCAAAGACTGCAGAAATTCGATCTAGAATTGTACCCATGTTGTCATCAACTGTCATGTCATCAGATGTGTAGTTTGTTATGTTACCATGTAGCGTGTTCAGGGTTTCACTACTTATCACAGGTATTGTGTTTCTGGGATCAAGGATGGCCATTGTGTGTAAGCAGTTGACATTGCAGCAATTGGACAATATGTTGGATACATACAGAATATGAGCTCCATAGGTCTCGATACAACATTACATAGCTCAGATGATTGTGTCACCCTTCTTTCAGGGTCACGGGCTAGACGTCCTTCCCCCAGTACCAACTGATGTTATCGGAATATTCTATCATTCTTCCATGCAACAATGTTATGGCATTACCAGAGCTGGCAATGACAAGTGCAGTAAATCATTGTGATCATACTTCTGCCAGTACTAGATTTACAAAATAGATTTTTCCTATACCAGCAGCTGTATCTAGAAAGAATAGGGCACAATGTTCAGTCTGTAAGCACCCCATTAGCTTGTATGCCACTCGTTGGGCATAATTCAGAAGAGGTTTATGTGAAACTATGAGGAAGTAATGCACAATAATGTTATTACCAATGTGTTTGAAGGGTAACAATACAAAACAACACCTTTAACATACTTTTATTCATAGATTCCAAAAGTTTTCAACACATTTTTTCCATCGTGGACCAGTTTCAGTACGTCCTGTTCATAGAAGTCCGTTAGGTTGTAGTATAACCATGTATAGACTGCTAATTTCACTTCTGCATCTGTTGCAAAGCTTTTGCCAGCCAGGAGTTTCTTCGTGGGACCAAACAGATTAAAGTCTAGCAAAGTCCGGACTGTATGGTGTATGCTGGAGCCCCTCTCACCCAAATTTGGTGCTTTTCTCATGAACAGGAACAGCAACATGGGGCAAGCATTGTCATGAAGTAGTTGGACACCAGCAGTGGTGTTTGTTGTGAAGGGCATCATGTAACTTAACCACAGTTTTAATGTAGTTTACAGTGTCCACAGTGATACCATGTTCAGCAAAGTCAAACAATTACACAATTTGCATATCCCAGAACACTGCCATAAGCACGTTCCTAGCAGACTGAGTCACTTCGATTTTTTTCATGCTGGGTGACCAGCATGTTTCCACTCCATAGAGGTTTTGGGCGTTAGTGACAGGTGCACAATTCATCACCAGTGATGATTCCTCTCAGAAAGTCGTGCCTTTGTTAAGTGATCTAAACTTGTCACCATTCACTGGTCCTTGTGGTTGTCCGTCAGGTTCTTAGGCACCCAGCGAACACTAACTTATAAAATTTCAACTTGCTGTGAACAGTATTGCACATCACACCATAGGAAATGTTGAACTGCTGCCATAAGGATCTCAGTTGCAAGTGTCGGTTGTTCAAAATTGCTGCCCTACTGTCTCCAACATTCTATTAGGTTGCAGCTGTTCCTGGTGGCACAGAGCATGGCAAATCACTAAGGTTCACAAGGCCGTCTTGGAAGAGTGCACACAACCTGGACACATTGCTATGGTCCATATACTCGTCCCCATACAAGCCACACATGTCCCTGTGAATTTCACTCGGTTTATGCCCTTTGGCCCACAAATATTGAACTATACTTTGCTGCTCTTCACAAGTTGATGGCCATAGCATGTGCACTATGTTTGTTTTGTAGTTCAGACATGTCTTGCTTTAGCTACACATGAAAACAAAATACCCCTTGCAGTGCAAACTTCAGACTATATGTTAACGAAATTTCAACATTCCAGGTTCAATATCAGCGGAGAAAAAAATTGTTGTGTTACTTTCCGATCCCTCCCTCGTGCATAGGCTTGGAGGTCATCGTCATCATAACTTATTTTGTGAATGACCTCACTGTCAGAGTGCAGTGGGATTGAGATGTGAGCAAGCCAAGGTCTACTAATCATTTATTGCATTTGGCCATAGATGGCTCTCCTACAGGCACTAACACACAGATCAACACGTAGTCGCTTGATTGCATGGTCATGGTTGCGAGATTCGTTTTGTATTGAGAAACATACTTCGACAGACATGGGTTACTTATAGTTTTCGCATAGAGGTGGGATTTTTGGAGGAGAAGTACACACGTTGACTCTTCTCTAAGTGGACAGTTAGATGTTTCACAGAGAGGTAATGCTCATATATGGGTAACTCCAGTGTTCCCATACAGCCTCATAACTGCTTATATATCTGCCAGTCTTGTTCTGCATGGTCTTATCTTCCTGTTACACATCCCGCATACCAAAGATGGCCAAGTCGCTACCCTTATTGACATACTTACATGAATATTTTCTAGCTTTGTTGTTACTGCACAGTTCCTTATTGTTATACATGTGGACCATTGGTAACAATAAAGGAGAATACTGAAATATCCATTGATTGTCTATTTAGACAGCTTCAGATGTGCGTGTAAGATATGTAGTAGTGAAACCAGCATCTTTGGGGTATGGTGTCTTTAAGGAGGGTAGCCATCATGTCCGGTATTAGTACCTGTGAGTAGTGTTCTTGGATATTTCTTGGTACACTGAACTTGCTCGATCACAGGGCGCATATAGATTTATGTATCTGCGCAAACCATGAATCGTGTTGTGTGATCAGTTCGTATTGTGGTTGATCGGGTGCAGGGTCTGATACTACAGCAGAAATAATGTCATCAATACTGGGTGGATGGATGAATTATGTTTACTGACCACAGTAAATTTTAACTACTATTGATGGAATTCCCATGCTATAGTGTCATAGTGATCACTGGAAGTCTGGCTGTGCGTAAGTGACTGCATGACCTCTCGTCACTGGGGTTGCATGTAAACATGATAAACAGATTTTGGTGGCCATATTTCTTGATAACCATCTAGGCATCCTGTGATGTTCATACATCTGGGGGGGGGGGGGGGGGGGTGCTACTGGTGAATATAACATTGTTGACATTTCTATCTTTTGCAAGTGTATCCTTAAAATATATGTCATGCTTGACACTGAAATGATGTTGATGTGGGCGTATATATTGGAGGTTTCAGTCTCAGTTTTTGCATACATATGCACTAGAAAATGTTGCAATGATAGGCAGCAGTGTAACAGGTGGTTGGAGACATCAATGTAAACCACAAGGTGATACACATATAATTCCATTGCTGATATCTTCTTTAGCATTGTCTCACCAGACAATGGGTCAACATGCAGGAGGACATAATGATAGCCATAATCTCCTTAGGGAGAAATGAGGGGATACTGCAAATGTCATATAATAGGTGCAACTCGGATATGTGTGTAACCATTGTATTGTGTCAGTATAGAATGGTGTCTTGGATGTTATTGCCATCTGCTGATTTGGCCATTGCAATCATGGGTGACTGAGACGGATTGAAGTGGCATTTGAGCTCTCGTGGCAGTTGTTCATTGGATCATATAACGAATTTGTACTCATCACTCTGCGAACATTCTAAGGCAGTTTTAATTTGTTATGTGTGTGGTGTGTACATGTGGCATGCTGTGCACTTTTTGTGTAATGTAATCATGATCTTGCAGTGAATGTTGATGTTTTGTTTGCATCGTCTGTGTACCTTGAGGATCTCGTTACCTAGGAATTTAGGTATTTGGGCGCATTGCCTTAAGGTGGCAACATGGACCCTGCCACTGTATCTTGCAAGTGGCGTCCACTGTGGTATGTGTACAAGGTGCTGTTGTACCAGACATTATAATATGGAATGCTGTATTATATTTTCCTATGAGCTGTTAGAAATGTCTCAGCTGTGGCATGTCCCCTTGTGTCAAAGCATGTAATTCGGGCGGTTGTCAGCCAGGTTATTCAGTTTAATCTGGTCCCTTTTGCACATAATGTTGATATTTCACCCCCACAGAAACAGTTGGTATCTCTGCACATTGTTCATGAGGTACGTAATGATTGGGCAGCCTGGAGAGGTGTGAACATACCTCTGCTTAGTGATGTCTCATGTTTTTCAAGTGTGTCTCTTGGTGTAGCAGAGTCTCATGTTCATGAGTGGGTGAAGTACTGTCTTAGCTTTAGAAGCCTCGCAGAACAGTAATTGCTAGACCTGAACACTTTGTGTGTTGCTGCAGTTGAACACATCTGTGCATGATGTCTTTCCATGTCTTCAGAATGTTGCTGTGCATGCAACATTTTTTTGTGTTTGACACAGGTGCACATTTGACCCATCGGCATGTGCTTTTGTCTCAGTATGTTGCACCCATGTACACTGTGTCTGTTGCAGTATGGGAGTTGAAAAGGGTGTTCAGGTCCGGTATCGGGATATGACAGGCCATTCAGCTACAGCGCACATTGTACCATGTCGTCCTTACTGGACATGTAATGAATGTAGAATCTGTATGTAAATATAATGGAGGTGGAAACGTGCAGGTATTTCACATTGGAAGAACAAAGTGGTACGTACCTATGCTAAGTGCCTGACTTACGTCCGGCAACCTCACGACATGGGCCATCCTCTGGGTGTGTAATTGCAATGCATGTGATTTACTGATGGTCATCACCTTGGAAATGACACATTATTGTCTGTGGTAGGATGAGAATGGATGGGTATATGCTGGGGGAGGCAATGCATTTGTGTATGTTGAGTTGTCTGCCCAGTTGCCTATAAGCAGCCTGACACGTGCACTGTCCTGCAGAGAAAGTTGATAGTTCAGGTTGTTACTACTACCACGACACCACCTGTCTTGCAGGACATCCTATATGGCAGGGGTTTAAAAATATGTTGTGTGTCTATATATGTAAATATTGTAGCTAGAGCATTATAAACCTCCATATCTTGGTCCTGTCAGGGCAAGGAGTTTCTATGCCAAATGTAATCTGCTTGGGTCCAGCGGTCTGTGAGGAGTTCCCAGACACACTATCCTCACTCGCAGATTCTTCCCCACCCCCCTCCCCCTCACCTCCCCTTCCCACACCCTCTTTCTTTGTCCGCATCTTCCTCCCCCTTGTCTGCCACCTCGTCCTCTCACCTCTATCATTCCATATCCTCCTCCTCATCTTTCTGACCATTGCCCCCTCCATTCTCTCTTATCCATGTCCCCTGCCCCCCCCCTCCCACTCTCTCTCTCTCTCTCTCTCTCTCTCTCTCTCTCTCTCTCTCTCTCTCCATCTCCTCCTCCATCATCTCTCTGCCCATCTCTTCTCCTTCGTCCATTGGAGCTAGGGGTGTATGAACCTCACAGTTATGATATTTGTGAAGTTTGCTGTTTGTGTGTCATCTTGGTTGAAATTGATCCAGGAGTTAACGATAGACATACATATATGTTTACTTTATGAATACAGTAAGGGCCTAGGTCGAGACCCTTAGGATTGCAGGATGGCAAGATGTGGAGTGCAGTGGTGAAGGCCAGTTGGTGCTCCGTGTTTAAATGAAACAGATTTGGCAAGACATACATTTATTTGGTTTAAGTCTTACAATTGAATCTTCTTCTCTAAGGCTGTAGCAAGACCAATGGATGCAGCATGCAGCCTGGAAACATGCTGACTAATTCACTTCAGTAGATTCTTGAGAATGTTGCCTCTGTTACAGCTGCTTACGTACTTCCTAGAACCTATGCAGGGTAGTGGGCAGCAAGCATAGCTTGTACAGTGGCATCAACCATCAGATCATCTACTACTTGTTACTTGGGCACTCTCTTGGACATCGGAGGGCTGTGCCTGAGTAAACTTCAGCAGCTCTACAAATAATGTAGATTGTACTGCAGACTTACCGGCATGTCCTCTCTGTTAGAGGTAGGCCATGAACACCAGTGTCTGTTAACAGATGCAAGTAGTTGAAAGTACATGATACTAGAAGCAAAGAAGTGTCAGTAAACATAAGTCTGCAAAGGAACCATTTGCGAGATAATTGCGACTTTGTGGTTACCAGACACCACTGACCTCATTCTGTGTAAGCATCATCCCAGTTAGGAAAAGGTAACAATACTGTATAGCATTAAATAAAGTTGTTAGAGATTACTTGGTAGAATGAATGTTCCTTGAATTATCACGACAACGTAGAAGACTGTACTCGTATATAAAGAAGGTATTCTTAGTGTCGTCCTTGTATCTCGATATACCTGTCACCACATTGAGTTTCGAATCCTTTCAAACTTGCTTTGATCATTTTGAAATTCTTGTTCAAGCATTGACACGTCTCTGCTCCAATACCTAATTATGTTAACCATAGTGGCATACAGTACATCCAAAGGGGGCCCTAAACACAGAAATCCATGGAGTTCAGATCAGGTGAAACCATGGCATAGGTCCTCTTTACCCAATCCATCTTTGGCCGTATCGGTGTGTTGGGTGTCATCTCATCATAACAGCAGAATATGCCAGTGCTTCATCGTGCATGTACCACATCCTCTGGCGTTGATCTAACGGGACAGCCTCAAGCGGTCCTGAAAGATGGTGCTGCAGAAATCGTAGATAATTCTGTCCATTGAGTCGGACTGGTAACATGTACTGCCCAATAAAACAGTCATCTAACACTCCTAACAACATGCACAGTTAGAAACATCGCTGAGGAGACTTCGTGCACAGAATGTGGATTGGAGCCTAGAGAATTAACTCATAAACATGAGAATTGTGATAGTTAAACACACCTTGACAATTGAACCTTGCTTCATTTGTAAATAAAATGTTATTGTTAAATATAGAGTTGCCTAAAGTGTGTTGTTGCATCAGCTGACGAAACATTAGTCAAGGACGAAAGTCTTCCTTCACTAAGACACTCAACTTAATGGGAGGTGGAATGAGTACATTGCATCATGATGGATTATTCTCCAAACAATACTGTGGCGCATTCCAGTAATTTGTGTAGCAAGTCTTCTTGTCGGGTTTCCTGGAAGTGTTCGCCTGTTTCCAGTGTCACATCTTCAAGCACAGATATAATTCGTGCAGGCTACCTGCTCGCATAGCATGTGCGAAACTCCCAGTTTTTCGGAGACATTGATGGACCCTTGTAAACATTCTGTTCGTGCAGTGTGTGCTTCTTGGTATGAATGTGCAGCCTTCCACACATTGCTGTTAGCTGTACCATACATGAAATGCTTATCTGGATACTCCTCGTTATTGTGATGTTCCATGTTACCATCAGCACTCGTACAACACAACTGACGTTCTGCAAACAGCTGTCATGCGGGGCACTCTGACTGTGCACTGCAATATACATTTCGTTTACAACTCCACGTCTCAAAAATGTAAACAAAGACGACACCAAGGTGTATCATGCAGCTTTTACACATAACCACGTCAGTAGTGGCTGGTAACCAGAAAGGGTGGAGAATCCAGGGACTAAATACCATGCATAAGATGGATCATGGATTCTATAATGGGTTTATTGGTACAGCAGCTGGTCTCTATAATTTTGTAAAGAGACAGTCTGCTTGGAAAGTTATTTTTATTACAAATAATGCATGTCACCTGGTCAAGGCTTCCTCAGATTTTTTAAAACAAAAGCAAGAAAGTAATTATATAAAATTACAAGTTGCATGGTTCTAAGCTTTGCTAAACTTTTAAAAATTATCTTTAAAAAAAAAAAAAAAAAAAAAAAAAAAAAACCAAATGTATAAACTTAAAAGGATAAAAACTGAGGATAACTGTATGAAAGCAAACATAAAGTGGAGGAAGGGACACTAATAAAGTAATGGAAAATACTTTAAAATAGTCAGAGCTGCCAGGTGAAGCACAGCATAGAGCCACATGTACATCGAATGACAGAGATATCAGGTGACTAAATGGTGCAATAGATGGTCACATTGAAACTACGGTGCAGAGAAAAACTGTGTTGCCCATGCTAATGGGGCAGTACATCAACAGAAGGCATTAGTATTGGTAAAAGTTAAATTTGTTTGGATAAGTCATGAATATAATCTGTCCTGATATGATTTCATAAGTGAAAATAATGAACCCTAAAGCCCCATCGTTGTTTGCCCAAATTAAAACTCGTAAAGAGAATTACCTGATACTCCCCATATAAAATGATACTGATAATGTGGGTCAACCAATCTCAAAATTAGTCTTGAGACTTTTGCAGGAAAATTTTGTGTTTAAGGAGAACGTCACAGTATATAATCAGGAGGAGTTAGTTGGTTCACTCACTAGTACCGCGTCTTTCCAAAAAATTGACTTCCACTATCATTTGATGTAAATAAATAAAAAACACCATACACCAATGTTCCAGTCAGTAATAAGTCACCCTAATATTATGCAATACAGCTGACTTACACGAGACGAAACCAATGAAATTTATTCTATCCTTTTACTTACTTCTCATTTAACAACAAATGCTGTAGACAAACCAGCAGCTTGGCTATGGGTAGTTCGTTGGCAGGTTTCCTATTTGATGTTTTTGTTGACAATCTTGAATGCAGGTGTTTTAAAAATAACAGAGAGAATTCCAAACAAGTCCTTTTTTAATGTCGATATGCCAATGACTTGTTTATTATCTTCAGTAGATCAAGGGAAGAAGTCAAAGTGTTAGTAGAAGGCTTCAATAAACTGCATCCCAAAATGGAATTTACCTAAGAATTGACAGATAAATGTGGTATACTTAACTACTTAGATCTGCAGATACAACTTTGCAACTGAGACAGACTCTTTATATAACGACTTTTTTATGATAACTAAGCAAAAACTGTTTTCTGCCTTGTTTCACAATTTTATTACTAATGTTACTGCACAACGTAGGTTCGGGTTATGAGCCCACTTATTTATGTGCTTCAGAGACTGCAGCAAAGCATTTAACAATAAGACACTAAAAATGTAGGAAGTACTGGAATAAGCTTTACTGGAATATCAGAGCACCTTGTACAACCAATCAGAAATCTGTACAAAAACCAAGAAGCAACAGTAATAATACAGCAATAATATACAGAAACTTTCTGTTGGGAAAAGGAATCAGATAAGGATGCATACTGTCACTATTTTTTCTTTTTATGGTGAATACGTAATGTGAACTTCAGGTCTAACAGATATGGAGATGCGCATGTGACATAGTACTTAACAGCAGGCAGTGAAGAAGGTATTAAAAGTGTGATGGGAAGAATATGAAAAGAAAGAGAAAAAGTTGTTCTGAGGCTAAATTTGAAGAAAACAGCATCATTAACAATAGGAATTAAGATTAAATTGGTGATCAATGAGGAAAGCATTGAGTAAGTTGATAAAAATGTGTATTTAGGATCTACATTAACAAAAGCAGCTCCTGCACTGAGAATATAAGAAAGCCACTGCAATTAAATTAAGCATATAGCTAAAGGGAAGGAAACTGCCATCTTTGAACAAAATAAAAATGGCTGAAACTTCGAGTTTTTCCCCATAGTTTTGCATGTCTGAATCATGGGAAGATAATAGATTCTTTTGAAATCTGGTTCTGGAGAAGGATCCTGAGGATTTCACGGACTGAAAAAATAAAACTGTGCTGGAAAAAATAAAATATATTTAGGGGCCAAAATACTACAAATGAAACAAAGGTACTTAAGGCATATCATGACTGCAGAAGACTTGCTAGGAAAAGCTGTTGCTTGGGAGAACAAAAGATCAGTGGAACAGAGGACAACCAAGCAGAAGAGGTAGAGCACTAAAAAAGCACTGGAATGATCCTGGAAGAAATAGGACCAATGCAACATGTGTAGGGGCATCATTCATAATGTCACCAGGAATTGGTGATGACTTGATGGATCGTAATCATAATTTGGTTAACTGTCTTGTGATACTTTTAGATTTTATAGTTCTCTATACTTCTTCGTCCTTTCTTCTTCATTCTTTGATAACCTACTTGCAGTCTACTGAATTCATCCAACATCTGGCAAATTCTTCTGCCTTTCCCTCTCATTCCCGGAATAAACCTTTCAATTCCCTCTATTAGAAGGCAGTCTCGAGTCAAATGATGACCAGTGTAGCTTCTCATTCTTCACTATCAGCAACATCCTCTGATCTTCTGCGACTGTTCTCAGTGCTGCCTTATTCCTGACTTCATCAATTCAGCTGATCTGCTCCATTCTCTGCCAAACCAACATTTCACAAGCTTCAATTCTCCTCCACATTTCACAAGCTTCAATTCTCCTCCCATTCTGCTTTCTCAGTATCCATGTCTCTGCTTTATACAGTCCATCATTAGTTGCTTTCTGAATTCTGCTAAGAGTAATTTCTGCTTTTGAAATGTCTCTTTCACCTGTGCCGATTTGATTTGGGTGTACTGTTCACAGTGCATAGCTTTCCTAATCCAACTTTCCAAAAAACTTAATGTTCACACCTCTTGTACAGTTTCAGGCCCTGACTTACACATCATAACACCAACACAAAATACTTAATCAGATTTTGTCCTTTCTATCTTGGTTCCCATTGTTGTTACAATTGCATCATGATTGCTGATCTCTGTTTCTGTGAACAACTTAAAGGAGATTTTGTCAGTTCATCATCTTGGACAGTTTCCAGCCACTGGCTGGGTCTGTCGGGAACACAAGCCTCTCCATCGTGTTCTGTCTTTCCACCATTCCCCCTCTTCCACCTTCGTCCAGTTCTCTCCTCTTCTCGCTACACATTCCTTCACTCCCTTCACCCATCTATCTCTTGGTCTTCCCCTGGGCCTCTTCCCCTCCAGTTGCAGATCAAACATCCTCTTTGGAATTCTTCCCTCATCCATTCTCTTCATGTGTCCATACCACTGCAGTCTTGATTTTTCTATCCTGTCCTGTACTGGTTCCTCCTTTAGTCTTTCCCTCACATACACATTTCGCAATCTGTCTCGTCTTGTTACACTCAACCTGCTCCTCTGGAACTTCATTTCACTAGCTTGTATTCTACTTTTGTCGCTTTTATGCATTACCCATGTCTCACTTCCGTATGCCAATATGGGGACAAAGTAGGTTCGGTATATAATTCCCTTGGATTTCTGTGGCACCTCCTTGCTCCAAATAAGCCCCCTAATGCATTTGAAGAACTGCCCTGCTTTTCTGCACCTTTCATTTATTTCCATTGCGTTTCCCCCCTTACTTTCAATCATGCTTCCCAGGTACTTGAAGTTCTCTACCACTTGTAGTTTTACCCCTCCACAAGTTATATCCACATTTGGCCTATTCTTCTTCCTTGTTGTGACAATTATTTCACTTTTCTTTGCAGAGAAATGCATTCCATATTGTGCTGCCGTTGCCTCCCATACATCTAACTGCTCTTGCACCTCCTTCTCGCAATTTCCCCATAACATCAGGTCATCGGCAAAAAGCACTGCTTTCATTTTATGATCTCCAATCGCATCTGATACTTGCTGTAGGATTTCATCCATAACAATAATAAACAATAAAGGTGAAAGTGCACTTCCCTGTCGCAGCCCATTTTCCAGCTTGAACCATGCAGTACGTTCCCTCCCCACTTTCACACAACTCTCACTTCCCTCATACATTTTTCTGACTTTTTGTGTTATCTCGTCATCTATCCCTTTTGCTTTCAGCACATCCCAGAGCTTGTCCCTATAGATACTGTCATACGCCTTCTCAATATCTAAAAAGGGCCATGATTAAGTCCTTCCCGTACTCATAGTGCCTTTCCTGCAGTTGCCTTACCGCAAATATGAGGTCCGTTGTTGATCTTCCCGGTCTGAAACCATACTGCTCCTCTTGCAGTCTACTTTCAATACTGCTTCTTATTCTCTTCTCCAGGATCTTTTCATAGATTTTTCCACAGTGGCATAGCAGGGTAATTCCTCTGTAGTTCTCACATCTCCTTTTATCCCCTTTCTTGAAGATTGGGACTATAATTCCTTTCTTCCAATCCTCAGGAATTCTGTTCTCCTTCCACACCACCCTCAGCACTCTGTATAGCCACTGGGTTCCTACTTCTCCTGCTGCTCGTATCATATCCACTGTTACTTCGTCCCAACCTGGTGCCTTGCCCCCTTTCATCCTCTTTATGGCTTCTTCCACTTCATTCCAAGTTAGATCATCAATTTTCCCACTATTATAATCGTCTGCTGCCTTAGGCTCTCCATCGCTGTTAGTTACCCGCTTGGCGGCATTCAACAGATCTTCAAAGTACTCCTTCCAAATCTTTTTGAGCTCATGCATTTCCTCCACAACTCTTCCATTATTATCTATGATCCTCAGGCACTCGCTTCTGTCGTTCCTCTTATTTCTTACCATGGTGTAAAGTACTTTTTTGTTTCCTTCACTGTCCTCTTCTAACATTCTTGTCCATTTTTCCATCCACTTCTTCTTCTCCGCCCTTACTATGGTCTGTGCCGCTTTCTTGCTTTCCTTATATTTTACCCTAGCTTCCTCTGTTCGGGTCTGGAACCATTCTCTGAAGGCTTTGTTCTTTCGAAGTACTGCCTCTTTACATATGTGGTTCCACCATGGGGTTTCCTTAATTCTCCTCTTTGTGCTAGTTCTTCCGCACACAGTCTCAGCTGCCTCAACTAGAGCCCTCTTAAAATCTCCCCATTCTTCTTCCACTGTTCTCTGATCTTCCTTTGGCAGCTTCTTCCTGATCAGTGTCCGGTACTGGGTCCTCCGTTCATCCTCTTTCAGCATCCATGTCTTCAACCTTTTCTCCTGTATGTCTGTTGCCCTCCTATCTTTTTTCTCTCTCAGGGTGGCTACCAACAGCCGATGGTCACTGTCTAAGGCCTCAGACGGAATGACCTTAACATCTGTGAGGCTGCTCATCATCTGCCTATCCACTAGTACATAGTCTACTACTGAAGTTTGGGACCAGTCTCCACTGTACCAAGTTATTTTGTGGCTACTTCTCTTCTTGTACCAGGAATTTGCGATCGCCAGCCCATTCCTCTTGCAGAATTCCAGCAACAATTTTCCTTCTCTATTTCGGTTCCCCCAGCCCTCTGGTCCCATTATCTCCTCGAATCCTTTCCTGTCTGTGCCAACATGTGCATTGAGGTCCCCTATTATAATCTGATTACCTCCATTTAGCTGCTTTTGCATGTCATCTTCAAATTCCTCCTTCTCCTTTTTTGTACACCCCACCTGTGGGGCATATGCTTGGATGATTTCAATGCTTTTTCCTTTCACTCGTACTCTGGCTTTTATCATTCGATCATTGATACCTTCCACCTCCTCCTGCAGACCCTCTCTGACCACTATTGCCACTCCATTTCTTCCATTTTGTCAGTTGTAAGTTACAATTTTTAAATTCAGTTGTGGGGTGATTGAAAATATCCTGCAACTATTATAATATGACTTGGTTCTATATGTGCAGTGGGAACAGATGTTTTCTCTGAAGCTTGGTGCTAATGCTAAAGACTACTTTTTCATGATATTTGAGTGATAATACAGTTTAACCATTACATCCTCATTTTTAAGTGAGCTGAACATTTATGGCATGAATACTCTTTGCAGTAACATCAGCAATTGTATGAAGTATTGCAACTTTTCATATTTTTGTTATGAAAGAATAATGTTTATTGTTCCTTCTTTGTGAAGGCATGTTATCATCAAGCTACAAACTATCCTTATTTGCTTTACAGAGTCTTGTTCTGCCTTAATATTTCTGTGCTATACATCCTAGCAGGTATCTAATTATAGATGCCACAAGCCTCTGGTGACTAAGGATACTTCAACCCATTATTAACACATTTAATTACCTTTTCTGAATTACAATTACTTTTTAATTACTATTATTTTTGAAAGTATACTAATGTTATTTTCATGTATGTGGTTATGTATAAATTATGATCAAATTAGATTATTGCAATGTCTAATAGAGTCAGAAATATTTTTATGTAAACAAAGGAACGGTAATTAAGATCATTATGTTTCTATAGCCATGAACCATGGACCCTGTTGCAATGAATTAGCTTGTGCCTCAGAAATAACGATAGCCCAACCGTTGATGCTATTACGTCGAAAGGGTGTTAAAGGGAAGTATATGGTGCAGTTGCCACTTCGGTAGTTGTAGGGGAAACAGTCTGGATGATTCACAGTTGTGGCCTTGTAACACAACATGGTGGTGCTGTGTTGGTACTGTGGATGGCAGAAAATTAGGGGAAACTGCAGCCTTATATTTCCCGAGGAAATATAGTTCTACTGTATGGTTTAAGGAAGACTGCACTCTTGTGTAAAATAGCCCCCTATTCAGATCTTGTGGTGAGGACTTCTCAGGAGTATATCATCAGATAAAAACGTATCTGGAACTTAGTGGCCTGAAATGTGGAGTATGTTAGATCCCCCAGTCGTGCAGGTGGGTTAGCGAACTCGAAAAGGAAACTGGATAGGTTGTAGTTAGATATAATGAGAATTAGTGAAGTACAATAGCAAGATTTCTGGTCTGGTGAAAACAGGTTTATCAACACAAAATCAAATGGAGTTAACGAAGGAGTAGCTCTAAGAATGAATGGAAGAAAAGGGTTACAGGAAAACTGTGATGAAAATTTAATTCTTTCATGTTCTAATTCATGCTATCTTGAATATCTTATGAATTAAATTTTGACAGAGTTAAAGAATGTATCCTGGTGTAATTTCCTATAATGATTAGAAGACCGATAACAAGAAATCATACAATTTAAGTTAAATAAGTGAAATATTACTACAGTAGTGGTGCCCCAATTGTACAGCTGTAGTTTTTATTTTCATTAAGCTGAAATCTAACAATCATGTTAACAGACTGAACAATAGAAACAAAACTGAACTCAAAATTTGGAGAAAAGCAAATATGGCATTTCCTAAGGTACACATATGCACCATACCTCTACTTAGTTACATAAGTGACCTTCCGAGGGAGTTAAAATGCTTTTAAAATTTTTCTTTGCGAATGAGATATAGGATTTGAATTAGACTACTACTTGAATAAACTTGTAAGTGGTTAATAGTGAAATATTGTTCTTAGACTAAAGTCATTGTATTTGACTATCAATAATGTTTGATACATGTCACAAATATATGTTCGTGGCTACTAACTACAGATCAACTGCGTTGGTAAGCTAACGGAAAAAAGTCTGTATGGTTAGAAGTAACGCTTAATCTGTTGACATCCATCCAAGAATATGAACATACTTCTAACAATTCCTTGCTGTCATAGGAGATTATTGTCGAAGACAATGCAACTGAAATTACTTAATATTTATTTACCAAAAATTAAAACGCTAATAACACACTCTGTTTGCAGAAAAGAACAGGAAAGGGTATGATTAGTAGAGGTACAAGGTACCCTCTGCCATGCACTGTATGGTGGCTTGCGGAGTATGTATGTAGATGTAGTATTTCTTTTGGATCCTGTTATATATGAATACGTTTATTTCTTTAATGTTGTTCTTGGTTAATAATAGCCAGTTTAAAAGAATTGTACTGTAAAATTAAATATACAGTAGTGGAAATCAGTATAGAGGAATGGATATTTGAAGGAAAATTAACATTGTTGGATGGAATAGTTCTGCACATTGTATATGCAATAGTATGAGAGCCAGTGTATCAACAAATGCAGTCAAATTGTATTGCATTTGATGGCAGTTAACCAGTATATGACACATCCAGTGATTCAAACAAGACACCATTAGTGACAGTGTGTATTGTGTATATAGACCATGTGTGTGATGGTGCCATGCAAAAACATTTACCATTGATGAAAAAGCAAAAATTGGTGCATACAAGGAAGTGGGACACTCTAATCATCAAACCACCAGAAGTTGAACAGTTCAAGTGCAGTGATCAATAATTTCGTTAGATTGGGCACACAATATGAGCAGAGTGGAAAATATGACCAACATAGAAAATTATCTGCGACATCGCAACAGTTACTTTTGCGCAAAGCAAGGGGCAAAAGCCGGTATTCTTTTCAGTACGTTGCTGATTTACAGTTTCTGATAGCTGCCAGACATGTATGACAAGTTTTGTCTTACGAAAAACGTCTTTCATTCAAGAAATGACTGCCGGAAGCTGCTCTTAACACCAAACATAAAAACATGGAGTTTGCTGAAAAACATACGCTGTGGGCTTCAGAATGGGATAAAGGTACTTCAGTGATGAGAAAAGGTTTAATGTAGATGGGCCAGAGGGATTTCATTGTTATTTGCATGGTCTGAGAACAGAGCAGCAGGTAAGAATGAGCAGAACTTGTGGTCGTGTGAGTGTTATGATTTGGGTAGCCTTCTGTGCCTAAGGTAAATCATCTGTTGTGTGGCTGATCACTAGAATGAACTCTTTAACATGTACACTAAGATGTTAGAGACAGAACTGATGAGAATGTATGAGGACCTATTAGGCGAAAGTCTAATGTTTCAACAAGATGATGCATCTGCGCATGTTTCTGCTACAACCAAAAAGTGGTTTGGAGATATAGATACCGATGTCTTGGCCTATCCTGCACATATGCCAGATTTGGATCCTGTCGAAAACCTTTAGGAATATTTGCAAAGGGTGTGTTTATCACAATGGAAGGCAATTCGTGGTCATATTTGAGCTGAAAAGAGCGATACAAGAGGAGTGGGCCACAATTTCACTGCAAGAACTACGAATCCTAACAAAATCAGTGCCTAAAAGAATTTTTTGAAAAAATAGGAAGAACAGAGTTTGGACAAAATACTATAGATCGACCCACAAACAATGGTGGTTCGCTCATGTAGAAGCGTGGATGGGGATGCATTGTTGACGATTCCAAGTGACAGTTGCGTTATGTGCATGCTCGTGCTTTCCGCTTGAAGAAAGTGTATATCCTGCAAATTATGTCTCTCGCTTACTTAAGCAGAATTTATCTTACCACCACAATCAGCAGTGACAACTCGCAACAAATGGAATCAGAATTCATTAAACAACTTGCTTACGATCACGTTTAATGTTTGCATTAGTATGGCATTCACAGCAGAGTGCTCAGAACATATTGAACACTCATTTGATGTCATGTGACATAGGTGTGGAGAAAAAGCCAAAACACGACTGCCATCATTTGTGACTCCAACTAAATGCAATAACGCAACAGGATATTATCGTAAAAAGTTTATCCTGAATGTGCAAATTCCTGTTACTGCACAGAAAATAATAATCACTCACTGTAAATAAGTCTCGATGCATGGAACATAACTGTACACACGCGTTCTCAGAATATTTGCGTAATTGTTAAGTTGCAATTGGTGAATAGTATAATTTGAAAAGGCATAGCCTTTTCACTGATCGGGTTACTCTAATGCTTAGACATGGGATTCTAATGCTTCTCAAAAAAATAAAACATAAAAAGTCAGGCAGTGCGAATATGCATATAAGTAACTTGCAGGAAACATAGTTACGTATAAAAGTACATCATGATTCATCAGTTGCATAATAACTTAGCTCATATATCCACTTGGTCTAATCAGTGTCAGTTTGCCTTAATGTGGGGAATTGGAGGCAAAGTAACGGAATATGAGAGAAGCCCCTGTTAGTATTTTACTGCAATATTTATCATCTGCTAGTGGATTCAGTCACAGTGATTAAATATCAAGGCATAAAATATGGGACATTAGAGAAACATAAAACAATGTAATAAGGTGGGACAGTTTACACGTTTGGTTATGATTCCAACAGCACACCTCAGAATTATTTTATGTTGAACTAAAATAAGGAAACTCACAAGTACTGAAGAATAGACGCTTGAGTATCATATATGTGGAATCCTTTGCATTACAAATTCCCAGGATTTACTTCAAAAATGTAAATTGTCCGTTTCCCTTTTCCACAGCGATTATACTTCACATTGTTTAATAGTGCTGTCCGTAGCTATTTAATCAGTGGATAAGAGTCAATGGGTTTATCATTGATTCTATCATGAAATACTATTTTTGTCCTCTTGTTAATGTGCATCAATCTGCATGTATTTATGGTTGGTGTTCACACTGGAGCAAGTGAAATTTTCCTCGCTTTTGATAATGGAATTACATTGTTATTATGCAGTGGTCTAAATGCAGAATTTTTTATCTAGTGCTTGGAGCCCACTTTTATGTTTCATATTTGTTATGAAAATGGGATTTTAGGATTAAACAATGAACACAATGAGAAAAGACAACCACTCACCTGCAGATGATCAATAAGTGGTCATTAAGCGTATATTACCAACCGGAAAATTGCACGAACTTTCAAGCATTCCTTCCTTTTTGGTATAAATCCACACACACCGTAGTGACTCTAAAGAGGGTGAAAGCTCAAAATGTACTGCAGTTTAATGATATGTTACTTATGTCTATATGTTTTTACACCTGTTTATCTGCCCAATAGAATATAATGCCGGAAGAACTGGTGGACCACACAAGCACACTCATATCTGTGTAGGATTCCTCGAACAATGCTGACTCAGTTTGAGAAAGAGGGGTAGGTGCATCGTCAGGATAGCAGTTTTGTAAAAAAAAGTAGTGACTTACCCCCAGAAGAAGCTTGAGGGTACAACTTACAGTTTCTGTCTGTGATACTGTTGAGAAATGGGACTCTCTTAATTAAAAAATCCTTTCATCAGCAAGTAACTCCCAAAAAAATTGTTCAGAGAAGATCCAGTTTTAAAGAGCTGCACTTCACAGTTGATTTCAGTATAGGTGTTGTGCCTTGCATTCACACGTACAATTTTATAGCTGGAATTGGGAGAAGTAATCATGTTGAGGAGTGACAGACTGTTATAATTTAATGTGTCATTGAGGCTTTGGAAAAAAAAATTAAGAGAGAAACTGATGCTTTTGTTTTCGTATGTAAATATTCCGTCACTATTTTGAAGTGCGACTTGCCCACCGTGAGGTAAGACTGTACAAAGTGTGTCAGGAAACTTTTCCGTTGAAGGCATATTTATTTAACTGTTATCAAAATTACTCACCAAACTTATTTTTCATTGTGGGTTCTTCCATCTAGATACTTTGTTGCACAGCTACATGATCTCTTCATTTGTAAATCTGTAAAATCTTGCACAATGGTAAGTATTACAGGTGAAGATAGGAATAAGAGATGCTCTGACTTATAATGTGTCTCATACCAGTCTCAGAGAAAATTGTCCCATCATTTAATTACTGTTGTCCTACTGTAAAACATGAGGAGGAATGTATCATTTACAGTTTAGTGGTGTGTATTTCAGGAATAAGTCAACACAACAAAGATTCTGCAGAAGTGGCACTGAGGTGCAGTGTGTCATACCTCTGATAGCCAGTATTAAGGCACCAAGTCAGCCATCAATGGAGGAAATAATCTCTTACAGGCACCTTGGCTTAGCTCATCCCCTCTCCCCTGCTCTCTCTCTCTCTCTCTCTCTCTCTCTCTCTCTCTCTCTCTCTCTCTGTGTGTGTGTGTGTGTGTGTGTGTGTGTGTGTGTGTGTGTGTTGTATTTTTCTTCTTCTAGTGTTAGGAAATTAATCATTGTAGATGAATTGACAATATTTACATGACATGGCACAGTTTTTCTCTAACTTAAGAGTAAAATTTGGACTTCACTGATTGTAACATCAAAATAAACTCATCTACAAACTGGGAAATACGTTACAGTGATGACACAAATTTCAACTCCAATTATGTGATTAGTGCATCTAATAGAGAAGACTGCAAAAAGAATCATTTGGAAAAAGCTAATGTGCATTATTGGTTTGCATTGGAGAATAAGCTGCAAACTTTCATTTCATCAAGGAAATATTACAGAGGGCCAAAAGATGGGAACTAGAGTACATTTGAAGTTTGAGTTTTGATTGTCATGTATGTTATGTAAAGCTGAAAAATTAATTCTGCTGGATCACATTTTATTTCAATTCAGAGGTGGAGACTATTTTCAACCACTGGTGTAGTCTAGTTTGTTGTCAGTTAGCTTACTTTCTTTCACAATGGTAGCTGTTGGCTCTTGAACATTAAGCGATAGTTCCTTTTTCCATCATTGGTCTCTCTCTGGTGAAGTACATTGTTGTTGTCTCCCTTGTTGGGCGTCATCTTGTTTGCTCTTAACCACACTTCAAATTCATCTAGTTGCTTTTGAAGGCACCTGATTCCCTATTTGCCACCTCTCATTACTATACAGAATGACCCAACCTCTTGGAACAAAATTTCAGAGTGTTTCTTATGTATGTTGTTCTGCAGCCTCAACAAATTATACAAAATGCATACGCTTGTAATAATAATCCACTAGAGCTGCTTTTATTAGTTAGTCATTTATTTATATTTTAAACAAACAATACATAGAAATAAAAAATTATTGAGAACTTTTACAAAATTCTTGTTGGTGATGGATAATTCAGGACAAGAGTGTCCAAAATTTTACATACAATGTAAGTTGATTTTCATCAAAGACATAATTATAATAAGAAACCAGTTATCTGACATACAAATCAGTAATATAACAGTGCACAGTGGTACAGAAATGTGGCAGTACAAAAGTAAATGATAATTAAAAAATAACATTTAAGATCTTATAAGATAAGTAAAAGTTATATATAATTGTGACGTATTACAATATTCGGTTTGTTACTGTAATTACCTTTGTTTCTGTAAAAATAGCTTCACAACAGTAAAATAGACTGAAATGTTCAGTCAGTATAATGTACAACCCAAAACACAGAGAAATGTAACAACCTTCAGACAGATGCAAAAGTTTTGTAATGTTCACCAGTACCTCTTGGATACCTTCCGGTCATCATGCAAAACACAAAGATTTGGGTTGAAGCCCCAGCGCAACACATAGTTTTAATCTGCCAGGACGTTTCAAAACCACACACACTACGCTGCAGAGTGAAAGATTCATTGTGGTTGTTATGACTAAGTTGATGTTACTGCAGGAACAGCTCAGCTTAGCTTTGTGTCGCTCTTCCATTATTTGCATAACTGTTGACTTTTTGTCAGTAAACCTATCCATAGGGCTGTGAACCACTGTTAATGTACAACTAACACTGTGTAAAGTAGGCCTGAGCAGTAATGAATGCAAGCTTAGGAAAGTGTAAAGTGGGCATTACTGTTGTCAGCACAAGTACTGTGAGTGAATGGAGCCAATTTTGTTACCAAACATGACAGAGTATACCGTTGACATTTGCACTGTTGGACAAATATTTTCAGTAAGGTACAGATATAAAAATAAATGGAAGTAAAAAATCAAACTAAATGCAGTTACTCTGTAATGAGCTGCCAGAGAACACAGGTTCCTTGTTTTAAATTACTCAGAAAATATCTCAGAACTACCTCCAAAATTATTCAGTGGCATCTGAGTTCAGCCTGTAGAAGATTGTCTCATCAGTGAACTGAACTTTGTTTATTTGCAGTGCTAAAGGGGTGGTGTTTGTACAGATATTGAACAGTGTCAGGGAGAGTATTGATTCTTTGTTTAATCACCTTATTGCTCTTCTTGCTTTCTTTCTGTTAAATTTGGCAATGAAGAAACAATTGATCAGGTACTTGCCTACTAAGTGTCCGGAATTGATGTTTTGTTTCTTATCTTGCTTATAAGTTCTCATGTCACACTCCCTATCATAGACTTTTTCGCAATTGAGGTACACTGCCACTGTCAAGTTTGATATTTTCATGTTTGTTGCTATTCACTCAGTCAGTCGCAACAACCTCAGTTCCAATGAGAAGTGTTATGGGAAGCCAAATTGATTAGCTCTTATTATCCTAGTCTTGATGAGGGATTTCTCTACTCAACTTGAAATATTCTTTTGAAAATCATACCTATTGTTTTAAGAAGGCTGACTGATTGTTGGTTAGTTGTCATATTCACATTCGTTTGTGGTTTAGGGATGGTGATAAGTTTTACTTCTTTGCAAGATGCTGGGAAGTCGCTTTGTGACATACAGCTGTTGATTATTCTTGTCAATAGCACCATCTGTTTTCTAGGTAACAGGTTTCAGATGTAAGTGTGAAATTTTATCCGTGCTAGGTGTAGTGCACTTTTCCATTTTGTGATAATTTTTTTTTATTTATTCATTTATTTTTGTGGACACTTGGCTTTGGTGCGGATAAAGACAGCATTATTCTGATTGCTATAACTGAGTAATTTACATAACTTTCAAGCTGTATTTGTTCATCCTTTAGTCTGCATATTGTGGCAGAGTGTTTTGTTTCTCATAGGTGTCAATGAGGAATTTTGCCTGCCCTAAGACATCAAAGACTGTTCCCAAAGGGCATTCAAGACCTCTCTTTGGATGACGCTCATTTTTCTATCTTCCATGCATCGTGATCCTAGAATTTAAACTCATTCATTCTGTCTTCCACATTTTAGATTCCCATTCCATAAGTTAGTTTTGTAGTTTGTGAGTGGGCTGTTTCACTTTGTGCTTTTCTTGTGGGTCTCTTGTCCTTCGCCAGTATTTCCTCGTGTGATTTTTCTGCTGTTTGGGTTCTCTTGATAATGGGGTAGCTATTTGTTATTGTTGTTGGAACTTCACATAGTGTTGTGTTGCTTTGAAAATTTAGTTCAAGTCGTCTGTGTCATCATCGATTTTTGCTGCTCTAGTAAAATCTGTGTGATGTTGGATGTAGCTCCTTATTTATTCTAGTTAGCTTCATATTTCATAAATGATTTTTCTAATGGGAATTAAAACCTCTGAAATATGATCAGCACCAGTTACGGTCAGAGGTCAGAATTTTTTTCTGTATATATTTTGACTTTGTTCATAATATTCTTTGTCAGTATAAATATAGCACATCTGGACAGTGACCTGTGGAAACTGGGATACACATTGGGTCATCTGTCCATGAACAATGTCTCCTGATTTCAGAGAGAATTTCTGCAAGACCTTCTTCGAGGAGTTGCATGTTTGGAGACGGAAACTGTAACTATTCTGCCACCTGTAGGTGAGGGTATCTGTTGTTGTGGTTTCTAATGGTTAAATGCTTCTTCTTCCATTCAGCTCTGGGCCTGCATCTTTTCCTTCTTCCCTCAGGATTCCATTCTAGTGCCTTTATCTCAGTTGCTCCATCTGGCTTTCTCAACATGTGCCCCATCCACCTCTACTTTCTCACATGTTGTGATCTTCAATACATGCTTGGTTTGCTTTCGTCCAGAGCTCCTAATTATTTATTTCTTCTGGTCCCCAGACATTCATAATGTTCCAGAGACGGCTATTTGTGAAGCTCTGTAACTGTCATGTTACAATCTTGGCTATTTTCCAACTTTCACTGGCTTATAAAAGGACAGCCTTAACATTTGTTCTGAAAACTGTCACCACACTATCCAGGTATGAGAAGACTGAGTTGACAGTTTCCACCAACTGCTACCCTGTAAACAGAAGCTTTTCCATTTTCCCAAAATTTACTCTCATTTTCCTATGTTGTACGTATATATCTTGAGGCCAGCAATTTCTGCTTCAGACCCAATTGAACATCTGATAAATATTGCTGTGCTGCCACCCAAGTGATTTGGCTTATTGGAATGGTAGCTAGCCATGCTTCATAGTCATAAAAAGAGTCATTAGCCCATAGATAGCTCACAATGACTAGTATCTCAATTTTATTTTCGGATATGCAAGTCTAAATCTTCATCTTATCACTTTTATTACTATTTGTTTTCTATTCACAGGTAAGTAACTTGTTTGTAGTTTTATTTTGCTAGGTGTCTTTTCTATTAAATGCATCATGAATCATCTGTGACCAATCATTCTCAGAGCACTGACCATACTATCCGATTGATTACAGTGCGGTTAAACATCGATACAGTCTGATTGTATTGAAAGAAGACTGGTATCTTAAATTTGCTCTTGTAATTAAGAATTTCCTAAAACTTACTTTTGCATTGAAATTAGGTTTCACCAGTGTTCAACACTGAAAGGTGTATAAGGAGTACAATAACCGATGACTGCTGTGTGAAGTAGTAAAGTAAATAAGTAGAAAATTGTGAGTCGTATAAATGCAGCCAGTTGCCAGAAATTCAGCAGTTATTGAACGTGTTCCAGTAGCTGTTTGTAAAGCCTGAGATGATATGATTTATATTGGAAACTTCGATTTACGTCTGGCACTCATTATTATGATCGTTGTCAGTTTTTCAAATAATTGAAGGTCTTGAGGAAAACTACCCAGAATACTGCAGTAGAAGTTAATGAAGATAAAGTGTAGGGAGTTGATGCCTGAAGGTTGTAAAAGCAAGTGTATTGTCACTCTCATAAGTACAAAGGTTTTCTCTTGAATAGGCAGTATACTACACAATTATGCCTTAGTTTTGTATTACTTTATCGATTTGATCTCCATTTCCTATTACACTACTCATCTGTTTTCACTTTCTAGGGTAGAATTTAGATATGCAATACAAAATATTTAGAGATTACAATGTTGTACATATGCTTTTTGTGAGGTAGTTTCAATATATTTTCAGGTTGGTACTCTGTCATGGTGGGCAAGCTGCTGCTGTGTTGACTATTTCACCAAATCAACATCATCTCTGATTTGTTATGAATTTGTTATTCATCCTAAAAAGGTATGATTTATGTCTTTGGGTAGTTACTGTTCTTTCTTATTTTATTTTTTGTAGCTCATAAAATCAAAATCAAAATTTGATGTTGGATTCTTAAAAATTCTGGTTGTTGTGCATGGATATTTATTATTCCCTTGAATTTTATTTCTAATTTTTTTTAAATATTATGCAGTAGTTTAGAATTAATGTCTGTTGACTATAACACATTTAAGTGTTTTTATATATACTGATGCAATAGAATGAAGTAATCTGTTTACACATATGGCTTGCACTATTTTATGGCACAGGAATGCAAGAACTGTTCATTGGAAAGCAACTTGAGTTGAAATATGTAAGAAGATGTTGCAACACAAATTTTCACTATTTGCAGATCTCATTAGTAGTTGATGTGATTTCATTGCTACTTAAAAGTAAGAAAAGAAAGTGGCTGTCGAAATAAAGAAACAGCCATCATCTAGAGTTGTGATTGAAAATGAACTTACTGACCATTAAAGATTTGTTTTATTTAAATAATTCAGTATTCTTGTTGGTGAAGGAATTTTATGCAATCAATGTCTCCATGCTGCAGGGGAATGTGAAAATGACAGCTCAGTTTATGCTGTATGTTCAGAATAGTAGATGAAATTGGCCCCACACATAATCTTAGTAGATGTCATTCAGTGTGTCTTTTCCTGATGTTTTACTGTCAGACCCACTCCAGTCAAAGCACAAGAAAAATATGTTATTGTGAGTGTATTTCTACAAACTTCCAGGCTTTTGGTTCTGCATGAGATCGTCAGATAATTAACATAGTGAAGCATAAACAGAATTTGTCTCATAGGTGTACAGAACATATTTTGCAAAACACTACTGGACTAATCATTCTTAACCTTCATGTGCTCGTGCTAGAAATAGTCACGTGAGCGCTCACGCAGGTGGTCTCCCAACCGCCCGAGAGTTTTCATCAATCTCTTGAGGTTTTCCATTTTTAAAGGTCATATTTCCATAAAATATCGACATTAGGATATCTCACACAATATTGCAAACACATTTGTAATCAAAATTATTTATTTAACAATAAAATATACAATGGAATATAAAAAGGAAACCAAATACCCAAATGAAATATAAGAACATTTTTTTTAATTGTAATATTTTGGGACTATATAATGTAATACTTAAGACTAGAATAATTCACTGTCTTAACTCTTCACAAGAAAAGCTAATTTTGCTTTGAAAAAAGAATTTTTGATTGAAAATGTCACAAACATTTCTGTCAGATGAAAAATGCTGATCGGTCTGTATCCATTTCATTTTCGTTTTGAGGCTGACAACAATTATTGCACGTAACTGACGTGGTTGAATGTCATAGACAGACGTTTCTTCCACATTCACCGCATTCTCACTTTGTTTTTATATTCTTTTTTGAGCCACACAAATAACATATTCCTCTCCTTGTAGGGGTTGATACAGCTGGATAAACTACGTCACTCTCTCTGTAATTTTTCAAAAATACTAACAAATCTTTTGGTATACGCTTCAATTTAGTTCTTTCTTTCAGGTTTTCGCTCATCAGTTTCAAAGATAACACATGTAAGAATTGTCTTCTCATTTTTTCTTTCATATTACCTGTTTTGAATTGAAAAATGCGTTACAAATATATTCCTGCCAAGTCAAGTAAGCGGAAAAATATACATTCAGGCCACCTTTGTGTTCTTCTTGATGTTGAAATTCTGTATCACATGAGGTCTACAGTATCAGCTCCACCTTTGATTGAATTATAGTCTGTGATTTGTACAGGTTTTTTGGTATCTTCATCAATGATGTCGGTGTCATGCATTGTGAAGAGCACTACTACAGCTTTCCTTTTTTTTTTTTTTTTTTTTTTTTTTTTTGTAATCATAGAAATCAAAGTTTTGTCATCTTGACAACCGAACATGTAGTCTCCTGCCACTGCATTTCCATTTACTGTCACAAATTCTGGGAGAATTTCTTTTTTATTTTTTCTCATTGTACCTAAAAAAGTGAGGCCTTTTGCTAAGGAGGTATTCAGCCAATGGGTAACTTGAAAAATAATTATCAGTTGTTACATTTCTATTTGTTCCTTCTATGAAGTCAACCAATCTAGTGACCAAGTCGTATGGTTTGTTAGAGAGTACGTTAGGGCCTGGCACTTGTTTTCTGCAGTACACTTCTAAATTATATATATAAAAAGTGCGTGCATCACACAATGCATACATTTTTAACCCATATTTGGCTGGACTTTGATACATGTACTGGATGAATGAACATCGTCCTCTAAACGCAACCATCATCTCATCAACAGTGACAAATTCCCCTAAACTGAATGATTTTTGGCTGTTAGCAATGAAAGAAGACAAAATTTCTCGTGTAGGAGCAAGTTTGTCTGTTGCTTGACGTTCCAATCTCGTGTTTAGGTCATCAAATCTAAATCTATCAAATCTAATTCTATTTAGCCTGAATTTGGCTCGCAAAATTGTCAGACCTGTTCCATTGCTATTGAAATATTCAGAGAAATTTGCACAGTTTCCTCTTTTGACCACAATCAAAAACAGAGCCCCAAACAATGCTAGCATTTCAGCGGTTGTTGTCTGCTTATAATCCCTTTCACGTACTTTAGAGTTACTGCTTCCTTCTGCCTGTGCTTGACGTGCCAATTTTTTCCTTTCAATATAATATAAATATTCCTGTACTTTACGATCCCTTCTACCATTTCGGGAGTTATTATACACTGAAAACTTTCCAGTCGAGTTTCACATTGTCTGGGTTGTCCTGTGGGACCTGTTAGAGTTTTGATTATATTTTTTATAACTTTGATTTTGTGCTGGAGGAGGAGGAGATTAGTGTTAAACGTTCCGTCGACAACGAGGTCATTAGAGACGGAGCGCAAGCTCGGGTGAGGGAAGGATGGAGAAGGAAATCGGCCGTGCCCTTTCAAAGGAACCATCCCGGCATTTGCCTGAAGTGATTTAGGGAAATCATGGAAAACCTAAATCAGGATGGCCGGAGAGGGGATTGAACCGTCGTCCTCCCGAATGTTTTGTGCTGGTAATATTGGCACTACTAGCCCAAATAGTTTCCATGTCCCTACCTATATAAAATCTGATGTCATTTGTTGGTAGCTCCTGTTGATCTGTGTCATTTTCTCCCCCGTTTTCCAAATCAATTTCCAACTTTGATGTATATCATCTTCAATCCCTCCTTGTTCATAATCTGGGTCATTGGAAACGTCATCTTCTAGGGATTCCTCATGGCTTTTCCCCTCTGCTTCCTCTCTCTCCAATTCAGCCAAGATTTTATGTATGTCATCAGACGTAAGGTTTCGTCGTTCCCTTTAAAAAATAAAAATAATTGTTACTTTTGCCAACAGAAATTTCTTAGAATGCCGAAGTGCTAAAGTAGAAAGAAAAACAGAATTTGTGAATGGCAAAATTTATAGAAAGTAATGCACATTCACTAGAGAATTGGAAGAGTCTATAAAATTGAGGAATTATAGGGGAATTACAAAAAGAAATACTTACATTCTGAAGTAGACGAGTAGAACAAAGTCTCATAAGCGCTCGCAAGGCAGGAACTGACCGTTTTTGTAAGTACCATAAGTGCTTGCAAGGCGGTAAACTGATCGTGTTTGTAAGTGCTGTAAGCGCTCGCAAGGAGGTAAACTGACCGCCGCACATGTTCGGACGTATTTGAACTTGTCCTGAGAAGCAGAGAGGTGTGACTTGGAAGAACTTTGAGCAGCATTTGTCGGAAAAAGGTGCAACTAGAGAATACATGTCCCTCCTGCCGCCTCGTTTCCTTTGTGGAGTAAGTATGGCGCAAAATTGCAAAAAGACAGTTACTTCACTGCCCGCGCTAGCGCGTGAAGGTTAACAAGAGTTAGTTGCATGGAGGTGGTTCAAACTAAAACCATGCTGACATGCTGTGGGTGCTTGACAAGCAATCAGAGCACTAGAGATAGTTTCATGGGGCTGTATGGAGGCTGGAGTGTTTGTATCAAACTGGAACAGCTGTTTCTTTGGCAGTTGTAACCAAGCGCAAGAGGGATACAGAAATCTTCATAGTGCAACCTATTATAAATAATTTTTAGCAAAGGGAGGCAGTCAAAGAAAGGCCTTTCGCTGGTCCAGAAAAGTTTATAGTCTTTGTAACACTATTAAGAATAAAGTTCTTCCAAAGTCAAGTGTCATTAATGACAGCATTTTTGCTATTTCCAACCTTTCAGATCAGTCAGTAATTTTTTGAGTAGATGTGAAGAAGGAAAGGAATTTTTAATAATGAACTTTAAACTGTGAGGAGACAGTCCATCATTCAAGAGGATGAACATGGAGTGAAGGGATAGATGAGAGAAAGGGCACCAGTCAAGGCCTGAATTTGCATGGCATTGAGGAAAGTGTTAGTGACTGTCTTTTGGGGTTCAAAATATGTGTAACTAATCAGTTTGTTTCAGGCAAGAAGGGTGATAAAACAGTATATTTC
Source organism: Schistocerca serialis cubense (assembly GCF_023864345.2). Lineage (NCBI taxonomy): Eukaryota > Metazoa > Arthropoda > Insecta > Orthoptera > Acrididae > Schistocerca > Schistocerca serialis. Next base: position 395,128,467 of record NC_064638.1, on the reverse strand, counting down.
TGCAAGTTTTTGGTCAGTGTGAAACCTCCGTATCTCAGGAAATGAAGCTGGCAACCTATTTGTAATGTTCTGTTTCTGCGTGATAATATACGAGGTGTGAACAGAGAGTAACAGGAATTTTTTTTGAGGGCATTATACATCTGATTTTCAAATTTTTTTATCCTGTTGGTACACATGTCTGTAATGTATGTTTGCATTTTCAGCTGTTATGAATATTTAGTTTAATGTTCACAGTCAAAAAGGTTACACTTGTTTCTGAGTGCTTGTTGAATTTTTACTTTCGAAAAAATGGATCTAAGAATTTGGATTATCAAAATGTTGACTCTGGCTTTTGGCAAATCTACTGTATTCAAGACAAGAGTTTATGATGATATAGATATTTCAAAGAGCATCTAGGAGATGATGAAGACGACAACTGCCTGGGACAGGACGCTTTGGCACATCAATTATTGATAACAAAATGGAACAAGTAAAGAAAATTTTTTCTGAAAAACTGCCGAATCACCATCAGAGAGGTTGCTTACGATACCAGCATATCATTTAGTGGCTCATGCCAAGCAGTTTCTATGTCTTGTGCGTGAAATGTGTAGCAGCGAAGTTTGTTCCAAAATTGTTGAATTTGAACCAGAAATGACGTCGCATAACATCACTCAGGAATTGCTGAGTGAAGTCTGCAGTGATTCAGAACTTCTAAAATAGGTTATAACATGTAATGAAACATGGGTATATGGGTATGATGTCAAAACCAGGACCCAATCAACTTAACAAAAACTGCCTGAAGGACCACAGCTGAAAAAAATTCTGCAAGTTCAGTCACATGTGAAGATTCTTCTCACGGTCCCTCTCCCCCCTCTCTCCCTCGAGGACAATGGGATAGCGCATCATTAGTTCCTGCCTCGTGGTCCTACAATCAATAAGGAGTGCTACCTGGAAGTTATGCACCATTTGCATGAAGCAATCTGAAGAAAACGACCAAAATTGTGGCAGAACCACTCACAAAAATTGCATCAGGATAATGCTCCCACTCAAACCTCAATGCTTATTTGTGATTTTTTGACATTAAAACAAGTCTGTTATGTTGCCTCAGCAACCATATTCACAGGACATGGTCCCCTGTAACTTTCGATTCCTGAGGCTGAAAACCCATGAAAGGAGGTCATTTTGCCATGATTGGTGAGAGAAAAACAGATTCGTTGAATGAGCTGAATACTAGAACGAAAAGTGAGTTTCGGAAGTGTTTCCAAGATAAATGGTAGCGCAAATGTATTATATCTGAAGGAGATTACTTTGAAGGGGATGAAGTTGATGTTATGAATAAATAAAGATTCTTTAAGGAAAACAAAAATTCTAGTTACTTTTCTAACACATCTCATACAGGCGCACACAGTGGCTTTACACAGTGGTAAATTCCATGAAACTCTCTTATCATCTTTTAAATTGCCTCTTGCAATCCCAATGTTTTCACTATGTAATTGTCACATGTTTGGTCCCTGAAAAGATGTGTCAAGAGCATAATACTCACTGACATCACGTCAGTTATGCAGTATGTAAGCAGCTGACAGGGACCAGGAGGGAACAATAAGATTTGAAGACAAAATTACACAGATTAAAAAGGGTGTAAGGTGGGGACCAGTCTTTTATCACTACTGCTCAGTTTTCACATTGAAGAAGCAATGAGAGAAATAAAAGAAATGTTCAAGAGTAGGATTAAAATTCAGGGTGAAATGATATGAATGATAAGATTCACCGATGGCAATGATGAAATTGCTATCCTCGGTGAAAGTGGAGAATAATTACGAGTTCTCTTGGATGGATTGATCAGTCAGTGAGCACAAAAAGACCAAGAGTAAACCAAAGGAAGACAAAAGTAATGAGGTGTAGCAGAAATGAGAATAGCTAGAAACTTGTTATCTAAGTTGGTGACAACAAAGTAGATTAAATTACTTAATTATGCTATGTTGGAAGCAAAATAATGCGTGACAGACAATGCAAGGACATAAAAAGCAGACTAACACAGGCAAAGATGGCATTCCTGGCCAAACAAGTGTAGTAGTATCAAACCCAGGCTATAATTTGAGTAAGGAATTTCTGAGATTGTACTGGTAAGTTTGGAGCTTAGCATTGTATGGTAGTGAATCATGAACTGTGGGGAACTGGAAAAGAAGAGTGATACGATTATTTATTTCTGACTAGCTAACAGTTCATTACATACTCGAACACCAACATATAAAAGACAGCACAGATTCAACTTGTCTCGCATGCCTCAAAGATATAAAGCATCACAGGTATGATGAACTATGTAATTTTTATTTTAACACTCCCTCCAAAATATGAAAAAAACACTAAATGTCACACGGATTTAATCTTCTGCACTCCAATTCCTTCACGCAGCATCTCGAATCGGACCCTTTCCAATGGCTTGGTTAGTAGATCAGCTAGTTGATATGTCCCATCAATGTGTTCTAATCCAAGAACCCCATTCAAAAATCTCTCTCTGATGTAGAAGTGCCGGACTTCAATGTGCTTCGACTTTCGATGATAACGTTGGATTTTTAGACAACTTCACTGTACTTGCATTGTCAACATAGAGTGTGGCAGGTGTCACTTGTTTGGATGTTCCAATCAGCTCATACAGCAACCTGTTCAGCCAGAGCAATTCCTTTGCTCCTTCACTGGCTGATATTATTTCTGCTTCCATAGTGGATGTTGCCACTGTCTTTTGTAATTGACTGGTCCATGAGACAGCCCCATGGCAGTGTGTTGCGACAACACCTGTTGTTGAACGCCTTGTGTCTTTGTCACCAGCATAATCAGCATCACTGTAGACTTTTAAACAAACTGCATTGTTCTTGTAAATAATTCCACAAGTCGTTATATTCTTCAGGTATCAAAAAATTCTTTTCACTCGATTCCAGTCTTCAACTATAGGATCTTTCTTCGCCCTAGCCTCTTTGTTCACTGCAAAAGCAATATCCGGACGGGAGACTGTAGTCAAATACATCAGACATCCCACTGCTTCATGATAAGGAACTTTGGCTGTGATGATCTCCTTGACATCACGTTCTTCACGTCCAGTTGGAGTAGAAACTCGATTAACTTCATCCATTCCAAATCTCTTCAGAATTTCCATTGTGTAGTCCTCTTGATTAATTGCTATTGACCCCTCTTCATTTTGCTGTATCTTCATACATAAAAAGTTGTTGAGAGATCCTCCAGTTGTATGAAACTCCACCTTCAACATTTCCATGAACTCTTCAATATCTGCTTTATTGCTGCCCACAACTAAACCATCATCATTATAGATGCAACATACAAACAATTTTTGTTGCTCCGACATTAGAAGAGACACGGATCAGCCCTACTGTTTTCAAATCCAACTTTGTTCATGAAGTCTATGAAACGCTTGTTCCAACAACGTGGTGCCTGCTTGAGACCATATAGACTTTTCTTCAGTAAACATACACGTCCAGTATCATCTTCAAAAACTTCAGGTTGTTCCATGTATACATCTTCTTGTAGTACACCATTGAGAAAAGCTGTTTTGATGTCAAACTGGTCGAGTTTCATTTTCTGTGCAGCAGCTACTGCCAACAGGGTTCGAATCATATCATAGCGTGCAACAAGGCTGAATGTTTCTTCATAGTCAGTTCCCTGCCTTTGTATATGTCCTTTGGCCACAAGTTGACCCTTGAAACATACATTTCTGCAGTTTCCTTGCACAAGCCCCAACGATTCTGCAAAACCTGTCCATCACTTGGGCACTGAGCTAATACCCAAGTATTATTCTCTTTGAGGGACTTCACTTCTTCATGAATAGCCTCCAGCCACGAAGCTTTATTGCTGGACTGCAAAGCTTCAGTATAAGAGCTTGGGTCCTTATCTCTGATTATAGGGGTTCCAGCCATGTACACATAATCTCCACTGGTCATCCATTCTGATTTTTTCTTCTCACGTTTGCTTCTTCGTTTCTCACTTAAACCTTTACTTCCTCCGGAACGTGACGTGTCTAAATCTTCTTCCTCCTCACTTAATCCTTCTGTCGTTTTGTTATGACTGACACTTTCTTATTCCTTTTCCTCATCAGAAGTCCCATTAGCTTCACTTTGTCTAATGGTTTCATCCTGAGCAACTTCAGATTTAGTAACATTGGTTTACAGATTACATACAACTTCAGCCTTAAATTTCACATCATGACTTAGTACAATCTTCTCCTGAGATGGAATCCAGACCCTGAAGCCATCTCTGTCATTCACATATCCAACCAGAAGTCCATGTACAGCCTTGTCGTCAAACTTTGTGCGAAAATTCTTCTTTACATGCACATAACACTCCGTTCCAAAGATTCTCAGATGATTCAGGTTGCCATACCACAGTTTATATGGAGGTTTGTTTTCGATAGAGCACTTCCCATTGCGATTCAAAAGGTATGTAGCAGTATTGCATGCTTTGCCCCATAGTTCTTTTGGCAGTTTACTGGGGTTCAATGTAGAACATGCACATTCCACAACGGTTCAGTTTTCTGGTTCTCAACACCATTTTGCTGTGGTGTGTAAGGTGGGGTAATGCAGTGCTTGATGCCTCTGCCAGCAATTCCGAGACCTTGTTGTCAAATTCTTTTCCTCCATCACACCTGAACTGTTTAACAATATGACCATTCGTCTTTGCTTCATTCAAGAACTGTTCCAAGACAGTACTGACTTCACTCATCTGCTTCAGGAAGAAAATTTTTCGAAATTTGCTTAAGTCATCTTTATAACATACATAGTAATGAGCTTTTCCAAGAGATTCTATAGTCATGGGTCCATTTACATCAGCATGGATTTGTTCACCAATAACCATTGAATGATTCATTCGAGTCCTGAATGATGATCTATACATTTTACCCACTGCACATCCACCACAAAATTCTTCTTTGCACCCTTCCATGTTGATGATTATCTGCTTCAAAACATTTTTCACATGTTGTTTGGGTTTGTGGCCAAATCTCTGATGATAAATTTGCATCGTATCTGACGATGTCACCAAGTTCGCTTGAACTGGTTGGAATTGTTTAAATACACATATGTCAAGAACATAGAGACCATGATTGACATGACCAGTCATCATTGTTTCACCAGTCTATTTGTCTTCAATGTGGACACTTTTGTCATCAAGTCCTGTGCAGAAACCTTTTTGTGCAGCTGCTTTTACAGAGAACAAGTGAGCACTTGCTTCAGGAACATAAAACACTTCTCTCAGTTCATCATTCTTTGTGGAATTATTCAACTGATTCTGAATTTTCGCAGTTCCCTGTCCATGAGCCAACATGCTTACACCTCTTTTTCCCAATTGAAATCTTTTCAGGTACAGCAAATCTTGTATAAGACACAAAATATTTTTTATTTACAGTGATGTGATTTGTGGCACCACTATCGCAATACCAACTGTTGATTTCAAAACCGTTATTGACTGAGGCACCAAAAACATGTGCCAAAAATGCAACATTCTTTTCAGACTGATTGATGCGAATGTTTTTATCTGACTTTTTCAGTGAACACTCTACTGCCCAATGCCCTACCTGCCCACATTTATGACATGGAAATTTTCATTTTGCACATTCCACATTCTTTTTGTATTTTTCACTATCATCACATTTATTTCACTGAATTTTCTTCTTAGGACTATTGCGTACAACAAACACGGCTGATTCAACTGTACTTTGATCACACAATTCAGTGGTGCGCAATTTTTCAATCAGAAGCTTCACACTTTGATTTTTGGACAGAATTGTGTCCCACAATTCTTTAAAGTTGTCATATTCTTTGCCTAGCGTGGATAAAATTCGACTATTTAAGATTCTTTCAGACGAAACATTTTCCTGCGCATGTAATTGTCCCAAATTTCACTTGAATGAGTGCATGTTAAAACGAGTTCGGCTACTGACTTCCCTAGCACACTTGCTAACAAACTAGTCGCTTTTGCATTGTCTTTCATCCACTTGTGATGTGGCCCCATTTTTTCCGCAGTCGCATCTTCTCCCACTTCAGGACACTTGTTCATACCTGTGACGATGTCTTCAAGTGCATATGCTCGCAACAACATCAATATATGCCACTTCTGTTTCGCCCAGTCTCCAGGAACTTCGAGCTTGTCCATATGTACTTTATAGTCACCAACGCTGGCTGCCATTTCTGTTGAACACACACAAAAATAACAGGCAAATTCATGTTATTTATTATAAATTCATGGGCGAGCAAAAAAAAAAAACCTCACGGCTTTTCATGTGCGGTCTGGGCCCATAACCTGTTAAGATTATTTATTTCTGACTAGCTAATAGTTTTATTACATACTCGAACACCACCATAAATAAAAGACAGGAAAAACACAGTTTTACACAGCACAGATTCAACTTGTCTTACATTCCAAAGATATAAACCATCACAGACTGTAATTTTTATTTCCAATTTTAACAAAGAGATTTGGTGCTACTGAAGGATGTTAAAAATTAGTGAACTCATGAGATAAGAGATTAGAGTTCTGTGCAGAAGTGGTGAAGAATTGACTAGAAGAAGGGGACAGTATGATAGGACATGTATTAAGATATCAAAGGATAACCCTCTTGGTACTTGAGGCAGTTGTAGAGTGTAAACACAGTAGAGGAAGAAAGAGATAGGAATAACTGTAAATGTTGTATTCAAGTGCTGCTCTGAGATGGAGAGGTTGGCATGGGAGAGGAACTCATGGCAGGTCAATCAAACCAATGAGAGGACTGATTGTGGTGAAAAAAAAGTGGAAATTGCACACATTGCTGTATTTTGAATGGATAATAAATGTCTAAGTAGCAAGTAGAGTTATGAAGAATGGTGAAGGGATCACTGTTCCAGTCATATTACACCCACTATATTTAGATGTGATTAAAATGTCTGTGTAATAGTGATTTTTTCTCTCTTATTTATATAGACACTTCTTGAGTAGCCAAATATAACTGATTTTTGTAGGTGATTGCAGTCTTTGAATTTGTATTGTTTCAAATTTCTATTTTCATCATTATTTTTGGAGTTTCATTCTACGTGCTTGGAATATCATTAAAAAGTTGATAAGATTTTGTGTCAGAATTAAGTTTTACTTGGCTAATTGAGAAAGATGGCACATTTCTTAAGATATTGGATTCGAATTTTGGAAGGAGCTTCGTTCGAATACCCGTGCACTATGCTCATATACATGTACTGTGTAATAAAATCACTTCGAGCAAATGCTTAAATGATTCTTCAGGAAAATCTCAGCTAATTTCTTTTTCCAGTTGTTTCTAACTGAGTTAATGTTCCATCTCTGGTTAACTCTGTGTCAATAAGACATTTAAAGTCTATCCAACCTTCCATTTTCCACAGCTGTTTATGTGTTACTTAGCTCACTCATAATGTATCTCTAAATTTCCAAGTGTGTTAGAATGAACTCTTTCCTTATATAAATTTTCATAGAGAAATATGATAAGAGTAACTTGTCAGTACTTTCTCGAATACCTTGCAATAAGTCACAAAAGTAAAGAGCAGGAGAAGCTCACAGGCATTTCCAGTGTCATGATAGTTCCATGTACATTATAGGCAATGTTCTGTGTTTGGATGGAGAGGTTTTCAGTTTGTATTCTGAAGCAGCTGAATAAAATATCAATATCACTTAACTTTCATAAATTGTTCCAGGCATCTTGACCTTTAGCCTTATGCATTCTTATCTGCAGTGACTATCCTGTCAATAGTAACAAAAACATTTTTGTCACATTACCCATTCTTTCATTGTACTTAAATGTCATATTACACAAACTGTTGTGTAAGCAAATCATCAGTATCAGTTTGTTTGCATTCCTGTTTTAGTGCAATAACATTTTTGTCACATTACCCATTCTTTCATTGTACTTAAATGTCATATTACACAAACTGTTGTGTAAGCAAATCATCAGTATCAGTTTGTTTGCATTCCTGTTTTAGTGCAATATTTTATAGTGATTTCTTAAAATATTTAATATAAGTGCTGCATATTGATCACTGGCAAAACATATGAATTTCCTTACTTCAGTTCCTCAGTTGACATCCTACTTCTGTACTGTCGAGTGTCACCATATATGGTCACATTGTATCAGCCCTTGTACATGACTGTTAACTTGTTTCTTCTTTTTTCCATTGCTGAGTATCAGAATCTCTTTGTTTTTCCGTTTAGCACATAACTTTCACCAATCATTTTCTTACAGATCACTGTAGTTTATATATTGTAACTAAGTTATGACACTGTCATTATAAATAATGGTGCACTATTTTTGTTTTATTCCAACTGAGGAATGTCTTGTTGAGAATTTTATGAACATGTGTATTGCCATGACTTACCTACTGATAACAGTGTTGTAGAATTATTACAAAGTGCACTGTAAAGTTGCACTATACAGAGGAATGCTGTACTCAGAGAAAATGAAATACTCCGCAGGCAGGATAATCCACTTTGTTTGTCTGACGTTGATAACACAGCTACATGAATTTGTACCTTACATTGTATGACATGTTTTAGTTCAAAATTCGGAGCTCACATGCTGAAAACTCAGCGGTACCCACAAATCAAGGCCAATAATTTGGAAAGTAAGTCATATCATATCCAAAATGCAGTGGCTACATTTTTGTGCAGCTAAATGTTTCAAGAATAAATTGTAACAATCAACAGTCATTATCAGATACCTTGTGTTGTTGTTGTGCAACACCAGTTTGCTTCATTTATCTTTAAAAGGATATCTTGACTACCTCATTGTAATGCTTCATTCCACAAATACTTTATGTCATAGTAATAACTTTTTTTGTTAAACCAAACAGTAACAAGTGAAGAAAGTAAAACTTGATTACAAATACAGTCTTGCAGAAAAAAGAGAGATGGTTCAGTGATGTGACTGCTCTTTAAGAAGATCATAGAGAAGCAGATGTGCTGGCCAGTACTTACTTTCAGCAAGTACAACTCACAGTGCTGGTAATAAACACACGCAAGTCTAAATACAAGCAATCCTTATTCTTGTTAGCCAGGATTCGATTCCCAGGGTGGAGAAGAGGAAACATTGAGCGTGTAAGATCGGCGGTGGGGGCAGGTCACTCAGAATCATCTTGTCAAAAGACAGGAGGAGGCCTTTCCACCTCAGCCAAGGGTGTCCCGTTTGGACCTAAGCTCTTACTCCCCTTTCTCGTCCTGACCCCTTCTCTCTCTCTCTCTTTCTCTCTCTCTCTCTCTCTCTCTCTCTCTCTCTCTCGATCACTACCGATATTTTTGTGGTCCTTTAAGTTGTACACCACTGAAATGATGGCAGAAATTTAGTTGGTACAGAGGACAAATAGCGAACAGAAATGAAATGGAATTGTGTTTTAATATACTGTTCCTCTGTTAGCACAATTGGTTTTGCAGATGCCTCACCAAAGAAATCTTAACAGTTGACAAAGATATGAGGTAGTTGTACAATAATACAGTGAGCCACAATTTTAAATATTGTATTATGCTTTGAGTATGTGATTCTCCAAGAAATGTTTTGATGCGTTAACACTTGGTGTAAATCAATTTTCAAGTATATTATTACAAATAAATATGATGGAGGAATCTGATCTGATGTAGAAATGAAGAGGAAAATCTTTCTCTTCAAGTCCCAACATTCAGAAAGGATTACTGATTGTGGAGCTGAATTTAAATTGGTCAAAGTAAACTTACTTCTTTGTTACAAGGTCACATGTTGACTAATTATTCTTACGGAAATAACAGAGATTCTGCACATTACTCGACATCTCTTTTTTTCCAACAGTTACTGTGTGAGCTACAAATCGTATTTACTGTATAATTCCTAGAAAACATCCGTGAAATCATCAGTACCGTTCAAGTTGATCAATGTGCGACCACTACTTGCTTAGTTCTGTAAAGAGTTGTCAGTTTTTTTATACGATCATCACTCATTGGTATAATGGAAGGTAAGTTGATACACAAATCTTTGGTAGATATAATGAGAGTGGTTCTCAAACGATGGAGAGGTGTAGGTCTCTTGTAGTTGGGTTATGTAATTTTTTACCTCTCAGATATTCAGATATGTGTTTATTGCAAAGTCATTTAACTCTATAAATTATCCTGGTTCTGGCTGGATAGAATGTTTAAATTGAGTACACCTGACTTGTTGCCCAAGAAACTGTGTAAGAAGTGGAAGTCCCAGAACAGACATACAGTCCTGAAAACCTAGACAAATTTATCTTTTCAAAAGCCACATATTGAAATATCCTCCTACGTAATTCTTAATAGTTTTATACTCAGCTAAACTCCATCAAAACAGGCCTTGGAAGGTCCAACGGTACCGACTGGGCACTGTGTCATCCTCAGCCCACAGGCATCACTAGACGTGGATATGGAGGGGCATGTGGTCAGCACACCACTGTCCCAGTAGTATGTCAGTTTACGAGACTGGAGCCACTACTTCTCAATCAAGTGGCTCCCCAGTTTACCTCACAAGGGCTGAGTGCACCCCGCTTGACAGTGCTTAACTTCGGTGACATGACGGGGACCAGTGGTACCATTGCGGCAAGGCTGTTGGCATAATAGTTTTATGGATTTTCAAAATAATGCAAAGAGGGGAGGATGCTGATTAGTAACTTAAACTGCTGCTAATAACAGAATGATCTTGTTTATATTGATTGCTTTTGGTAATAGAGAACAAGTAGAGAGGAAATTATGTCACATATTGATGTTAATTCACTTAGGAATTTGCGATTCATATACTCAGGCTTGTTGCCAATACAAATTACAGTTTTTCTTTTCTTGATTATTTTATACATCTTTCATAATGCTAAAATAACTATTTGTTGATATTTACTGTTATGTGAACATTTTTAGTGTGAAAATTTCTGTAATAAGATTATTTCAATACTATCAACTGGTAACTGAATGACTCGTAAAGAAATGGTTGTTAATCGTGTTCACTGTACTGTATTGATGTACAACTCATTTGATATTGTGCATCAGTACTAAAACAGGTATCAAATGAGCCCCTCCTTAAAATAAAATAAATTAGAAAATAAGTTTGTTTTCGTTACTTTGCCTACTAGGCCCATGATCTTCATTTCTTAAGACAAATCATCGCAAGAATTTGTTGATATTTCAATACATAAGAAGGAAACTCAGAAGCAGTAAAGTATAGCCTTTTAAGTATTTTTATCAGAGAGCACACCGACATAAAATTAGCCACTTAATCTCACATTGTTTTTTCGCATGATCAATGATGCTTTGTTGTGTAAAAAAGAAACAGCACACATTAAAATTGCCTAGAAATTAAGTGTCAGGATCTTAAAATACATCACTTATGAGAGTATAATACAATTTATTGGAGCCTTATTTGATGTCCCATGCCTTTCCCTTCATTTAACAGTAAGGTATGGGCTTCATGTCAAATTGGCACTCTTAAAATGCAATACATTTATACCAGTATCGAAAGGTGACTTTTTGCACTTGTGTTATGGCTGTTAAACAGATCTGCCATGCTGTGTGTATTATGATGAAATCTAACGTACATACTTCTTTATTGTCAATGTACATTCTTTTATACCGTTTGATTTGCACTTTATAAAATTTTGTAGGCTTCAGATTCTTTTGTATGTACGTCTATTGTTACAAGTAAGTCAAATTTCTGATTATTGAGCCACAAGACCAGAGCAAAGTAAATTACTTTTTTAATCACAAATTTTTATCTCAGAAAATGATAAGATATGATGCAGCAGCTGAGTATTACTTTTTTTTATTTAATTTATAGTAGTGATTGTTTAGAAGTTACTTGGGCATATATGCACACAATTATACCGTAAATAGTGGTAGTTAGTGCCATTTAGTGTTTAAATTTTGGTGCAAGTAAGTACATCTGTAAGAATTTAGTGTTTGCTTCTATTCTTGTCTGTGTTGTCTTTCGATGATGCACAAACAGAAATAAATTACATGCATCATAATTTAATAGGTTTTTTCCCAGTTTTGTTTGTGTTGAACATCATCCCATGACAGATTCCAGCCTTCTGGTGTTGATTTATAATGTAAAGATCATCAGATTTTCTTGGTTGCATCAGCTTTGTATACATTTTCTGATAAATCATCTGTACATTTTCTTGGATACAACAGTTTTGTACATTTTTTATGATGAAATATCCTCATGTATGCTCTGATTTTCTTTGAGTGTCAGTAAATTAATGAATGAAGGCGTGAATTTCTGTACTGGTTATTTTCATTTTAAAAAATAAAAAAAATTCTTCATGGCCAAATTGTGCACTTGGTATAAGCTAGAGGCTCACTTGTGTATGTGATATAAGACACTATATAACATAGCCACTTGATTGATCTTGATACCATGCATATTCCTGACATTTGCAGTGTTGTTTGTCATGTAGAGGTATCTTAAAATTCGCTGTAATATTCCTGAATTTTCCTAAAATTTAATAATATATTTTCACATTTATTTCATTGGTCTTCATTGTGCTTCGAATTGTTTGCGTAATATTAAATTAGATTAGATATATTGCTCCAAATTGATCCATAGTGACGAGATCCTCCAAGATGTAGAACATATCAGAAGAATGAGAATAGACAATAAATATTTACAATGAAAACAAATATGATAATATACCTGCCACAGATCCCAAGTGGAATGATTGTCATGGGTGGGAATGAGTAAAAAAAATTACACATATTTTCATTTATGAGTTAATAACCACTGAATAGAAGAATCATCGTACAACACTTAGTTTCAGTGGCCACATTACTGCACTGAATTTGTACAGAAGTCAGCTTGTACAAATATTCACATTATTTTATGTTATTAGTAACACACACATGCATCAGTTGTTCCTACTAAGAAGTTTGTCAGTGTAGTAGAATGGAGTTGGCCACCAATAAATCTTGTAGGCTTCTCCTAAACTGAAGTTTACTGGTAGTTGAACTTTTTAAAGCTGCTGGCAAGTTATTGAAAATGTGTGCATTGTGATGAAGCACTGTTCATCAGATTTTGATGTGGGATGTTTTTCATTGTTTATTCTCCCTTTATTCTATGTAAAACTATAGGTCCTGCAATAGTAGTCAGTACAAATCACCTCTGTAATCAGAGTAAGGGGAAAGGTCTTATTAACCTTAGTATGACTATATCTAATAAAGCAAAATGGTGTTCAAAACCAACATTCTGGACAGTGACTGTTTTACTTTAGCCCTCAGTTGCTCCACCTTGCATTTTCTTCTTTCATTTCTCCTTCATTTTGTTTTTCTTTTCTTATAGTGTTATCTAGTATATCTCTGTTGGCTACAGCATCTAAACAACATGGTAATAATAGCACTCTTGCTATTTTATGTGATAGAGTATTAAAACTAAACAAAAATGCTAAAATTTGTAAAATTGTTTCCTACAGTTGTTTTACAACACAAAAAACAATGCCTTCAATTCTTTCCATAGTTCTGTGTCTCAACACAGAATTTATAAATTAAGTTGTAATCAAATTTGCAAAACTTCCTGGAGTTCATTAAGTTTATATTTCAACAATGAGTCACCTACAATTTTATGTTTTGTAATTCTTCTAATAGATTTATATTTAATAAATTTTTGACTCTCTCTCCATTATCAGTGCAAGAAGTGTGGATAATACTTATCTTGTGATTGCTTCACACGCGAAGAAAAGGGAAATAAAGAAATTATGAAAATATCATATTGTCACACTCTTTCAAATTTGGTGAATGGCATTTTTCAAAATGTGAAGCTGTAAATAAAACAAGAGAATAAAGAAGAACTGTTTGTTTGATTCTTGATGTTTGATGTCCTAGTAGGAGGAATGTCAACACAATGACACAGGGCTCTTTTATCCCACTATTGAGATGAAGATAAACTGAAGTGCCAAAGAAACGGGTACAGGCATGCGTATTCAAATACAGAGATATGTAAACAGGCAGAATACGGCACTGTGGTCGGCAACGTCTATATAAAACAAGTGTGGTGCAGTTGTTAGATCAGTTACTGCTGCTACAATGGCAAGTTTTCAAGGTTTAAGTGAGTTTGAACATGGTGTTGTAGTCGGCACACGCGTGGTGGAACATAGCATCTCCGAGGTAGTGATGAAGTGGGTATTTTCCCATATGACGATTTCACGAGTGTACCGTGAATATCGGGAATCTGATAAAACATCAAATCTCAGACATCGCTGCGGCTGGAAATATATCCTGCAAGAACGAGACCAGTGATGAGTGAAGAGAATCATTCATTGTGAGAGAAATGAAACCCTTCTGCAAATTGCTGAAGATTTCAGTGGTTCGCCATCAACAAGTATCAGCATGAGAATAATTCAATGAAACATCATCGATATGGGCTTCTGGAGCCGAAGGCCCACTCGTGTACCCATGATGACTGCAAGACACAAAGCTTTACGCCTCACCTGGGCCCGTCAACACCAACATTGGACTGTTGATGACTGGAAACATGTAGCCTGGTTGGATGAGTCTTGTTTCAAATTGTATCGAGCAGATGGGTACGGAGACAACCTCATGAATCTATGAACCCTGCATGTCAGCAGGGGACTGTTCAAGCTGGTGGAGGCTCTGTAATGGTGTGAGGCATGTGCAGTTGGAACGATATGGGTCCTCTGATATGTTTCGATACAACTCTGACAGGTGACATGTATCCATTCATGTCCATTGTGGATTCCGACGCACTTGGGCAGTTCCAGCGGAACAATGCGAATCCCCACACATCCAGAATTGCTACAGATTGGTTCCAGGAACTCTCGTCTCAGAGGAAACACTTTCACTGGCCACCAAACTCCCCAGATATGAACATTATTGAGCATATCTGGGATGCATTGCAATGTGCTGTTCAGAAGAGATTTCCACTCCATGTGCTCTTATGGATTTATGGACAACCCTGCAGGATTCATGGCGTCATTTCCCTACAGCACTACTTCAGTCACTAGTCGAGTCCACGCCACATCATGTTGTGGCGCTTCTCTGTGCTCATCGGGGTCCTACATGATATTAGGAAGGTATACCAGTTTCTTTGGCTCTTCGGTGTATGTGCAAATTATTGCATACTCCAGAAAAACTTCCCCAGCTCAGAAAAAGAAGAATAAAGTGTGCAGAGGAATCAGTAGTAAAAAACAGATATACGTGTTGTATGACCATATAACATTGTGGAACTGTGCCGTTTAAATGAAATAATGTGATGAAATAAGAAATAAGTGGACTATGGCTACAAAACCTCCATATATTTTATTTAGGTATTATCAATTGTAAATACTACACTTTAACCAAACAAAAAATTTATGTTGTTCGCAGTGCACTAAGTCTTGTCCTATTGATTAATATTGGGGCAAATTTTTACAGTATTGTTATTTTTTCCAGACCATTTTTGTTTTGTGTAACTGTATGATACAGTAAAAAAATCCAGTTAGAGGACTTAAAATGATAAGCTAATTTGAGTAAGATATAAATTTTCAGGAGCTCGTCAGTGACATACACAATTAATGCTTCTGTAAATTAATTCTGTTTTCTCTCTTAAGTGGGTTACACTTCTCATTCTTGTGGATATGTAGGTCTGTAGATCTCACAGGAAAAATTGTGCATCAGTTGTGTTAAAACTAGGTGGTCTTAGGTGATCAAATGCTACACATTCCATACTAATATCCTTTTTCCATACAAATTTTCTTTTTATGTCTTTTAACAGTTTCGTTTATTGAAAATGTACAGACATTTGAGGTCATCAAACTTTTTTTTCTGTTTTTATACACACACACACACACACACACACTTGCAGTGATACAGTTTTTATCTGTAATTATGATTGTTTCATCCTGTCTAATCTAGCACAAAGAATACAGGGAATGTCCCCATTTTCAAAGACTGGCACTCTTTGTGAGCATATGATTAAGTAACAAATACAGTTAGCAGCATGAATTACCAAGAAATTGACACTTCCAACATTCTGTTGGGAATAAAATACAACCATAATCAATCAGAAAAAGTGTCTTGCGCAGTTGTAGACAGAACACAATTGTCAGACATCTACACCTCCTTTCTTCTTGTTGTGTGTAACTATCATCAACACTGTCATCGTGGTGGAGGCTGATTACAAGTACATTTTTGCCTTTCTAAGGAGTAAATGGTATGAGTGTGTGAGATTTTCTGAAGGCGAATTTGTACCCTCTGGATGCTTACTTGACTTGGTGAATTCAAATGGTAGTTCAGTCTTGTGATTCTTAGGTTCAAAGAGATGACAGAAAAGGAAAAAATACGGTGACTACTGTGGGGTTAATATGTACCAAACATCTAATACCTTTGTAGTTGTGACAAAAATGACCAGAATTGAACACTTTACATGGTAACTGTATCAACATTTAACATACTGCATGAAAATCTCACTCCTATTAATCTATTTTGAAATACCCAATAAGAGAACTGAGTGGTGAACTAATGAGTTGAAACAATTCTAATCCAATACAAAAATGCCATCTTCATTCACACTGTTAATCTTTATTGAATTCTATTTTTATCATTTATGTATTTATTTCATGTTTCGTGAAGCCAGATAGCGAGCGAATTGCAAGGATATGGAATGTGTCGTTTGTTCATAGTTCTGATACAACTTACATCAATATGATAGAGATACAATGTAAATAAAATATCACATACGGAACATATATCAAATTAACAGAAAATGTGTGTTACACTGAGGAAGGATGAATAATATATACAGGAAGCAAGGTTAAGCTAAATATTACAATAAATTAATACATAAGTATCAAAACCAAATTTTTCTATGTCTATGATAGTGTTCACAATAAAATTAAAAGTATTGCGAAAAAAATTGCAATTATTTTTGCTCATAATTTCATCAGCCATATACAAAGATTTCTTTATTAAGTAGTCTCTTTAGAACTTGTTAGAATTTTGGCAGTTGTATGGAGACATTTGATGTGTGGTGGGAGTGCATTAAACAGCTTAAAGCTTGAGTAATAAACTTCTTTTTTTACCTATTTAGACTTTTTAGTTCAGTGTGCAGACTGTTTTTGATTCTTATTTTGTACTCACGATGTTTTCTGCTGTTTTTATGTAGAAATAAATTATTACAGACAAATGTCGGCAAGGACATAATACATTGTGAGCAAGTGGTAAGGAGCCCCATCTTTCGAAACAAGCACCTGCAAGACTTTCCGTGCTGGACACAACTCATTCAATATTCTGGTGTTTTTTTTTTACGTACAAATTATTATTATTATTACTATTAATTTTTTCCAATAGATTAGGTCCCTCAGAATATAGTACTATAAGACATTAATGAAAGCAAGTAGCCAAAGCAGGAAGCCTTAGTGGTATCTACTTCAGCCACTGAAACAATAATTCGTAGTGCAAATATTCCTGAGCTAAGTCTCCTAAAAAGATAAAGACCGATTACATTGAACCTAGGAATTTTGTATCCTCAGCTTTTTGTATTGGCTGGTCTGTACACTTTATGTTAATTTTTCTGGGACTACTTTGTGTTGTATGGATCCTTAAGTAGTGGGTTCTATATGAGAGACCATTTGAAGAAACCCAGTTTAAAATTTCAGTGAAAACTGTTCATAGTATGTTTGAGATTATTATCTGACAATCCATCAGTGAGAATTGTAGTATCATCTGCAAAAAGGGTAAATTTACTTTTTGTGTTGCAACAAAGAGGGAAGTCGTTAATGAAAATGTGAGCCTTGTGGCACACCAAAATGTAAGGTCCCTCACTCAGATGACGCACATTCTCCAGATGAGCCATTCAACAGTATAATCTGTTTTCAGTCCTGTACATAGTGAAGCCATGAACCAACAGTAGTATCTTTACCATAATATTCTGCCTTTTTCAAAAGAACTTCATGATTTACACAGTCGAAAGCTTTCAAGAGATAGTAAGAAATACTTCCTAGAGACATTTTTTTGTAATGGCTTCCAAAACTTGAATATTAAATGAGATAATTGCTTGTTCTATAGAAAGACCAGCACAAAACACAGACTGACTTTTGTTAAGAATATTGTGGAAGTTGAGATGATCGACAATCAATATGTGCATGGGTTTTTCAAGAATTTTTGAAAAGATAATTAAAAGGGAAATGGAGTGATATTTTATGCCATTATTTTTCTCACCTTTTTCAAAGACAGTTATAATTACAGCAGATTTTATTGTAGAACCAATGTAATTTTCTGTGGTAAAGCTTTGATGTAAATCACACTGACCATATGCAACTTTTATTGACGCTCTTAAAATATTATAGTTAATATTATGTGAGGTATGTTACAAGTGTTCATTTGAAACACAGTGGTAGTGTTTTTTTGTTTTAAAATGGAAGCTGATGATGAGTCAGGTAATTTAAGTAGTTTGTTTATACCAAATGTACATGGTATTAGATATGTGATGTATCATGAAGAAGTAAAATGAACAGTGTGCATTGATGAGAGTGAAAACAGTGAGAAAGATGCCATCAGACTTTTCACCATCCAAGAAACTGAATGTAAATTAACTCATTAAAATTATTACCCAGTATACTTGTGGTTTTAGAAATATGTAACTTTTGAAGTATGCAACACAGCTACCAAGTAACTATCTCAGTTGGTTACTTAATAATCATAATCTTTCTGAATTTGTTACATGGATACATTGTTTGAAATATATGGTATAAAAGCAGGCGACATCTCTCTCTCTCTCTCTCTCTCTCTCTCTCTCTCTCTCTCTCTCTCTCTCTCTCTCAAGGGCTGTTAGATACATTAATACATTAGATGATTGGAGAAAAAATGTCTAGAGATAGATTACTGAGTAAGTCAGTTCCATTGTTTATGATAATTTATGTAAGAACACAAAGAAAGGAACACCAAGGAGAAAACAAACAATTTTCAGAAGGTTATGGATTGAATTCTGAAAGCTGTTATCTTCATGGTTTTTATAGTATTCAAGAATTACAATATTAATGAAGTTACTGAAAGCACACACATGAGCAGCCTACTGAGATGGAATAGAGTCCCTAATCACTTGTTCAACTAAATATTTGCAACAATGAAAAAAAAAAGATGTGCTGAGTTCTGTGTTTAAGGTATTTTTCTAGGTGAGAAACGGGATATAGAGCAGACAAGTTCAGAAGGGAGTCTTGTGAACATGAGTATCATCTAAAATTACTGAAAAGAAGAAAATTTGTGGTTACAGTTTAATCATGATTGATTTCCATATTATTTTAGAAATTGATTGATTAACCACTAATTGTTATAGATTTTACTGGATTTTGGTCTCATTGCGTTTTATCCATAAATTAAATAGATTTTGGAAGAACGATTCACTATAAAACCCCTTTATTGTTGAGGAAGTAACTCTAGTGTTTGGCTAAGGGGACTATGTGATTATGATTGATTGCGACTTAGTTATCTGACACCAATAAATGCCAGTAACGGAGGAGCATATGGTTAGTACATTACTTTTCTGGCCATTATTGTACATTTTCCAAATTAGAGGCGGCGCTCCTGTTCCTCTGTTGTACTGATGTTCAGTGTTTGTTAGTTGTTTGGTTTCATGTTCCATGGGTCATTTGCATGATTAATCGTAATTATGTGGAACAAGTGTCGGAAGATCCATGTGGCTTTTCGCTGATGATGCTGTAGTGTACAGAGAAGTTGCAGCATTAGAAAATTGTAGCGAAATGCAGGAAGATCTGCAGCGGATAGGCACTTGGTGCTGGGAGTGGCAACTGACTCTTAACATAGACAAATGTAATGTATTGCAAATACCTAGAAAGAAGGATCCTTTATTGTATGATTATATGATAGCGGAACAAACACTGGTAGCAGTTACTTCTGTAAAATATCTGGGAGTATGCGTGCAGAACGATTTGAAGTGGAATGATCATATAAAATTAATTGTTGGTAAGGCGGGTAACAGGTTGAGATTCATTGGGAGAGTCCTTAGAAAATGTAGTCCATCAACAAAGGAGGTGGCTTACAAAACACTAGTTCGACCTATACTTGAGTATTGTTCATCAGTGTGGGATCCGTACCAGATCGGGTTGACGGAGGAGATAGAGAAGATCCAAAGAAGAGCGGCGCCTTTCGTCACAGGGTTATTTGGTAACCATGATAGCGTTACAGAGATGTTTAGCAAACTCAAGTGGCAGACTCTGCAAGAGAGGCGCTCTGCATCGCGATGTAGCTTGCTCGCCAGGTTTCGAGAGGGTGCGTTTCTGGATGAGGTATCGAATATATTGCTTCCACCTACTTATACCTCCTGAGGAGATCACGAGTGTAAAATTAGAGAGATTCGAGCACACACGGAGGCTTTCAGACAGTCGTTCTTCCCGCAAACCATACGCGACTGGAACAGAAAAGAGAGGCAATGACAGTGGCATGTAAAGCTCCGTTGGGTGGCTTGCGGAGTATAAATGTAGATGTAGATGTAGACATTCATATTAGACATTGATATGTCAATACAACTTCATGCTGATTATATACCAAATTATTATTGGATATAAAAGAAATCTACTCACCAAGAATGGCAGGAGAACACACATTTTAAAGGTATTACAGTTTGGAAGCTTTCAGAGTGAGTGGCTCCTTCTGGCAGATAGATTGAAGGGGAAGAAAGGGGATGAAGCAGGACTGGTGACGTTTAGGAAATGGGGTAGAGTTTGGAAAAGTTGCCCAGAACCCCAGATCAGTTAAGACTTACCAGAAGGTCTCTCCCCAATATTTGCAATGATTTGAAGTGCAAAAGTGACTGAAGTAAGTTGTTTTAGGAGTTCCGAAATATGTTTTTTCCAGTAATTCTCATTAATGTGGACACCTAAAAAACATTATTTACCATTTCTTCTGTTGCTGCGTGTATGTTTGGATTGATTAGAATGCTAGTGTCATCCTCAGAAAGAACTAATTCTGCTTTTTGTATGTTATACAGAGGGTCATTTACCTATGCAAGAAACTATAGTGGATCTAGATTGAGCTTTGTGGAACCCCGCATGTGCTTTATCCCCAGTGAGAAGAATCTCCCCTGCTTACATGTTGTTGTTGTGGTCTTCAGTCCTGAGACTGGTTTGATGCAGCTCTCCATGCTACTCTATCCTGTGCAAGCTTCTTCATCTTCCAGTACCTACTGCAACCTACATCCTTCTGAATCTGCTTAGTGTATTCATCTCTTGGTCTCCCTCTATGATTTTTACCCTCCACCCTGCCCTCCAATACTAAATTGGTGATCCCTTGATGCCTTAGAACATGTCCTACCAACCGATCCCTTCTTCTGGTCAAGTTGTGCCACAAACTCTCTTCTCCCCAATCCTATTCAATACTTCCTCATTACTTATTTGATCTACCCATCTAATCTTCAGCATTCTTCTGTAGCACCACATTTCGAAAGCTTCTATTCTCTTCTTGTCCAAACTATTTATCGTCCATGTTTCACTTTCATACTTGGCTACACTCCATACAAATACTTTCAGAAATGACTTCCTGACACTTAAATCTATACTCGATGTTAACAAATTTCTCTTCTTCAGAAACGCTTTCCTTGCCATTGCCAGTCTACATTTTATATCCTCTCTACTTCGACCATCATCAGTAATTTTGCTCCCCAAATAGCAAAACTCCTTTACTACTTTAAGTGTCTCATTTCCTAATCTAATTCCCTCAGCATCACCCGAACTAATTCGACTACATTCCATTATCCTTGTTTCGCTTTTGTTGATGTTCATCTTATATCCTCCTTTCAAGACGCTATCCATTCCATTCAACTGCTCTTCCAAGTCCTTTGCTGTCTCTGACAGAATTACAATGTCATCAGCGAACCTCAAAGTTTTTATTTCTTCTCCATGGATTTTAATACCTATTCCGAATTTTTCTTTTGTTTCCTTTACTGCTTGCTCAATATACAGATTGAATAACATCGGGGAGAGGCTACAACCCTGTCTTACTCCCTTCCCAACCACTGCTTCCCTTTCATGTCCCTCGACTTTTATAACTGCCATCTGGTTTCTGCACAAATTATAAATAGCCTTTTGCTCCCTGTATTTTACCCCTGCCACCTTTAGAATTCAAAAGAGAGTATTCCAGTCAACATTGTCAAAAGCTTTCTCTAAGTCTACAAATGCTAGAAACATAGGTTTGCCTTTCCTTAATCTTTCTTCTAAGATAAGTTGTAAGGTCAGTATTGCCTCACGTGTTCCAGTATTTCTACGGAATCCAAACTGATCTTCCCCGAGGTCGGCTTCTACTAGTTTTTCCATTCGTCTGTAAAGAATTCGTGTTAGTATTTTGCAGCTGTGGCTTATTAAACTGATTGTTCGGTAATGTTCACATCTGTCAACATCTGCTTTCTTTGGGATTGGAATTATTATATTCTTCTTGAAGTCTGAGGGTATTTCGCCTGTTTCATACATCTTGCTCACCAGATGGTAGAGTTTTGTCAGGACTGGCTCTCCCAAGGCCGTCAGTAGTTCCAATGGAATGTTGTCTACTCCGGGGGCCTTGTTTCGACTCAGGTCTTTCAGTGCTCTGTCAAACTCTTCACGCAGTATCGTATCTCCCATTTCATCTTCATCTACATCCTCTTCCATTTCCATAATATTGTCCTCAAGTACATCGCCCTTGTATAGACCCTCTATATACTCCTTCCATCTTTCTGCTTTCCCTTCTTTGCTTAGAACTGGGTTTCCATCTGAGCTCTTGATGTTCATACAAGTGGTTCTCTTATCTCCAAAGGTCTCTTTAATTTTCCTGTAGGCAGTATCTATCTTAACCCTAGTGAGATAAGCCTCTACATCCTTACATTTGTCCTCTAGCCATCCCTGCTTAGCCATTTTGCACTTCCTGTCGATCTCATTTTTGAGACATTTGTATTCCTTTTTGCCTGCTTCATTTACTGCATTTGTATATTTTCTCCTTTCATCAATTAAATTCAATATTTCTTCTGTTACCCAAGGATTTCTACTAACCCTCTTCTTTTTACCTACTTGATTGTCTGCTGCCTTCACTACTTCATCCCTCAGAGCTACCAATTCTTCTTCTACTGTATTTCTTTCCCCCATTCCTTTCAATTATTCCCTTATGCTCTCCCTGAAACTCGTACAACCTCTGGTTCTTTCAGTTTATCCAGGTCCCATCTCCTTAAATTCCCACCTTTTTGCAGTTTCTTCAGTTCTAATCTACAGGTCATAACCAATAGATTGTGGTCAGAGTACACATCTGCCCCTGGAAATGTCTTACAATTTAAAACCTGGTTCCTAAATCTCTGTCTTACCATTATATAATCTATCTGATACCTTTTAGTATCTCCATGGTTCTTCCATGTATACAACCTTCTTTCATGAATCTTAAACCAAGTGTTAGCTATGAGTAAGTTGTGCTCTGTGCAAAATTCTACCAGGCGCCTTCCTCTTTCATTTCTTAGCCCCAATCCATATCCACCTACTACCTTTCCTTCTCTCCCTTTTCCTATTACCGAATTCCAGTCACCCATGACCATTAAATTTTCATCACCCTTCACTATCTGAATAATTTCTTTTATTTCATCATACATTTCTTCAATTTCTTCATCATCTGCAGAGCTAGTTGGCATATAAACTTGTACTACTGTAGTAGGTTTGGGCTTCGTATCTATCTTGGCCACAATAATGCGTTCACTATGCTGTTTGTAGTAGCTTACCCGCATTCCTATTTTCCTATTCATTATTAAACCTACTCCTGCATTACCCCTATCTGATTTTGTGTTTATAACCCTGTAGGCACCTGACCAGAAGTCTTGTTCCTCCTGCCACCGAACTTCACCAATTGCCACTATATCTAACTTTAACCTATCCATTTCCCTTTTTAAATTTTCTAACCTACCTGCCCGACTAAGTGATCTGACATTCCATGCTCCGATCCGTAGAACGCCAGTTTTCTTTCTCCTGATTACGACATCCTCTTGAGTAGTCCCCACCCGGAGATCCGAATGGGGGACTATTTTACCTTACTTACATTGGTTGATTTATTATGTATTAATTTCTGCATGCTTTTATTTAGATACGACATTATCCATTGGTTTGCTTATACCAACAATTCCATAAAACCTCAGTTTTCTGGCACAATATTGTGATTACAATTAAATGCTTTAGATACATCACAGAAAATACCAACTGATGCTATTGTGTTATTTAGTGCTTCTAAATTTGGTAAGTGAGTGTGTAAATATTAATAAAGGAATTTCCATTATTTTTGATAAAGGAAATTAATTTTCTGCATGAGTCCATCTGCAATCATTGTTATTTTGTTGATAAAACTAATCACTTATTAAAATTTCTTCAATTATTGAGATGTGTCAACTACTGTCATCACCAGATATCTGCAACTAAGGTGAAAGGAACATACAGGCATTTGTTATATAACAACAACATACTAACAAAATACAATAAATTAAAAGTTTAAAAAATAGTTAAAAGTACATACATGTACATATTGGTGATCACAGACACTGTAGATCGTGCGCCGACCTTCAGTGTACCTCCACAGATGGCGATCTTCTGCACTTGGATACAATTCACATGGACAACCAGCTGCTGAAGGTCATTTCGAAGTTCATCTTTCCATTGCTTCATTGGTCTTCCTATTGACCGAGTTCCATAAGGTTTTCCTGTATGCACAGCTCTGGTGCAGCATATGTCTGGTCTGTCAATGTGCCCTGCCGGGCTTATTCTCCACACTTTCATCTACTGCATAATGTTTGGTTGTTCATTAGGTCATAGAGTTCCTGGTTCTTTCTCTGTTTCCAGGTGTTCTCTTTGGGGTTTGGTCCAAAGATCTTCCTTGTGATTTTCTGTTCGAAGATCAACAGGCTCTTTGTCTTTTCTGTGGTGCTTAAGGTTTTTCTCACAGGTAACTACACTGGTACTATGACTGCATTATAGGCTTTATGTTTGATCTTAACTGACAGGTCTTTTGATGACAGTATCTGCTTCAGACTGAAATAAGTTTTGAAACCCACTGGTAATACGTTGATTTTAAAGTTACACTCACAAAAAATTTACAACTTATAAAAGGAAGTTATGTAAAGGGCCAAAACTAAAAAGCTTGGTTAAAAAGGATTATAAAAATAAAGGTTGTAAAGCTCTACCCTGAGAACTAAAATACGATCAAAAAATAAGGTAAAGTCTGTATACAGAATAAAACACTGTAATTGTTAAATGAAAATATTTTGGATGGCAGCTTTATCTTTCATAAGCAGCAGCAACTTGCGTCTCTTGGGAAGGTGTTTGGTTCACACCAATGGGAGCACTGCGAGCCCAGCAGGTGTAAGGCGAGGTGTGACCCATTCACCAAAAGGAGATCATGCCACTGTTATTAATTCTTGAAAAATGTCAAAAAACCAGTTAGGGCTAAACAAATGCTGTTCATTTAGAATTGTTTGTTGATCTCTAATTTTGTGGATAAAAATTTGTAGGTTTCCCAGTATGTTTAAGCATGTCCCTTTGAGGATCTGTCCAATACTTTGAAGCATTCGCGTATCAGGCCTAAATTATACTTGGGAGTTTTTAAGTGCACCATCAGTACACTATCATTCCTGTCATAGGATGTTCTCTGAACCTTGTCGTGACTTTCTTTTTGATTTGTCCTATACAAAACTTATCAGCTTATTTTATAATGTTTATGCATTTTTGTTTTGCATGCTGGTATTCCAGATGCTATGCATTTATTTATTGATTATCATTTTTGTTCATAATCCATTGTCGCTATTTGAGTTTACGTATTGTCATTTGGAGATAGTGAGTATAGGTGTGGACACAGAAATTGGAGTGTCACGCGGAGAAATTGGAAAATTTCTGACATAGTCTTCTGTTTGAATTCAATTGAGTGGTGACAGCAGCAGAAGTAATTGGAATCATTTGCGTGGGAAGACCTTTGGGGTTCTATGAAGATCGTTTAAACGCATTAATGATGAACTGTGATCATTCTACCATTGTGCAACATTTACAAGCAATGGGAAAGGTTCAAAAATTGGGTGTGTGGGTACCGCATGCACTTAAACCAAAATCAGCAGGTGGCCATATGTGCATCTCTTCTTACTTGTCATTAGTTGGCTGGTGAATGACACTGACTATTCCTATCCTGTATTGTTACTGGTGATGAGAAATGGCACCTTTATGCTAACATAAGGAAAAGAAAGGAATGTTTGAGCCCAAAGCAATAATTCCCCATAAAAAGACCTGCACGTGTCCACAAAAGATAATGTTACACATCTGGTGGAACAATGACAGTGTGGTGTACTATGAATTTATTTCCTAAGGTGTAACCATCACTGCTGGCAATTATAGTCAACAACTGGAATGTCTTGCAGATTTAGTCCAAGAACAATGGGCAGGAAGGCTGCATGAAGTGATGCTACTCCATGATAATGTGATAATGCCTGCCCACATCCTGGTAGACTGACAAAAAACACTATACAGGAGTTGGGTTGGCAATAAATTCTCATGCACCTTATTCACCTGATCTTGCATCCTCAAATTTTCACCCTTTCCACTATCTATTGAACAACCTTCAAGAAACTTCCCACATTTCTTGATGGAAATGTGCTCTGAAAAGGCTCGACGAGTTCTTCGCCTCTAGACAACATGATTTCTATAGTTGTAGAATCGAAAAATTACAATCATATGGTTCCATTCAAAGTAATCATCACAATAACTGAAACAGACATCCACGTGTATCTTTCTTCAGGTCACCAAAGATGTGATGAAGGATCTGGGCTGTATGAAGGATCTTGCAGTGTTTCCCAACCAAATTGCTGAAGCGTGGCCTTCATGCAGTTGGCAGTGTGGTGCAGGCATTATCATGCAGCAGGATGATTCCATCAAATAGCATTCCAACAGCCTTAGGGCAGAATGGCAAAGCCAGCTGTGGGAACATCCCACATCTCATCTGTCACAGAAATCCAAAGCTGTTCACACAATTTCTGGTAAGGTCATGGTGACCTCTTTCGACTGCAGCAGCCCTCTGCTGATGAAAATACCTCTCAGAAACTACAATGCACCGTAAAGTCAAAATCCCCAATTGTGGTATGTATTCAGTTTTCATCTGACTGTTCGTTATACTTAAAAACAGTGGGTTCTAAACCATGCCTGACCATCCTGACTTATGACTCCCAAGATTTATGTAAATTATATCAGATTGATGCCTGGATGGTTTGGTTGATAAGGCCATGGCCAATTTCATCTTTCACTAACTGAGCGACTATTCCATCTGTGATGATCTTCATCTAGATGAGACATGAAACACATGAAATCTACTTTGCATCTTCTGAGTCATGCAGTTATTTTCTTACAATGTCAAGAGGACCATTGTAAAGTTTTGGTATGTGGGAATAGTTGGCAATGACACTTTTACCTTTTAAACTGTTTGGCTGTTTGAGCAACTCACATCAGTGATCTATGTTCGCGTATGATCCATTTTTAGTAAGATCTTTATCATGATAACTTTATTGAATGAGTCCTCAGAAGAGGGTGGATTTATACATTAATTGACATCCCTTATTGTGTGATATATTAGGAGAATCACTAAGGAGTGATTTTTTGGCGAGTGAAAAATGCTAGCTGTTTAAGTTTCTTTCTCACTCAGAACTAAAATTTTCCTACTGTAGTATGTGGAGAATGACAGGTCTGTTTCAGTATTGACAATCAGGACATTAATTTAGCAATGATGAGCCTTATGTCCAACAATCCATATTTATCAGACCCATGAAGGTTTGGTTGAGAGGCATCACCAGTATACGTTGGTCACAGAAATTAAAATACAAATATCAGCAGTGAAAGACTTGAGCACACAAATAAGTATTGTGATGATACATATCACCTACAAAATGTTCTGTTTAGGTTCATGTGTATACATATTGCCTGCACTTGCAAGTAATTCACAGATATAAGTCATTTCTACTTGGGGGGGGGGGAATTATTCTTTGATTAGCGTGTGTAAAGACACAACCCCTACAGGTTTATTCATTTGTTGCTTGGAACCATCTTTCTTTTTGCAACATGACAGTTGAAGAATTTCCAGTAACTGTATTTGTAATGTCTCCGGGCATTATTTTATTTTGGTACATGTTGTCATAAAAATTTGTTTCAACTGCTTTTCAAACAGTTTAAAATCCAGAATGGAATAAAGACAATATTATGAAAACCATAGATTGCTACTCACCATATAGCGGAGATGTTGAGTCGCAGACATGCACAACAAAAATATTGCAAAACAAGCAAGCTTTTTCAAACAGTTAAAAATCCAGGATGGAATAAAGATGATATTATGAAAAGCGTAGATTGCTACTCACTATATAGGGGAGATGTTCAGTCACAGACAGGCACAGCAAAAAGACTGCAAAACAAGTAAGCTCTTGGCCAAAGGTCTTCTTCTGAAGTATACAGCACACACACATTCACACAGACACAACTTGCAACACATGACCACGTATGAGTTCCGTTTGTGTGAATGGGAGTATGTGCGTTGTCTACTTCAGAACAAGGCATTTTGGCCGAAAGCTGACTTGTTTAGCAATCTTTTTGTTGCACCTGCCTGCGACTCAGTGTCTCCACTACATGGTGTACAGCAATCTATTCTTTTCATGATACCGCATTTGAACTGCTTTTCCTAATTTGTGACCCACTTTGTAAAACCAACTGTGATCGTCATGTAAAATGCGCGTAAAACTTAGCATGCTCACAATAGATAAGGAGGATTAGAAGGTAAATAGTGAAGTCTCACATGTCTTACTAACGGACAGTTTTGAAACTGAAGCTGTATGTGCAGAAATTCCGATCCTTGTTACAGCAAAAGGAAATATTTGTAGTTCTTGCTCAAATTCAATTCTGTAATGTAAGGGCTTGCATGAGTAAATGGTGCAGCTTTAGCAGAAAAAAAATTGAGAGATAAATAGTGCTTTCTCCTCCCTGTTTAATTATTTCTTCAATTTCTTTCACTGTTTTCCACTTCAATTCGAGAACTTAATATATTTCTATTTTATACAACAAATTTAAGGTAAATCTTTAGAAGGGTACCCCTACATGTTAAAGGGGAATGACTTGAGATTTCTAGATGAAGCAATCCTGTGTCACTGGTTAAATCCTGTGCCACTGATTAAAGAAAAGAAAGAGAGGAAGAAGAGTGGCAGAATATAAGTTTTGTATCATTTACTCTGTAATTTGTTTCCACATTGTCCCCCATTTATTTATAACCGTCTTGTTCCTGAGCTACCCACTGTTGTATAGATATGCTTTCCTCCATGTTTTCTGTGTAGCTCCTAAAGAAGGAAAATCAGTTTCAGATCTTCAACAAAGTTTAGATTGTTGTGGGATCAATGTGGAGTACAGGTGCTGGATGCACTGAACTGTGTAGATTTAGGGGAGTATGTCAGTTGCTTGTAGTTATTATGGATGTTAATATTCACTCATTATTTTCTGCTAATATTTTTTGATGAAAAAATAATACAGTATGACTGAGGGAAATGTTACTGTTGAAATTTAAAGTGAACTGTTCAGTGAGCTTCAGATTTTCACATTAACTATGACATTTTGCTTTTAAGTCTCTTTATTTTGTAAGGGAGGGCTTAATATCTATAGAGGAATACAGCATCTGTTGTAAAGCTGTAACTGATGATTTTTTTTTTCAGTCAGTCACAGTTGTGCTGTAGTACAGGTGATTATCAGTTTAAGCTTTAATGGGCTTTTCAGCTTAGTTGCAGAGAAACACATCGGCTTCATTGCAATGTTTAGATGCCTGGATATTAAAATGCCCCACCCCTACCCAGTGACTGTTATCTCTTTTTATCCTCCATTTAAGGTTCTGAAAGTTAAGACTACTGTGATTACATATTTTTAAGCCAACTCTAGTGAGAGTTAGGTCACCTGGACATTAATACCTGACAATTGTCTGACCCTTTGTAATTTAACAAATTTCTGAGCAGAAGGAGGGAGGTTGAATGTTAACAGTGACAAATTTTTTGAGATTACCAATATAGTGCACTAATATTTTCCGCAAATCTTCAGTACCACATTAAGATTGCAAACTGTCAAGAATTATTAGCAAGCTTAATTGTTGATAATCATTTTCACATTACAACGATGTTCAGATACATGTCTCAGCTAAATATGAATAAAATTTGTATAATTGAAAAATTCCATTCAGAGATTTATTCAGTTCACGAAGAGATTGATGAGCTGGCAAGTACTTGCATTGAGGAGATGCAGTTCCCAAAAGCCAAGACACATGTAAAATAAGTAACAACAGGATCCATCTTGTCTTAGGAGTAAAGATGGCAAATATGTAAATATGTGTATCAGCTGCTTGAAGAAACAGGTTAAGTAGTCCAAATAAAAGGTAGGACACACTCAGAAAAAAAAGAAAAACCAAACCCAGGTGAGGTGATGGGCATTAACGCACTTGTTTGATGTTTACAGTGAGAAAAGCTGATAGAGAATAGT
Organism: Schistocerca serialis cubense; assembly: GCF_023864345.2. Classification (NCBI taxonomy): domain Eukaryota; kingdom Metazoa; phylum Arthropoda; class Insecta; order Orthoptera; family Acrididae; genus Schistocerca; species Schistocerca serialis. The sequence continues at coordinate 395,098,000 of NC_064638.1, read as the reverse complement.
TGTAGTGCATTCTGGAGCACATTAATACTTGTACCCAGCTGAAACCAGTTGTAAGGCTCAAAATCAACTCAGCAGGATAACTCCACAGAACTCTAAACGTACTCAAAGGAAATGTTATTAGGTAGCTGAAGTGAATGGTACCACCAAATTTGCTTTAAAAAACTGTGGAACACTGAGGCCTGTGTCTGTGAGTTGTTTCACATGTAGCTGATAAAGATCAGATTACTAATAGAAATGTGATGTGAGCTTACTGTGTTTTATAATAATAATAAAGTATTCAGCATCAAATGAACTCGTATTGTACACTCGCCATAACCTGGCATTTCGCACGAGGGTGGTGAGAGTGGAAAAATCATTAGAAGTTGCCTATCAGTTACTGCACACCTTAATTAATAGACAGTACTATATGTGATTCGTTGTAAGGAACTAGTTGGTAATTTGTAGCAAGAAGATCTCCATTTTGACTAACAAAGAATTTAACCAATTGTTACTCATAAGTCACCTTGGCTTTCATTTAAACACGTGTGTGTGTGTGTGTGTTTTACACTGAAGAGCCTGATATCGTGTAGGGCCCTCGCAAGCACACAGAAGTGCCGGGAATCGACACCATGGATCCTGCAGAGCTGTCCGTAAATCTATAAGAGTACAAACGGGTGGAAATCTCTACTGGGCATCGCATATATACTCAATAATGTTCATATATGAGGAGTTTGGTGGCCAGCGGAAGTATTTAAACTCAGAAGAGTGTTCCTGGAGCCACTCTATTGCAATCCTGGATGTGTGGGGTATCACATTGTCCTGCTGGAATTTCCCAAGTCCATCAGAATGCACAATGGATATGAATGGATGCAGATGATCAGACAGGATGATTACATACATATCATGTGTCAGAGTGGTATCTAAACGTATCAGGGGTCCCATATCACTCCCACCTGCACATGCCCCACACCATTAAAGAGCCTCCACCAGCTTGAACAATCCCCTGCTGACATGCATGGTCCATAAATTCATGATGCTGTCTCCATACCCATACAAGTCCATCCGCTTGATACAATTTGAAATGAGACTAATCCGACCGGGCAACATGTTTCCAGTCATCAACAGTCCAATGTTGGTGTTGACGGGGCCCAGGTGAGGTGTATAAGCTTTGTGTCACACAGTCACCAAGGGTACACAAGTGGGCCTTCTGCTCCGAAAGCCCATATGAATGATATTTTGTTGAATGGTTTGCACGCTGGCACTTGTTGATGGTCCAGCACTGAAACCTGCAGCAGTTTGTGGGAGGGTTGCACTTTTGTCACGTTGAACAATTCACTTCAGTCGTCATCGTCGTCCCTTTCTTGCAGTATCTTTTTTAGGCTGCAGCAATGCCAAAGATTCGATGTTTTATTGGATTCCTGATATTCATGGTACACTAGTGAAATGGTCATGCAGGAAAATCCCCACTTCATCGCTACCTCAGAGATGCTGTGTCCCATCATTTGTGCACCGACTGCAACCCCACATTCAAACTCACTTAATGACGGGCAAAATGGCCGTGCGGTTCTAGGCATTGCAGTCTGGAACTGCAAGACCGCTACGCTCGCAGGTTCAAATCCTGCCTTGGGCATGGATGTGTGTGATGTCCTTAGGTTAGTTAGGTTTAACTAGTTCTAAGTTCTAGGGGACTAATGACCTCAGAAGTTGAGTCCCATAGTGCTCAGAGCCATTTGAACCATTTTCAAACTCACTTAAATCTTGATAACTTGTCATTGTAGCAGCAGTAACTGATCTAACAACTCCACCAGACACTTGTTCTCTTCCAATGGCTTTGCCGACTGCAATGCCATATTCTGCTTGTTTACATATTCCTGTATTTAAATAAGCATGCCTATACCAGTTTGTTGGGTGCTTCAGTGTATATGCAGTGTGTTTGCAAGAGTAGCCTGTGCAGGCAGCAAGAGGTATCGCTAACATTCATTCGCAATAATTTCAGATTTCTTGATTTTACAGCCAGAGACTTTTGAAAAGTTAGTGATCACATGTAACATTTTCAACAGTTAGTAAAGGGTAGAGTGCTACTCACCGTAAAGATGATATATTTGACTTGCAGATGGGCACAATGAGAAGACTGTTACACAATGAGCTTTGGGTGAAAACCTTTTTCAGAAACGAATGGAAAACACACACAAATTCAGACAATTAGGCGCATCTCACACACACGACTGCTATCTCCTTTTCCCTGTTTTCAACTGCAGTTATTATCTGTGAGATCAACTGAACTGCAGAAACCAAAATTAACTTACTCCTTATAAAGCCATTATGAATTTGTGTTTTCTCTGAAGTGTTAATAATCTGCTTTAGATAATTTTCCAAATGATCATAGATAAGATCTGTAGTTAATTGATAGGGTCCAACTCTTCTTTGTAAATATATCACCTTTCTTGAATACATGAGTTTCTGGAGTTATTTTTAACCAAAGCAAAAGAATGCCTAACACTACTATAACATTTATTTTTGTAGCAGGGCTAAATATATGATCATAATACATGTATTAAATATGGTGATTTTGAGCCCATGATAGCCTACAGACTGTCATATATACATACTGATTTAAGCCTGTACATTATCTCATTACAATTAGTTAAGGCAAAGTATGCTGTACTTCTGACTGGAGTGCCGTGTACATGTGCTGGAGATAATTAAAATCATTTTGGATATGTTTGTGTTTCATGGTAGTGACACTATGTGGTTATCCTTGCTATCTTTTAGGATACCTATTTATTTCGACAGCAACATGATAGTGGATGCCAGACAGATAGAATATTCCATCTCTGAAGCTGTCCAGATCTTGTAGACACTTTAGTTGCCATGATTATAGAAATACTATCATTATTGATAGGACTAGAGTTGAGCATAACTACTTTTTGGAATACAATCTGTACACAGGAATCACCTGCCTAGCATGAAGTGTGAATTTAGTATTCTGTGTGACCGTTGTATGTTCATCAGATTCCCTGAATGATGTGAATGTAGGATATGTCAGTGTGTCACAGGAAATCCACATCCAAGTTCAGTCTAGGAAAAATTTTGACTGGGAAAAATTTTCATTTGTCTTTACATTACATATTTGTTACATTTCATACTTAGAGTTTGCTCAAGTTCTACTTTTTTACAGTGAATAGGCACTGGCTCCAAGGCAGTGAATACATATACACCAAAACCACCTCAAAAATCTGTGTACATAGCCGAAGATCAAAGTGAGAGTATCACAACCAGTCCGTAGAGCAGTCCAACACGAAACAGTCCCGATAAGCAGAGGCCGATGTACAAGGTAAACCTAATGTGAGAAGTAGTCAAAGTAAACACGCCATTGACCAAGGTTATATGGTGCTAGCTCTCTTATCTCAGAGGAGATGCCCAGCATATCTGTCACTGGTGGTGCCTGTAGCAACTACTGTAGTTAATGCACCCTTAATGTTGAGATTCCGAGTGTTAAATCAATTTGTGCCATCTCCTCATTATTGTCCAATAAGGATACAAGAGGAGGTGTAACATTTTGGAACAGTTTTCACTGATACCATTTGATGTCGTGTTTTCATTGTAAGCATTTGAAACTCTATTCACTTCATTTCAATGAATTTAATTCAATTGAAATATGTATGTTCAACAATGGCCAAAGCAATAATTCCCCATAAAAAGACCTGCATATGTCCACAAAAGATAATGTGTCCATGAATCCTTTCTATCTGTGAAGCATTGAAATGTTGGTTTAGTACATCTAGGGAGAATTTTTGATGTCACTTGTTGGTTCAGTTCATCTAGGGAGAATTTTTGATGTCACTTCAGAAGATCTTTCCAGTCTTCTTGTACGATGTGCGCTCTCCTAACAATTGGGTATTTCAGTTACATTGTTCTCAATTGTATGACAGTGAATAACTGTACCTGATTTGATGAACGTTGTAGAGCACTTAAGCAAACCAGTGGAGCCTTTATGAGATAGGAAGGGAAATCTGTTCATATTCAGAATATCTGGCAACAAATACCATTGAGCAGAGGTCACCTGTTAAAGTGGAATGACCACAGTGTTTATCCAAAGGCTCTGTTTCCACTTGCCGAACTGTTATTATATTATCTTGATATATTGCATCTTGCTGCAGCTTGCTACATTATATTGGGTATCTATCGTATGACTTTTGTTCTATCGTTGTACTTATACATGGATGATAAATTTTCAGTCTCTCACAAAATGTTAAAAAACTATTAGTTTATTTTAAAACTGAAACGACTAAGCAATGTAGCGCATTACTTCTACCTTCAATTTCAGTGTATAGGCCACTTTGAAATGTGTAAAGTCATCAACGAACATGAGAACATACTTCTTTCTGCCAAACGATGCCAGTGAGATTGGCCCACACAGATCTAGTGGCTTGTTTCCTAGTGTGATTATATGGTGACTGTGTTTGTTTTCCTTTGAGGCAATCTGAGCATAATTGTGTGGGCATTGTTGAAGTGTTCAGCTCCATACCATCAACTTGTGACTAGAGATGTTGAATGATATCATAATGCAAAAGGCATAATCTGCTTTGACATCGGTTCACACTGGTTTCAGTTGAAGCAGCTGATAAGGCTTTATGCTGCAAAAAAATTAAAACTTATAGCTGAGATTCATTCCTATTTGCAATCATAGACCTTCCTTTTCCTTTTTTAATGAAAAATGTTGAGCTTTTTCAAATGCGTTTCCAAAACCATTCATTTCCAGCTTTTTAACTGACAGCAGATTACACGAGGGTTGGAACTTTAATAGTGGTAGCTATTCATTTACAGCTCATACCAAATAGATACGTGTTTCAAAGTTTTACTGACCTTAAAAGTAGTCACCAGCATTGTGTATAACCCGTTGCTAGTGATGTGTAAGTCGCAGGATATTCTTAGCAGTGCCAATTGCATTGACAGTTCGAGCAGCACGGTCTATTGTGTGACAAATTTGTAGCAGTTCTGAAGCGAATGTCGTGAAGTGTTTCATGCAGTTTATAAATTGAGTTGAACTCACAAGGGCTTAAGTCGGGAGTGCAGTAGGTGGTATAGCACTTGGTAGCTCCATCAGTCAAACATATCAGTAACAATGTGCACTGTATGTGCTTAAGCATTATCCTGCAAAATGATGGTCAGGTCCTGCAGAAAGTGTCACCACTTTTGTATCTAAGCTGGTTGTAGGTTGTGTTCCAAAAATGAACAGCATAGTGACAGAAGTGATGACACTTTCTGCAGGACCCGACCATCATTTTGCAGGACAATGCTCAAGCTTGTACAGTGCTCGCTGTTACTGATTTGTTTGACTGATGGGGCTGCCAAGTGCTATACCACCTACTCCACTCCCCTGACTTAAGCCCTCGTGAGTTAAACTCGATTTGTAAACTGAAGGAAACACTTCACGGCATTCGCTTCAGAACTGCTACAAATTCGTTGAGCAATAGACCTCGCTGCTGAAACTGTCAACACATCTGGCACTGCTAAGACTATCCTACGACTTTCACATCGCTGGCAACGGGTTATACACAATGCAGGTGACTACTATGAAGGTCAGTAAAACTTTGAAACACGTATCTATTTTGTACGAACTGTAAATAAATAGTTGCCACTATTTAAGTTCCAACCCTTGTAATTAAGATCTGGCACAGTAAAAACATCTTTAATTGTTATCTGACTGTCTTTTACAGCATTAGTAACTTTAATTTCTCCTGTTACTTTAGCCTCAAGAAAAATGCATGACTTAGCTACTTTAAATTATTGTTCCAGTTTCTTTAAATTAGTGAGAGGTATTTTACTGTTGATCAACTGTTTGTCACTCCAGAATCTAAGAACCAATTTATTTTGATCACTGATTGAACTTCGCTTGATGTTTCAAAACAAAAATCATCTTCCTCTTTAACGTTAGCCATGGTCACTCAGTTGCTGGTTCTCTCTGTCCACAAATTACACCTTTATGAGATAATTCACTTGTGCCAGTGGCGAAAGATCCAGTTCCTCGATAACAGTTATCATCCTGAATTTCCAGTTGTTGAAATTTGTTCCATCGAGTAAAGGAATGCAATATTTTTCCACTTCCGTTGACATCTCAGAAAACTTAGGTGAGAGTCCCTCATGGTCAGGTATTTTAACACAAATTAAAACAAACATGGGTTCATAACCTGATAAATTTTCAGTTTCTCACACTTAAATGACAGTCTCAAAATGTTAAAACTGTCAGTTGTCTCAGTTTTTCTTTTTTTTCCCAACTGATAGTTTTAACGTTCTGTGTTATTTAAGTGTGAGAAACAGAAAATTTATCAATGGACAATGTGGTGTAGATAATCTAATTGCAAGTATACTACATATTTTAATCACATTTTTTTTCCAGAGGGATGCTACAATGTAGAATTGAGCCTGCTATCAGCAAAGTACATAGTAAAACACTTCTAGATTAAAGCAAGAACAGTCTAAAATATTAAAAGCTGAAGTAACAGGAATAATCATGTGCACGAGATCCTGTTCGTACCAATACTTGAGACGGAAATCATAATATTTCGAAATTATTGGCCACTATATTCAATGATTTTCCCCCCAAAAGTAGCAACACACACACAGAGTACTGTGATACATCCATAGTGATATTATAAATGTGAAAGAATTTCTGTCTCCTACCTTCTCACAATTAAACCACTGAACCGATTTCGATGAAATAGGTTACTATAGAAAGTCTGTAGTACAAGATATTTAATTATTTCAAGAATATTGTGTGAATTAGGAAAAAATAATTACTCCATGAAAAAGCTATTCGCGCTTTGATTTTTTAACTTTATCATATTTGTGAAAATGCATTTATTGGTTGTAACATGATTCAACATAATGAATATAATACTTACGCAATTTTCAACATGTTTAATCCATACTCCCATACTAATATTATTAAATGCAAAAGTAACTCCTGTTGTTTACATTTTTGCAACTAAACTACTGAACTGATTCTGGTGAAACGTGGCATGGAAAGAGCTTGAACCCAAAGGAAGAACATAGGCTACTAAAGGGTGGAAGGTGAAGGGGGGAGAAAGAGACACCTACTTCAATAGCACAACATATAGATGCATGTTCCTGCGTGTGCCCTCAGCCTGCAAATCTTGGCTGCAACACTGTGTGTAGAAGCAGTGTGCATTGGGGTAGTTGTTGGAGGGGCCAGCTGTACTTACCTGAACAGGCAGAAACATGAGGGTAGCTGATGTTGCTGTCCAATAGCTTGTTTACTTACCATCTCTCATCATATGCAACCACAGCTGCGGGTACAGCTAACTAGTTATAAATTAGCACAGAATTATGGATTTTCTACACTTTATTGTAGAAAATCCATAATTTTGGGCATTTCATGTTTAATTATGATGTTATTCTATTAAGTGGCAAGGGAAGCCTTAGTTAACATAATATGATAACATTAGGTTTACTATGGCCGATAGTATATATCTCAACAGCAGACATTAGTTGGTAACATGTGAACGTCAAATATATCACAAATACGCTGCTTGGCGAAAGAAGTGTAGCAACCAGAAGACATGGTCAGATGTCAATGTAATTGTTAGTGTTGTTTCCAGGCCTGTTAGGGTAGATAAGGGTTGTGTACAATGTCAGATGTTGAGTGATCACTGTGAAGGACCTGGAAATGCTGCATTCTCATAGTGAGGCAGTATTATCAGCACTTTCCAGGCTTTGGAAAAGTGCCTCATTGTGTATCTCCATTTGTCTGGTTGGTTGAATCACACAGTATCCACATTTGTGTGGTTTTCAGATGGGACAGTGGCACAATGTGGCTTTGGAATGTGAGGGCATGCATATTCATCGTCAAGGTCGTGGTCGACCTTATCTGGCCACCTTCGTATCTGTGCCAGCAACCCAAGAACAAGTAATGGACTTGCTGCAACATTTTGTGTCATCTCACACTTTTTGTTGGAGACTAGCAGCAGCCAGACCAGGGAATTACCATCTCTTGCATAGGCTGTCATTAACAAAACAGCACAAATGGCTGCTTTTGAAGTGTTGCTGTGATTGGGGAGCGTGGTCTGCTGATGAATGGCATTGTATTGTGTTCAGCAATAAACTGCAATTCCACATTACCCTGGATGACCATTGACGGTGCTTATGACAGCAGCTGTGGAGAGTTTTCATTCTTCTATTGTTTTGGTGAGGCATAGCTGTCGTACCCCTGGTGTCATGACTTGGTGAGCCATCAAATATGACGTTAGGTGGCGGTCAGTAAGCATTGGCGAAACTGGCAGCACGACGGTACGTCACAAACATCCAGTGTCCTTATGTGTTACTTTCCAATCAAAGATATCATGCAGTTTTTCAATATGATGTGCTCATTCCCAAATGGCATGTGTCTGTTAACTGTCTGCATGATGCTTAGGTACTCCTATGGCCAGAAAGATCCCCTTATCTGTCCCCGAGAGTGGGACCTACTCAGGCTTTAACTCTGCCCCAGTGCCAGGATCAGGGATATCGATAATCTGAAATATGTCATGTACTCTGTCAACCTGTAAAGTTACTCCACCTCTTCTGGGTGCTTCAATTTTTTGATCTGGCGTTGTATCATTATATTATTGAAAAGCTTAATTATTTTGTATATAACATTGTTTATAGTGAAATATTTTATCTGACTCAGTGTGTAAAGTAGATAACAACTCTTTTGAAGATCCCTTCAAAGCTCTTGATGATATTTGATGTACTTTTCAGTTTACTTATTTATTTACATTTTCAATGCATAGAGAGAAACTGATATGCTACTGGTTCATATCACAAGCAGTGTCATAAAATTCACTGAATAAATGCAAACATTTTTTTCTGACAGAAAATTTTCAATTTTGTATTAAAATCACTCCCCTTACATGTTCTTAGAGAGATTGGTAGTGCATTAAACCGAATAAAATCATTGATGTAATGGCTTTGATCTGTCATTATTAATCTTGTTCTTTTCCTAAAGAAGTTATATTTTTTGCTGGTAGGATCATATACCTCACTCCACTTGAAAGCTTCAATTGATTGACTAAAAATATATAACTAATTTAAATATGTATAATGAATATATTGTTAAGTATTTGTGCTGGACAAACATTCTATACGGCCTATCCCATATGTAAGTATTATTGCTGTTTTTGTAACAGCTACATTCATTATAAGTAAACATCAGCTGCAGTCCCATAATGGAATCCCATAGTTCAGAAAGATGACAATCGTTCCATAGTATACGATTTTTAATGTTTGGCTGGGAATCCATATACAAAATTAATGTGGTTTGTCCACCACAAATTTTTATGCCATACACATCCAGAAATTTACAGCAGGTTGATGTTACTCATGTTTTTTAATTGGTGTCATGAGAACAGCTCATTTTAAATGACAGTAACTCAGATCTGCTAAATTTCACATTGAGGCCCAGATCATTGAAGTATTTTGTTAATGCTGTTACACTACTAGTAGCAAAATATCTTAACTCTTTACATTGTCTACCATAGAATAACACTGAAGATCGATCTGCAAAGTTTATATCGGAGTTAATGGGTTGTGCAACGTAGTTAATGCATATGAGAAAGAGAGTAACCAAGAATGAAGCCCCGAGGTGCACCTTGTATGACTGTTTCATAGCTGGTTTGAAAATTTATAATTTTATATTTAATTTGTATTTCAATTTAGTGCATTACTTGTGACTCAAAAGATATGTGGTTAGAACCTACAAGGACAGATCCCTAGGTCTCTCAGTCGAAAGCTTTTGTCAGATCTAAAAATATACCTGCAGTTTGTAGTCTCTGGTCCAACAGAAAATATACTTTGTGGAAGAATTGTGTGATAAATAAATTAATTAATAAAAATAAACTGCTGTGGTCATGCTTAGCTGTTATCTAAAGCCTTGATGAGAATCTACTAGCAGTTTGTGTTTTGTGAGAAAGGCACTAAGCCGAAACAGGGTTATACTTTCAAATATCTAAAGGTGATGTGTTTTGTAAACAAAGCAGTAAGCTGCGACAGGGTTATACTTTCAAATATCTAAAGGTGGGAATTAATTATATGGGTCTGTAATAGGAAACATCTTCCTTATTTCCCTTTTTGTTTTATACTGATTTCACAAAACTCATTCTTACAATTTGTGGCATGCAAAAAAAGTTTAAAATAAACTTTAATTTACTGAACTTTGTAAAAAATCATAAATAATTTCCTTATAGACATGTTTCTTGTCTTAGATTCAGACTGAAGTCCTTTATTTTAGTGCATAGGTCTTTGTCAGGTTGCCAACAGACATAAGACAACAAATTGAAAATCTCTACAAATTAAAAACAAACGTTTTTAACATACCTACAAATCATCTTATTTAAAATAAATGGAAATTTGTCACTTATTTGAAGAAGTGTGATGCAGTTCACCATTATGTAAACAAACATTAAAATCATTGCTACACTTTCGGACAACGTTGTTCCTCAGAGCTACACTTTTTCACATGTATTGATTTTCCTGCTTTGTATGCTGTTATCAAATCAAGATTTCGATCTTCACAATACCTGTGTGGGGCTGATGTATCAGTTGATTTATCTCAGATTACAAATCGAAATGTTGGCTTTTTAGTCCCATTTCAAAAGGGCACAATGGTCACTTTGGGATTCTGGAAATGGTGTAGATCGATAACCAGGAAGTCATTTGGCCCTTTGCCACCGACAGAAGTCAGGGCGGTGTAGTATGCCAGTTGTTGTATGGAATTAATGGCAGTAAAATCAATTAACATCGTGGCATGATAGAATGGCACAAACTAACTACTATGTTGGATGTGCAGCAATTGCTCAATTAATTGGTGTTTCAGTCATTTCTACAAGGAATGCTGCACGGCTCGCAACCAAGTATCATAATATTAGAACAGTTGTAGAAAGATCCTACTCATCAGGGACCAGAGACAAGTGTCATATCTTCTGTCAAATGACACTCTGTTTCAAACCCAACAAGAATTGCTGCTGTCACTAAATACAAGTCCTTCTCAAACAGTTTATGAACATACTTTGCAAAGGGAATGGCTTGCACTGAACATTTGGAATCAGGTACCTTAAAAAAGGCCATTGTTATGCAGCACATAAAGCTGCATATATTTAGTCAATCAAATAAGGTGTACATTATACAGTAGTTGACTGGAGGGACACGGTCTCATTTAACGAGTCATGATTTTTGTTCTTTTCAAATGACGCAAGGCATTAAGTGCACTGACAGTCCAATAAGGTGATAATGTGCAATATTTCGATGGTGTAGATCAGGACAGAGATTGTGATATTCGTACCATGACTTGGGCCCACTCAATTAGGTTACCATGAACTTAAACCAGAATGTTTATTTCAACGTTTTCAGTGACCAAGTGTTGCCCTTTATTTTTGTATGTCTTCATAATTATTATGTCGTGGACACATCTGTGTTTACTGAGCTGCACCCACACACCCCCACACTCCCGGTTCAACTGACTCGCTATATCACCCAATTTTAATTCCATAGAAAACGCCTGGGACTATTTGGGACAGCTGGTGGAACAGTAATTAACGTTCTTCCGGTTTGCTTGCTCTGCTGGATTTAATAGTCAACGAGTGGCATAAACTTGATATAGCACACAAGCAGAAACTTGCAGGCTCTCTTTCTCCCTGAATTGACGCCATTATTATCAGATGCTAAGGATGAGATATAAGAGAAGTGAAGCTGCAGATGACAGTCTGAGAAGGTTGCAACGAGGAGTGACTCTGAACCTTTACTCTCTGAAAACACCAGAACGTGAGACGATGGCACAGACTTGACTGTTAACCAGCTACCAATACAGAGAGAGATAAAGAAAATGTGACTGAGTATTGAAATAACATCTGCATGAGAACAGTGAAATACTGTGTGGGCAAGTAATGCCAGCATGAGGATAGACCAACACACACTGCACAGAAGAAGTGTGTTTGGCCTGCAGGTATATAACATGGTAATATGGCCCTATTGTATTGGAAGTGGTATGCCCACCCTCATCTTTATAAATCGTTATACAATTGGCATTTACCATTTACATAAATCATTGCCAGATATAAAAAAAGAACTAAGTGATGGACAAAAATATTAAGCCTGACTGCAGACATGTGTGATTGAACAAGTTCTTGAATTTTTACTGTTAGGCTAGTTTGGGCTCCTTAGGTGTAATATTGTTGTTAAATCAGTACACACACCCCAGTCATTGTAACTATTCATATCTCTGTAGTTACGCTAATGCGAAATATTGATCTGTGTTTTGACAGAGACTGAGAGAAGAAAGCAAGATGCAGCCTTCCCAATGAAGTAGTTATGTATTGGGTCAGTTTTGGAGTATGCTACCTTATGTGGAGTAGATTTGATATCAGGGCATAATATAAATATTTTTTGCTGTTAAAGTAAATGACAGTAGTGAATATCAAGCTAGAAATTGCAGCTGGGATGGAGGGAAAGTTTACGAATAGCATCAAGCATATTGTCAGTTTCATTTTTTACAGTAATGACCTCCATAAAGTTTATGAATAAATTCCAAGCATGTTGTCAGTGGCTCATATGTGATGATGCCTGAAGAAGCTTACATGAATAGGTGTTTAGTTAACAGGTCATGGAGTTTTAAAATGTAACAAGGAGCAGCAGGAGTCAAAAGAATGCAATCATTGCTATTTTATTTGTCATTTATTTGTAATGTTACAGGGCAAAAGTCTTAAGTGTGTGAATATAAGCATCAAGCAAAATAAAGTAATGTTGTGGGAAAGGCAAAGTTATATTAATTCCTTCCAATACACTCTTACTACTTTCAAACAATATTTCCATTTCTGCATGTATTAGTGGTCAACACTGTAAACCAGTAAGCAGAGCTTACTGTCTTATATCTTCCCAACACACCCAATGTATACGTAAGATTTTAGAAAAATACATTAAAGTAAGTCAGTTTTTATATTAGAGATTTAGACAATATTCGGGTGCCCATGATATCTCTCTCTCGAAACTTATAAAATAGCGACTGAAACATATCATTCCAACTTTATCATGCTTCCTGTTGTATTCCCTTTTTAATTTGTCAGCCGTAAAAGATTACCCGGAGCTAGAAAAATAAAAGTTAAGAACAACTTTAAGGCAACCTTAGTCAGCTTTTATTGCCAGCACCGGCTCCCAGGTATGGGCTCGTAGTTAAAGAAGTAAAGAATACATATCTACTACGGGTTTTTATTTCCATTGGGTTCAGGTCTATTCGACATTTGTAGGAAGATTATTTATTTTATTTTACTTTTAAATGGGTCCTGTTGCAGATTTATAGATGAGGAACATTAAGACTTTTTTAACTGTAGTTTGCATTCTCCTGCAAATTGCAGTACGGTGTTAATAAATTCCGTTGACGTAGTTCCTTAAATGCTCAGCTGCAAACCTAAGCATATAGTTATATACATAGAGAACCAGACATAGAATCTATACGCCGAAAAAAAAACTTTCAAAAGTACTGCAATTAGTACACCGAATAAATCCATCATTCTTAAAAAAAAAAAAAAATGTTATACAAAAGAAAGCTGAAAGGTGTTTTGCACGCCTTCCGTTACAACAGATTCTACTACGCGAAACAAATGGGTGTTTGTAAACACACACACGTAACAATTTAAAAGCTAAAAAAATTTAAGTGTTTGGAGTGAAGTATTCACGATGGTATTTAATTGGATACTTCAGTCCATTGGCAATGGGTTCTCAAATTTTAAAATATTGTGGTGGTGAAACAGGAAGTAGCATGTTTCCGATATCCGACATAGAGGGCAGCTTTCGCGCCTTTTCGAGGGACGCTAACGCCATTGTGGTTTTTGCTGTTGCTACTCTTAGTTTATGCCAGGATTTTAGTGGTATCTGAGCAAAATGACTGGTGAGTTCCAGTAAATAACAGTTTTATATAACACACAAATGAATTGCATGTATCTCTCAGCCTGCCTGAGATTTTCTCAAGGCTTAATCAAATTTATGTTACCGGCGTGATAGGCGTCGTGTTTCACTTATCGATTTGCAATGGATAAGTTGAAGTATCTGTGTTATTGTATACGATGTAGATCCCACGCTATGTGTACGGTACGTTCAGCTAATAGCCTGATAAACATCTTTCGTGCACTTTGGGTGATGTATTTACAATATGAACCTTGTCATTATAGGGGAAAAAGTGTCACGGTAGTGTAAGGATTTCAACTTATCAAGCTAATTATTATACAGCAAAACTAAGAGACAGTAACTATATTTGCTTGTGATAATTGCACTGTTATGAATGTGTGTAAATATATTTTCTAATAAAAGCTAGCAGGTAGATGTTGCATCTTGGATTTAGTTCCGTGGACCTCTAGGATTGATAGATAAAAAAAACCTAAAATACTTTGATAAATGAAACTAATCAGTACATCCCAATTTATATAATACAAGTGTATTTTGTATGCTAAAAATGTTCCTCCATAACCAACGCTAATTTAACACTGGCAAGTGAAACTAGTAGTCGTGATTTAGTTATATTCGTGCCTTGTGACGTCTAGCGTATCCACCCCCCCCCCCCCCCCCCCCCCCCACACACACACACACACACACACACACACACACACACACACACACACACACACACACACACACACACACAGAGAGAGAGAGAGAGAGAGAGAGAGAGAGAGAGAGAGAGAGAGAATATTTTATGACTGATTATTTTGAGACAGTTTTTGCGATGTTACCACTTCTTTTTTTGATTGAAGTGTTACAGAACAATACATCCATATAGTCTAACTCAGCATATAACTTTGTTTTGGTCATGTGATGAAAAGTTTTGTAGAACTAGGTATTGTTAAGGCCACTCTAATTTCATGATTGGCAGGACAATTTTTCTCACAAGTTACAGCTGAATAGCGAACAGGAAAAAAATCATGTCTGTATGTTGGGTGCTGCCTGTCTTATGAATTTGTAAATATATTAATCATTGCTTTGAACTCCATTTACTTTCACTCCAAATTAATTTTCTTTCGTGTTTCAGATATCAGAACTTCAAGCACTCCACCAGTAAGTATAACCATTTCCCCCAGATCAGCTATTACATCTGTAAAAGTATCCACTATGTTTCAATTTGAATGGTTCTTTATTTATTAGAAAACAAAAATATTTGTTGGCCGGCTCCCAGAAAATGCCAACCCACAAGATTTGAGGAAGTTATTTGAGCAATATGGCGTTGTCACTGAGTGTGATATTCTTAATCGTTATGGTTTTGTGCACATGAAGACGGAAGAGATGGCAGCAGAAGCTATAAAAGCTCTAAATAATGCAGAATTCATGGGTGTACAGATCAGTGTTGAGGTAAGTATGTCACCAATTTCTCTCTCTCTCTCTCTCTCTCTCTCTCTCTCTCTCTCTCTCTCTCTCTCTCTCTCTCTTATTGAACTGACTTAAGAAAATGTTTCCAGCAATCAACAGGAAAGAAGAGTGGCAGAGGCAGTTCCTTCAGAGGTGGATTTGGCCCTGTCCGTGGGAGAGGAGGGTTCAGGGGAGTTGGAAGAGCTAGCCCATATATGAGGGACAGCAGACCTGATTTTGAAAGACGACCAGGGCTTCCACCACCACCGGGCATAAGAAATGGATTTTATGATGGAATTGATCGTGGCTATGATTCATATTATCCATCAAGAGGGCCTCCACATCCAATGATGGCATCTAGAGATAGGTAATAGTATGTTACTTTCAGCTTTAGTAAGCACAAGTAGCTGTATGTATAAGTTTTTGAATACTACTAATAATTTATAGGGAGGTGGAAAGGCGTCCTGCTTACCCAGAACCTGGCAGGTCACCATATGAACGTCGGTCTTTCTCAGATGTTGGCCGTAGCCCGTATGAACGACCAACTTTGCCCCCTGTTGCTTCTTTTGAGCGTCGCACTGAGTATGGTGCAGCTAGACTTGGCTCTGATATTTACCGGAGGAGAACACCACCGCCAGCATCAAGTTTTGGTACCTCAGGGTGAGTGTTAATTTTGATTGAACTGTTATTTACAACTAGATTTGTAGCAAGATAGTAATTACTTGCTAATGCAATATTGCTGTCTTAAAAGGGCACTGCTTTAAAGCCAATTCATACTACCCATAAACGTAATTTAACTTTCTTCACTGTCAAATTGTGGATTCTTCGCATGAGACAGAACATCAACATGGTGTCAATTTGCCTAGCTCAATACTGAATTGGGGAACTGAGCTTATGAAACACCAATCCTAATATTTAAAAAAATGTACCAGAATTAAGGAACTATAATACTTTAAGGGCCAGAGCAAACTTCTGAATGAATGTTCTTTACCAGTTCTTTATGGTAAACTTCTTAGAAGTGTAATATTTCACAGAATAGTGAAAATGTGTCACAACATGTCACAGTATTTACAAGGAAATACATAGAGCCTGTTTACTTTATCCAGTGTTATCTCCCCCCCCCCCCCCCCTGCTCCCATGTAACAAATAATGCCAGTAGAGGTGACATTCTTTTAAAACAAGCAAATTTAATGAAAATAACTTGTTTTATGCTGTCAGATATGTGGTTCCTCTTGCACAAGAGAGAAAACTGTCTCTTTCCTCTCTTCCTACCTCTCCTTATGTTGACTTTTCACTGTAATACTTTTTCAATCTATGCTTCATTATGTTTGTACCTACTTACCATATGTACCGTCCTGTTTCAGTGCATTATTTTGCTGTTTCATTAAAGAAGATGATAAATGTACAGTGATAATGTTTTAAGAATTAGTTACAAGAGTCTTTGGTGTCTTGGCTTCTGAGTGTGGTTGTCAATGTTCGGATTTCACTGACCGAGCATGGTTGTCATTGTTTGGACTTCTCTAAATTGCTCTTGGTGAATTTGGCAATGGCTTTTTTTATAGTTTCAGTTGTTGGCTGAAACAATTATACAACTCTAAATGACCTGACTGCTGACTAGAAAATTTTTTGTATAGAATTTTCTGCTCTAGATAAATTAGGTTGCAATTTTCTATGAATTGTGGCAGTTAATTATTTGAAGAATAATTTTGTCAGAGATTGTTTCCTATACATTACTTAATTTGTATATTGTATTAAGTAGCCGATAGGTTGCTAACCAGTCGTACATTTCGAACTTTCCTTGGTGGTTAGTGAGAATGCAGGTGCCTGATGTATTCTGCACAAAGAGATGGAGAATACTTTGCAGCAATGTGCTGTTTTACCCACCCCACACACTCCAGTCATTGCTACCCTGGTAACTGGCAGTGTAGGGCAATGTGCCACAATGGCCTACGTTTTTTCTTCTGATTTTCCATAGAAAAATTGTATGCTTATCATAAAATTTTAAGTGTTGACTCATGCCAGTCACCTGTAACATCACAGTGGTTGTATTATTATACCTGAGTTAGCATAATGCTCAATGCTTATGTTGTATTTGCACACACAGAGATGCAACAGCGATGCTGTTGTCCTGTTAGTCAATTGGTACCTAGCCCTTATTATTATGCACTGCCCAACATTCCCTTCATATGAGTGCATCACTCATAGCATGGTATGGTAAGAGAACAGATCAAGCATGTTCCACCAAGCACTATGCTGCCGTGCTAAGCAAGAAGTTGTAGGCCTTCTACAGTACTGGTACTACACATGCACTGCTTGTTGTCAATAACGTCTCTTGGCAAGGTGGCTGTTCGGAGTTGCACACCAAAATTTGTTTGACGGTTTTGAGTGCTTTCTGATAGCAGTCAGCTTGAGCTAACAAACAAGTGCTCCATGCATTTATCATGTCAATGATTTCAGAATTTAGCAATTAACTCTTTTATGACTTTTTTATGGTTGTAGACCCCAAAACATAGCTTGATTTTGCTAGTTGATGTTGACAACAATCTGAAAGCAATTAATCAGTCCATGCTATTTGGTTTCTTTTGATACTATGACTCCCAGTAGCCACTGCACAGTGTCTTCTTGGTGTGCACGAGTTGTACTAATCCCCCTCCCACGACCGGAGCTTCTATGAAAAGTGCACGCACATTGCCCTGTATTGTAACTGCCTCTAGAAGAAGTCAAGGTAACATATCAAATGAGTTATAAATTCACTGATTTCAAAAACGTGCCATGCATCTTTCACTAAATAGAGGTTACTCCAGTGCTTAACATAGCATTTGGATTTGTAACTTGAGAAGTCAATGTTTGAACTTCCTTTGATCTAGTTCTAGGAAGGCCAGCAGTTTGCAAGTTTTTACACAGGGGTTTAATCTGTTGTGTACCACCATTTTGTCCCAAAGGGAGGAAAGGATTGTTGCCAGCTGTATTACACATTTCGCTGTTAATTCTTTTTAAATTTGTGGTTAGCTCACTCCCCACCTCCCAGAAGTGTTCGGTTAGCTCTTGTGGCGCATGATTTTGGCGCATGATTTGTCAAGTTGTTGATGGTTTGTATAAAATCTGTATAATTGTTAAATCATTCGGCTGTACGAAATAAGGTGCCCACAAAGCCAATGAAGAATACATGTTGTTTGCTGGTTGGAGAAATTTAAGATGCCAATTGATAGTAATTTTACAATGGTGGGCTTATTAGAACTTGCCTCAACACAAGCCAAAGAACCCAGTTTACATTGTGGATGAAAGAGCAAGAAATATGGGTTTTAATGTGCTGAGATTGTCTCCCTATCATTGCCACTTCAACCTAATAGAACTGATTTGGGCTCAGGTTAAGTCATATTTGCTGCAGAAAATTAAAATATGAGGTTGAGCAAAGTGGAACACCTTTCAAAGAAAGCTGCTCCCAGGGGACTGACAAACAGTAGTGGATTGTGTGAAAGGAGTTACGCAGGAAGTATGGAATAAAGGTGTGTTAAAATGATACGTCACTACAAATAGTGACACCTATAGCCCCAATGACACTGAATTAAGTGGTTGTCTCTTCCCATTGTCTGATTAGTATGTGAAAGTGTACTTTAATGTCTTACTTAAATTACATCCAGTATTTGTGAATTTCGATCAATTTCTTTACCCTGTTGAGACTTGGGAATACTATTCAGCCAGCCCCCATCAGCTACTTATGGTAAGATAGGCTGCGTTTTAGATATTTCATTTTGTGTAGACACCAAGACATTCTCATGTTTTCGAGATACGCAATGAAGGAGGGAAACAGTTGGGATGGAAAAAATTGTCCTATTTCAATAACCAGTGTAACACTTGCACTAATTAAAATTAAGAAAAGATTTTTATGTGGTTAGATGTACTACTGAGAGCAATGCTATACATCAGTTTCAGAATTTTTACATTATTTTACACAGTTGAAACTTCTCATCAATATATATTCCACTGTCATTTATACTGCTCCTTTCGTCACTTCACTTAGAATCACAGTAATTTGCTCTGCTGTAAAGTCATGTGAGATTTATGGCTGCACATTTCACATTTGAGTGTGTTGCTCAGACTGTAAGATAAAGCATGTGGTTTCATCATATTTGCGACCTTCCTAACAAAAATCAACGTATGTCAGCACAAATATTTCTACAGTTACGTTATGAAGTACTATTTCTTGTCAACACAGGGCAGAGCAGTTGTTTTTCCTCTATCAAGTATTTGGTTGGGATATTGCGGACTCTAGGAGCACCCGTGTATACACTTGGCTTATTGCTTTGGGGGGGGGGGGTTAATTGCTGCAAAATAATTGAAATTGTAATAGATAGCACAGCTTTCTATTCAGACTTCAGATTAATTTCTGTTTCACAGGTATGAACGTGAGCCACTGGACATGTATGGTCCACCCACTCGAAGGTAAGCTTGAGGAATTAAGATTCATTTTATTCACACACTCAAATTTTGTACTTCTGTTAATGGTTCTTGTCCTGTCAGAAACCTGTTGAAAATTTTTATAAATTAGTTGGTGGGGTGGTAATTTCGGTTATTTGCCAGGCTTAAAAGACAGAACCTCTAGAAATTGTATCAATTTAAATCTGGTGATATTTTTAATTTCTGGCTTGTTGAGATGATAATGATGGTAACTTGTGCTTTTTGTTTTGCACCTGCAAGTCGTGCACTTCGTGTTTACTTTCACTTTAAAAGATTGTTCTAAAATGTAATAGATAAGTGTAATGCAGTTCTCTTTCTTTCTTAATTTTAGTTATGAACGTGAGGGCTTGGATCCTTATGGGCCACCAGCCAGACGGTAAGTTAATGTCCAATCTGTTTTTTCTGATGGGTTATTATTGTTGTTGTTTTGTTGTTCCGAGCCAGTAAAAAATTACTTTGTTACAGCTATCCATCTGCAGCTCCACTTGACCACGAGTTGCCGCCACACCATTACTAAACATTCCTTACTCCAAGAAAGTACTTGAGAGAACTGTAATATTTTTTGTAATGAAATTTCATGATCATCATGGATATGTGATGTGGTTCAGAGATTAACATGGAAATTTACCTCACATCAGCTTCAGTTTGTGAAATTGACAATCAACTATGTAATTGATTACATATATGGCTGGTACAGTTGTACTTATAACATGAAAAATGACAATTGAACTGCATGCATTGGGTATACAATTGTGACACAATACTATACAGTATTCTGTGATACAAATGTGTAAAATTTGTCTTGGCTAATTTTTAAAAGTTAACAGATTTTGTACTTTTTCTAGTTTTATTACAAGTAGACATGTAGTCTTCCGTTGCTTGTACAAGGACTTTATCACAAGAACAGAAAACAAATAAATATGCCTATTTTGAACTTTCACATGTCTTGTTACATTGATCTTGCTTTAAACATCTGTACATATTCATTTTAAGTGTTTGTGAATTACCTGGGATTGACTGTAATAGCATTTGATAGAATCGTTTTAAAGTGAATGTCATACTGTACGCTTAAAGAGTATTGTGGTTATTTGTTGAGTAACAGTGTAGTTAACGAGTTTTCAGTGTTCATTTTTCAAAAGATATTGAAACTTCTTTTGGCACTGAAACAAATGTTTTTGTTGTGTGTGTGTGTGTGTGTGTGTGTGTGTGTGTGTGTGTGTGTGTGTGTGAGAGAGAGAGAGAGAGAGAGAGAGAGAGAGAGAGAGAGAGAGAGATATGCAAGGTTTGCACTTCATCGATAATGTGCAGCTTTTAATGTGGATTAATCAACAGGTCTGCTATTCTTAATGTTAGCTTCTCTTGCTGCCCTTTTCGACAAAACATTGGAAGTGCAATATAGTAGCTGCATAACTAATTAACCCAAATGCACCCCACATGCTCAAATTGCTCTCTCTCTCTACATATGACATTAAAGAGCATACTCATTATGGTTATTGCTTTAAATCAGCCTGTAAAATATACACACTCAAATGTAAAATGCTGTATTGTTCATGTGTGTGTGGTTTCTTTTATGCCACCCTTAATTAACATAGTGGCACAATAGCTGTCACTATACATGCAACTGCCTTCAAAATTATCTTGAAGCTGTGAGATCAAGTTAATGAAGGAGGTATATGACCTTATTGAAAAACATACAGTCTGCAAAATGCTGAGGAAAGTCGTTGACTTAAAGCAAGTTGACTTTACTATTCCAGTATTACATGTTTCGGATATTACTTTATCAGATATACTGTTGCACATGATACAAAGTTTACATATTGTAATAGTAATGATCATAATTAGTCTTGTTACTACTACAGTTTAACTTTTGTATCAGTGTACAATATGATGTTCAAAGTATATGATGGCAATGTTCAAAACGTGTAATATTGGTGTAATAAAGTCAGGATGCATCCAGTCCATGACCTATTCAGCTTTTTGCTGGCTGCACAATTTATCAAAAGTTATCACTGACGGAGTCGTCATGGGAGATTTCTGCAAGTGCTCAGAAAGAATTGCATAGTATGTGGTTGCCAATCTGTGACTGCAGTGCTTTCCAGCACCAGCTGTTTTGGGTCTGGTACACATGGAAATATATGCACCTGACGTGATTAACTTTATCAATGGGTAGAGGTAATAAGAAAGAAGATTGTGAAGATGTCACAGTTGAAAAGAGAATTTTAAAAATATTGAATTTGCTCTTAAGTTGAATTTTGTTGAAACTGTTTGAATACTTATGAGAAAAAAATTGCCACTTGAGGAACTGAACATAGGTCCAGTTTCAGAACCAATATACAACCAAATAGCAACTTACGGACATCACTCAAGTTTGTAGTTTTGTGTAGTTTGTCACTATACCTTCTAAATTCATCTTCATACTTAGATTTTGATTTGAATTGGAGCAAAGTTTTGGGGAAGACTTCTAATCCTCTTCATTCTTTTGTACTTTCAAATCACAAAGTACAGTTACCCAGATATTTTGATATGACAAATCTTATCAACAAAACATGACATTTTTAAACCCCTTGTAATGGATTAGTGTTTCGCAACCGCATATTTTATTAGCTCACAAGGTTTGGTACAAGAAACATCTTGTGTAGTGCTTCTGCTTCAAAAAGCTGTAGTACAACAGGCATCTGCTCTGTCAAGCCTTTGATGTAGAAGTAAATCTTATTTTGCATTGATTGGAGTTTGGTAGCATACTGCAAAAGTCTAACATAGTTAATTTTGTTCACTCTTAAAAATGCTTGGCATTGTGAAATTCCAAATTGGAATGCTACAAATCCTGTCTACAGTATATTTACATTGTCCCATTTAAAGATGGCTGTGCACACACATGTTCAATGCGGTGAGATCACCAACTATGCTCTGAATGTGAAAACATTTTACTGCGTCAATCTGCATAGGGAAAAATGATCCTCAAAATGAGAGAAATTGCAGGTTGTACTGAAAGATTTAAAAGTTCATTTTTCCTGTGCACTTTTTTGAGAGTGGAATGGTAAAGAGATGGTGTGAAGGTGCTTTGCTTAACACTCTGCCTGACATTTCAGCATGAATTGCAGAGTAGTCGTGTAGAGCTACTGATGTCACTGTGATTGTTGGCTTCGGTCCCATGATGTAATACCTTTCACTACTGTCCACCCACATTGTGTGTATGTTGCTTTAAAAGATTCAACTTTTAAAAAAGTTTTGTGTTACTTACATTTTTTCACAATTTCTTGCAATTTTCTCATTTGCATTCTCAGGCTCTTTACATAAGTTGGGATTTACCTTTCAAATTCCTTGGGTCTTAATTTTTGGCAGTTATCAGAATGCTAGATCACACTAGCCTTGTATGCCATTTTTCTTTATAGATGGACTTCGCATAACTCTGTGTTGATTTTACATAATTTAATGTTTATTCATAGAGTATTTCTGTATGTAAATCATGCGATTATATCAGGAGATTAATTGCTGATGCTAAAATTTGAGACCTCCATTGTTTTGTCTTGGTTATGTGTGTTAACTTGCACTTAACATTTTAGGAGAGATCTTGTACAGTAAACCAAATGGAAATAGTGGTTATTCTTGCAACTGAAAAAGAGAGATTACAGATTTATCTACTAGATATTTGTACTCTGTGGCATAAAAGCTCTCTCATCACCCCATACTTTTTATGGAAAGGGGATACATTTTCATTAGTACAATAAACAGCTCATGTTCCCCTTTGTAGCTGTGTGGTCAGTGTGTATGACTGCCAAGTGGAGGAACCTGCTGCAATTCTTAGTACTGCCACGGATCTTTCCTTGGAAGTAGTACTGGAATGGGAGACAACTGTCCTGTGATGCCACATCAGGAGCTACTTAAATGAGAAGTATTTAAATATTTTAGCCCTGTGAACAAAGGAAAAGTAGGGAAAGTTTTGTAGTTGCAAACTTTGTACCACGGTAGGAGGGAGTGCCATGAATGATGTACTAAAAAAAATCGTGACCAGTGGGTGGGGAGTGTTGGGGTGGGGTGAGTATTTAAAAGTTCACTTTCTTACGGTTTTCTTGAATAATCTGAAAACCGTGGATCCCCAAGGGAAACATTTCCTAGTACAAAATTAAATATCCTACAAAAAGGTCCTGTTCATTTTTGTCTAAGACGGATATCAATGTTGGACGGTATGGAAGAATTGCAGATTATTAAAGATGTTTTTTTAACGGTAAAAATATTATGTGGTAATGAAGTAAGTTAAAAACAAGCTGTATTACAGGATAGATTGTGAACTGTGGAGTAACAGGGTTGAGGGTGTGGTGTAGAAGCACGAGGGAAGGTAGGTTGCTGGATCATGGTCGTGCATTCCTTCATAAGTGCAAACTAAAGAGAGAGCAGGTGATTCCCCACTGTCTACCCCACCACATAACAGGAAACAACTAGGAGGGTGTGGCTGCGTATTTTGAGGCACTATGTCACGGATTATGCGGCCCCTCCTGCTAGGGGTTCGAGTCATCTCTCGGGTGTGTGTGTGCGTGTGTGTGTGTGTGTGTGTGTGTGTGTGTGTTTTGTTAAGCATAAGTTAAAGTAGTGTAGTGTGTAAGTCTAGGGGCCACTGAGCTCAGCAATTTGGTCCCTTAGGAATTGATACGCATTTGAACTAAGAGTGTGTTTCAGAAGTTATACTGACCCTTCACAGTGCATCTTATTGATCAATCCAATGCGGTGGGCATTTTCCACCAAGTCATTCTCCACTTTTTAGAACACTTATAAAAAAGAAATTATTCATGGATGTCAGGAGAAATGTTGAAAAAAAAATGCATTCTGATTACTGGAGAAATATTTTGCGTTTGTGTGAAATTTACCATATTCTTATACATGACACTGCACTTAATGCAAAGCTGTATGAAATTTCCCCCATTAATAAACATTTTAAAGTATAAAAACATGGTTTTAAATACCAAATGAACAACAGTAATAATAGAATTAATAATGCTATCAAAAATGGATGGATGGCATGTGTGTGAATATACTATGGACTGCAAAAAAATTTATATTTGTTTAAACAAGTCCACTTCTCACAACAAAGGTATAGCCTTTGTAGTTATGGAATTTCCACGTTTCTCTTATTCTGCACTGGCCAGTGATTAAAGGGATCTAGAGGTAGCAATGATCCCTCGTGTTTAAGCCTGTTTCTTTACTTGCTGGTCTGCCTTAGTCTTTTGGTCCATGGCCAACGTGGCAATCGGTTTGAGCCAATTCAATTCTAAACTACTGGTTCACCAGGGTGTCTGGCGTTCATTCTCAGTGAATACCCTTCAGTAGGTATTCCATGAATTTATTACAATTATATTGGATGGGAAAACTAACAGATTTCCCTCAATTTGGATCTAATCTTTTGTGTGACATTTGCCAATGTTTCTAATAATAAACCTAAATTTCCCATCTGTGAGTTAATAGAAACAGGACCCTATAGCATTATCACCCTGTCAATCCTTTTCACTTCAGATTTTGCTGACAAAAGTACTGTTTGGCCATTATAACGTTACAGTTTCGCTAGTGCTGTCGGGAATGAATAAAATCAGCACTACTTGAAAGATATTCATTTATCTCTGGACACCAGAACAAAACTAACTCAAGTTTACTTCGTCAAACCACTGTTGTAAATTTATGGAATTCACTGCAAGTACTTGTTACTGCAATGTAGTTATTCTAAAAAAAAAACCAGAGCAGTTGCCACTGTTGTATTATTATTAATGAATAAAAATCTTGATGAAGCACTAAAACAGAAAGAAAAT
Organism: Schistocerca serialis cubense; assembly: GCF_023864345.2. Classification (NCBI taxonomy): domain Eukaryota; kingdom Metazoa; phylum Arthropoda; class Insecta; order Orthoptera; family Acrididae; genus Schistocerca; species Schistocerca serialis. The sequence continues at coordinate 395,072,384 of NC_064638.1, read as the reverse complement.
ATTACAGTGCGTAATGATACTGGGAAACAATTTAGCTAATTAAAATCAGATGACTTCATTTAGATGAATAACTTAGATGATGGATGTATGCAAATTTTGAACATCTCTTGTCTGTTGTATAATCCAATATTCAATAACAGGAAACAAAAATGCATAGCAGTACCTCACAAAAAGACCATGTTTTAATTACTCTTTGAGTTTTGCAAGCAATATGTACTGCTTTTGTCACAAATGTGTTTACAATAACATTGAAAAATTTACTAAAATTTAGACTTCTGTACTGCCATTCTACTTTCATTTCTTGTGATATTTTCGCACCAGTACTGAACACACAAAACTTCTGTAAGTTATAGTACAACTTTCACAAAAAGACAAATTGAGCAAGTATTTACAGCAAGATGCAAGAAACTAGGAACGAATTTTCACCCTGCGGGGGTTGTGTATTGATTTCAAAATTTCTGACAAATGAAGACTGTGTGGTAGACCGAGACTCAAACTTGGGAACTCGATCTGGCACACTGTTTTTAATTTATCATGAAGTTTCATGCAAGAAATGTTTCCACTAACTTGTGAACTTCTTGAATTTGACAGAACTAGCAGACGTCTGCTGGAAGTAAGGGGGGGGGGGGGTCGGGAGATGCAGATAAGGTGATTTCGTAAATTCCACCCAATTCTGTGATTGTGTGAATAATGCACCATACCATAGCAGGAAGGGTGTCAGAATGTGTAGTAAATACAATTTCAGGATTATGATGTTAAAGAGTGATCGCAGGACGGGCAAATGAAGTGCAATGATGACTCAATGGGAAGGGCTGAACTTGTTATCTACAATAAAGGATAACAAACCATCCATGGGAGTGTACATCGTGTATAAAATCACTGAGAGCAGTGGCCACAAAGAAAAGCGTTTACTGCCCTAAAACTGTGATCTAAACCTGATAGAACTGGCATGGACCAAAACAGAACACAATGTTAGGGAGAATAATATCACAGGTGACATGCTAAAGGAAAGAGTGGAGAGTCTTGTTTAAGCTACTTTCTTTTTAGTTACAGCGCAGGACTTGCAAGCTTGCTGCAGGAATGTTCAGCAACTAGAGCAAGAATATTGGTCAGAAGATGGAATAATGGAAATGGACATCAATGAAGTTATCAGTACCATGCCCTTGATCAACGGTGATGATGACAATGATGATGATGATCTTGCATCAAACTCAAATGATACTGTTAGTAGTGAACATCGTTTTGACAGTTCTTTAAGGCACAATCACACTTTGTAAACATTACTGCTGTGCTGTGTTAATAAATGCAATGTGCAAAGAGATTCCAAAACTCTGTTTTTGACTTTGTCATACATTCAGCTACTTTCATTTTCATTGTTTTTGATAAATAAGTGATACGTAAATAGGTAAAACTATTCGAGCATGAATATATCAACAAATTTGGTGATCTTTAATCTGATGGAAGTGTCCCTTAAGTGGACAATATTTCTGCCAGTGTAATCTCTGATTTCATGTTGAGCACAAAACGCAGGTAGTAGTGCCTGCACTGCTGCAAGCAGTCGCACTGCCTTCCCCTCACCTCTTCACTCCCGTCGGTTGTCAACTTATCCTGGGCATACAGTATACAGGAAACACTATTGTCTTTATACAAAACGGAGGAAATGTCTATTTTGTCAGTGGTAGTAAAGTGTTCCTCAGAATAGTCAAGAACTTCTTTTTCAGCTTCTTTTTGTTCTAAAATTTACAGCTTCACTATATTATGAAAAGGGTGGAATGCTACTGGATTAATTAAAATTACGGAGATTGGACATGGATAAGTTGAAAGAAAGAGACGTTGAGAATTTCAAAGGGGGTGTTGGCCAACATCTGAAAAGAACAGGGGAAAGGAATACAGGAGAAGATGAGTGGTAGCTTTGGAAAATGATATAATGAAGGCATCAGAAGATCAAACAGGTAAAAAAATACTAGGACAAGTAGAAACACTTGGATAACATGGAGATATTGAAGTTACATGATTAAAGGAGGAAATATAAAAATGCATTAAAAAGTAGGCGAAAGGGAATAGAAATGTCTAAAAGTGATTGGAAGGAACTGCAAATTGGCCAAGCAGGAATGGCTAGAGAACAAATGTAATGATGTAGAAGCATATATTACTAGGAGAAAGAGATACTGCTTACAGGAAAATTAGAGAGCCCTTTCGAGAAAAGAGAAGCAGCTCTATGAACATTAAGAACTTCGTTGGAAAACATGTCCTAAGCAAATAAGGGAAAGGTGGAATTAATATCACAGTGGTAGTATATGGAGGGTTTGTACAAGGGAGAGGAACTTTAAAGAAGTACTATAGAAACGGAAGAGGACATAGATGAGGTGGGAGAAATGATACAGCGAGAAGAATTTGACAGCACAGAAAGACGCAAGTTGAAACTTGGCCCCAGGAGTAGACATTCCATCAGAAATACTGATAGCTTTGGTAGAACCAGCCATAATAAAACTCTCCCATCTGGTGTGCAAAATCTATCAGACAGGCAAAGTACCCGCAGTGTTCAAGAAGAATGTAGTAATTCCAAAGAAAGGTGCTGCCAGGTGTGAAGATTACCAAACCATCAGTTTGGTAATGGTTGCAAAATACTAACACGGATTCCTTGAAGGATGGAAAAACTGGTATAAGTCAACCTCAGGGAATTCCGGAGAAATGTAGGAACACACAACCCCACAACTTCTCTTGGAAGATAGGTTAAGGAAAGGCAAACCTATGTTTATGGTGTTATAGATTTTGTGAATGCTTTGAGAATATTGACTGGAATACATGGAGTGACAGGCTATTTACAACTTATACAGAAATCGGACAGCAGTTACAAGTGCCAAGGGTCATGAAAGGGTATCAGTGGTTGAAAAGGGAATAAGACAGAGTTAGCCTGTCTCTAATGTAATTCAATCTGTATGTTGAGCAAGCAGTAAAGGAAACCAAAGAAAAATTTGGAGGAGGAAACAAGAGTTTTGCCAATGGCATTGTAATTCTGTCAGAGATGGCAAAGGACTTGGAAGAGCAGTTGAACTGAATGGACATTGTAGTTGAATTAATTCAAGTGAAGCTGAGGGAATGAGATATGGAAATGAGACACTTAAAAGTAGTAGATGAGTTTTGCTATTGGGTAGCAAAATAACGTGTGAAGTAGAGAGGCTAAAAAATGTCAACTGGCAATGGCTGGTAAAGGCTTTTTGAAGGAGAGAAATTTTTTGACATCAAATATACATTTAACTGTTTCTGGATGTATTTGTATGGAAGTGAAACATGGACAACCAACGGTTTGGATGAAAAGAAAATAGAATATTTTTGAAATGTGGTGCTACAGAGGAATGCTGAAGATTAGTGGGTAGGTAACATAACTAATTAGAAGATACTGCATTGAATGGGGAGAAATTTGTGGCACAACCTGCCTAGGAGAAGGGATAGGTTGATAGGACACATAATGGTATGTCAAGAGAGCACCGATATAATACTGGAGGGAAGTGTGTGGGTAAAAATCGTAGAGGGAAACCAAGAGATGAATACACAGTAAGCAGATTGAGAAAGATGTAGATTGCAGTAGTTACTCGGAGATGATGAGGCTTGCAGAGGGTAGAATAGCATGGAGAGTTGCAGCATCCAGTCTTAGGACTTACGACAACAGTGTAGATTTCAGTTTTGTGTGCAAACCTCATTTCTCCATACAAAATGAAAAGTTTATATCCCTATTTACGAGGTTTGTCTGACATTTTCATCTTCATGTAGTGCCTTGCTTTGGTTGCACATATTTGTTCATCAATTGACAGACGCTCACTCATTGCAATTGAAAGGCATTTTGTTAATCACATGATGAATTATAAGCCTAGTTTTGTACTTTTTATCGTGATCTCGACTTTCAGGTTGCATGTATTATCATTAAAATGTAAAATGGTCATCAGACATTCAAATTATCTCTGAGGCGTTGTTTTACTAGCTCAACACCAAGAACATCATTCCCTTTTTTTTTTAAGTTCCACTCCTAAGGGGCAACATAGGGAATGACAGGTTTTTAAAATTGTTGCTATTAAGGCAATTTTGAAGCTAGAACCAGGAAAACTGGTCCTTAGTTTCTCAGTTATAAGTATTTTAGCATTTTTGGAAATCAACCACTAAGGGGTAAAATAGTGACTGAAATATTTTTTTAAAAATAAATCATTATTAAAGTACTACTAAAGCATTTTCAAAGCTACGTCTATGAAAATTGGTAGACTGCTCTGTTACAAATAAAATGATATGTTTTTCACTGTATTTGGAAATTCAACCCCAATACGGGTGAAGTATGAGACGAAAGGTTTTATGGTATATTTTATTACGCAAGCCTGTTTGAAACTAAATAATGGAAATTTGTATTTGGCATCTGGTTAAAAAAAAAATAACGCATTTCGCTGTTTTCAGAAATTCAACCGCTAAGGGGATGAAAATTTTTAAGAACATATTTTGATATACTGTCACGTTGAAGAAGGTGTAAGTAGATGAATGACAAACACTAATTTCACTTAACAAAGGTTTATTCAGCACTTGCACATACAAGAGCCCGAACTGCCTCCGGCCAGAACACATACGATATACAGGGCTATTACAAATGATTGAAGCGATTTCATAAATTCACTGTAGCTCCATTCATTGACATATGGTCACGACACACTACAGATACATAGAAAAACTCATAAAGTTTTGTTCAGCTGAAGCCGCACTTCAGGTTTCTGCCGCCAGAGCGCTCGAGAGCACAGTGAGACAAAATGGCGACAGGAGCCGAGAAAGCGTATGTCGTGTTTGAAATGCACTCACATCAGTCAGTCATAACAGTGCAACGACACTTCAGGACGAAGTTCAACAAAGATCCACCAACTGCTAACTCCATTCGGCGATGTTATGTGCAGTTTAAAGCTTCTGGATGCCTCTGTAAGGGGAAATCAACGGGTCGGCCTGCAGTGAGCGAAGAAACGGTTGAACGCGTGCGGGCAAGTTTCACGCGTAGCCCGCCGAAGTCGACGAATAAAGCAAGCAGGGAGCTAAACATACCACAGCCGACGGTTTGGAAAATCTTACGGAAAAGGCTAAAGCAGAAGCCTTACCGTTTACAATTGCTACAAGCCCTGACACTCGATGACAAAGTCAAACGCTTTGAATTTTCGGCGCGGTTGCAACAGCTCATGGAAGAGGATGCGTTCAGTGCGAAACTTGTTTTCAGTGATGAAGCAACATTTTTTCTTAATGGTGAAGTGAACAGACACAATGTGCGAATCTGGGTGGTAGAGAATCCTCACGCGTTCATGCAGCAAATTCGCAATTCACCGAAAGTTAACGTGTTTTGTGCAATCTCGCGGTTTAAAGTTTATGGCCCCTTTCTCTTCTGCGAAAAAAACGTTACAGGACACGTGTATCTGGACATGCTGGAAAATTGGCTCATGCCACAACTGAAGACCGACAGCGCCGACTTCATCTTTCAACAGGATGGTGCTCCACCGCACTTCCATCATGATGTTCGGCATTTCTTAAACAGCAGATTGGAAAACCGATGGATCGGTCGTGGTGGAGATCATGATCAGCAATTCATGTCATGGCCTCCACGCTCTCCCGACTTAACCCCATGCGATTTCTTTCTTTGGGGTTATGTGAAAGATTCAGTGTTTAAACCTCCTCTACCAAGAAACGTGCCAGAACTGCGAGCTCGCATCAACGGTGCTTTCGAACTCATTGATGGTGACATGCTGCGCCGAGTGTGGGAGGAATTTGATTATCGGCTTGATGTCTGCCGAATCACTAAAGGGGCACATATCGAACATTTGTGAATGCCTAAAAAAACTTTTTGAGTTTTTGTATGTGTGTGCAAAGCATTGTGAAAATATCTCAAATAATAAAGTTATTGTAGAGCTGTGAAATCGCTTCAATCATTTGTAATAACCCTGTATATAGAGCTACAGAACATTCCAGTACAATGATTCTTGACATTTGTGGATACTTCTAGAATGTACTCGAAACAAATATAGAAATTAAAGTTTTAAAGTTCAGGTGAGTTTTGAACTACACTACGGTGACTGTGCTGCTTGGCTTCTTGTGCGACATTGCTCTTTCCTTAAGGGAACAGAATCTTGGTGTTAATGTCCTCCTAGTCTGGGCACGAGTCATCAATCCTGCATACTCTGACTACCGATGATTGATGTTCGCCCTGGCGGTGATCTTCTTAGAACTTCCCTTGCCGCCACATTCTTCATCACCTTTCCGCTTGTTGCCAATCGCTGGAGCTTCGAATTTAACCTGGGTTTCAGGATCCTTATAGGGCTTCGTTTGAAGGATGTGGACTGTATCTCTGATCTTTCGTCGCCTTGTGTTGGGGTCGAAATCTTCAAATTCATAAGTAACATCAGGCAACTGTCTTACAACCTTATAAGGTCCAAAGTAGTGCCTGAGGAGCTCTTCAGAGAGACCAATCTTCCGGACAGGAGTGAAGATCCAGACGAGGTCATCAGGCTGGTAAACAACAGGGCAGTGTCTCACATCATACCTTCGGCGATCGTTTTCTTGAGCCTGCAGCATGCGGAGTCGAGCTAACTGCTTAGCTTCTTCAGCTCTGGTTAACACTTGGCCGATGTAGTCGTCGTCCACGTCATCAGGATATAAGGGAAACACAGTGTCCATTGTCTTCGTCGCCTCACGTCCATGCACCAGGAAAAATGGCGTAAATCCTGTGGTGTTTTGTTTGGCGGTGTTGTAGGCAAACGTCACGAAAGGTAGCATCTCATCCCAGTTGCTCTGCTCAACAGTGACGAACATTGATAGCATCTTGGCCAAGGTCTCATTAGGCGTTCAATAAGCCCGTTAGTTTGCTGATGGTAGGCAGTCATCATGTGATGAGTAAAGTTGCACTGACAGTTTATCTCTGTCACAAGATTTGATGGGAAAACTTTCCCTCGATCCGTAATTAACGACCTTGGGGCACCGTGTCTTAATACATTGTCTTCTACAATGAATTTGGCTACCTTGAATTCTTCGGCCGTTTTTACTCCTTTTGTAATGGCATAGTGATTCAGATAATCGGTGCAAACAATAATCCATCTATTGTCACTAGCAGACGTTGGAAATTGTCTGAGGAGGTCATTCCCAGCATGCTGGAAAGGCGTTTCAGCTCGTGGAATTGGTATGAGTCGGCCAGGTGGTTTTTGAGGAACTGCCTTCTCCTCTGGCGCTCTCAACAGTGCGACACACAGTGACGGATACTCCTAAATAAAACCGGCCAGAAAAATCTGTTGCGGATCCTATTATATGTCTTAATAAATCCTAAATGTCGGCCTCAGGTGTGTCATGGAATTTCTGTAGAACATCTAAGCGCATGTGTTTAGGAATCACTGGTAGCCACCTCTTTCCAAACGGATCAAAGTTTTTCTTGCAAAGTAATCCATTAACTACCATAAATTGTCTTTTCACATCCTCTGACCGATTTAAGGCAAGCATAATTTGGAATATCTTGGCATCCTTCTGCTCAACAGAGGGTTCCTGGAGTGTAGCAAGACAGTCACTATCTTCATCAAAGTCTTGATGGTCTTGTACAGGGTTTCTTGAGAGACAGATGGCATCTTGATATTTTCTTCCACTTTTGTACCCTATGGTAATGTCATACTCTTGAAGACGTAATGCCCACCTGGCGAGTCGTCCTGTTGGATCCTTAAGACCTGTCAACCAACAAAGTGAATGATGGTCTGTAACATCTGTGAATGGCCTTCCATAGAGATACTATCGAAATTTGCATATGGCCCAGGTCACAGCAAGACATTCTCTTTCTGTAGTTGAGTAGTTTCTCTCAGCTTTTCTAAGTGTCCTAGAAGCATAGGCTATAACCTTCTCTTTTCCATCTGAAATCTGCACCAGAACAGCACTGATCCCATACCCACTGGCATCTGTGTGTAGTTGTGTAGGTGCTCTCTCATCATACAGACCAAGTACAGGGTCAGTTGTCAGAGCTTTTTGCAGCACATTGAAAGAATCTTGTTGAGCACCACCCCAGATAAATTTAGCATTGGCTTTTAACAACTTTTTGAGAGGCCTGGCTTTGATATGAAAGTCTTTGATAAAACAATGGTAATAAGAACGTACTCCGAGGATCTACATCTACATTTATGCTCTGCAAGCCACGCAACGGTGTGTGGCGGAGGGCACTTTACGTGCCACTGTCGTTACCTCTCTTTCCTGTTCTAGTCGCGTATGGTTCGCGGGAAGAACGACTGCCAGAAAGCCTCCGTGCGCGCTCGAATCTCTCTGATTTTACATTCGTGATCTCCTCGGGAGGTGTAAGTGGGGGGAAGCAATATATTCGATACCTCATGCAGAAACGTACCCTCTCGAAACCTGAACAGCAAGCTACACCGTGATGCCGAGCGCCTCTCTTGCAGAGTCTTCCACTTGAGTTTGCTAAACATCTCCGTAACGATATCACGGTTACCAAATAACCCTGTGATGAAATGCGCCACTCTTCTTTGGATCTTCTCTATCTCCTCTGTCAACCCGACCTAGTACGGATCCCAAACTGATGAGCAATACTCAAGTATAGGTCGAACGAGTGTTTTGTAAGCCACCTCCTTTGTTGATGGACAACATTTTCTAAGGACTCTCCCAATGAATCTCAACCTGGCACCCGCCTTACCAACAATTAATTTTATATGGTCATTCCACTTCAAATCGTTCCGTACGCATACTCCCAGATATTTTATAGAAGTAACTGCTACCAGTGTTTGTTCTACTATCATATAATCATACAATAAAGGATCCTTCTTTCTATGTATTCACAATACATTACATTTGTCTATGTTAGGAGTCAGTTGCCACTCTCTGCACCAAGTGCCTATCTGCTGCAGATCTTCCTGCATTTCACTGCAATTTTCTAATGCTGCAACTTCTCTGTAAACTAGAGCATCATCCGCGAAAAGCCGCATGGAACTCCCGACACTACTAGGTCATTTATATATATTGTGAAAAGCAATGGTCCCATAACACTCCCCTCTGGCACGCCAGAGGTTACTTTAACGTCTGTAGACATATCTCCATTGAGAACAACATGCTGGTTCTGTTTGCTAAAAACTCTTCAATCCAGCCACACAGCTGGTCTGATATTCCATAGGCTCTAATACTTTCAGGAATAGGAAATTTCGTTATAGGTATCAGCTTTTCTGGGTCTGGCTGCACACAAGGTGTCCAAGTATTTTGATTTTCTTTTGCTCCAAAGAGACACTTTCTTGGATTAAGTTTCAGTCCGGCTCGTTGGAGACACTTAAGAATGGCCCTCAATCTTTTTGTGTGTTCATCAAATGTCTCTGAGAACACTATAATATCATCTAAATAACAGAGACACAGAATCCACTTCAGGTGACTTAGAAGATTACCCATCATCCATTCAAAAGTTGCTGGTGCATTGCACAAACCAAACGGCATTACCTTAAACTCATACAGGTCCTCAGGGGTGATGAATGCAGTTTTCTCACAATCAGCCTCATCTACTTCGACTTGCCAGTATCCCGAGTACATGTCCATGGTTGAGAAAAACTTAGCCGCCTTCAGACAATCTAGTGTATCGTCAATTCGTGGAAGAGGGTAAATGTCCTTTTTAGTTATCTTGTTAAGCTTCCTGTAGTCAACACAAAAGCGCCAACTGCCATCCTTCTTCCTGACGAGAACCACTGGTGAGGACCATGGGCTCTGTAAAGGCTGAATGATGTCATACTTCATCATTTTCTCTACCTCATCGCAAATTATTCAACGTTCTGTTGCTGACACACGGTATGCTTTCTGCCTTATTGGTTGATGGCCTCCAGTGCTAATCTGGTGCCTCACTGTCAATTTGTCTAATTTGCTCTTCACCTGTGGATTGAAGCATTCAGAGAACTCTTGACGAATGGCAAGTAAGTTCTTCTGTTGTTTCTTAATGAGATCTGGTGATAGTCGAGCTAGAAGATCTTGTCTCGTAGTGGTAGCGCTAATTACGCCCACAAACTCAGCGTGGAAGGTTTCTATGATGTTCAGCTGTTCTGCAATTAATGGCTCAGCGTTTACTACGCACATGCATCTTGGAAGGATCTGCGGTTCTTGACAACAGTTAACTGTCCACAATTCACTGAAGCCTTTCTTAAACGAGTTGACAGAGGCTGGGATGACAGTTATTCTTCAGTGGTATGCTTTTCTTACATTCCACTACAAGATCTACGGGTTGATGCATTGCATGACACATGACAGTTACCTTTCTAGCGCTGACTGCAGGAATGATCACTTCATCCAGCTCACTTAGTCTCAACAGACTCGGATGCGTATTGTCCTGTCCACAGTATCTCATCTAGCATACTCTTCAAGTGACCACAATCTATAATTGCTTGAGAAGCTTTCACAAAGTCGCATCCGAGAATGACGTCATGACTACATTCTTGTAAGTCGATGAATTCTAAGGGCTGCGTATGGCCACTTATACCCACACGAATGATACATCTTGCTGTAGGTTTTACATATTTCCCATTAGCCACCTTCAGCAGAGATGTTTTGTTGTCAATGAATACAGTTTTCTGCAACTGGCGACGGTACTTCTCTCAAATGACTGAATATGACGCTCCAGAGTCCACAAGAGCTTGGGCTGGTCGGCCACCCATAAGGATATTGATGTAGTTTCCTATCATTTTTGTCGTGATCAATGGTGGGGATTTTTCTCTTCGACAGCCTCATCTCCAAGGAAGTTCACACCCTTTAGTTTTCCAGGTTATGGCGGCTAGGTGATCGGCTGGAGCTGCTAAATGGAGAACTTGATTCGTGTGTTGGGGGAGTTTCCTCTCCAGCGGCTAGATTTTGGCAATGGTGACTTACGTCATCCTGCACCCACATCTTGTTCATCTTCATCCTTCTGGAGTTGGTGTTGGCCAAGATCGGTCTGCTGTTTTCTGGCGCAGGTGTCATCAAATAAGTGCCGCCTTTCTCGACAATAGTGCACCACATGTCCGGACATCCGCAGTGGAAACATACTGGTTGGTTATCCTGGGTCCTCCAGATGTTAGTCTTCCTTGGTGCCCAAACAGGTTCCTCGTGCGGCGTTGTAGGAACGTAACTTTGCCTGGGTCTCGACTTTTTTATGGTTTTAAAGGGAAATGAAGGACGAGAGATTGGGTTCAATGTCTGTTCCACTTCCTCCCTTATGACCTCTTGAAACGTCTCGGTTTTTCGCTCGCTGTGAAATCCAAGTGCCTTCTGAACTTCCTCTCTCACTATATGACGAAGAACACATGTGAAATCAGTTTCTTCCTCCATCACAGACATTGATAAGACGTTTGGAAGCTGTTCAAAGTTCTTGCATGTAATTCTTTTATGATGCATTGTCTCGATGTAGTGGCACCGTTTTATGAAGTCGTCTGCTGTTGAAATCTTCTTCAGGAGTAGGGCTTGATACATGTCCTCAGGGCTTGATACATGTCCTCAGCAACACCCATCATGAGATGTGCAACCTTATCTTCCTCCTTTATTCTAGGATCCACTATTTTACTCAGCTCCAAGATGTCTTGAATGTAGGATGCTGTAGTTTCTCCTGGATGCTGTGCCCTGCACTTTAATTTATCTTCAGCCTTGCACTTCTGTCATTGTGTGTCGCTGAAATACTTGTGCAATTCCACCTGGAATACTTCCCCGCCTGTGAACTTCTCCTTGTTGTTGTCATATAATGTCTTGGCAGTGCCCTTCAAATAGAAAAATGCATTAGCCAAACGCACGGTGTCATCCCATTTGTTAAATTTGGCTATATGCTCATATACCTTGCCACTTGTTTGGATCTTGGCCATCGTCGCCAAAGAACCCGGAAGGATGTTTCATGTGGTGGCACACAGTTGCTGTCATCATGACGTCTTCTTTTCTGTCTCCAATAGATTACAATCTGTTGAATATGGCTCGAACTCTGGTTTCTCACCACATAAACGGCGGCTCCGTCGTGGCCTGATGGGAGCCACTGTCGTCGATAATGTGCGGCATTACATGTTCCAATACCCAGTGTCTTCACCAGAATAATGCCACGTAGAAGAAGGTTTAAGTAGATGAATGACGAACACTAACTTCTCTTAATGAAGGTTTATTCAGCACTTGTACATAACAACAGCTTGGAACAAACTGCCTCTGGCCAGAGCACATACGCCATATTACAGCTACAGAACATTCCAGTACAATGATTCTTGCCATTTGTGTATACTTCTAGAATATACTCAAACCGAATATAGTAATTAAAATTTTACAGTTCAGGTGAGTTTTGAACTCACAACCCTCCAGGCGATTGTCTACTATCATACCCACTACACTACGGCAACTGTGCTACTCAGCTTCTTCTGTGACAATATTAAAGAAAATTGTGAGCTAAATATATGAGAACTGGTATTTTACTTCTTGGCTAGGTATAAAGGAGTATGTGTTGGGGACGAAAGTTTCTACGGACATACCACAAAAATGCAAAGAGCACGTTTAACAAAAACTTTGAACTCCAGCTACCAGAATTGTTTTATGGTCAGAAGTACATCGGAAAATGCTGTGTTTCTATGGCCTTAATTATTGTGAAAAGTTTAAAATTTGTGGCAGTTTGTAAAAAAAATAAAAATTTGATTAAGTAATAACAAAAATCTGTGCAGACCATACAGTCTGTGTGAGTGAAGCAGCTAGCACTAACCTAGTAACACATCTGCCTATAAATCTCCGAATGTCATGGATGTTGAAACTGAATGTTTTGTCTAGGTTTTTTGTGTTGTAGATTAGTTTCATCTAAAATTCTTGCCAGTAGTTAGTAAAAAATATTTAAAATGCTGATACAGTGTAGACAACTTGAGCATTGTTTGGGGCAGTGTGCTATTTCCTTTGAATCCAGAAAGGTCATTTACAAATGAAGCACTTTCATTTTACCAAATAATTTGATTTTGTACATATCTTTGGATTTTTCTCATAAACTTGTAGCACTGATATATCAGCAACAAGTTCATTATCATCCTCCAAAAATTATTTTAATTATGTGTAGTCCCTGTAAGTTTGTTTTTATCCCACTTGACTTAAAAATAAACACCCATTTCAAATAATTTCCATCCCCTGCAATGTGAGAACTATTAGTCCTCTCTGTAGATTCCAGGTCATTTACAGTTATTATAGGGTCCTCATCTTAGTTGTAAAAATCTAAACCATCTTCACTGTCAAGACAGATGTTCCAGGGCCATCAGTTCATCACTTTTTGCCACCTATTTTTGAAATGCACCATTCGGACTAGCAGGAGTAAATAGAATAAAGCACTAAATACAACACTCAGGTTAGCACGAGAAACTAGAAAAAAGTACAATGAAATGGGCACTAATTTATTGTCATTACTACAAACAATTGCACGTATACAAACAAAATTGAATCAAGTAGTACATGTGTATTTTACACAGATTCTGTCCATATGCATTACTTGTGTTAGCATTATTAGTATGCATCTGTGTTCCATTTAGTATTAATGCATATTGTGGGAAATAAACACCTCCAGGCATGATTTTGCACTTTGTTGTCATTGCTTCATAAGGCACACTGTGGAGGATCAGTATAACTTTGTGAAATGCCCTGTAGTTGCTTCTTGTGATGCAGTCAGATAAATGAAGGGAGGAATCACCTGCTCAATCTTGTTTCAGACCTATGGAGAAGGGAAGTGCCTGAACACAGACCGACAACTGACCTTTCTTTGCATTTCTACACCACACGTCCCCCATACCCCTTCCCTCCAACATGTTACACACACAGTACACAACATATCCCTTAGTTAGACTTTATTGCACTTAGATGTGATACACACATTTGATGTTTGTTTTTGTCCCACTTTTCTTAAAAATAAACACCAATTTCTAATAATCTGCAATTTCCATCCCCTGAAATGTGAAAACTATTAGTCCTTGATAAAAACGTAATAGGAAATTTAATGTAGTTTAATTTTTTACTGGGAACCTTTTTTGCAAGAAGTTGCAGTTTTCAGCTTATTTAAGAAAAATATAAAGTGACCTTCAAAAGCCCCTTCCAAGCCACACTCCACCAGTCAGGATTTTTAGTATGTTGTTCAGAACACTCCCTCATAGCACTGCACAAATATCTGGGGTTACGTGATATCTCCCCCCCTCGCTGATTGATCTTCTTATGTTTTGTTGACTGGGCTATCTGGGTAACTGGGAGAGAAGTGTGCTGACCCACAGGTCCTCTCCACAGTGTATCCAGATAATGACACATTGACTTGGAGATGTCGCTTTGTCCTTGGGGTTGGAAAAAAGTCAGTAACTTTATTTCAAAAGTTATTCACAGAGTACAGATTCTGATGTGGAAGTAGATGTGGATGAGATAGCAGTTCGCTAGAGGAGAAAAGGAAATAAATACAAAGGAGCACATTTTGTGGTTATTTTTAATGTTTGATCCTTTTTTAATTTGAAGTTCTGCATCAAACACACAAACATAATGTGAGTACACTGCTTAACTATTAATAGTAACATTATACATGGTCCAATCACATTAATGTAACCACTGCCGATGTTCATCGGCAGTGTCTAATAACCACTTAGACGTCGAGTGGCAGTACTTGCAGTGGAGAGCATAGGAAAGCATGTCAGAGGAGCACGAGAAACAGTGCAGTTGTTGTAATGCGGAAACGGGATGATTTATCTTATGTCCAGAATGGCATGATCATTGGCTTTTGGGCTAAGGGTGAGAGCATTTCTGAGACAGCTAAGTTTGTAAACTGTTTGTGTGCCACCATGGTTTAAAGTATATTGTGCGTGGCAAATGGCACTGATCCAAAACTGGCGCCAAGAGAAGTGTGGTGCACTATGAGCCATAGATGTCAGGTGAACCTCTCTGGAGATGTGTACAGTCAAATAGTCATGCAATTGTTAAGCAACTGACTGCCCAGATAAACCAAATGACTGCCAACAGTGTCTCCTCAACAAATGTTCGTCATGCATTGCTGCATGTGGGTGTTCGCAGTAGGCATCTGGTTTATGCATCTGTGCTGACTGCTGCTCAGTGGTGACCAAGACTGGAATTTGCACACCAGTACCACAAATGGATGTCCACTGAGTGGTGACAGGTGGCCTTTTAGGTGTATCACGTTTTACACTTCATTGCACAGATAGCTGTTGGCATGTACAACATGTAATGCCTTAAAGCAAAGGGTCCAGGCCAGAGGGAGTATAGGCTGGCGAATGTGTTTCCCTGGGTGATCTTGTCGGGCTTGTGACAGATGATCGTGCTGTGACTGGACCGTGCATATAACTAGTAGGTAAGTCTGCATGAGGGTGCGCTGAAAGAATAACACCAGCTTACATATTTTATTAAAAATAAATTGTTAAATGAAGGTCTGAATACATTCACTTGCATAAGAAATATTAATGAAGAGCATGACTATAGCATGAAATTTATAGTTCACATTTTTGATGCTGGAACTGATTGAGAAGTTTGCTCAAGTTCAGTTTTTAACTCTTGCTTCATGAGATCATGTTACAAGCTTCTTTCTGTATTCAAGTATTAATGTTTCTTGTAATCTAGTGTAGGAAACACACAGGCACACGCAGATAGTTGTAAAATTGTCATATGTTTAATATGTTCTTTAATAGAGCAGGATAACCAAGTAAAGAACCTTAAAACTTGAAAAATATTACTCCCCACCATTACCGGTAGTCTTACAGCTCCAGTGCTGATAATTTGATACTAGTAATGGGTCTGTATGATTGGATCCCAAACTTCTTGGCATTAGGCATGGAAAGCATTCATACTCTCGACTGATTACTGCAGATACCTTCTTGAAAGTTTGTTGGCACCTACACTGGGGACTCAACAGAAGGCCTGTGGTCCTGTTCGTTGACTGTCTGTAATGGTACAATGTAGGGACAGAGAGACCTGACAATATTTATGAATCAACATTACAAGCTTTTGCTGATAAAAGTAAAACTAAACAAAGATTACACAGGGATGTTTTTAGAAAAATGTTGCTTTTAATGTGGGGAAAAGAAGACTTCGCTCAGCAGCTGTGAAATATGTTGGCAAATAATTTGATTTACAAGACAAATTTCTGGCAGGCCAATTAGATGTATATAGATGAGACCAGTGAAACTTCTACATATTGTGGAACGGTCATCCTGACAATTCCTTGTGTTTTGTACCTCTATGTCTTGATGAAAGAGTTGTAAACTATTTTGAAGCATCATGCAAGTGTACACTACTCAGCTTATAATGTTATGTGGTACTATTTCGTTTATTTGTGCTGTAAACAATGTAATTACCACATTCAGTATCAGATTCACATGTCTTACACAGACTCGGATATTCACGTTTCTATATGTAAAACTGATAAATCAGCATTAGTGAAGTGACAGAATCAGTGAACACAATAACAGCATGGCATGGTGACAGAATAATAAAAATAAATAAAGTCACATTGATGAAAGAATCAAATGACAAACCAATCACTGTAGAAATCCAGATGTCAGGTGGTAATTATTTGGACATACTTTTGTGAATATGTGGTATTGTCACATGAATGTTACATGGCATATGTTATGCACTTACTTCCCAACTGCAGACTATCATATGTACTTTTTGCAAAAAGATGTTGGCAATAGAATAGTTAGGTGGAAACTCTTTGACAATGCTGTTACTTGTGAGCTTTTGGACCACGGACCGCAAGCTGACGTAGTTGTTACTTCTGTGATATTGAGCCAGACTCTACATGGATGTCAGCATGTTCACACTCGAGCATTGACTTTATGCTACATAGTCTTAATGTTTGGTCATTACCAAAGTCAGACAGCATTCTGAGTGGCATCCAACTCTTTAAAAAGATTCTCATATAAACAGATAATTATTTCACTAAGTACAAACACATTTGAAAAATGGCATGTTTAGATTTTGTTACCCATGGTGGACAACAAGTATTGGTAGCAATTTGGTTTGTGAAATATTTGAGCGTTTCTGAATTTAGAAAAGTTCATGAAACCACTTCGTGCACATGCGCTGGGAATACCCTACTTAACAAGTATTGTTGTAATTTTGTAAAATGTTTTACATTACAATAAGTTATGCAAAATCTTACTTAATGACTTCAGTTAGTGAAGTATGAAGTATAAAATCTTCATAAAAATTACGGCAACAGAAGTCTGTCAAAATTCAGCATATAACAACCCAAGGTGCAAAACCTGCAGTGAAAAATTAGAATAGTACTGACCTTTAACACACTGACTGCCAAGAGGCACTAGCCACAGCAGATTCGCATGCCTGACATCATGTGACTGCCAGCAGCTACAGCAGAGCCTCAGTTGGCTTGGTAGTGAAACAGCCATCATTAAGCATGCGGCAGGCAACATTCTAATGAAAGTTATTTCACGAGTTAATTAGTATTGTGAAAATTGAAATTGTTACTGCAAACTTTCTAAAGTTATATGTTAATTTGTCTAAATGTGTGGATTTGCTCACTAGAAATTTCTCATGATGAACTATAGTATTTTCTAAACTTCCTGGCAGATTAAAAATGTGTGCCGTATCGAGATTTGAACCGAGTTCAAGTCTCGATCTGGCACATGTTTTAATCTGCCAGGAAGTTTCATAGCAGCCACACTCTGCTGCAGAGTGAAAATCTCCTTCTGGAAACATCCCCCAGGCTGTGGCTAAGCCATGTCTCCATAATATCCTTTCTTTCAGGAGTGTTAGTGCTGCAAGGTTCGCAGGAGACCTTCTGTAAAGTTTGGAAGGTAGGGATGAGGTACTGGCAGAAGTACAGCTGTGAGAACGGGGCGTGAGTCGTGCTTGGGTAGCTCAGTTGGTAGAGCACTCACACAGTTTTAATCTGCCAGGAAGTTTCATATCAGCACACACTCCACTGCAGAGTGAAAAACTCATTACAGTATTTTCAATCAGTCATTTCTCCTGATTAATGGATTTCCCAGTAAAACTAAATATAGCATTAAACTTGGCACATTGGAAAAGTTGTAATTGAATAATGAATTTAAGAAGTGAAAAGCTTAGTTAAGATTTTGAATTATCTGAACATCTGGCACTTGTATACTATGTAGAATGTGTGGTGGCATAAGCTGTCACCAGCACACTGGCCAGCAAAGATGCAGCACGAAGATCGATTAGTAGGTGCTGAATCAAGCGTGCCTATCGTGAGGGAGGCCAGAGAGACACCCACAAGCAACATGTCGTCTACGCCCTCTCGAATGTATTTAGGCCGCTGCAGTTGACCAGAGTGCCTCACTCATTCATTCAGCTTGGCATTTGTCAATTTACGTGCAGAGCGGGTTTAGTTCCTCACAGGCTATGACAGTACATAGCGTCCAGATTAGTGACTGTAGTGGCTCTAGTTTACCTCAACTGGAGTTGTACTTTTCTAGCACTCAGAACTAAAGTTTATAATAGCAAGACTATCGATATTGACAGTAAATCAGTCTGCAAGGGGACTATTACTGATGCGATTTTACCACAAAATATGGGCTCTATTCAAGTTAAGTATTTCCAGTGCATGTAAATAAAGAACCGTATTAATCCATGTGTGTATTTGTCTTGTAGATAGACAATACCAGCCACCCATAACATCATCCTCTCCTTTTCTTCCTTGCGGTAGAAAACTCTACAGATGAAATGTTTAGGCTGAATGGCTGTCGACAAAATTGGTAACACATCCCAAATGCCAGGAATGCAGTGTATTTCCTGCAGCTGTGATGTTATATAATTTGCTAAAAGCTTAAACTCAGATCCACAGAGGTGAATATGGATACCCCATCAAAGTTTTGTAGTAGTTCCTATAATCTTTCAGTATAGTTTGTCTCAGGATCAATGATCGTGTTTATTTGCCAAGAGTCTAGCTCGAGACGAATTCCGCCATCCACCTTGTCGAAAATTCTCAAAGGATTGATGTATGTCAACCTCTATTATTCCCTCCCTTAACATGTGGGTAATTTCTTTTTGTACTCTCTCCCTGTAAGACATTGGTCTGGCATAAGGTGGCACAAAGAACTTCTTGTGCAGGTGTACCTTGAACTCACACACAAAATTCTTTATGGATCCAGTTTTTGGAAGGAATACCTCCATATTTTCGAATAACATATCACATAACCCCTTGTGCCCGGTAAGCTCTATATTCTGTATCTCTTTGCCTTTTCTCTCGATGACTGCTTTAATTTCTTGTGTCACCACTTCAGTTCTGTCTTCTTCCTCCTCTCTCTCGGGCTGGTCAGACACATTTCCTACCTTCATAACTATTGTTTGTGTAATTGAGTCTAACACAATTGTTGGGAAGTTGCGCTTGGATCGTGTGTTCTTCAAATTTGATTGTCCTTTGTAGTGCCCCCAGAATTTTAGGAAAGTCTGGAGACACTTGTGAGCATGGAATACTGCAACCATTTATTGTTTGTGCAGGCGAAACTGGAAGGGAGATAATTCGTCGGCACTGGTAAGTGTTCAGCGTGACCTGCCAAGAGTAAACAAATCTCGGGCATGGATGTGTGTGATGTCCTTAGGTTAGTTAGGTTTAAGTAGTTCTAAGTTCTAGGGCACTGATGACTTCAGGTGTTAAGTCCTATAGTGCTCAGAGCCATTTGAGCCAATAAACAAATATGGCCCGGAAGCTCCGTGGCCGGCTGCAAAGAGTAATGTAGCGGAGAGACTCGAAATAGTGACTGTTTATTAGACGTTGAACTGCTGTTGAGAGTATGGACTGGACGTGGATAGTCAGCCACGATAAAAGCTTATGTATTAATTGTGTTCAAAAATGTGTAATTAACTGATTCTGGGTGCTCGGTAATGTGTGGGCTTACGTCATAAAGTTTAGTTATTTTTTTGTACAAAGTGGAAATAAATATGTTCTGGGGAATTGAATGATATTCCAATAGTAGCGTATTTTTTAAATAAGAAGAGAGAGAGAGAACGAGAGACCACTACAATCTCTGGTTACTATACCACCCTTTCCCTTTGGGTTCCAATCTACGTAAGGGTTGATACTATGAAAACATCTTCTTCCTCATCCTTGGGTAGGTACGCCCCGTCAATTTATACGTAACTATGGTACAGGTCAATCCCTGTTTGGTGCCCCTGCCCGCACAGTATAGGTCAGCCTCCTCTGGGTCTGCCTACGTGCCTCTCTTTCTCTCATTTCATCTATATCGGATGCGCCCTCCCTATCTTCTCTAACAGTGATTCATAGTCTTGCCTCTTTCGTACTCCTCTGCACACTATTTTATTTAAAATTTCCTGGTAAAATTTCTATCTACCTCTCCTTTCCACCTCCTGAGACCTTCAGCCTACCTGCTTAAATTCTTCGCTTGTTCATTGCTTGCAGCTCACTTATACAGGGTGTTACAAAACGGTACGGCCAAACTTTCAGGAAACATTCCTCACAAACAAAGAAAGAAAATATGTTATGTGGACATGTGTCCGGAAACGCTTACTTTCCATGTTAGAGCTCATTTTATTACTTCTCTTTAAGTCACATTAATCATGGAATGGAAACACACAGCAACAGAACGTACCAGCGTGACTTCAAACACTTTGTTACAGGAAATGTTCAAAATGTCCTCCGTCGCATGGAATCCCTGATGCGCTGATGCAGCCCTGGAGAATGGCGTATTATATCACAGCCGTCCACAATACGAGCACGAAGAGTCTCTACATTTGGTACCGGGGTTGCGTAGACAAGAGCTTTCAAATGCCCCCATAAATGAAAGTCAAGAGGGTTGAGGTCAGGAGAGCGTGGAGGCCATGGAATTGGTCCGCCTCTACCAATCCATTGGTCATCGAAACTGTTGTTGAGAAGCGTACGAACACTTCGACTGAAATGTGCAGTAGCTCCATCGTGCATGAACCACATGTTGTGTCGTACTTGTAAAGGCACATATTCTAGCAGCACAGGTTGAGTATCCCGTATGAAATCATGATAACGTGCTCCGTTGAGCATAGGTGGAAGAACATGGGGCCCAATCAAGACATCACCAACAATGCCTGCCCAAACGTTCACAGAAAATCTGTGTTGGTGACGTGACTGCACAATTGCGTGCGGATTCTCGTCAGCCCACACATGTTGATTGTGAAAATTTACAATTTGATCACGTCGGAATGAAGCCTCATCCGTAAAGAGAACATTTGCACTGAAATGAGGATTGACACATTGTTGGATGAACCATTCGCAGAAGTGTACCCGTGGAGGCCAATCAGCTGCTGATAGTGCCTGCATACGCTGTACATGGTACGGAAACAACTGGTTCTCCCGTAGCACTCTCTATACAGTGACGTGCTCACAACGTTACCTTGTACAGCAGCAACTTGTCTGACGCTGACATTAGGGTTATTGTCAACTGCACGAAGAATTGCCTCGTCCATTGCAGGTGTCCCCGTCGTTCTAGGTCTTCCCCAGTCGCGAGTCTTAGGCTGGAATGTTCCGTGCTCCCTAAGGCGCCGATCAATTGCTTCGAACGTCTTACTGCCGGGACACCTTCGTTCTGGAAATCTGTCTCGATACAAACGTACTGCGCCACGGCTATTGCCCCGTGCTAATCCATACATCAAATGGGCATCTGCCAACTCCGCATTTGTAAACATTGCACTGACTGCAAAACCACATTCGTGATGAACACTAACCTGTTGATGCTACGTACTGATGTGCTTGACGCTAGTACTGTAGAGCAATGAGTCGCATGTCAACACAAGCACCGAAGTCAACATTACCTTCCTTCAATTGGGCCAACTGGCGGTGAATCGAGGAAATACAGTACATACTGACGAAACTAAAATGAGCTCTAACATGGAAATTAAGCGTTTCCGGACACATGTCCACATAATATCTTTTCTCTATTTGTGTGTGAGGAATGTCTCCTGAAACTTTGGCCGTTTCTTTTTGTAACACCCTGTATAACCTTAATAACTAAATATGTTTCGTCCATGGTTGTAACTTTATTTCTTTTCTTCGGGCTATTCGGTCTGCACAATCCTATTATTCATCAGAAACTTATTTGACTCGATACCTCTGGCTTAATATCTATTTCTTTTTATCTCCATTCATATTACTTTGTACTACTATAGCTATGTTCCTTTAGCTAAGCTTACTATACCATTTCACTTGAGATGTGCAACCGTCATTACTTAGCACATGTGCTCGAGCCCTTCCTGAGCTCTACCTCCCCCCTCATCTGTGATGGTTGTTACATCTCCCTGTGTATTACTTGTCTGCGTCTTTGTATTTAATTGTTTGAGTGTGGAAGTGTGATCGTGCATCCTGATTCTTCGACCCACTACGGTTCTTCGTTGACGATTTTTAGAAATCACAGAAAAGAGAAGTACTTCAGCGATAGAAGTATATGAATGTGGACAGAGGGAAGGATAGATTGGTACCCATTAAGAGAAGTAAGAAAGGAAATAAAAGAATTGGTTGCTAAGATCGAAGAAAGAAAGAAGACACCTTCAAAGACAGGAGACCCTTCCCACCCCCCTTCCCCAGGATCCCCACTTCGCCGGTACTTAGGTGAGAAGCCGGAGGGGGTATGTTGTTCGGCGTCTCCTGCAGATTGGACATTCTCACCGTCACCTTTGAAGTCCCCGAAGAAAAGATCTTAGCAACTCCTATTGAACGGCAGATGATGAAGAACCAGTCACACTTGTTTGCGACAGTTGTATGAAGGGCGTGGTGTGTAGGTCGTGTCTGTGCCTATGCTATCACATCATACTTTACAAAAAATATAAAAAATTCTGTAAAAATAGAAATTATATACACTGTAATCAAATAGTTATCCAGTTAGTCACTTCACTTTATATTTTATACACATGTTCAGTTTATGTCATCTAGGTATCATCCTTCCTGAACAGTACCATCATATTATATCTCCTGTTAGAATTTTACCCTGTTAGTTTTATCTCATGCTTAGAGATTACTGTTTATTGTGACTCCTTAAATTAGTCATAATCGTGTAGTCATAATTGGTCTCTTTTAATACTAATATGATAGGATAGCTTAAGGGCTATAAATAGATTACAGGATAGGTGAAGATTTGAAGGGAGTTCGGTGTAGGAAAACTAATGTGGAAGTAACACCGAACCCAACTCGGGAACCGACGGACGTCACTCCGCCCGTTGACACAGAACGTCAACGTCCCTGGTGTTTTGTACATATCGTTTTATATCCTTAACATTATACATTCCCTTTTCCTCTCCCGTCACAGGATCTACTAAATATAGGTTTTTTGTGTACTATTGGTTGAATACGATAAGGTTCTATGTATTTCAGAAAAAAAATTGAGTGTTTCTTTTTTCAGTGCTGTGGCTTGGTTAAACCATTTTAAGAAATGGGTGGGGTGTACCTTACCATCTGGTTTGAATTTAGGAAACTGTCTCGACAAGCCTGAATTTGATCCCCATTGCAAATCAGTTATCATGTCCTTATTTAATATAATATTTTGGGAAACTGTGCCTTTCTATAGTTTCTCCTGCATAAGCTTGAATTCTTTCCTCAACGTTTCTAAGCCTTTCTTGGTGTTATTTAAATCGGAAGTTACTATAGACGAAGAGATATCAACACTTAGTTTCTCTTCAACCTTTCATCCTGTTAATTCTTCTAAACCATTCAAATTTATAAGCTCTGCAGTCATTAACTTTTCTTTGAAGTTCTGTTCTACGGTTTCCACCCGTGATTTGACCCCTGCAATTTGCGCCTATACTAGGAGGAGCAACTTATCTTGTTTCTGGACATTGGTTTTTAGCGTAGTTAATTCTCGTTCGACCACCTCAAATGTAACATTACATACATTTTTCAAAGAGTCGTATTTTTCGTTAAATTGTGTTTCCAAATTACTACATTTACAGTCTACATCATATTCTAATTTTTGAACTAAACCTTTTAGATTTGCTTCATTTCTCTGTTCTACATCCTTAAATAAAATATTTGTCTGTTCACTAAGGGAATCGGACAGTTCTTTTTTCAATTCTTTTTTCCATTCTTGCATCTGATTACTTAGGATATTCACTTGAGCCCCTGGTTTTGTGTTTTGCAAATCTAACTTAGAGTTTAATTCTGCCTTCAGTTCGTCCTGTTTTGTGTTCTGTGATTCAAGCTGCGCTTTGATAAACCTCATTAATTCACCTAAATCTGGCCCCTGTTTTTCAATGCCCATAGCCCCAATAGACTCTACGGACTGAAGTTCTTTTTCCATTGTGTTTCGTTTTGCCTTTAATCTAGTTATCATTATGAAAGGGTACAGTACTGCCCGACATTGAAAATAGGTACAACATTCTTCATTATTCTTGTCAGAACAACATATTTTCTGTAATAATAACTCAATTTCACTTAATACACCAAAGCCGGATACCAGTGTAGAAAAGAATGACAATTTATTTATTTAATTGATCACATGTGCACTCCCACAAAACAAATCCCTACATCCAATTTGGTGAGATCTGTGAAATGAATGAATGTATGGTCGTCTGCTAACCGCAGATAGTGAATGTGCAATATATGATCATATTTGAGACGGTCCTTTGGTGGAACCAAAGAGATGAAATTTACCTGAGCTTTGAGCGCCTGAAATGTGGCTGACCAATACGGTAGCGTGGTGCTCCCCCACCTCGGCGGAGGTGTGAGATGACCTGAAGAACAGCCATGTTTCAGCACTCTGGCGCTGGATCTTCTGTTGGTAAGACTTGTCTTAGGTGTGCTCCGTAAAGACAAAAGAGTGGAGACAATAGTATGCATGTGAAATACTTAAGAGTAGTTTGGAATAATTATTTCTCTATTTCAGGAACTTTTGTGGGGAGAATTAAATGTCAGGCAGGTAATATTAAGGGGATCGTAGTAATCTTCGGAAGTGACCAACGGTCACAATGAAACGACGTGTTGCAATAAGTTGAAATACTTGCGAGTGCTAGTACTGAGTTGAAATACTTCCGAGTGCTAAAGTTAAGCTGAATTACTGGGGTGTGTACTGTAAGTCGAAAATATTTAAGAAATGGCGTGTGCAGGACTTGAAATTAGGGACGAGCACTTCCACGTGGTAAGTACTGTGTGAGTCTCAATCTGTGTATGAGACAAAGGATAAAGAGAAGTACTCGTCCAAGGTATCAGTTGAGGACTCGCGTGTGTAATGAATATGATCTTAATATTACTTTGCGTGTTATGTTTCCGTGTGATGCTAGATTCAAACTCTAATACTCTGAGAGAGAAGCAAGGTCAGTCAGCCGTCTATCCAGCAATGCCACTTGGCTTACATTGCTCATGACGACGTGCATATATCCTCCAGAGTTCGTAGTAGGAAAGACAAGTTACGAAGTGGGGCAGTGTCGTGTGAAACTGGGATGAATAGTAATTGAAGTGGGGAAGCTGAAATTGAAGTGATTCTAACGTTGTGACTATTCTTTGTGATTGTATTCTATGTTGCCAGTGTGATGTATTTCACGTAACTTAATTATGTGTGGTTTGCATGGGAGAGTAGCAAGATAGGTTCAGAGGCAGTGGGTTATGCATGTTCCTTTTTGTACCGCCCGGTGTGGAGGAAATTTTCGTGATGATGGGTGTGAGAGTCGAAGTGTGAGATGTAGCAAAAGATCCATCATCCTATCCAGAAAGTGCACTGTAGCGTTAGATAATTACGAGACCATAAGACAGAGAATCACCAATGTAAAGCCATGCCCACTGGGCAGAGTTTCTCATTTGTAATTGTTGTACAAAATGTAATGGTGTGTTTAGGTTATCTTTGAATCATAATAGAATTTATGGGAATAAAAAAGATAGTGAAAAGAAAAAGATTGGTGGCCTTGTTCTTCGAATAGTGTGTAGTCATGATATCCAGAATTTATAATGTGTGCGCCATTCATATTCTGTGCGATGGCCACGTGTTGATCAAAGTCATTGGGTAAGAAAGAAAATGTGGTATTGCCAGTGCGTAGTGAACAATCAAGAGTTGTGTAAATTACTAATAGTCAGATGTGCGTTATCCGTTTCCGTTGCGTATTATTCAAACAGGAGAATAATTTGTAGCTTCACTGTAGCTAGAGCTCATAAACAGTCATTGATGTTTTTGCGAGAAATAAGAATAAATCCACTAGCTTGGCAGACCACTCATCTTGCAAAAATGGTTCAAATGGCTCTGAGCACTATGGGACTCAACTTCTGAGGTCATCAGTCCCCTAGAACTTAGAACTACTTAAAGCTAACTAACCTAAAGACATCACACACATCCATGCCTGAGGCAGGATTCGAACCTCCGGTCCCGCGGTTCCAGACTGTAGCGCCTAGAACCGCATGGCTACTACGGCCGCCCTCATCTTGCAGGCCTGACTGCTTGATGCCACAGTACGAGCAAGGCATGTGGGTGCCTCTCAATTAAAAGTACACTCGCTTGTTTCCACAACCCCCCACACTTCACAAACAATCAAAGGTCAGTAGTAGCTCACCCGGCGTCGGTGGACACGATATTTCTGGATAAGTATCGTGGAATCGCTCTTCAGCCTCGCTGTTATTGGTTGCTTTGGCAACTCCCAACTGTTTTTTTTTTTTTTCTTTATTTTTCTTATAGCTTCTTCTTTAATGTTTCCCCTTCTTTCTCAGGTCCTTTCTTTACGGTCGCCACGTTCTTGCGGTGGCCCGGTGTAATGTTAAGCTCTCTCTATACAGCTTAAGCGTTTTCGTGGACTTACTTGTTGAAGAATGCTGGTTCTGCTTTCTTGCAGCGCCGATGTCTTCTGCTAACACCGGACGCTTCTCCGAAGATTTCACTGCTAAGAAGAGGAAGTTTTCGGAGGAGCCTCCGGTGCTAGCAGAAGACATCGGCGCTGCAAGAAAGCAGAACCAGCATTCTTCAACAAGTAAGTCCACGAAAACGCTTAAGCTGTATAGAGAGAGCACCGGGCCACCGCACCTTCCCCTAGCACAACCTCTCCCCTTCCTAGGTCGAGGACAGTGTGGTGTTCATTTAGAAAGTCCATGCCATGCCTACTATCAGGTTGATGGATAGATTCAGCATGACTAAGAAATTGGTCTCTAGCCTAACCTTGTTTGCTTGTTGACCTCAGTGCATTTTCCCGCTAGCGCTCCCTTGACCTTCGTTTCTCTTTATCTTTTTCTTTCTTTTTTTTTCATGGACAAGATGGACCAGCTTTACTTCTATGAGCGTTTTTGAAATGCTGCATCAGAGATCGCAGTTATGGTACTGCTACTGTCCAGAATTCTGTGTAGTTGCTCCATACTGTCACAGTAATCATAGAATAGAGATCCTTTCTGATGGGAGTCTCTTGCTGCCTGAGCAGCAGCTCTGATATGTCCTCATATTTCAACACATGTACACAGATCTCTCCGAGTATTTATGCGGATTTTCCGCGAGCCGAATCCACACGGTTCTCGCGTCAATCTCGCCCTCCATTTCTGTTCCGGTGATTGGAACCAGGGTTAAAACCATGTATTTCGATTGAGGCATCCCGCTGTTCATATGAATCTCTGTGCCTCCGGTTCGTGTCGTACTGGCAGGTATCATTTTGCCTCTGACAGTTACTCTGCCATCCTGAATTTTGACTCCCATAGTCCTGCCTCCCGGATGTTCCATCACGCTCATCCTATCATTGTTGTTGTTATTGCGCGGTGCTCCATGAAAGTCGCCATTGTAATAGTTATATTGCCCTTTCCTTCGATCATGCGCTGCGTTTTTTTTCAAAAATTAACTTTAACTCGCGCAGAAGGCTTTTGAATGTTTCGTTATTCGATCCGCACTTTCCTACAAGCGCTTTATAGTAGTTGCTTGGCAGTTCCGCAAAACAGATCTTAATTATTTCATCATCAACATATGGCACATCAAAAAAACTGATTCTTTTTAATTAAAGCCTCAAAGAGCTTTGTGGGGCTCTTGTATCTGATGCCTCCGGGTCTGGACACAAAATGATTTCCGATTCAATTTGGTCTTTCATTTTGCACAACCGATACATTCCGAGAAACGCGCCGGTGAATTCTCGGTACATTCGGCATGTACCCCCAACACCGCGTATTTTCTCAGATGCTGTGCCCTCGAAGTGCCCACAGATAAATTCTGATTTTGCTAGCAATGGCCAAGATACTGGTAGCGTGTTAGAAAATTGTGACAGCCAAATTTTTGGGTGAAGTGACCCTCTATTTTCCCGTAAATTTTGGAACTTGACGACCGATAAAAAGTGTTTGTAATCAAACTCTGGTCCCCCTTGCACATTTCCATTGGTTCTAGTATCAAATGAGCCTGTCTGTTTGACGCTAGCTGACACCTCCTGGTGTGTGCTGTGACCACATAGTCCTGCCCCATAATGGTGCTGGAACTGAGCGTTAGTTGTTCCAGTTGGGCTGTAATTTTGCGTCTGTTCACTCCCTGGGCTGCTGTGCGAGCTTGGTAGTCCGCCGGTCCACTACCTTGCGCCAAGCCGGTGCACGTTGGGGCGCCTTCCGGCGCCACGGTTCCATGTCCGCCAGTCTTCGCTTCTGGACGCGATGTACCAATTTGGACTTGGCGTTCCAGGTGTGCTACACGTTCTTCTACGCTTTTGCATCTTTGGGTGGTACCTGCAACACGTTCTTCAACACTTTCCATTCTTTGCGTCGTATTCACAAGTGCTTTCTTCCCCCGGGCTTTTATTACAGCAATTTCTACCGCATTTCGCCAAGCGACTCTTGCACTGTTATTTGCGACTTTTGCCAATTTTTTGGAGCCAGCTGCCTCTACCCCTGCATCTACTCTGGATCTCTCTCGACTTCGACACCCCTTTTCTTTGCTTCGACATTCGTCTTACTGACCACTGCAATTTCACTCTTGACTTCGTCCACATTTGCAAGTATCTTAGTCTCTACTTCGTCCATTTTCTTTTCTAGGTTCTGCTTTGTGTCCTTAACCACCCCCAAAATCTCTAATAATAAATCGTTGGCTGACTAGGCCCGTCTTCACCAATTGGTGATGTTACTCTAGACACTTGAGCAACGTTATACTGTCGTGGCAATGGATCGGTAAATACATAAACTGTGGCACCACTCAGATGGCTCGCAGGTCGTTTCGCCCTCCATAGAATATGCGAAACTCGAGCGAGGTCAGTCGCTCCACCAGTCGCTCAAGCCCATTGTGTACGAGCCTCTCTGTGTTCGCGGAAGTGCAGAACCCCCCTTTAAAATGCAGTGTGTCACATCCTCCGGTGCTCGCCTTGCAATAAGCCATACAGGGAACTAATAGAGAAAACTAAAAGCAAGACCATATACAGTTCCCAAAATGCATAGTAATCAAGTGAAAAGTAATTTAAGCTCTCAGTACGAATATTCTCATCAGAATAACCTTATTCGGCCCGTTCCCACCGTGAAATCAAATAAAGCATTAATAAAATTGATGAAAATGAGCGACGATATGCAAACAAAAGACATGGAACCTCTCAAAGTAACAAAACTGGAGGAAAATAATGCTGCTTTGCAAGGGCAAGAGGATACTTTGACAGCAGGCAGCGCAGGTAGACAGCATGAATTAGCTGGGTCAGTAGAAACAAAAGTGCCATTCAGTGTACCCACTCCTTCCCCAAATTCGGTTGCAGATGATCTAGTGACCCCTTTTGAGGGTAAAACAAGAGAAGATGTATTTGCATTTATTGATAATTTGGAAGCTGCTGTGAGTCTGGGTGGCTGCTTAGATGAAGTACGTCTGCACATGACCAATTTACAGTTAACAAGCGAGGAAAAGATGTATGTAATGTACCATCAGTCGTTGAGGAAGACAAATACTTCTCAGAAACGTACTCATTCAGTGTTACTGTCAACAGAATAGTGCCAAATTCTTTAGGAATTAGCCCAATAGAGTGTACCAAAATGAAACCCTCGCTCTCAGATGCTCACCAACTTTCTCTGTACATAACCGTTTTGGGATGTTTGCTTGATGCTGGATGATACTATCTTCATCAACTATTAACTTTGAGGTGAAGACCACATCAGTGCCTGATTAAGCATCCAGTCACCTTCCAAGGACTTTGCCTCCAGTAGCAGCAGGCAACTGCCTGAACTGGCCTCTTGGTACCATTGCACCGCTGGGTCACCTCTCAGGTGATTATCTTCTGCCAGCGACCACCTTCCTGATAGGTCGCATGTTCAAGCCTGGACTAAGGGCTGTCCAGTCTCTCTGCTGCTGTACGCCGGTTCCTGAGATCCTTCATCGTCACTGGTCACCGTTAAATGCAGGCATATGCCTTCAACTTTGGCTATGCAAACAAACAAACAGATAAGCAACAAAAAACGTAAATGATTTGTCGCCGAAGGTACATATAAAAAAAAATCATAATTCTCCCTAAACTAGCACATGGTAGAATGTAACATTACATACAATATAATTATGGTTTCTGGTAGCCATTCATTAACATTATTTTATTGTTTGTTAACCATTAAGCATAATGCATTTACTATTTTACTGTCCTACCATCATGGTTGCTCAGTCGAAAAAAAATGAACGTTGTTTTTTCATGAATTGCTGTTTTGAGACTCTTGTGTCAGAGTCTTGCTCCATACGTAGCGCTGAGGAACAACAAAAAAAATGTTAGATAACTATGGGTCTGCTATGTAAGGCTCCCTGGCTTACACTGCGCTACACAAACAACATTCCCTATTGCTGTCACGAGAAAGAGCCAATGAGGTGGTGGTTTGGTTTGGGGCTGCCATCCACTGATGGTGAAAGTGGAGCAACATCCAATTGCTGACAGATGGGATCTCCACCAAGTATGTTGCCCATCTGATCCTAGTTACAATAGCCAAGGCTAACGAACATTATCTACCGAGGCATTGACTCCTGGCAGCAACTGTAAAACTACTTATTTATGCACATTAATTCCACAAATAACAGCAATAATTACAAACTTAAGATTCTTACAACACTCCACCCTCAGGTACATTACCTTTTTCTAATACCGTTTTGCAAGTAATCAGTTATGTCAGACGGCCAGCAGCCATCAATATATTACATTGAGTATTACGTTAAACCACATCTATACGTCATTTCAGGCTCCACGGGTACTGCAGGCATCACCAGACTATCGAAGACACCATACAACTTGTCATTTGAAATTAAATAAGAGAACAAATGTCGCACAATCAGGCACTAACTGACAGGAGAAATTGATCTCCTTCTTTCATGCTGTCAGACAGTCACTCATACCCATATCTCAGGCGAACAGTATAAACATCTACACTTGAGATTGTCAACCAGGACAGTCACAGTCTTTCATGAGTGATGGTAGACACCTGACTCCACTGTCTCAATTACTTGGTCACCCACACAAAAAGAACACTATTCTTCAATAAAAAGCCAAGACACAAAAAATCTATTATCCATAAAAGTCTTACATCTTACAAAAAGATTCAAGCCATCCCACTGGGGCACTATCTAAACAATCTAAATTTAAAAATTCTCGCAAAATGCATTGTTTCTGTTGTGACAGCAACAGATGGCTTGCAAATTCACAATGGCACCACGAAATGGGAATGTGTATCCATTAAGGCAGGGGTCTCCAAACTTTTTAGTCGGCGGGCCACATTAACCCCTCCACGAAGTCATAAGGGCCAAGATCTACCTAGTGGGATTAAAGCACCCTAGCACTCCATGATCACCGTAATGTAAGGCTAAAGGAAATATGAAATCGCAAAAATCTGAGGTTGGGGGAATAGCTAGCACTGAAGCGAACTACGATTTTTATTTAATTACTTTGATTGGTGGACGTACCTGATAAAAATTCTGGCGTATTTTATTCTGGCGATTTTCACCGACAAAAAGTATGTCACTGCACATTCTTCACAAAAGCGTCCTGCAAAGTTAACGAAATCTCATAATCATTGTTAGCAACACTATTACTGCAACATATAACAGAGGTAGAGTATGTCAATGCATTGTTATTTCAAGCGGCGCAACAATAAGTTTAGTTATGTAGTCTTGTAGCGAGTAGCAGAGCCAATGTCGCGGTGTATTGGTCACGATAGGCCTCGAAACTCAGTTGTTGGCAGTATAGGTACCACCTCAAATATTTGTCGGGCCGGACACCGGGGATGTCCGGCCAGCTAACGTGGGCAGGTTTGCCGGACCTCGTGGGCCGCTTTCGGCCCGCGGGCCGTAGTTTGGAGACCCCTGCATTAAGGGGTAGCGTTTCTTCCTGACCTGTCAGGTCAGAAAACAAGGCTGTGTTTCCCAAATTAATTGTTACTATTACCCAGAAGTTCGCACTTAACGAAACAACTAGGAACTGGCTATGAATGTCTTTGAAGATGGAAAACTCTGGTAGACTACTGGTACTCATAAAAATGATGCACACATGAACTGGGTTATGGCAAGGCAAGGAAAATTATCATCCTTGAACTGCACATCACACTTTGAACAAAGGAAGGAAAAACACATTCTTTTAACATTATTACTTCTACACCCTCTCATCTCTGAAGTTTAGTACTCCAATAAATCAAATACACTGCCAGAAAAAGTTAGTGCACCTGGAACTACAAGGTCGATTCCATCCATTGACGGCATGTGCCTCCTTGGGGATAGTAGATGTGCTAATAATGGTTTCAACGTTGTATGCCAACAGATAGAGAAGTGACATAGCTACCAGAGCGCCATCTATGTGTACCCTTTAATAGGGAATGCTCACAGCCAGAAGGCACAGTGTGGTGGAAACGTGTGAATCAAGTAGGCAACCACACAACAAAGACGCATTCGTGCTCCCTACAAACAACCAAGCGAGCTCGAAAGGGGTCAAATTACGGCTTTCCGAGTGCTGAGATGGTCCTTTCAGAGGACTGCCACACATATTGGACGTGCTGAGTCAGTTATGCAACGATGCTGGTATCAGTGATCATGTTAACATTCCCACACCTGTAGACTCTCGCCAGGATGGTCGTATTGCAAGGGCAGCGGTGGCAGACTATTGTACAGCTACCACAGCACAGATAACAGGGCTTGTGTGCCAAGACGTGCCAACACGAACTTCTGCGAACTGCTTATTAGCAGTGAGATTTCAGGCATGCACACCTCTAGCCCGTTTTCCACTCACACCACAGCATCAATGTGCATGGCTCGACTGGTGCTGTCAGAGGATCACTTGTAAGATGGAATGGCATGCCGTGATCTTCAGCAATGAAAGCAGATACTGCACATACAATGTAGATCTGCTGGGTGCTGTTTCTTAGAATGCACACTGGCCCCATCTCAGGACTTATGGTCTGGGGTGCGATAAGCTACAGCTCTTCTTCATCTTTGGAGTTTCTGGAGGGGACGCTAATCAGTGCTTGGAATGTGCAGAAGGTTGTTACACCTATTTTTTGACGTTTTTGCAACAGGGAGGTGATGTATCGTTCCAGCGGGATAAGGCTCACCCACGCACTGCCTGTGAAACTCAACATGCTCTGCAAGACGTGCAGCAACTTCCCTGGGCGCCACGATCCCTGGACTTGTCTCCAATTGAGCATGTGTGTGGTATGACGGGATGAGAAGTTAGGTGCGACTTGTCAACCAACAACGCTTGTAGAACTATGTCAGCAGGTCGAGCAGGCATGGCATAACATATCCGAGACCACTATTCGCCATCTGTACACTTGAGCCGATGCCAGAGTCAGCGATTGCATTGCCACCTACACAGGCTACACCATGTACTAATGTGTGTGTTTCAGCATGGGTACCTCTGATCCGCTTGTGATATTGATCTATAAATGTAATCACTTCATATACTCTATATGTACTGCTGCAGTTGTAAATCTTGAGCAACTTGGAAACCTCTAAAAGGGTGTCCTAGTTTTTTCTGGCATTTTATTTAATAAAAGGTTACTCTACTAGATATTTACTGAAATAGAGCTGCTGTCACTCAATATTTAGTAAAACACAAAACGAAACGTACAGTAAGAAAAACATAAGTAAGATAACACAGTAACATAAACACTGAATAAATCATGCCTGTTTCTGTCCTCTGCTTCCAGGAAACCTATATGCTGAGAAGAAATGCATTCATCTGCCTAGCGGACCGTTTTTGATAATCATTTACTGTACAAACTTTTTGCATTGTGTTGCTGATAGACCTTTTGTGTGCCTACTGTCAGGCTCAACCAAAACGTAAGTGTGATTGTCAATCTCTGTTTTAATACCATATGGACCTTTATATAGCAAACAGAACTCCACAATTTTTTTTTCCCTAGAAGTTTCAAGTTGGGATGTTGATAAACTAGAACTACATCATTCTCCTTGAAAGCGGCAGTCTTTGGCTATATCGCTTTAGCCTTATGCTTTGCTTCTTGCTTATGCAGTTATCTCGATGTGGAACTAATGTTATCTTGGTAGGATTCCTCTGGTGGCGCTGGGAGGTTCACATTCGATAGCATATCTAGTCTTTTTCATGTGGCCAATTCAATAGAAAGATAGCCAATAGAACTGTGAATGCCAGTGTTTAAAATTTCCTCAAATTGCTGCAGGTACTCTACCCATTTCATATGCTTTTCGAAGCAGTAGATTCTCGGGAGTTTTCCTACCTCCAGAAAGGTTTTTTCTACCAGGCTTCCAGCTGCATGCTAATAAATAGTGTGGTGTATGGCTATGTCTATTTTCTCCATTTCCTGCACTCATCTGCGAAATATTAACTGCCTACCATTGTTGGACTGTAATCCATTCGGGCAACCCTGTTCATCTACTTACCTCTGCACAACATGAGCTAGCATGATTGCAGAAGTAGTCCAGAGTAGGTAGAACTGAATTAAATTCGAGAACGCCTCTAACACTGAAAAAATGCAAGGTGTCCCAAAAAGAATGATTCGTTTTTAACTTGTAATAATATTGAGACAAATCTCACTAGGTAACTGAAGCAGCGCTAGATGTAATCGGCATGGTCCAGAGTTTCAGAAAAAATCCGCTAGATGTCGCTACGAGCGCTGATCTGGAGCGTGCAGCCAGTCTCGTGCAATATGTCGTCCGCGCAACAGCAGGCAGTTGTGTTATTGAATTTAGTCGTACTCAGTCAGTGATCGCAGTTCATTGGGCGTTTCATATTCGATTTCGCGCTAAACCACCGTCACCAAAGAACATTCGACGTTGGTATAAACAGTTTGATGAAACAGGGTGCCTCTGTAAAGGCAACAGTCCTGGCTGCCCACGCATTCCTGAACAAACAGTGGAACAAATCCGACGAGCATTTGAGCGGATGTCGTCCGTGCAGCCATTGGAGGACATATTGAACATTTATGATAGATTTTTTATAAACTTCTGTCTTTTCTGAGCAAGTTAGTATGCAATTTGTTGGTGTAAAGCCCGTCTTCCTAATAAATAATTATATTTAAAATTGGGTCATTCTTCTTGCGACAGCCTGTATATCTGACTCAGCCCTTGCCGGTCGACAGGCTGCCCATAATGACCACCAACACCAGTTCTCCTGATTCAGTAGCAGACCATTTTGCATTTCACTGTAAATGGTGCACTTTGCAGGCTTAGCTTTCTGGCAGAGCTCACACTGCGAGAGAAGCACGGTTGATTTCCGTTCCATGCCCTTGAAACAAGTGTTCCTCTTGATATTCCTAGCACTTAGGAACTTGATAGTGGCTGAAGAGGAGGTTGATCTAGTCAACAAGTTCCTCTTGTTACTGCTGTGGAACACGCATTTCCAATCGATGTATTCTGTGATACAGCACTTCCCCTCCATTTTGCACAACCCCTAGCAACCTTGTCTCCATTTTTACGAGCTTCGAGTCTAGTTCTTGAACAGAAGCGATCTGTTGTAACTTTCTTTTAATTTCTGGACATATTTCTCTTCATTTGGATGTCTAATTCCTTCCTGTCTGGGTGGTCCAGACCCACAGGATGCGTACCAACAAGCAAAAGGGGTAAAGTGTCAGGACCCACATGGTCGACACAGAGCAATTTAATTCCTGTAATGCTAATGTCCAGCATAGCATTCTGAATGTCAGGTGCTTGCAATTGTTCAGGAAAATCAGCAGCTTATGTTTGGACACTACTGTCACCTGGTTGTTGTTGTTGTTGTGGTCTTCAGTCCTGAGACTGTTTTGATGCAGCTTTCCATGCTACTCTATCCTGTGCAAGCTTCTTCATCTCCCAGTACCTACTGCAACCTACATCCTTCTGAATCTGATTAGTGTATTCGTCTCTTGGTCTCCCTCTACGATTTTTACCCTCCACGCTGCCCTCCAATACTAAATTGGTGATCCCTTGATGCCTCAACACATGTCCTACCAACCAATCTCTTCTTCTAGTCAAATTGTGCCACAAACTTCTCTTCTCCCCAATCTATTCAATACTTCCACATTAGTTATGTGATCTACCCATCTAATCTTCAGCATTCTTCTTTAGCACCACATTTCAAAAGCTTCTATTCTCTTCTTGTCCAAACTATTTATCGTCCATGTTTCACTTCCATACATGGCTACACTCCATACAAATACTTTCAGAAACGACTTCCTGACACTTAAATCTAAACTCGATGTTAACAAATTTCTCTTCTTCAGAAATGCTTTCCTTGCCATTGCCAGTCTACATTTTATATCCTCTCTACTTCGACCATCATCAGTTATTTTGCTCCCCAAATAGCAAAACTCCTTTACTACTTTAAGTGTCTCATTTCCTAATCTAATTCCCTCAGCATCACCCGACTTAATTCGACTACATTCCATTATCCTCGTTTTGCTTTTGTTGATGTTCATCTTATATTCTCCTTTCAAGACGCTGTCCATTCCGTTCAACTGCTCTTCCAAGTCCTTTCTGACAACTGCACCTATTGGGCACTTGTATGTGGTACTTTCAAGGCCTCAATGTAACCACCCAGACCACACATCTTGGGCATTTGTGTGATTTAAAAATGATGGTCACCCATTCACTGTGCAGTTTCTGGGACCAAATTCACAGTCCCCCCCCCCCCCCCCCCCCCACACCCCGACAACTGTCCCATCGCTCTAGGCCACAGGCAGACGTTAAAATGATGGGAAACCCATTCCTCTCCCTCCACTGGTCTATGCCAATAGCATGACTTAAGTGATGGGTTTTCCACTGTGCCCTTCCTCTTTTCTCTCTTGAGCAATTGCATGTGCTTCACCATTCTTAGATGATCACTGTAGTTAAATGACCTTCTGCCAGATTTGGTTGGGACCATGTTGTGGGATTTTCTTTTGTAAATAAGAACAAGGATGTAACAAATTAATTTCTAGTTCATTAACAATAACTTCCTTTTTGTTAACAAAGTTTTACAATATAGTGAACTTTTTAAATTTCTGTTTTGTTAACAATATTCTTTCTGTGTTAGCAAAACCTAATGTATTAACAATGTTTTTTCTTTGCCAGCAATGTTTTTGTAATAAATTTTGTTTTTGTTAACATGATTCTTTAATGATGACTAGGAAACTTACTTCCACATATGCACAGTGATACTATTTATTTACACTAATATTAACAATTTTTGTACAGAGATACTTCTTATACACATACATACAAATACATATGATTTATTTATAGTGATACTAGAACAGAAAGAATCTACGTACTATGCTTCCCATGACAAAAAATTGTAATTATTCTTTATCTGATAGGTTTTTTTACATAATAAATACCTACATTTTCTTTTTGCTTCACTAATTCCTCTTTCTGATACAAATGTTATTCTTTTATACTAAATGTTTGAATATACAGAGGCTTTGACATAGGAAATGAGAAGTTAAAAATATTGATTTGTATGACTATTAGCAGGCCGAGAAAAAACCAAACACACATACACACACAGACAAAATAAAATGATATGTGTATGTAGTACACTTATACATATATGTATACACAGAGTGTGCAATCAATCAACTCAAGTGCACATACACCTATGACAAATGGTCTACACTATCATTCCACATATACCCACCCATACACTACTTACAAATAAATACTCATCCACTCTCAGTCACTCAAGTGAGTAGTTTAAAAATGGGAGGATTGAAATCTCATCCAAGCAGATGAACTACTTGTCATCATGGCATGACAGACCAATGTTTAGTTTCAATACTCTGTGTACTACATGATTTCATGATTGCATGATAATCTGGCACACCATATGTGGAGGATGAGACAGAGCTCCACCTACACCATCAATTAGGCGCTCCTAGTAATCATCAATCATTACAGCCATTGAGGCCACATAACACATGTTCATAGCCTGCCTTTGGTTGGCACCTGTATCTGTATGGTATGCATACATTTTCGATCTGAGATGCACAAACTCCACAACCTGTGACCCATACGTTTCATCTTTCATCAGACCAATAAGCTTCTTGTTTGAAGCATTATGGCATAACAATAATGGTCATGTTGAATGCATCTTGGTGGCACCTTATTACTTCATTTGGATTGCAGCCTTTCACCCAGTATATGAAACTGTCTGTATCCATAGAAAGCAACTTCGGATCACCAAAGTTAGGTTTTGCCATCTCATACTGACACTGGTACGTGTGGAGTCTGGGGAGGGCCAACATACATATACTAATATACATGGTCTGTGTGAACTCCAGCATAACCATAGCCACCTCCAGAGAGAGTACGGCTTGATTGAAGATTGTGGCCCACTGGCCTGGTAATATAATCCCTTGCACCATAACAACAATCCCAGTGACAAACTAAGTGCTTTTCTCAGTGGTTCCTCAAATTTTCCGTGGTTATTCCAATTATTAGTGAGAATCACACATTGCAAGAGTCATCTTTTCGATATTAACATCTATACACTTAATCAACCAGTGTGATTGATTAAAGCAGATGACTCTAATAAGTTTCATCCCCAGACTGAGGCACTGCTTGAGATTTCTGTAATGCATAACATATCTCTGTTTATTCCCCAGTGTTATCATCAAAAAAAGTAGTTCAAATGGCTCTGAGCACTATGGGACTTAACTGCTGTGGTCATCAGTCCCCTAGAACTTAGAGCTACTTAAACCTAACTAACCTAAGTACATCACACACATCCACGCACGAGGCAGGATTCGAACCTGCGACCGTAGAGGTCGCGCGGTTCCAGACTGTAGTGCCTAGAACCGCTCGGCCACGTCGGCCAGCTGTTATCATCATCTTGTGGGTGAAACCACTGCATGAAAGTAACTGTTCCAGATTTAGCAGCAAGCTTATTATGTCATGCAGTAGTAGGATATGCCTCCACAACATATCCTACACCAGGATCAGCTGCCACATCTTGGAACTTATCCAACCTGACATTTCTTCATCATACATCTATCGAAACTCTCTAATTTGCAGAGACTGTTGCATGGTGTGACCATATAAGTTGTTTGCATCCATGTAGGGGTGTAACTCAAATCAATGCTGTGTACCCCTCACACATTCGTACCTAGGTACGAGCAGGCAAAGTCCCCTGTTAGAAAGTACAGTACATCAATGTCAGTCAATAGTTTGATGCTAACAAGTGTCATTTTTACCACTGCATCCCACTGAACCCTGGCACTGCGTAACAGAAAGCAGTCTCCAGCGTGTGTGTGTCCATGCATACACTCTGGAATTTCTCAAAAATATCTACTGGAAGGCACACAGTCTGTGTCTATGTATAGTATAGCACAGTGGTCGTCAAACAATTGTCATGGGCCTCATGCATCTGGAATCAAGTATTCGTGCAATCAGCTGTACTTGGTGGTAGTTTGTAACAATATCCATCTAGCAGGTAACACTCACATCCAAAAAGTCAACTAATGTGAAGAGCTTCTTAAGAGTGTAGTTTGCCTGCTAGGTAACAAACCAACATATTATGGGTCGATTTTATAAAGCCTCAGATCTTAGATTAACACCGAAAATTACTTAAGGTCAAGCTTAACTCAGAAATCCGCGTTCTATAAACGTCAATACCAGATTATGTCGCCGTGTGGTAGGATCAACTTTGACTGGCGAAAATTCACAGACGAAAGTGAGGTTCAGATGTTATCAGTTTACAGTGTAGTGACGTTTAAAAACAACACTTCTGTTTTCCGCAAACACAAAGTGAAATAATAGTGTAGTTGTTATTAAAATGTAAATATGTAACTACACCACTTCCACACTGCTGAAGTTCGAAATATTTTTTTCGATCTTTGATATTAGGTTAAGGAAGTTATTAGCTATGTATTTAATGAGTGTAGATAATAACTGATCTCACAACAATACCTTGAAACGTCTCTCAATTTATGTGATTAATTTAAAAGGCGTTTTATAGACACTCAGTGCTTGAGTAAGAAAGGAAAACGCAAAATTCTCGCCATGAACAGTTAGCATGTTGATATTGACTGCAGCCAATAATGACTTAACATCTCTTACAGATATGCTCTCTCGGCTCTAGCGGAAGTAACTAAACAACATACATTAATTTGTGAACTATCGAACTAGTTCCTGAACTTCTGTGGCAGCTGCATCACACTGATGAATAAAACGTAAGCAAGTATAGGCTTACATAATTTAGCAAGTTGTTATATATCAGGCATTAGTTATGTCATTTATATGTGATGAGTGTTCTTTCAGACATGTCCAAAAGAACAGAAACCTTTTTTATCCAGCAGCAGTCACTAATTAAGACACAAAGGAATATTATAGACATTGGCTGCAAGTGGGCATTGACTGAAATCAGTGGGGAAAGCTGAAAATTTGTACTGTATCGGGCTCCTGATCACTGTTTCTTGCTTACTAAGCAGATATATATATATATATATATATATATATATATATATATATATATATATATATATATATATATAGACTTGATCCAGGTGGGATAGAGGTCAGAGTATCTGCTTAGTAAGCAAGAAACGTTTCAGCACTTTTTTATTACAATCACGAAAGGAATACCATCATGAAAAACTCTCACCATACGTAATTACGATGTCACATATCGCGCTAAACACATCTGGCGAGAAAGAACTACTCATCACATCGATGACTGCCAGTCAATCGAACCAAACTGCACGCCTTCGGTCAGGGACCATCTCAGCTGCTGGACCGTGCTAGTCCTCCGCAAAAAAATCATCAGGTAGCAGCATCCCTTTGAAATTTAATACCAGACTCACTTCCTGCCTCTCTCTCTCTCCCTCTATTTCCCCCTGTCTCAAGTGGTTACTTCCTGTTTGTGTGCACAGACGTATCCAAACGCACACAGATTAAGATGTGCTTCACATTCCTCCTCCCTTCCACACTCCTCCTGTGCCACCTTCGTCACTCATGCAGACCTGGCGCTGGTAACCGGTGTATCCCTGTTTGCTCCCACACTACCCATTGCTATGGAAAATTGCAGCGGATGAAACAAAGTCATTCAAGATGACGTAGGTAGCATCTGTCATGTGCCACACTAACTCCTCCTTTGTCCTGAACAAAGTAGCAAATACCTGGGAAATCCCCAGGCCTCCAGAAAATGCTAGGCTGTGCATTTTTTGGAAATATTACCCAGTCTATCAGACTGATTGACTACTTAATTAATTAAATAGATATCTTTTGTGTGTGGCAGTTTTTCCTTGCATCCTATTGGTGTATAATAGGGCTGGTACATT
Source organism: Schistocerca serialis cubense (assembly GCF_023864345.2). Classification (NCBI taxonomy): domain Eukaryota; kingdom Metazoa; phylum Arthropoda; class Insecta; order Orthoptera; family Acrididae; genus Schistocerca; species Schistocerca serialis. The sequence continues at coordinate 395,030,830 of NC_064638.1, read as the reverse complement.
TGATGAGATTCGATCCTGCAACCACCCAGTTTCCAAACACTTCTGGATGTTTATTTTTCTCTTGCCTGCTATTGGTGGATGTTGGCATAGTTAGGTCATTTGGTAGGAAGTCCATTACAATGAAGGTAACAGAGAATTTCAAATTTCAGCTCAGTTGCAAGATGTGCCCTTAAATAATGTGCAATGTCCACGCAGTACCACTTATGGAAACAATAAATTGATCAATCGGGAATCTGATATTGCGACTGGTTTTTTAAAGCACAGTATAATCCCTTAGTTGGTTCTCTCAGCTACACCAGGATGAAGAATTAGGAGGATGAGTAGAAAGGGTGTACCGTTCGATAAAGTAGTAACAACAACGAAGACCACTTCCACCTTTCTGTTGCTAGACAGCGTTAACTGGACTTCACTGAGTAGCAGTAAACACCACACATTTAAATCATATTCCATTCTGCAGTAGTAGTTGTCACAACTAGACGTCGGAGAGTGTTGAAACACTAACACATCCCACGTGCCCATGTCCCAATGTCCTCAGACCAGACATGGCCAGTGCAAGTTGCCGCCGTGGATGCGTGTCTCAGCTATCACTGCGTATTAGTTCGCTATTCACCTGCCCAGAGGGCGATGCAGTGATGTCAGCTGCATCTGCGTTCCCTGTCTTATCGGTTTGGGAGGATCATGCCTTAATCCAGAAATCCTATTCATTCTGGCTACCTCCACCATGCACCCGTACTCCAGGTAGGACCATACTGGGAAACCAGCTGCATAGTTATCAGTGTAATTATAATTAAATATTATGACTGGTCCTAATTTTCCATGTACAATCTCTCATACCCTTGCAGCTATTGATGCAGCCAATGTCCTACGTCATTCCATACCTCCCTTACAACTGTACATAGTAATTTTCTTTGCACATGTCAGAACATAATCCACAGTAACTTTTACTTTCAAGTAGCATAACATTTCCGATTATCATTTATAGATGTAAAGCGCCTGAAAAAAATTTATGATTTGTCCACACTCATGCCAGATGGGTATCGTTTCATACTGTCTGGTAGCAAAACCCTACAGCCAAATCATCACATATTTGTCAAGGAATGAAGGGTGTAATTACAATTAAAAAAGCCTTAGCATCTCTTTTATTTTCTCGATTTCGCTACTTCCACGAAAACTTTTCTTATTTTTGATACTTGTAAATCCAGCTAACACAGTGACGCCATATATAATCGGACCGCCAAGTTGGAGTTTGTGTTAGTGCATGTGACCTTTATGCCATGTTTATATGCATAACTGTCGTAGATCTAACACCAAGATCATATAAATTTCTCGACTCAGACATCACTCATTGCGAGTGCAAAATACTAGAGTACGTCCATTCGCAGATAATTTTCGAGGCCCAACTAAACGGATAGAGAAATATTTGCATACCATAACGTTATCACAAAACTGTTCTGTATGAGGTCTAAGAATATTTTAAGTTGCTCTTGCTAAGCACCGTGCCTGTTTAACACTTTGGAGGATGATCATCACAAGACAGATCTGTTGCTTCTGGCAAACTGAGTTAAAAAAGGAACCTGCTAGAGCGTCATAGAAAGATTTTGTTTGTTACATGTGTGAGAATACAATGACTTCGATCAATATTGAAATTACACGATGCATATTCACCGCCCATAACATTTCACTGTCCATGACAGCTGACGCAAGCCACAATTTTTATGGCTGTCCAGCCACAATGTCACCCCCAGCCATGGTCTCCTTTGTTCGTGGCACTGTCGTTTGTCACCTCAAGTTACTACGAGGTGCATTCAAGTTCTAAGGCCTCCGATTTTTTTTCTAATTAACTACTCACCCGAAATCGATGAAACTGGCGTTACTTCTCGACGTAATCGCCCTGCAGACGTACACATTTTTCACAACGCTGACACCATGATTCCATGGCAGCGGCGAAGGCTTCTTTAGGAGTCTGTTTTGACCACTGGAAAATCGCTGAGGCAATAGCAGCACGGCTGGTGAATGTGCGGCCACGGAGAGTGTCTTTCATTGTTGGAAAAAGCCAAAAGTCACTAGGAGCCAGGTCAGGTGAGTAGGGAGCATGAGGAATCACTTCAAAGTTGTTATCACGAAGAAACTGTTGCGTAACGTTAGCTCGATGTGCAGGTGCATTGTCTTGGTGAAACAGCACACGCTCAACCCTTCCCAGACGGTTTTGTTGAAGTGCAGGAAGGAATTTGTTCTTCAAAACATTTTCGTAGGATGCACCTGTTACCGTAGTGCCCTTTGGAACGCAATGGGTAGGGATTACGCCCTCGCTGTCCCAGAACATGGACACCATCATTTTTTCAGCACTGGCGGTTACCCGAAATTTTTTTGGTGGCGGTGAATCTGTGTGCTTCCATTGAGCTGACTGGCGCTTTGTTTCTGGATTGAAAAATGTCATCCACGTCTCATCCATTGTCACAACCGACGAAAAGAAAGTCCCATTCATGCTGTCGTTGCACGTCAACATTGCTTGGCAACATGCCACACGGGCAGCCATGTGGTCGTCCGTCACCATTCGTGGCACCCACCTGGATGACACTTTTCGCATTTTCAGGTCGTCATGCAGGATTGTGTACACAGAACCCACAGAAATGCCAACTCTGGAGGCGATCTGTTCAACAGTAATTCGGCGATCCCCCAAAACAATTCTCTCCACTTTTTCGATCGTGTCGTCAGACGGGCTTGTGCGAGCCCGAGGTTGTTTCGGTTTGTTTTCACACGATGTTCTGCCTTCATTAAACTGTCGCACCCACGAACGCACTTTCGACACATCCATAACTCCATCACCACATGTCTCCTTCAACTGTCGATGAATTTCAATTGGTTTCACGCCACGCAAATTCAGAAAACGAATGATTGCATGCTGTTCAAGTAAGGAAAACGTCGCCATTTTAAGTATTTCAAACAGTTCTCATTCTCGCCTCTGGCGGTAAAATTCCATCTGCTGTACGGTGCTGCCATCTCTGGGACGTATTGACAATGAACGCGCCCTCATTTTAAAACAATGCGCATGTTCCTATCTCTTTCCAGTCCGGAGAAAAAAAAAATCGGAGGCCTTAGAACTTGAATGCACCTCGTACTTCTGCTTGCAGTACCTGCACCTCAAAGTAGGAGATGAATGTGTCCCAGAACACTTTACTCCTACTGGCTAATGCTGAGTTAGGTTTTCCAGAATTCTGTGTTCCTATTGGCTGAAACTCAATCAGTGAAGGTATACAGAGCTTGCCCCTTCACTCGCAGCCTTATTCTGCCTTCATCTGCTGTCACTTTGTAAGGTCGATTGACTTGCTCTCGCTCGTGTGCATTAATTGTTAGTTTGGTTCACCTCTGATCTAACATGAAGCGATTATGGCATCAAGCAGTAGCAGTGCCATTGGTGGCAAGCGGCAGAGACCATTAGAGGAGGATTGAGAGTTGCTTGGTAAGTTCAGATTCAGTAACTGCAATTTTGTTTTTCATTAATACTTTTGTAGTACTGAATACATGTGTCTTATTGTTTGAGTGTTATTGTTTCAGCATATATCTACCGCTGCGAACAAAGTGGTGAGACGCATCAGTGGCAGCAACAGCAGCAGTGGTATCCTCGTAAGTCGCCCCTCCCGCTGATGTCCCTGCTGCCACCCTCACTGCCGCCGCTCTGGCGTCCATGGGCCACCTTCCCTCCTTCTGGCAAACAGGCCAGGGCTGCAGTCACAGCAGTAGCCGCAGTCAGGCTGCTCACAATCGCCCAATACTGCAGTGTCACCACCTCCTCCACCGTCTTGTCCTTGTCACAATCGGCAGGAACACAAGGTACCTCTCTGCTCCGCTCCGCATGCACCTTCATCATCGTCATCAAATAGTTGCAGTTATAGTATTACTGACAGCGGTGATCCAGTGGCTGGTGGCAATTCCCTCTTCCATCCTGTCAGTGAAGGACATCAGATAAGTGACACCTTATGACAGTTAGAATACCCAGTAATTGCGGACGCCTTTGAGCAGTGAATCTCGTTCACTGGAATCGACAAACTGGCAGTGGGATACCACGATCCTGCTGGGTTTCTAAGAGCATGCCTTCCTGTCGTGGAAATGAGCTCCTCGAGGGGCTTAGTGATCTCCAATACCCTGCCATTAAGTGCAGTGCAGTGCTGTGCATTGAACTGTCCCACTCTCCCAAAACATGCTGAGGTATTGAAGAGCCAAGACTTCATTATGTCTGGGGGGATAATGGCGTGGCAACGCAGAGCACATCCAACTGCCAAGTGCGTTTATGAATCCACCTTGAGTGCTGTAATGGACCAATTTTACGAGATTGGAGTGAGAGGGTCGGCTAAAGCACTCAGTCGAATACTACACCTGGACATCCATACACATGACTTTGATCCAGTAAATGGAGGGTCCAGCTATAACACGTTCCCTCAAGGCATAACTAATAAGAAGGCATGCATTAATGTCGAAAATAGAAAGGAACAGGTCTGTCTTGCATGATCAATCGTGGCTTGCGAGAGAAATTTATTACAGAGATCATTCTGAGCATCCTGTTACATACCACATGCCTAAAGATAATAACCCATGGGATATAACTTTGACAGTATCAAATTTCCTGTCAAGATCCAGGACGTACCTAAATTTGAGGCACAGAATACTGGAACATCATTTAATGCTTGTGGCCCTGAGGAATGCTAGTCAGATGAGTAGAATATGGATATAGTTGTCAGCTCCCTCCATATCTCAAAATTTTGATGCTGAGAGTAAGATGCATGTAAACATGCTGTTATTCTCTGGCTAGAATTCAGTATCTCCACTTTAGGAGCATATGTACAGCTTTACTGGCCACAGACGCGTGGTTGCTTGCGGATGTTATCGGGAAATTCTGGAGTCTATGCATGACCACATATTCTCGGATACCACCTTTCATTACACAGCAGCTGGGTTGACTTGGGACTCACTGCTCAATAAAACAAACTGCAGCATCGAATTACTTACTGATCCTAAGATGCTTCTTTTCTTTGAGCAAGGGATCCATGGGGGAATTCACCAATGTGCCCATAAGCATGAGAAGGCAAACAACTTACAGATGGGTGAGAGATCATGTACCTGGATGTAAATAACTTACACAGGCACGCCGTGCAACAATCACTGCTGATTGGCGAATTTCGATGGGTGCCCATAGACAAAGTTAGGGGATTAAATGGGAAAGCCAAGGGGACATGGAAGCTGAGTCTGATGTGGGGAATGTGGTGGAGGCATGCCCTGTTAGTTTGCATGATGCACATGCCGATTTGTTTCTGTGTCCAGAGCAACTAGTTCCACGAGGAGGCTCCATCCCATAACTAATGGCAATGCTGGAGAATAAGCGGAGATATATTGTTCATTATCATAATCTCCACCAGGGTCTCAGGTTGGGGATGGAGCTGGTTAGAATCACTCAGATTGTCTCCCTCAAGGAGTCCCCCTGGTTGGAGTAGTATATTGATTTGAATATGATGCTGACGGCTTCCACAACGAGTGACTTTGAGAAAGATTTTTTAAAATTAGTTACTAATTCAATTTTCGGCAAAACAATGGAGAATTTCAGGGAATGGCGTGAAATGTTGATTAGAACTGAATGGGATGTACGTTACGGCATAATAAAATGCTTCGCCAGACCACATTTTGAGCAGGTCACCATATTCTGTGAGAACTTTGTTGCTGTAGAGATGGCAAAGACTGCAGTAGAGTTTATGAAGCCTATTATGTGGGAGTGTCTATACTAGACCTATCCAAACTCCACGTGTACCACTTTCATTATGAGTTTTCAAAAGCCCATTTCGAAGATCCTAAATTACTTTATTGGGATACAATATTAGAGAAGGAAAGTTGCTACTCACTATATAGCAGAGATGCTGAGTCGCAATAGGCACAACAGAAAGATTCACACAATTATAGCTTTCAGCATTAAGGCCTTTGTCAGCAACAGACACACATCCACACATCCACACACACACTCACACAAACGCAACTTACACACAAGTTTGCTGTCTCAGACAACTGAAACCAGTTTGTGTATGTCCTTGTGTGTATGTGCGTGTGTGTATGTGTCTCTATTGCTGACAAAGGCCTTAATGACCGAAAGCTGTAATTGTGTGAATCTTTTTGTTGCGCCGCGACTCATCATCTCCACTATGTGGTCAGTAGCAACTTTCCAAAATGTTCAAATGTGTGTGAACTCCTAAGGAGAAAACTGCTGAGGTCATCGGTCCCTAGACTTACACACTACTTAAACTAACTTATGTTAAGAGTGACACACATACCCATGCCCGAGGGAGGACTCGAATCTCTAGTGGGAGGGGCAGCTCAATCCGTGACAACGCACCTCAAACCGCGCGCCCACTCCATGCAGCTAACAACTTTCCTTCTCTAATATTGTTATATCCCATCCTGGATTTTCCATTGTTTTATTTGGATACAGATAGCTCCATTTATTGGGTGAAGAACTGCAATCCATGTAAAGTAATGAGGTACCAACGTAAGTAAATTCGATGTGTCCTCATACACAGCTGATAATCTTTATGATATTGTTCCAGAGAACAAGACGGTTATCAGCCTTACGAAAGACGAGGCGAATGGATTGCCAGTTGTGAAATTTATATGTCTGTGATCAAAAATGTATGCATATCACACATTGGAAGGTGCCACCCAGAGATGCGATAAGGGTGTGCATCATAAGGCTTTGAGAGCCCTCTCTATCAAAGGTATTTGCAGTGCCTGTACAGTGGTGTTAGTGGTGTTCCACCGCAGCTACTGCATATGGTATGGCAAACTAGCATTTGACCTTGGAGGACATGAGTTGTTCACTGTGCTGCAGTCTAAAATCGACCTGTCGCCTCATGATGGTGAAAGGGTCATTTGGGATGATTGGATTGGAACTTATCCATACTGACACTATTCACTTGTAGCAAGAGGAAAGGTGGGGGACTATGATAGAGTGAGAGAGAGAGAGAGAGAATGTGTGTGTGTGTGTGTGTGTGTGTGTTGTAACCTCCCAGAAGAATTATTAAATGAGAATTTGTGAAATGTATCCAAATGTAACCTCCCAACAAAATAATGTTTTTAATAAAAATGTGAAATGGAACCATGCGTAACCTCCTCACACAAAAATTAAAAGAATGATAATGGAGCCATGAACCCACACAATAATATTAATTAAATAATGAACCATGAACGAAATGTAACCTCCCAAAAGAAATAATAATATCTGGTAAATTTTATAAGGACAGCAGCGCTGACCTTCGGCCCTGCATTCTGAATAACAAAAGCAAAATTCTTACCTCAATAAAAACTGCAACTATATCTGCTCTTATCTATCGACACAGCTTCGTGCAATGCTGGCGTATAATTTTTTTTTAGATTCTTGGAAGGAATGCATAGGAAATATTCTTTAAATTGGAATGAATGCTTTTTCTTCAAAAGAGTGGAAAAATTCTTTAAATTGAAATGAATACTTTTCTTTAAAAGTGTTACTTTATAAAAAAAATTACTATTGGGGCATTTTTTCTGAACAAATTAAATTACAATTAACATACATTATTAAATATGCGCAAGGCTGCTTCTTTACCTTCTGCAACAATACTCATCCTCCAGAATCCTGACCAGAGTCGCGACCACAGCACACAGCCGACGCATGCCGACTCCCGCAGACTACTCCTGTCCACTCGCTACTAAAGCCGACTGATTACTACTGTATCTGACTGACTACTCCTGCAGACTCGCGCAGACAAGCGCAGACTCGTGACAAGCAACAACTAACGATAAACTACTCTCTGGTCAGAGATTCTGTCATGCCTCGCCCACCGCCGGCGAAGCATACACCTTACATAACCCTCCACTGGGGGAGGAGCAAAAATTTGGCAGCGATGGTGAGTCAATTGGACTTGCCATGAGCAACAAATTTTTCTTAATTAATTAACTTTACAATCACAGAATATATACATATATATATAGGTGCAGAACATGAAATAAAATATAGTGCACACGCTCTGAGTACAGAACATATCAGGCAATGACAAAATGTATTCACAATGAGTACAAATGAAATGACATAAAGTGCACACGCACTGTAGTTCAGAATATATCAGCAAATCACAAAATGTATATACAATGAATACAAATCATGTTAACAAAATGACGAAAGTGCACACGCACTGTAATACAGAACATATCTGGGAATCACAAAAAAAATGTATACGTAATGAGTACAAATGGCATAAAGTGCATACGAACTGTAAAACTCTCTAATATTTTACAACAAATAAACATATCAAGGAGTGAAATAAAGTGCACATGCACTATAGAAGTCTTTAGTATTTTTAGGACAACTGATCTTGTTAACAAATGAAATGAAGTGCACACGCACTGTATATGTCTTTTTCATTTTACAAAAATTAGGAAAGGAATGGAAAGGATTGCGTCATGGTTGTAGCACTTTAGGTTGCACGCAGCTGCACTGAAAGTCCATATCTTTCTACAGAAGCACAACACCAAGTGAGACAATCTGAAGCTCTTTTCCTTGAAGTATTAATCAGTGTAGCCAAGACACTGAAATGTCGTAATAATATTCCATGCTATCATTTTGGTAGTACACTAGGTACACCAAACAGTGGGACCATAATAACATCTCCATCGCTCAAGGTGGTGGACAGCATGTCGTGTCAACGCCATGTTCTTGTAAAGTAGACCAACGTAGAATTAGTGCAAAAACCAAATATAGTGCTCCATGATCATGAGGATAGACAGGACAAATGGCTATTGCAGCAATTTCCGGTAATTAGGTCAGAAGGTGAAGGACATTAAGTCCCATAGTAGTCTTAATTGAGAATTACACTAGTCTAACAACTGATTTGAGTAATTGGTGGCACTCATCGCCCAGTTACTGAACATTTCTGTACCATGTATGTAGTATTACAGAATAATGTTCATAAAATTAACTGAATATAGTAATTATTGGCACTCATTGCCCAGTTACAAACCATCAGAAGCAATCATTCAAAACAGAAGTTAATGAATGGCATAGTATTAAAGTAATTCACTTAATTATAGTAATCATTGGCATCATAGGTAATCTTATTACAATAAACAGTGGCATTCATTGGCCAGCTACAAAGCATTTTTTTGTATTATTCAGAAGTCATTACTCAAAATGAGTTAATTATTGGCATAGCATTTATACATAATTAGTCTAATTATAGTAATCATTGGCATCATAGGTAATCTTCTTACAATAAACAGTGGCATTCATTGGCCAGTTACAAAGCATTTTTTTTGTATTATTCAGAAGTCATTATTGAAGTGACATACTATTCAGAGCTGATCAGTATTATTCAGAACTCTCTTAAACTAGTAGCATTACTTGGGACTGGTAATTACTTTGTTTGCTTTTGAGTTATTGCTGCAAATGAAGACATGTAACGTCATTCGTCATGAGTCAGCTGTAGCAAGGTTATTAAACAAGTAGAGTATATGTGATCACATTCATAAACGACATAGGTTTAATAAACAACTATTTATACCACATTAATTTCATGAATAATTTCTCCTGCAAAATATACAAAACGGATTATGAAACTGAAAGAAGAAACGCATATTATGCTGAAAAGTAGTGAATTTCGAATTAACAGGTAGTGAAATGTGTATAAAAAATATATATGTTCTCTAGCTGTCCTTTCCAAAACCTTCAGTCATCATACCATGCGATATACGACATACTGTCAAAACGAACTGCAACAAATACTTAAATAACTACATAACATCTCTTAACTAACAGTAAATATATAAACTTCATCATTATTTTTATCTGCAAAGAAAAACTTCATTATCCATATCACCATAACTCCATTATTATCATCACCTGTAAAGAAAAACTTCATTATCCATAGTAGCATATTCTTCATCATTATTCATCACCATTCATTATCATCTGCAAAAGAGTCACTTCATTATTCATTATACAACTATTCCTTATTTCTATCATATTTCATCACTAAAACTAAGATGTGTAGTTCTGTCTGACAGCCTGCATCAATCGCCTCGTATTCTGAAAGAAAAAATTAGTTAAGACTGCTATTCTACGACGTGTATAGTATATTCTTGTTAATGCTTGTTAATTCTGATCCATTTACTCTTCATCACGAGGTATTGCATCCTCTTTCGTTCATTCCGAAGGTGCAATTCCCATTTCTGTTTAATTTATTTCGTTTGTACGTTATTTCTTCCTGAAAATGATGAACAAAGATTAATGTCTTGCATTTAATTCATATACCCATTAGATAAAAACTGGTTGAGCATACAGCATAGCATGACAGAAAACGTAATATGTGAAAAACATTGACAGTGTTCAGAAGCAAAAATGTACACAGTGTATCACAATGTAGCAGCAAAAAAAAAAGTAAAATAGTCACGACGTTTAGCTATCATAAGGCAAAATGTTAAAGTCAACTGGTGTTTGTTATATCTCAAATATTTCATAGTACATACAAACAAAACAGGAAAACAATCATACATACATAAAAAATGGAAAATATGCACGGTCTGATGTGTAACGACAACAAAAGCGACATGCTAACCTTACCTTGCCGGGCACTTCCCAAAAAAAAAAAAAAAAAAAAAAAAAAAATGTGATAATCATCAGTAAGTAGTCACATAAATATAATTGCATAAGTGGTCATAAAATGTATAAGTTCATCTGGAAAAATATGCACGGTCTGATGTGTAATAACAAGAAAAGCGACCTGCTAACCTTACCTTGTCGGGCACTTGCCAAGAAAAAATTACGATAATCATCAGTGGGTGTTCATGTGAATATAATTGCATAAGCGGTCATAAAAAATTAGGAAATGGCATTACAGTGTGATATATCATAAAGTATTTTCATTCAATAAAAGGTTTGACGTTCGACACGTGGTGGTTCCCTTTGGTTTTTCTGGTTCTCAAAGTTTCGACGTGTACTACATTGGGGTGAGGAATGCTGCGAATCCGATATGGACCTGCGTATAGAAGTTCAAATTTACTGCACGTACCTTTTCCTCTAATCGATAAATAGTGTGTACGTACTAATATCTTCTGTCCAATGTGAAATTCACGAGGTGTACAAACCTGTTTTTGCTGTCTTCTCCGGCACGTTTGATGTTGTTCAGCGCAATGTCAATTATTTCATGGTGTCGTAGTCGACGAGATGTAGGAAATGTTACTAATTCTTTAATTTTGTTAGGTGGTTCAACATTTTTCAGTGTAACAGACGGAGATAGCATAGTAGATTCATTCGGTATGGAATTAATAACATCTTGGAATGAGAGTATGTGTGTGTCCCAATCAATATGTTTTTTATGGCAGTAAATTCTACACAGTTTACCAATTTCTTTCGTTAATCGTTCACAAGGGTTCGAAGAAGCATGGTACCTGGATATATACACTCCTGGAAATTGAATTAAGAACACCGTGAATTCATTGTCCCAGGAAGGGGAAACTTTATTGACACATTCCTGGGGTCAGATACATTACATGATCACACTGACAGAACCACAGGCACATAGACACAGGCAACAGAGCATGCACAATGGCGGCACTAGTACAGTGTATATCCACCTTTCGCAGCAATGCAGGCTGCTATTCTCCCATGGAGACGATCGTAGAGATGCTGGATGTAGTCCTGTGGAACGGCTTGCCATGCCATTTCCACCTGGCGCCTCAGTTGGACCAGCGTTCGTGCTGGACGTGCAGACCGCGTGAGACGACGCTTCATCCAGTCCCAAACATGCTCAATGGGGGACAGATCCGGAGATCTTGCTGGCCAGGGCAGTTGACTTACACCTTATAGAGCACGTTCGGTGGCACGGGATACATGCGGACGTGCATTGTCCTGTTGGAACAGCAAGTTCCCTTGCCGGTCTAGGAATGGTAGAACGATGGGTTCGATGACGGTTTGGATGTACCGTGCACTATTCAGTGTCCCCTCGACGATCACCAGTGGTGTACGGCCAGTGTAGGAGATCGCTCCCCACACCATGATGCCGGGTGTTGGCCCTGTGTGCCTCGGTCGTATGCAGTCCTGATTGTGGCGCTCACCTGCACGGCGCCAAACACGCATACGACCATCATTGGCACCAAGGCAGAAGCGACTCTCATCGCTGAAGACGACACGTCTCCATTCGTCCCTCCATTCACGCCTGTCGCGACACCACTGGAGGCGGGCTGCACGATGTTGGGGCGTGAGCGGAAGACGGCCTAACGGTGTGCGGGACCGTAGCCCAGCTTCATGGAGACGGTTGCGAATGGTCCTCGCCGATACCCCAGGAGCAACAGTGTCCCTAATTTGCTGGGAAGTGGCGGTGCAGTCCCCTAGGGCACTGCGTAGGATCCTACGGTCTTGGCGTGCATCCGTGCGTCGCTGCGGTCCGGTCCCAGGTCGACGGGCACGTGCACCTTCCGCCGACCACTGGCGACAACATCGATGTACTGTGGAGACCTCACGCCCCACGTGTTGAGCAATTCGGCGGTACGTCCACCCGGCCTCCCGCATGCCCACTATACGCCCTCGCTCAAAGTCCGTCAACTGCACATACGGTTCACGCCCACGCTGTCGCGGCATGCTACCAGTGTTAAAGACTGCGATGGAGCTCCGTATGCCACGGCAAACTGGCTGACACTGACGGCGGCGGTGCACAAATGCTGCGCAGCTAGTGCCATTCGACGGCCAACACCGCGGTTCCTGGTGTGTCCGCTGTGCCGTGCGTGTGATCATTGCTTGTACAGCCCTCTCGCAGTGTCCGGAGCAAGTATGGTGGGTCTGACACACCGGTGTCAATGTGTTCTTTTTTCCATTTCCAGGAGTGTATATCGGAGAAATGTTTCTAGCTCGTAACATACATCTCCATTTAGCAGATCGAAACTGTGGTCCATTGTCGGAAATTACTTTCAACACATGCCCTACATGAAATAGGAAATGTTTTACAAATGCTTTCGAAACAGTTTTAGCAGTAGCTTTGCATAACGGAGTGAATGTAACAAATTTTGAAGTGAGTTCAACCGCGACAAAGATGTAGCAAAAACCTCTATTAGTTCTGGGAATCGGACCAAAAATGTCTACAGCGGCCATATGTCTCAATTTAACAGGTACAATGGGATGTAATGGAGGAATATGTAAAGTCGTATCTGATTTAGCTTTCTGGCAGATTTTACATGACGCTAAAACTCGTCGTATACGTTTCTCCATGTTGGTAAAAGAACAGTTCTGTCTCAGTATAAGAAAACATTTTCTAGCTCCGTAATGTGCGTAACTTAAATGAGTATACCAGATTAATTTGTTAACAAGTTCGTCAGGAATGCATAATAACCAATTGTTGCTGTCAGGATGAGAGCGGCGAAACAGAATGTCATTGCGTACAGTGTAATGGTTTCTAATGGTTACATTATTCCTATCTTGCCAAAGGTGTTTAATTTCTTTCCATACGTTGTCTTTATTCTGCTGTTGTGCTATGTCTTGTAATGACGACGAAATGAAATTTTCAAATGCAACTTGTTGAATGTACATGACGCTGAAATTTGCTTTGCAGAAGTTGGTTGCGATGTCTTGCTGATTGTTGCTGAGAGAACGGGATAGGGCATCTGCTACAATATTTTGTGTGCCGGGAATGTGAACAATTGTAAAATTAAATTCCTGTAGATAAAGTTTCCATCTGCTTAATCTGTCGTGTGTAAATTTAGCCGAAAGTAAAAACTGTATCGCTCTGTGGTCTGTGTAAACGGTGGTATGTCTTCCATAAAGAAAATGCCGAAATCTGGTAAAAGCCCATACAACACACAATGTTTCAAGTTCTGTAACAGAATAATTACGTTCAGCAGGCGAGCGATGTTTTTAATTACTGCACAACCATCTTCTTCAATTTCCTGAAGAATGTGTACGTCTAAAGCTGTGACGAACTGTCGGTAGCAATGGAAAAATTTCTGGTAAGATCTGGGTGCGATAAAAGTGGTGCATTCAACAAAGCATGTTTCAAATAACATTCTCGTGAACAAGATTCTGCGTGTCAAAAGTATTGCTTGCGTTACTGGAAGATGCAACCTGTACTGTATCTGGTCAAATTCTATCTGACGTTATTATTTTCAGAAGGATGCTGTGGCATTTCAACTATTTGAACTGTTCTGTTATTTCTTCCAGACGTATTACGCTCTGGATGATACCTACTGTCTGGTTCATTCATGATTATATGTTGTTGCTGATGTTCTTGCTGCTGACAAGATCTACTGTTATTAAATGTACGCTGAGAATTGTGCTCATTACTTTTACGTCTGTCGTGATAGTCATTTCTATACGGCGCATTGCGATAGGAAATGAAATAGTGTGTTTTCTGTACGTACCGATTTCCTTGTTGCTGTGCGTTACTATTTGTTGGGGCGGACGCTATGTGCGTACGCGGCGAAGCTTGGTTGACCTTGTGCATTACATTGTTGCTTAGGTATGCTAACCGGTTGGTTTTGTTGCTGTTGCTGTGAAAAACCTCTATTGTTACCTAAACTTGGTTCCTGTTGCTGATAATTTTGACGATACTGATAATTAAAATTTGGTCTGTTATTAAAGTTCTGGTAGTTTTCGTTCCTGAAGCGTCTATTACCTTTGCTATTGAAATTGCGTGGCTGATCGTAATTGCTATATGTTTGTTGACCTTGGTTATTATATGAAAAATTTTTGTTTATAAAGGAATAATCCGATTGCTGCACTTCCAAAAGCTGTAACAGATCTCTGAATGCCGAAATATTTTCTTTTTGCTGACCCGTTAAAAGTGACACTCTTAATGATCGTGGCAATTTAGAAATACATAATTGAATAAGTGCAGATTCACTGTATGGTTCACTTAAGTACTGGTTTTGTTGGACCATGTATTCAAAAAATTGTGTGTCACTGGGAAAATTTGAGTTCTCATAATTCGGTAAACTAATTAGTTGATCTTTAATTCCGCGCTGTGTCGTCTTCGACCAATTCGCTGACAGAAAAGCATTCTGAATTTCTTCTACCGAGTAGCATTGTCTCGCGATCGGTCTCATACGAGTTGCCGGTTCGCCTTCCAAAAAACTGCAAATAAATTCAAGTTTGTGCGTTACAGGCCAAGTCGGTGGAAAAGCAAAGCTAAATTGTTGTATCCAATCCAAGGGGTGAATCTGTGTTCTGTCATTTTTAAATACTTTAAATTTTCTCACAGATAGAAAATGCTTGTAATCAAAATTATCATCTCTGTACGTCTGAACAGGTTCACGATTGTATGAGAATCTATTTGTCTGTGACTGTTCGAAATCTAGGTCACGTACTGTCTGTAAATTACCTAAATTATACTGGCTGTGTAAGTCTGACAAATGTTCG
This sequence comes from Schistocerca serialis cubense, assembly GCF_023864345.2. Lineage (NCBI taxonomy): Eukaryota > Metazoa > Arthropoda > Insecta > Orthoptera > Acrididae > Schistocerca > Schistocerca serialis. The sequence continues at coordinate 395,015,424 of NC_064638.1, read as the reverse complement.
CAAAGTGGCGTCTGCTGTGATGTATCAAACGCTGAAACATTTTTCATCTCTGTTACCTCTTGCTGTAAAGTTGACAATTTTCTACGTAATGTATTATTAGAAGAATCTATCTCACTGATCGTCTGCTGTAAATTTTGGAATTCAGGTGTTTGATTAAACGAAATTGGTGAAGAATCGTCTGATTTGTTGTCATTATTACTTTCAATAACGTCAATACTACTGGCCAATTCATCATATTTTTCAGTAAGTATTTTTACCTGATCATCGTTTTTAGTGTCAGAAGCATTAATTTGTTTTTGTCTTTTACGTGTGGTTTCGTTCAATTTTTTAACGTCAGCTTTGATGACATCGGAATCTTGTGTTAGTTCTAATTGTTCGAGTCTGTCGGTCACTGTTTGAAAATCTACTGTGTGTGTATCTGTTTTTGATTTAAGATCAGAAATTTCATCACGCAATTCTGTGTTCAACTGCTTGATTGTATTAATTTCGTCCGATACTGTAGCAATATTGTTGTCTACGTATGTTTTTGCTTTCGTAAACAATTTACGTTTATCTTCCTGTCTCTGTGCGGTAATTGTTTCCATAACTTGTCGTTTTACTTTATTCTGTTCCTGTATAAATTTACGGAAACGCGTTTCACTGTTTTGTAGGTGGTGATTAAAACGTTCGTCAATTTGACTGTTTTGTTGGTCGAATTTCGTGTCTACTTTTGCATCCAGCGTGCGCCAAAGTTCTGCTGTCATTAATTTAAACTCGTCGCGTAACTGTGTTGCTTTTTCAGAGCATTGTTTACCGACTGCACTAATTTCGTCTCTAAGTGATTCTGTTGCAGCTGTTTGCATATCCCTTAATTCTTGCGCAACAGATCTAATTTCTTCACTACTTTTCCTAGCGCAAGTCTCAATTTCCTCACGTAATTGTTCTTTAGTATCACGACATTGCGCGGCAACGGCTGTAATCTGTTCACTAAGCTGTCTGGAATCGTTGTCTAATTTTTCATTAAGTTGTTTGGAATTGTTGTCTAGTTTTTCATTAATTTCATGAATAAGTTGTTTGTGATTGTAGTCTTGTCTTTCATTCTGTTGTTTGGAATTGTTGTCTAATTTTTCACTAAGGTTGTCATAGTTGTCATATTTTTCACTCTGTTGTTTGAGATTGTTATTTTGTTTTTCATCCATTTGTCGTAAAAATGCCATAACTTGATCCCAGCCAAAGTTATCGACTCTATTCTCTGTGCTATTTGATGTTGTACCTGCAATTGTCACGTTTTGTGTAACCACTTGGTTATTCTGTGATTCTTGAAAATGTTTGCCAATCAGATGAGCACTGTTAGTCACTACACCGGAATTAAATAAATCTGTCGTACTCTGATTACTCTGTTCATTTTCATTAGAAAAATTTGTCTGTTCGTCACGTAAAACCTGCAAACCGGGTGTGTCAAGCTGGGCAGTCCTCATTGCAACAGAACGCCCCGCGTCATCAATTGTCGTAAAATTAACAGAGGACACAGTTGAATTTATTTGTTCATCATTAGCAATAAAATCATTACCGGTAATCAGTATGCATTGATTGTCTGTAAATGGGGAACTGTCATTATTACACTGCGTGTCGCAAGTACTATCGCTCAAATTATTAGAATCGGCTATTTCACTCATTGTACATCGCGATGTACTGTTAACAGTTTTTCGCGGCATTTTTACACAAATCAAAATTATTCACAAATGAAACAAAGACAATGAAAAATCCAACAAACACTATAATAACAAAGAGCAACAAATTGCCGAAGATCTGTGGAAGAAAGAGTGACAAATTAGTAAATGCGTTGCGCCAAATGCTAACTACATTTAAGTAATTAATAGCAGATATATGACTACTTCTCAGAAGATTCACAAAGAAATACGATCCTGGTCCGGATGTCGCCAAGTGTAACCTCCCCGCAGAAATTTTAATAAATGAGAATTTGTGAAATGGTGCCAAATGTAACCTCCCAACAAAATAATGTTTTTAATAAAAATGTGAAATGGAACCATGCGTAACCTCCTCACACAAAAATTAAAAGAATGATAATGAAGCCATGAAACCACACAATAATATTAATTAAATAATGAACCATGAACGAAATGTAACCTCCCAAAAGAAATAATAATATCTGGTAAATTTTATAAGGACAGCAGCGCTGACCTTCGGCCCTGTATTCTGAATAACAAAAGCAAAATTCTTACCTCAATAAAAACTGCAACTATATCTGCTCTTATCTATCGACACAGCTTCGTGCAATGCTGGCGTATAATTTTTTTTTAGATTCTTGGAAGGAATGCATAGGAAATATTCTTTAAATTGAAACGAATGCTTTTTCTTCAAAAGAGTGGAAAAATTCTTTAAATTGAAATGAATACTTTTCTTTAAAAGAGTTACTTTATAAAAAAATTATTATTGGGGCATTTTTTCTGAACAAATTAAATTACAATTAATATACATTATTAAATATGCACAAGGCTGCTTCTTTACCTTCTACAACAATACTCATCCTCCAGAGTTCTGACCAGAGTCGCGACCAGAGCACACAGCCGACGCATGCCGACTCCCGCAGACTACTCCTGTCCACTCGCTACTAAAGCCGACTGACTACTACTGTATCCGACTGACTACTCCTGCAGACTCATGCAGACAAGTGCAGACTCGTGACAAGCAACAACTAACGATAAACTACTCTCTGGTCAGAGATTCTGTCATGCCTCGCCCATCGCCGGCGGAGCATACACCTTACAGTGTGCAGAATAGTATGATCATGTTATCACAGCGAAAATAAATGTGTGTATGTGTGTGTGTGGTGCAAATATATATTTATTTATGTATGGGAGGAATGTGTACTGTGTAAACACATTTGTAAATATATATATACCCCCCCCCCCCCCATGAACCATGGACCTTACTATTGGTGGGGAGGCTTGTGTGCCTCAGTGATACAGATAGCCGTAACGTAGGTGCAACCCCAACAGAGGGGTATATGTTGAGAGGCTAGACAAACGTATGGTTCCTGAAGAGGGGCAGCAGCCTTTTCAGTAGTTGCAGGGGCAACAGTCTGGATGATTAACTGATTTGGCCTTGTAACACTAACCAAAACGGCCTTGCTGTGCTGGTACTGCGAACGGCTGAAAGCAAGATGAAAATACAGCCGTAATTTTTCCCGAGGGAATGCACCTTTACTGTATGGTTAAATGATGATGGCGTCCTCTTGGGTAAAATATTCCGGAGGTAAAATAATCCCCCATTTGGATCTCCGGGCAGGGACTACTCAAGAGGACGTCGTTATCAGGAGAAAGAAAACTGGCGTTCTACAGATCGGACCATGGAATGTCAGATCTCTTAATCGAGCAGGTAGTTTGGAAAATTTAAAAAGGAAAATGGGATATGTTAAAGTTAGATATAGTGGGAATTAGTGAAGTTCAGTGGCAGGAGGAACAAGAGTTCTGGTCAGGTGAATACAGGGTTATAAATACAAAATGAAATAGGGGTAATGCAGGAGTAGGTTCAATAATGAATAAAAAAAGGGCGGGTAAGCTACTACAAACAGCATAGTAAACGCATTATTGTGGCCAAGCCCATGCATACTACAGTAGTACAAGTTTATATGCCAAAAAGCTCTGCAGATGACAAAGAAATTGATGAAATGTGTGATGAAATAAAGGAAATTACTCACATAGTGAAGGAAGACGAAAATTTAATAGTCATGGGTGACTGGAGTTCGATGGTAGGGAGAGGGAGAGAAGGAAACGTAGTAGGTGAATATGGATTGGGGGTAAGAAGTGAAAGAGGAAGCCGCCTGGTAGAATTTTGCACAGAGCATAACTTAATCATAGCTCACACTTGGTTCAAGAATCATGAAAGAAGGTTGTATACATGGAAGAACCCTGAGGATACTAGAAGGTATCAGATAGATTCTATAATGGTAAGACAGAGATTTAGGAACCAGGTTTTAAATTGTAAGACATTTCCAGGCGTAGATGTGGACTCTGACCACAATCTACAGGGTTATTACAAATGATTGAAGCGATTTCACAGCTCTACAATAACTTTATTATTTGAGATATTTTCACAATGCTTTGCACACACATGCAAAAACTCAAAAAGTTTTTTTAGGCATTCACAAGTGTTCGATATGTGCCCCTTTAGTGATTTGGCAGACATCAAGCCGATAATCAAGTTCCTCCCACACTCTTCGCAACATATCCCCATCAATGAGTTCGAAAGCATTGTTGATGTGAGCTCGCAGTTCTGGCACATTTCTTGGTAGAGGAGGTTTAAACACTGAATCTTTCACATAACCCCACAGAAAGAAATCGCATGGGGTTAAGTCGGGAGAGCATGGAGGCCATGACATGAATTGCTGATCATGATCTCCACCACGACCGATCCATCGGTTTTCCAATCTCCTGTTTAAGAAATGCCGAACATCATGATGGAAGTGCGGTGGAGCACCATCCTGTTGAAAGATGAAGTCGGCGCTGTCGGTCTCCAGTTGTGGCATGAGCCAATTTTCCAGCATGTCCAGATACACGTGTCCTGTAACGTTTTTTTCGCAGAAGAGAAAGGGGCCGTAAACTTTAAACCGTGAGATTGCACAAAACACGTTAACTTTCGGTGAATTGCGAATTTGCTGCACGAACGCGTGAGGATTCTCTACAACCCAGATTCGCACGTTGTGTCTGTTCACTTCACCATTAAGAAAAAATGTTGCTTCATCATTGAAAACAAGTTTCGCACTGAACGCATCCTCTTCCATGAGCTGTTGCAACCGCGCCGAAAATTCAAAGCGTTTGACTTTGTCATCGGGTGTCAGGGCTTGTTGCAATTGTAAACGGTAGGGCTTCTGCTTTAGCCTTTTCCGTAAGATTTTCCAAACCGTCGGCTGTGGTACGTTTAGCTCCCTGCTTGTTTTATTCGTCGACTTCCGCGGGCTACGCGTGAAACTTGCCCGCAGGCGTTCAACCGTTTCTTCGCTCACTGCAGGCCGACCCGTTGATTTCCCCTTACAGAGGCATCCAGAAGCTTTAAACTGCGCATACCATCGCCGAATGGAGTTAGCAGTTGATGGATCTTTGTTGAACTTCGTCGTGAAATGTCGTTGCACTGTTATGACTGACTGATGTGAGTGCATTTCAAACACGACATACGCTTTCTCGGCTCCTGTCGCCATTTTGTCTCACTGCGCTCTTGAGCGCTCTGGCGGCAGAAACCTGAAGTGCGGTTTCAGCCGAACAAAACTTTATGAGTTTTTCTCCGTATCTGTAGTGTGTAGTGACCATATGTCAATGAATGGAGCTACAGTGAATTTATGAAATCGCTTCAATCATTTGTAATAGCCCTGTATATTATACTAGAACTAACATGTGATTACATTTGCACGCAATTTGGGTGCATTGATCCTGAGAAATCAGTACCCACAACAACCACCTCTGGCTGTAATAACGGCCTTGATATGCCTGGGCATTGAGTCAAACAGAGCTTGGATGGCGTGTACAGGTACAGCTGTCCATGCAGCTTCAACACGATACCACAGTTCACCAAGAGTAGTGACTGGCGTATTGTGACGAGCCAGTTACTCGGGCACCATTGACCAGACGTTTCCAATTGGTGAGAGATCCGGAGATTGTGCTGGTCAGGGCAGCAGTCGAAAATTTTCTGTATCCAGAAAGGCCCGTACAGGACCTGCAACATGCGGTCGTGCATTATCCTGCTGAAATGTAGGGTTTCACAGGGATCGAATGAAGGGTAGAGGTACGGGTCGTAACACATCTGAAAAGTAACATCCACTGTTCAAAGTGCCGTCAATAAGTACAAGAGGTGACCGAGACGTGTAACCAATGGTACCCCATACCATCACGCCGGGTGATACGTCAGTATGGCGATGACAAATACATGCTTCCAATGTGCGTTCACCGCGATGTCGCCAAACACGGATGCGACCATAATGATGCTGTAAACAGAACCTGGATTCACACGAAAAAATGACATTTTGACATTCGTGCACCCAGGTTCGTCGTTGAGTACACCATCGCAGGCGCTCCTGTCTGTGATGCAGTGTCAAGAGTAACAGCATCCATGGTCTCTGATCTGATAGTCCATGCTGCTGCAAACGTCGTCGAACTGTTCGTGCAGATGGTTGTTGTCTTGCAAACGTCCCCATCTGTTGACTCAGGGTTCGAGACGTGGCTGCACGATCCGTTACAGCCATTCGGATAAGATGCCTGTCATCTCGACTGATAGTGATACGAGACCGTTGGGATCCAGCACGGCGTTCCTCCTGAACCTACCGATTCCATATTCTGCTAACATTCATTGGATCTCGACCAACGCGGGCAGCTATGTCGCGATACGATTAACCGCAATCGCAATAGAACACAATCCGACCTTTATCAAAGTCGGAAACGTGATGGTACGCATCTCTCCTCCTTACACGAGGCATCACAACAACGTTTCACCAGGCAACGCCGGTCAACTGCTGTTTGTGTATGAGAAATCGGTTGGAAACTTCCCTCATGTCAGCACGTTGTAGGTGTCACCACCGGCGCCATCCTTGTGTGAATGATCTGAAAAGCTAATCATTTGCATATCACAATATCTTCTTCCTGTCGGTTAAATTTCGCGTCTGTAGCACGTCATCTTCGTGGTGTAGCAATTTTAATGGCCAGTAGTGTATTAGTTCCCGTTGAATCGTATGAGAAAGACTGCATAGCGGAAAACATATACCGCGGTTTTTAATTTTTTACGCAAAAAGTAAAAGCTTTACTGAGAAACCAAGTAGAGAGACGGATGCAGCTTTACTTTATCTACATAAAAGAGTTTTCTGAGGCGCATCTGATGACTCGAAATTTGAACCGTATGACAAAGTTGCGTGGAGCAACGACTATTCCCTGCTGCGCCGGGCGATACGGTAGAGATAGGTGCTGGTGTCATCCGGCGAGTGTGAACAGTGAAGTTTCTTCAACTACGTAGTTTTCCACGCGCTCCACCAGTGCGGGTTGCTCTGTATCGCGAATCGCGTAGCGCATCGTAACGCGTATCGGCATCGCTTGCGTTGAGAACCGTGTCTAACTAGTTGCACCGGTCATACTTCCCTTCTTCATACTGAAGTCAGTCACTTATGACAAAAGTGCTACTGCACTGTGACCAACTCTAATTTCGTGAGTTGTCGGTACTCTGATGTAATAACAATGTTTTTGTGTGTGTGTGTGTGTGTGTGTGTGTGTGTATGTGTTTGTACAATGCTAGAGCTGACGAAGGATTTCGTACAAAAATATTTATCTTTTTACTCAATATTATTCAAGTTTGGCGCATTGTGTTTCGCCAAGTATGACGCCTTTGCCTGACGTTCAGGCAGGTGTTGCGTGCCGTACTGTGTTGACCTTGTAATATTTATACAATCACTTAGCTGCGCGTTTTCTCAGCCGCAGTGATGTCACTGTAAGGGGACCAGCTTCCTCAGCAAAGGCCATGGCACGCGTAAGGAAATTATTCGCACAGTTTTCTCTCCAAACATTTCACGAGTCGAAACTAACTTGGGCTTTATCTATTAAAAATGCAAGACGATCAGAGTGTAATGCCTTTTTGGCGACCAAGTCATTAAAAGATTAAAGACACAGAAAACATATCTGACGAAAGAAATAGGTCATTGCACGGTAAAGTACCATTCCAGTACTCACCACAAATGATTTCGCGAAACCACGTAAATGGCGGACGGAGTTTGAAAATCTCTTCCAGAATACGAATCCACAAATACTAGTACGCCACTTTCCACTTCTCTCGGCTCAGAGTTCCTGTTAATTTTTGGATGCACAAATCATGGATAAAAAACAGATATATGCGCAGATTTCTTTTTTCCCACGAAATAAAACAATGACAGTGAGAGAAGATAAAAACCAGTTAAGATCGGCGGTTGTTACACTTTAAAATTTATTTGAGACAGAAATTTGAACAAATATTCATCATATTTCTTTGACAAAAATCTCCGTCGGGGCGCAAGAAGGGATATTAACGGCAGCCGATATACAATGAGGTGACAAAAGTCATGGGATACCTCCTAATATCGTGTCGGACCTCCTTTTGTCTGGAGTAGTGCAGCAACTCGGTGTAACATGAACTACAGTCGCTGGAAATCCACCTGCGGAAATATCGAGCCACGCTGCCTATATAGTCGTCCGTAATTGCGAAAGAGTTGCCGATGCAGGATTTTATATGGTAACTGACCTCTCGATTATGTCCTATACATGTTCGATGGGTGGCCAAATTATTCCCTCGAATTGTCCGCAATGTTCTTCTAACTAGTCGCGAACAATTGTGACTCGGTGACATAGCGCATTGTCATCCATAAGAATTCCATCGTTGTTTAGGAATATGAAGCCGACCGTTGTGGTCGAGCGATTCTAGGCGCTTCAGTCCGGAACCGTGCTGCTGCTACAGTCGCAAGTTCGAATCCTGCCTCGGGCATGGATGTGTGTGATGTCCTTAGGTTAGTTAGGCTTAAGTAGTTCTAAGTCTAGCGGACTGATGACCTCAGATGTTAAGTCCCATAGTGCTTAGAGCCATTTGAACCATTTTTTGAGGAATATGAAGCCCATGAATGGCTGCAAGTGATATCCAAGTAGCCGAACATAACCATTTCCAATCAATTACTGGTTTAGTTGGACAAGAGGACCCAGTCCATTCCACGTAAACACATCCTAGACCATTATGGAGGCACCACTAGTGTTCACAATACTTGTTGACAACTTGGGTCCCTGGCTTCGTGGGATCTGCGACAGACTCGAATCCTACCATCAGCCCTTACCAACTGAAATCAGGACTCGTCTGACCACGCCACGTTTTTCCAGTCGTCGAGGGTCCAACCGATATGGTTCAAATGGCTCTGAGCACTATGGGACTCAACTGCTGAGGTCATTAGTCCCCTAGAACTTAGAACTAGTTAAACCTAACTAACCTAAGGACATCACAAACATCCATGCCCGAGGCAGGATTCGAACCTGCGACCGTAGCGGTCTTGCGGTTCCAGACTGCAGCGCCTTTAACCACACGGCCACTTCGGCCGGCCCAACCGATATGTCCACGAGCCCAGGAGAGATGCTGCAAGCCAAGTCTTGCTATTAACAAAGGCACTCACTTTGGTCGTCTGCTGCCATATCCCATTAACGCCAAATTTCGCTCACTGTCCTAACGGATACGTTCGGCGTTCGTCACATACTGATCTCTGCGGTTATTTCACGGGCTGTTGTTGTCTGTTAGCACTGACAACTCTACGCAAACGCCGCTGTTCTCGGTTGTTAAGTAAAGGCCGTCGGACACTGCGTTGTCCGTGGTGAGAGGCAATGACTGAAACTGGTATTCTCGGTACACTCTTGACACCGTGGGTCTCGGAATATTGAGTTCCCTAATGATTTCCGAAATGAAATGTCCCATGCGTGTAGCTCCAGCTACTATTCCGCTTTCAAAGTCTGTTAATTCTAGTCGCGCGGCCATAACCACGTCGGAAACTTTTCACATGGATCACCTGAGTACAAATGACAGCTCCGCCAATGCACTGCGTTTTTATACCTTGTATGCGTGATACTGCCGCCACCCATATATGTGCATATCACTATCCCATGATTTTTATCACTTGAGTGTATGTTAAATTGTGGTATTACACTGTCAGTGCTGTCATCAACTATTTCATCATAGATCCCTCTGAATGGGTAGCTTGTAACAACAGTAGAACCGCATATCAAACGAGAAACTGCTATTTTTGATGCTACTGGTTTTATTGTTCCCAGTCACTAAACGAGAATGTGAGTTTATCTATACGAATACGAAATGTAATTGAATTAATATCCCCCCTCCTGTTAATGTTAACATATAATAAAATCTGAGTGGGATGTAATTTATGAAGTGCACGTGTGTCCGAAGGAACCTTGCGTTGTAAATCGGGATAACACATCCGCCGGAACCGGGAAACTGATTTTCAAGTAAAATGTGCTGCTTGCGAGCGCGCGTTTGTGTACTTACGTGTAGCAGCCTGTTCCAGAGCCCGACTGCATTGGCCGTCATGGTAAAATGAACTGCTACGTCGTAAGAAAAAAATTAAGTAATTGACTAGTTTGACCTTTTACCTTGACACAGACAAAATATGTATTGCATTTAAACTCGCTTTTGATTTTTTTGCCTAGATGCATACATTTTAAAATTTTTCACCTGTCTAAGATAAAAATCTGTAAAAAAAATTGACTCTAGATGATTATGTTTTCTTTGTGGCTGCTGTAAGGAGAGAACGGGTTAGGTACAGGATGAGTTGGCGGTCGGAGGTTTCCGTTTCTCCGGTTATCAGAGAATGCCAGGCAAAGGTAGAGAAAACTGCTACTACCCGCGGTGAAGACGCCGTCTCTGTTGGCAGCTAAAGTACTCACAGTCGCCGAAGATTTTCTGGAAACACTTTCAGAATGAGAAGGTTGAACAACAGTGGCAGTGTGGTATCTTCTGACTAACAAACTGGTCGCTTAGGGAACGTCTTGACCGCACAAGCTGACGGCGAAATATTGCGCGTCGCTCGGACCGTGACAGTAGCAGATTCGTCCAGTATTGTTAATTTGCGAAAAAATCACTATGCACTGTATTGCTAAACCCACTAATAGCCTTTGTGAAGGTCCGGGGATCCAACATCGAATAAAAGTTCGTAAACGATATTTACCTTCTCTTTCATAAGAGAAACTTTTTATTCTTGATAATTGCGATTACAAGTTGTATCTCCTATGCACTTCAAATTACGTCTATAAGCAAACTTATCTACCCCCTCCCCCCCCCCAAAAAATCTCCAATAGCTATTCCTTATCTCCAACAATTGCAAAAAAAGAAGTTAGATGCTTCTTTTCCACAACAAAGAGCGGAGTCGTCACAGCAAAGAGCGTTGTCTCAATTACGGTAGCGCGTCATCCCTGGTACTCGCAGCCGGAATATTACAATAATATTACATTACGAAGGGACATTGCAGTGGCTATCTTTCACTGCCATACCATAATTAAATTAACTTTTCCATTAGATCACGAACTGACCGAAGGCGTATGAAGTTGAACGCTTTAAACGGGATAAAATGCGTCTTCCGCCACAAGACGACCTTAGAATACATATTACAATCCTTAGTACTACTGTGTACATAAAGCTCGCGAATGACGAGCTGTGCGTCGACCTTGTGCGGCCTCAAGTTTCGATACTCTGACGGACATATGGGGACCGAAGTGGTTGATCACGCTGGATTTGGCCTCCGTACGTTGTGGGTTTTCGAACTCCAGTTTGAGATACCGTCGGACTCTTTGGTGGCCGCTTTAAAACGGCAACGTCGTCAGTCACGTGGCTGAAAAGTGAAAGACTTTCGAAGCGTACCATGCCCTCAGTGGTGTCCGTCAGATGAAAATTGAACTACGGGAACACGTGCCTTCCTACTTGGTTATCGCCAGCTGCAGGGTTGTCGTTACGTACGATGTCCAGCAGCGCACTTGTTCAGGTTGTGGCCAGGAAGGCCACGTCCGCTCTGAACGCCTCCAACGTAGACTGGTTCAGACGCCGATCGGAGACCTCACTCCTCCTGTAGCGCCCGCTATGTTCCCTCTATCTTACGCGTCTGCGGCGGTGCTGCCTGCTACGCCCCCTCTCGAATCAGTCGGTACTTCTGTCAGCTCCTCTCGACGACGCGATGGACGTTTCGCTTGTCTCTCCTACACCCCTGCTGGAGGCAGTGCAAATGAACGACGACCGTCAGCAGGCACAAGCTGTCTGTCCCGTCCCCATGGTTGTTGATAATGGAGCTGTACCTGCCTCTGCCTTTCTGCCACCTGGCCACATGTCGGGACTATAGCCGTCCGCCATCCGACACGGAACAGCATGTTAGGAAGCAATGCTCGCAGAGGAAACGGAAGAGTCAACGTCATACCCCTTCTGATGACTGCGTCCATCGGATGTGTGCACAGGAGTGGCCGTGCGGTTCTAGACGCTACAATCTGGAACATATTCATGGCGATCGCCCAGGGCTCACAAATTTCACAAGCTATCCTTCCAGCCGACTGGATCGTGTTTACATCACCTGCGGTATTGTCAGTGGGGTGCAGGCTGCTGAAGTCTGACCCATTGTGTTTTCTGACCATGACACATGTATCTACGCCATCAATCTCTGCTGCCAAAGAGTGTGGTGCAGCTGTGGACCATGGAAACTGAGCACAATCCACTTTACTTCACGCGGCTGCTGGCAACTCATCGAGACCATGTGGGCAGCTTGACATCGGCGCTATGATGTATATGAGTCTGCCTTGTCATGGTGGATGCTCTGTGCAAAGCCTGCTCTCTGCAAGGCCTTGATTGGTTACGGGAGGGATGTTGCGGCGTGTCGGCGACGGACACAGGAATTCTATGTCACCATTCTCCAGGAATGTACTATGATGCTGTATTCGCCAGAGCGCCAGGAGATAGCGAATCGTGCCAAGGCACAGCTCACATCCTTCTCTCACCGCCACATCGAAGAAGCACACACACGATAGGTTAGTGCAAGAGCACCTATCTATGTATCATGAAATAGTGGAACGACACCACCGTCGGAGGAATTTGATTAATGTTCTTATGACTGATGACGGGCAGTGTTTTGATACCCAAAGGGGTATCGGGTCCGCCCTCCATGAACATAATGTTATGCTGTACTCTGAACATCGTCACCGCCCCACTAACATTACGGCGGTCTCCAGACTCTCCTTTGGCTTGGTTCCCATGGATGCGACGATGGATCTGATTGCTAACGTCACAGAGGATGATTCCATGACGCTATCCAGGCGGCTTCTACGAACAGGTTACCTGGTCCTGACGGCCTCCCACTGGAGTTTTATCGGACACTTCGACCCCTTCTGCCGCCAGTGTGGACGGAAGTTTGTCAGGACCTTATGTCACCTTTCGTGCCGATTCCAGACGGTTTCCTTGATAGTTTGCTCATTTCCATCCACAAGCCTCGGGCTACGTCACGCCTCTTGACGTTACTCAACAGATACACATAAATCTTTACCCGGCTGTTGGCTGCGTGGCTTAAACGGGCAGCTCGGTATGTGGTTTGCTTCAAATGGCTCTGAGCACTGTGGGATTTAACTTCTGAGGTCATCAGTCCCCTAGAACTTAGAACTACTTAAACCTAACCAACCTAAGGACATCACACACATCCATGCCCGTTGCAGGATGCGAACCTGCGACCTAGCGGTCGCTCGGTTCCAGACTGTAGCGCCTAGAACCGCTCGGCCACTCCGGCCGGCGGTACGTGGTTTCCCTCGATCAAACTTGTTTGGGAGGTACCAATAACATCCACACTACCCTCTGCCACTATCGGGCATAATCGCTCTTGCCCACGCACGTTGTGTGCATAGGCTTTTGGCAGCTCTTGACCTCAGCTGGGAGTTCGATCGCGTCCATCACGACTTCCTGGAAGGGTTGGTCCCCAATATGGGCTACCCTGATACCACCGTCGACGTCGTAATGCGTCTCCTCTAGAGCTACGTCTCGTGTACTCTGCAATGACCGTTTTACTGCTTCCATTTCGATCTGTCGATCGGTGTGTCAAGGCTGCCCGTTCCCTGCACTGTCGTATGCATTCGCCATGGAACCTTGCTTTGCTGCCTCCGACAATGCCTCACTGGGGTGTCTCTCGGTGATCATGTATTCAACAGCACTGCATACGCAGACGATCTCGTCATCGTTATTCGTAGCGGTGCTGAGGTCAGGGAGTCACTGGCATAGGTTACCACCTACGGTGAAGCTTCTGGTAGCTGCGTTATATCCGCAAATCGAGCGCCATGGCTGTAGGTGTGGGACTTTCTGCTGACAGTGCTGCTCCTTTGCATGCAGCTGATACGCTCCGATGCTTAGGACTCGATTTCGCGAGTGATCTGCGGCGGACAATTGCCCACAACTGCAGACGTCTACTTTCCCAACTACGATCTGGGTTCTTAGATCACCGTTTACGAGCACTCGATCTTCTGTGATGCACACAATACGTAAATGTATATTTGGCGTCACGTATCCCCCACGTGGCACAGACACTTCCTATTCCGCCATCCATGGCCCACTGCATACTAGTGGCATTTGGTTCGTTCGTTTGCCACGGCTTGATATTCAATATAAGGAACGAAACCCTCACCCTCCCGCGATGCAGGGGTGGTTTAGGTCTGTATCATGTGCCTGACAGAGCGGTAGCCCTTTTATTGGCTCTCACATGTCATTGTGGCTCCGTAGTCCTACGTGCCTTACCACCCTTTTGCTGGAGGCCCTTGCACTACACTCGGTCGCAGCACCTATCCAACTTTCTAAAGTCCTGCCGCCCTTCTTTTACTTTCGCCATATTTTTGTTGAATTGAGCTACGTCCGTACTGTGATACTGTTGGCGCAATTGACAGCCACGAAGGTGATTTATGGTTTTCTTCAGTAGCACAGGTCACCAAATGTAGTTGAGCGGAAGCTTCCCCACGTCGACTGGCGTGCCATTTGGCGATCGGTGTGCTCTCCTTATCTTGACACTGACGTCCAGTCTGCGTGGTACCTTACTGTCAATGGGAAGCAAGTGCGCCGATCACGCCTTCACAGGATTCACCTCGCAGTCATCCTGTTGTGTGTCGACTGTGATATGGACACAGACGAGCACCGCCTGGTGTGCAGATAGGCGAGAGCTGTCTCGTTCTTGGTGCGACAGATGTTGTCCCTAATTACCTGTACGACTCTTCTCATCAGATACCTATTGAACTGCTCCTCTTTCCGGACGCGAGATGCCTCTCGCAAGCAAAGACGAACTCTGTGAGGTGGATTTGTGGACACGCAGCACATTACTTGTTTACTGATGGCGAGAGATGTGTCCTCTACTTTTGGCAGTTCTTTTTCTTTAATGAACGCCACTGTGCAGTTGTCCGTAATCCAAAATACAGACAATTTTTCTCCAATTTCCTCTGCAATGTCTTCCTTAACCCACCCCAGAGCTGGGGTGTTCCTGTCATGAAGAGTTGATCCCTGTCTCTTCCACACTTAGTACCGATATATTCACTGGTAATCAGAATGTTCTTCTTAGACTGACGTCTTGCCACGCCTTCCTCCTCGCATGTCGCCGGTTTCCTGATATTCTAGGTGGTATTAACGCCAAAACTAAATAAATAAATAAAAAGAAAAATAAATTAATAAACGATGTTCATTGTACCTCTACTCCACGTTCCCTACGCTTTTCTTAGTTTCTGGAAGATGGGAACGGGGCATCGTGGCCAAGCCTCGGGTTGCGACCCCTGCCCTTTTTTTTTTTTAAAAAAAAAAAGAAAAAAAGTAAGACGTCCGCTCTCTATAAGCGGGAAATGCGGCTTCGTGTCCCGGTCCGGCACTGCTGGTTGTCCATATTTGCAACTGCGAATAAATTTAACGTGAATTATGAGTATATCTGAGTGCTTGCCAAGTAATTACTGATGCTTTACGTAGATTGTAATACATTTCAAACTAGGCACGATTTTAACATTTTTGGACATTAGCAGCGATTTATCTACATTAAAGACGTTTTGGCCTTGTCCTTTAGTGTACTTACCAAGTTTTTCTTTCACGGCTACAACGTAGTCGTCTAGCATATCCGCCTATGATGCTTTCTTCTTTATATGCATATTTGAATAGACAGCTTGCACATGTTCCATTACATTTCTTACAAATCTCAATTCCTATTCAATTCCTATTCACTTTCAGCCATCAATGCCACTTCATCAGTGAATCGTATTGGGCTAATTTTCTGTCCTTCACAAAGAGCAACAGCTGTATAATTCCCTTTTCAGTAAACAGATAAACACCAGTGATGACAATAAACTTACCTTACATCTTTCCTGACTTCAACTTCTTATACAAGTACGTCAGTGCAGATTATTCTAATTCACTTTGAAGAAAGAGAGTGGATTTCCGTCTATCCGCCTAAAAAAAGGAAAAACATTTTATTTCATCCCAGAATATACACTCCTGGAAATTGAAATAAGAACACCTTGAATTCATTGTCCCAGGAAGGGGAAACTTTATTGACACATTCCTGGGGTCAGATACATCACATGATCACACTGACAGAACCACAGGCACATAGACACAGGCAACAGAGCATGCACAATGTCGGCACTAGTACAGTGTATATCCACCTTTCGCAGCAATGCAGGCTGCTATTCTCCCATGGAGACGATCGTAGAGATCCTGGATGTAGTCCTGTGGAACGGCTTGCCATGCCATTTCCACCTGGCGCCTCAGTTGGACCAGCATTCGTGCTGGACGTGCAGACCACGTGAGACGATGCTTCATCCAGTCCCAAACATGCTCAATGGGGGACAGATCCGGAGATCTTGCTGGCCAGGGTAGTTGACTTACACCTTCTAGAGCACGTTGGGTGGCACGGGATACATGCGGACGTGCATTGTCCTGTTGGAACAGCAAGTTCCCTTGCCAGTCTAGGAATGGTAGAACGATGGGTTCAATGACTGTTTGGATGTACCGTACACTATTCAGTGTCCCCTCGACGATCACCAGTGGTGTACGGCCAGTGTAGGAGATCGCTCCCCACACCATGATGCCGGGTGTTGGCCCTGTGTGCCTCGGTCGTATGCAGTCCTGATTGTGGCGCTCACCTGCACGGCGCCAAACACGCATACGACCATCATTGGCACCAAGGCAGAAGCGACTCTCATCGCTGAAGACGACACGTCTCCATTCGTCCCTCCATTCACGCCTGTCGCGACACCACTGGAGGCGGGCTGCACGATGTTGGGGCGTGAGCAGAAGACGGCCTAACGGTGTGCGGGACCGTAGCCCAGCTTCATGGAGACGGTTGCGAATGGTCCTCGCCGATACCCCAGGAGCAACAGTGTCCCTAATTTGCTGGGAAGTGGCGGTGCGGTCCCCTACGGTACTGCGTAGGATCCTACGGTCTTGGCGTGCATCCGTGCGTCGCTGCGGTCCGGTCCCAGGTCAACGGGCACGTGCACCTTCCGCCGACCACTGGCGACAACATCGATGTACTGTGGAGACCTCACGCCCCACGTGTTGAGCAATTCGGCGGTACGTCCACCCGGCCTCCCGCATGCCCACTATACGCCCTCGCTCAAAGTCCATCAACTGCACATACGGTTCACGTCCACGCTGTCGCGGCATGCTACCAGTGTTAAAGACTGCGATGGAGCTCCGTATGCCACGGCAAACTGGCTGACACTGACGGCGGCGGTGCACAAATGCTGCGCAGCTAGCGCCATTCGACGGCCAACACCGCGGTTCCTGGTGTGTCCGCTGTGCCGTGCGTGTGATCATTGCTTGTACAGCCCTCTCGCAGTGTCCGGAGCAAGTATGGTGGGTCTGACACACCGGTGTCAATGTGTTCTTTTTTCCATTTCCAGGAGTGTAATATGCCTTTCGATATTTATAGCGTCACAATAAGCTCCGAAATAGACCTACTTTGCATATTCAATGTGCTTCTCCACTCCGTATACTAGGTTCGTAGCGTTTTTGTTTTGCATGTTGGTATTTCGGTTGCTAAGGGTTTATTTATCGATTGTTACTATTTGTAGTTCTCTGTTGCTTTTTGAGTTTATATATTGTTATGTCGTCGTTTGGAGGTAGTGAGTGGATCTGTGGACGTTTGGCGATAATGCCACTGTACAGCACACGGCAAGAAAATTGTTTCCTCGTTTCAAGGAGGACTGTTTTGACGATAGTCTCTCCACATTCAGGAAAACCTAAGACCTTGGGCATTTGATGAAGATCACTTAAACGCATTACTCCACAATGTTCCTGGCAAATCCGCTGGTGCTCATTCAACCATTGTGCAATATTTGCATGCAATGGTGAAGGTACGCTCTAAGCCAAAAATCACAAAAATCAGCATCTCTGCTTGTTCGTCATCATCTGGTTCGTGAATAACACCGACCATTCCTATCCTCTTTCGTTACTGGTGACGAGAAATGTCTTTATGGTAACATAAGGAAAAGAAAGGAATGGTTGAGCCTAAACAAAGCAGCAGCTCCCCCATACAAAGTTCTGCGAACACTCATAAAAGATGTTATGTATCTGGTCGAACAGCGACGGTATGGTGTACGAAGAATTGCCACCCAGAGGTGTAAAGATATTTTATGACATTCTTTGTCAACAGCTGAGACGTGTTGCAGTCGCAGTCCAGAGCAACGACGGGAAATACTCCGTGAAGTGATGGCACTCCAAGATAACGCTCGTTCCCATTCTGCTCGACTCAAGGCCGTTGCTAGGTGTTTTTCCGCCCTAGGTGAGAACTGAAAAATGACGCCCCCTCTTATCCTCACCCCCCCCCCCCCTCTTCTCCTCCACTAAGTAAGTAGCAACATGATCACGAACTAGCGTATGAGTCCTGCTCCAGCCGTCGACATAGATAAATCAAAGTCTTGTTGGTTTTCAGTTTTGTATTCAGTAGTGGCTGTTTTAGTTTTGAGGTAGATAGAGGCAATGTGTTTACTGTTGTCAGAGTAAGCAAAGACTTATTAAGTATTTGTTTGGCACAATATTGAAAACAAATCGGTGTTTTGATTTTTCCTCTTTTTAACTTTTTCTCCTCAATCCCCCCCCCCCCGCTTGATTTGAAGTTATTTTTTTTTCCGCCCTTTGCCGCATCTAAAATTTCGCCACCCTAGGCGGCCGCCTAATCTTGCCAAAAGGCAGAAAAGAGCCTGGGTAAACTGACAAAAAACACAGTACATGAGTTGGGTTGGGAAGTCATTCAGCACTCACCTTATTCACCTGATAGTGCACCCTCAGCTTTTCGCCTTTTCCGCTCTCTATGGAACAACTTTCAACGAACTTCCTTCCCGGATGAAAATGCGCTCCGAATATGGCTCGACGAGTTCTTCGCCTCAAAACCATGTCATTTATACATAGTCGCGAAATCGTAAAGTTACCGCAGCCTAGGCAGTCTGTTGTAAATAGTGAAGGAGAACATAATATTGATAACTTAAGTCTTTGTTATGTGTATCTTTCGTGTTTATTATTATGGGATAACGCCACGAGCTTATGCATCATCTAATACACAACACTCAGTTGTTTCACAGTGTGTTTACACATGTCAGCCGCTTGCAGTTAACATAAGATGGCGGCTTATTTGATCAAATAAATTTGACATTTGACAAAATCTGCCTATTACACAACATCAAACATATTTCACAAAGTAGCTTTGCAGAAGATGTTTGACGGCATAATACCAGCTTACATCAAGGGCGTGCCAAGTGACGGGCAGTTGATATGTAACACCTGTGTGCCTGTTTTTATTTTAATTCTGATGTTATGTAATTCTGTTATAAATTACGTAAAAATTCTGTGTAACGACGACGTACATGCAATGAATATTGCATACCGACGAATTAGTAAAATTGTAAAACAGAGATAAGTCTTCTCATGGTCCACTGCCTAAACACGCATCCTTCCCTGCCAAAACAGACAACGTATAAATCTGTGATGATATTTGATATATGGGCACTAGGCAGTGATCTCCAAAGGCCGTGGGCTAAAGCATGTTTCTGTAAGCTTGAAGAAATGCCGGAATAATCGTTTTTGCCCTTGCCTGTTCGTTGACTGAGTGGGAGTATTTTTAGTTTTAACGACATGCCATTGTACGAAAGATTTTCAGCCTTTTACTTCTTCGTAACGTATGAACTTTCAGACGAAACGAGGAGAATTATCATACGGCATTGAATACGGATGCATTTTCTTCCTCTTTATGGCGTTTCTCGTGGTTAGAGAAAACCACACTAAACGAAGCCTGACGCACTGCCGTTGCCGCCTTCTTGTGAAATGATTTGTTTTCCAACTTGTTAGGTAAACACGAGCGTGCTTTCACTTAACAAGGTTCTACTGCCCATTTTATATGATTCTGCGTACAACTGTCGTCGTGCAGTACGACTGCATACTAGGTAAGAAGAGCAAGAAGTTACAATGCAAGTAACGCGTATAGTACCTAGCAATTTTGCTGCAGAGTACCACTGACATCGTAAATACACCAAGATGTGATGTAACTACGGCTGTGCGTGCCGGCCGGATATTGGGTGTTGGCAGCGGCCTTGCGCGGTTTGTATGTTGGCAGTCGTAGCGCTGCCGTAGCCGGTGTGTACATTATGCTGCTGCGAATGTTTTACGTATAACATCGTGGGAACTTTGAATGAGAGGTTGAAGAGGGGCTTGTTTTCTCAGTAGGAAGCAATTTAATGTACCCGAAACTTGTAATAAGCGGAGATACGTCAGTAAAATTTGTATTTGCTTGTTTGTATAATTGAAACTTGAAAAAGTACGAAAAGCTGTAACACCATCACGATGACTGTACTTTATGGTAAGCAAACAGCAGTGAGAAAGAAGCCGGGTAATGAGCGGTAAGTGCTCTCACACCATGAGAAGCTGACCTCAAGTGGCAAACAGTTTGTCGCTACTTCAAAAATCATAGGAAGGTGGGTATCGTAAATTTCTTCGCCACTTTGGAGTGTTGATTTTGATTTATTTTATGGAGAAGCTTTCGGAATGATTTGTAGCGTTTTGTAACTCAGCACCAGAATATCTAAGAAAATGAATGGTTTCTTTATACAGAGATCATATTATTAAAGGAACGTGAACGAAAGATTGTTAACAGAACTTTGATTTTGTTGTCATTATTCGTATGATAGCAGGACTGGCCGAAACTTTCGAAGAGGAATAGGCCTAATGCCAGTAATAAGGATTTAAAGCGCGCAGGATATTATTTGTAATTGATGATTGTTGCAAGTATGGGATCAAGCATTGGTTGGGACTCGCACAATAAATATTAAATGTCAGCATCAATGGAAGTTTGATTTTTTTAAATAATCATTTCCTGTACGCAATTCCCTAGTACAGTGTAAAATTAGACAGTGTTGTAGTCAACAAATCTGTGTTTGAAGATCGCTGCTTATGTGCCTCCATGTGGAAAATATTTTTGTGTGTTCCATGAATTTTGAAGATACACTGGCTGCAATTCTTATGCTAATTAGATTACCCTTATTATAAGAACGCTAATACTATAGCGTAATTGACAAGTTCTTAGACGAGGCCTCCAACGAATATTATTTTGTTCCCGTTTATTTCAGATTTACTATTATCAGCAAATAGTTTTACTTTGAACTGTGATGGTGGTGGCGAAGATGGGCGTGGTTATGAGAGAAGTGACAAACTGGGGATGAGCTGTCACTGGATGCTTTTGTGAACTGAAACCCTGCTGTTGTTTGATTTTGAAATCGGGTGGAAAAGCTGCCTATAAAGACTCACTGTAGTAATTTTACTGAACAAAGTGAAATTCCACCGTTTAGGAGATTGTATTGGCGTTATAGAACTGATATCTTTCATTCTGATACACAAATGGTATCTTCTCAAGCAGTTGCAGAAAAATCTGTATTCATTGTTGTAACAACTCTTATTCAAGCTCTACCCATGTCATACCAGTACAGACAAACGTGAATTGACCACCACCACCACCACCACCACCAATTATGGTGTTGAATAGCCAGTTAACACTTCTTATTAACGGTGTTGTTCTCCATCTTTTCTGTCGCTCCATAAGCCTTCAAACCCTTCAGTTATGCAAGTGTGGTCCATTTGAATGTAATGAAATATGTGCAGTAAACATTATGTATCACAAAATTTGATCTGCCATCCCCTAAAAAAAAAACTGATTTACAGGAAAACAACTGCAACTTTCTGACATTATGCCGAAATTAATAGAAAAAAGTGCAACTTCTTCTGCAGGAGTAATTTTTTGCTGCTAATACTGTTTACTCATGTTTCATTACTTTGTACCATCCTATTAACTTCAGTTACAGGTTTCTAAAATGTAATAGTTGTGCCTGCAGTTCTGTTTATCTTGTAAGTAGTAAATATGAGAATTGTTTATTTGAATATCCTTTCTTTAAAAGCTCATATTTTGTAATTCTTATTTTACAGGTCCAGACAGTTCCAAATAAGTTCTATAATGGATACAACATGCAGAACATTAACTGCATTTAAAGACATTTTGGAGGAACGGAGGAAGGGAAGTGATTTTATGTTCATGTCAAAAAAATTTAATCCCGTAGTAGCCTATCAACACAAATGCAAAACAAGCCCGCAGAAGATTAAGGATGATGTCCTACGTACTGCTCAAGTACAGCAAGTCATAGATGAAGTAAGTGTATAAAAAAAAAATCATTGGTTTGTAAGTGTGCGTTGAGGATTATTAAAAGAAATTGTGTCAGCACGGTGGCTGGAAGATATCCACAGCAAGGTGTGATGAGTGAAGTATTGGGAGGCAGTTGAATTGAAGACAAGTTTGCCGTCAGCTGTAGTGAAATGCAGACTCTAGTGGTAACAACTGAGGAGGTAGTGTATGTATTATATAGCAACAAGAAAAACAGTAGTTCGTTGTTGTGACAGGAGAGAATTGGGGTTGGAAACAAGAAGTTAAAAACTTCTGAGGGCATTGGAGGAAAAAGTGGTAAAGGTGTTGAGAAGGACTGGCAGGGAAAGGAGAATAGTAGTCTTAGATCAGGAGAAGTCAGGGACATTCTCATAAATTCAGGCTAACTGGTGACAGGGTGGGGTTTGTGATCCAAATAGCATAAGTTTCAAGAAAGAAAGACACCATCAAAAGGCAAGGTAAAATGAGATACAAAGAGAACACCTGCTCAATACACATGACTTGTTTCAACTTTGTATTTCATTGCAGTTTCTGGAGCCATTTACATATTTCATAAATATATTTCCGTGTTAATGGATTATGGGGTTTGTCTACATTCTGGCTAAGTTGTTAACTACAAATCCAAACGTCTGGACCTCATGCAGTGTGATGTGTATTTCATTTAAATTGTAGGACCTCCTAGAACTGGCTGGCAGTACCAGTTTCCAGTTTGGAGAAAGGCAATGGAACTGCGACTTTCAATAGGGACTTTGGTTTGGGAATATAGAAAATCTAGGATGGAATAACAATAATATGAAAAGCATCACAAACAATTTGGAAAGGATAGATTGCTACTCACCACATAAAAATGTTTTTTGGTCACAGACAAGCTCAATGAAAGAGAATGCTAGATGTATTCAGCTATTGGACTAAGACGTTCATCAGACTTACACGTACGAGCTTTCTGCATCTGATGGAGGACATAGTCCGATAGCTGAATATGTTTAGCATTCTTTTTCATTGTGTCAGTCTGTGACTCAATGCCTCCTATATATAGTGAGTAGCAATATATACTTTCCATATTGTTGTTATTCCTTCCTTGATTTTCCTTTGTTAAACCTTTTGATGTTGTTGTTATAGCTTTAGTTTAGACGTTACTAATAATATCCTTTATGTGTGGCAGTGACGTACAGTCTTTAATATCATTGTCTCTCCTGTTCACTGGTAAGTATCTGTTGTCTTTTATGCGATTCTTGTTTTTCTTGTGTTTGTTAATTTTGTGTTCTGTATATAATTTCTGAGAATTCTATGAAATTATGCAAAATGAATCAGTGAGTTAAACTATTTGTAATTGTCACATGTTGTGATGAATTGCTGTGTAGGCCTGTCATCTTCACAGTTTGATATGAAAGCTAGTTTGGTAGACAAATTCCTACAGAACCTAAAACTTATCATTTTATTATTATTATTATTATTATTATTATTTACCTATTCAGATAAATATGTTCTTATTGGATACCCTCATATGGCTCATTCAACTCACCCTGCCTATATATCCTTTCATAGCAAATCTGTAAACATAAATGGAAGAGAGACTAACTTTCCAGATATTTTCTGTAGTTGAAGATTTTCACTATAATTACATGGTGTTCCAGGAGAAAACAGACAAATGTTAAAAGAGAGAGCATGAGTTAGTCTGATGGAAAATCAGTAAAATGATTCCCAGGATGCTATGTTTGGAAAGAGTATGGTGCTGTTGATATTAAATGAAAAGATAATTGCTTGTTGTCTTTCATTGTAATTTTCAATGAACAGGTCTTGTTAAAAATATTCCTTAGCACTTGGAGAGTCTTGGTAACAATGAACAAAACCAATTCATCCTTTGTTTACACTTTTCATCCATACCCTTCAGTCCTTAAATAAACCCATGATAATATAATAGATAAATGTTGAATGATTTTTGTGGCTGATCGACAATACTGCTGTGACTGATCCAACAAAAGACCTAAGTAGGTTTAATTAAGGCACTGTGCCATTAGCTGTGATAAATATGCAGGGTTTCTTCCTCTCGTGTTGCCTAATAAATCCCTCGTATATTCAAGCAAGTTGCAAATAACATGTTCAGATAGTAATTATCTGCAATAACAGAACAAACTAGTGGCCTATCATTGCTACATTATCACTAGTTAACTTAGAAATGACACAAAAATGGTCTTTTCACAGTAGTTTTACGATGTCGACCAAATATATGCAAGACTGTGACTTTTATAGATTCTTTCCTGAATAAACTTTGAGTCAGCAGTTAACACTCTGTGAAACCAGACAGACCATCAGTAGCACTTACACACAAATTTCTTGTCACCTGGCACTCTTTCTTTTCTCAAAATGCTACTTGCTGGTGGTGGTAGGATTGTAAGCCCCCACTCATGTATTATGCACCTCATGCATATGAGATTTTCAGTCGCACTAAAATTCTTCTTCAGATAGTGAGAAATGTTGCACTCCATGAAGAATGTTTTCTACTCGGTAAGAAGGTCAACAAATGCAATTTATTATGCAACAAGGTCACTGGGAAGAGAGAACATTCACATGGTGACGAATCCCGTGGAAATATTGTTCTCAGGAAAAGGGGGGGGGGGGGGGAAGGGGGTGACAATATTAGTCATTCAGGGAATTGTTGCTGATATTGTGAAACAGAAGCCCTCACATTTCCATTGCAATGGTCATTGCCATGCACACATTGGCAAAACCTGCATATAAATATTGCATCACAGCATGGAGTGCAGACTACCCTTAAGTATTTGCTACAGACTTTCAAACTCGGTGATGTAGGAGTGGAAAACCACCTCTCTTTGTCCTTTCCTGTAAATAATGTACTCTTATGTATGCAAGTGATGTGCATGTTGAGATGATCACTGTGAGAGATATTGTGAGCTAAATAGCTGTGTCCTGGAACCTGTTGAGAATCTTTGTTGATTTCGTGTTTTCCCTTCAGATTGGTACATAGTGTTGTGTTTTTGGTAAGCAATTATCTTTCCTTATACCAGTGTTTATTTTTCAGCCAGCATTTTTTGTTATCTAACATTAGTTCTCATACATTCCTCACAAACGTAAGGAAAGTTTGTCAGATATGTTTCTTATATTGCTACTCCATGAATGGAATCCCATTGTATTCAAGAAATGAGTAGTTTTTTGTTCCAAGAGAATGGAAAGAAGTTTGCTTCTACTTTCTCAGGTGCAAAGTGGTAGGTATATTTGTACACTCAAAAAATTTGTGTTGTTGTCTACATATGAGGGGCAGATGGTGTACACCAGAAATGTCATTTTAGATGAATGGTGAGAAGAAAAGCCTCATTAAAAAAGATAAATTTTTTATGTTGTCCAGGTTGCAAATGAACAGAGTACAACCAAAGAGGAAGTGTATAAGACTGTCAACAACATCCTAAATGAAATTGGCTATGACAAGAGTATGCCTGTCATTCGTTGGCTTGGTGTGCTGCTGCTGAGAATTCTAAAACAGAGTTATTCTGCATTGCTTGTGAATGAAAGCAGTATAGAGAAAGTAATTACAACACATGATTTTCTTGTGGTTCCTATATGTCCATTTGTGTGATTACATATTGTACGTTATTTGCAATTTCAGTACTGAAATTAATTTTTGTGTTTAAAAGGTGAAGTCTGTGATGGGAAATAATCCAGTTATTTTTGCTCCCAGTCATCGCAGCTATGCTGATTTTATTTTGATGTCATATCTGTGCTTTCACTATGACATAGATATCCCAGTAATAGCAGCAGGAATGGGTAAGTGATTTTACATCCTCAGTTACCTAATATTGGAAGAAAACCTGTAACTTTTAAAAGATTCTTGTATGTGTGCTTTTGAAATGTACTTGGAATTTACCTTTATTTTATATTTATTGACTTCACAAATTTGCTACTATGTTTTTGAAATCTTTTTTTATTGTTCACACTCATAGTGGGGCTCAGTGGCTTAGTGGTAAAGTGCTAGACTACAGATCAGAAGGTCCTGTGTTTCATCCCCTGTCAATCCTGGGATTTTTCTCTGTCACTTACTGTTTTTTTTTTCAGTGGAAAAGATATAGAATTGAAGCATGGTTTTGGAACCTTTGTTAAACAGAGCATCTCTGTCTGGCTGGGCAAAGTCAATTTGAAGATTGGAGGAAGGCAATAGCACACTACCTCCAATACTAGGAACATGCATAGTAAAGTACTGCAGTGTTCAAACTGGCTTTCTGGTTGAGATTTCCTGGCACATTAAAACTGTGTGCCACACCAAGACTCAAACTCAGGACCTTTACCTTTCGAGGGGAAGTCTTGCAAGTTTAACAGGAAAACTTCTATTAAGTTTTGTAGGTAGGAGATCAGGTACTGGCGGAAGTAAAGCTGTGAGGACATGTCGTGAGTCGTGCTTGGGTAGCTCAGTCAGTAGAACACTTGTATGGGGAAAACAAAGATCCTCAGTTCAAGTTTCAGTCCACACACAGTTTTAATCTGCCAGGAAGTTTCATATCCGTGCACACTCCGCTGCAGAGTGGAAATGTCATTACGCAAACTTTCAGGTGGTTGAGCACTTCTTAGTATTAACTGAGAAAGATTGTTACAAGACTAAACATGTTGTTGTGGATTGAGGCAGTTTCTGTTTGATGAATTCAGTTTTTTTAAACACATTGTGCAGTGTAAAAGATAACTATAATCTCAAACTAACTTTGACAAAATGATAACAGTACACTACCTTGACAAACAAAACAAAGACTTCTAAAGAACTGTTTGTTCTGACTTATTAGTGTGTGCCTGTTATTTGATCTTTGGATGTGTCCTTGCACTGTGACAAGTTGTATATTCGCCAGAAAGAAATGAAGAATAATAATATCAGATGCAGTCAATTTATTTTCTTTTGGAGACTTGAAAGGTCTGGTGCTGGATCCATATCCTGTTGTTTGTAAATAACTTATCTTTAAATATTGATGTGCATTAAATCTATCTCTCTCTCTCTCTCTCTCTCTCTCTCTCTCTCTCTCTCTCTCTCTCACACACACACACACACACACACACACACACACACACACACACACACACACACACACACACAGGTGACTTTCTCTTAGTTTGAAATTAAGACTTGAAAAATTCCAAACAGCATACTAAATAATGTAGAAGACCGTACAACATGGTTTCATACAGAAATGTAACAGAGACTCAAACTGAACAATTTAAATTTAAACCATACTGTAATAAATGAAAAATATATTAATAAGCGAATTATATAAACCTAAATTTAAATTGCAAGTCGCATACAGATTTGTAGAATGCCTAGTAGTGGAGTGGAGTTGACTTGACGTTGGAATAAGACCATGGCGTTTCCAATACTAAGACAAAGACCAGTATCAATTACACATTATTAAATGGTTTCGGTATGGTTTGTAGGGTTTTGCATAACATTATCATACATATTACGAGGCGTGTTTTTTAGGTAATTACCATTTTGTCATACTGCGGCCGCAGCGCTGCGGTCGGCGTTCTGCGCATGCGCACTGGGTACCTACAACTGTTGTCTACGCACTGATGCCATTACAGTCAATTCTTCCTTGTTTATGTTGTGTACCGAGTGTTTAAGATGCCTCCGATAATCGTGTGTCCCGCTGACTGTGAAGTACGGGCTGTTATAAGATGTCTTAGTGCTAAAGGCCTAAAAGCGATCATATTCATCGTGAGATCTGTGCAGTTTATGGAGAAAACATTATGAGTAATGGAATGGTAAAAAGTGGGTGAGAGCATTTAAAGATGGCCGCACAAATGTGCATGATGAACAACGTAGTGGGCGTCCTTTGTTTGTTAATGAAAGTTTGGTACAGGAAGTGGACAATAAGGTGAGAGAAAACAGACACTTTACGATTTCGCCCTTGCGGGAAGACTTTCCTAATGCTTGTTGTAGTGTTTTGTTTGACATTGTGACCAAGCACTTGAATTACTGAAAATTGTGTGCACGTTGGGTACCGAAAATGTTGCTGGATGTGCACAAAACCAAACGTTTAGACAGTGCATTGACTTTCCTTGAGCGGTACCACGACGACGGTGATGATTTCTTAAGCCAAATTGTTACGGGCAATGAAACATGGGTGACCTACATCACACCAGAATCAAAGCAACAGTCCATGGAATTGTGGCATTCAGATTCGCACAGAAAAGTGAAGTTTAAGCAAACAATTTCTGACCGGAAAATCGTGCACAGTTTTTTGGGACAGAAAAGAAGTATTGCTTGTAGAATTTCTGATTCGTAATGAGACAATCAGTGCAGCAGCTTACTGTAGGACATTGTACAATCTGCGCTGTTCAATTCAGAACAAAAGATGTGGCAAGTTGAGCAAGGGCATCATTTTGGTGCAAGACAATGCCCGTTCGCATGTGTGGTGATCAGACCAAAGATCTCGTCACATCTTTTCGATGGGAAACTGTAGATCATACTCTGTACAGCCCCGATCTTGTGCCCAGTGACTACCATCTGTTCCTGCACTTGAAGAAACACCTGGGCGGCCAGCGTCTTGAAGACGATGACAAAGTCAAAACAGTGGTGATGCAGTAGTTAACAAGTCAGGCGGCAGACTTCTATGAGGAGGGTATTCAAAAACTGGTACAACGTTATGACAAGTGCCTCAATATTGATGCAAATTATGTAGAAAAGTGGATTAAGGTACAGGCTTTCTTGTAAAAATAAAATTATTGAGATATCTTAGCATATCTTTCTTTTTTTTAATTTCAAAATGGTACTCACTTAAAAAACACACCTCGTATTTCTCAAGTCAACATTCCTTTTTCTCAACTTACACTAATTGTACAGGGATGATTGAGGTATGGTCACAAATGTTTGTTAACTGACTTTTGACATTGTGTACTGATTGTGCACTAAGGCTTGCTATTTGTGTAAAATTTTAACAAAAGAGACTTTTAACTATCAGGAGATGAAAGCGCATCATGGATGCCCAGCTTTGTATCTATATTTTATAAAGCTATCTTCTTAATTCCAAATAAGAGACTCCCTTTTCACATACTATTGTTACAAATACCACTTTATTAGCCTTAAAGTACTTACTAACTGTATAATTTGTACATAGCAATGTCGTAGAAAGTATCTGTGATTACTGTGTTAGTCCATTATTTCTACCCCTATCCCTTAAAGAAAATGAAAAACAAAAAGTATGTGAAGGTTACATATTATGACAAAAGTCATAATGCTCTGTAAAGAATTTTGTTCAAATTTATATGAATGGATGTACAAGGATGTATCATAAATTCATGATTGTTATTTCACACTGTTCTGTTAATTTTTAAAGATGTTTTCTCTTCATTCCCACAATTACCCTTATCCTGACTGGACCTATTCCAGATATTCTACTGAAGTTTTGGATGGGTTCCCTTGTCATTTAATTGTGGAGCTCAATAATTATAGATGTTATTGTCTTGGATTGGTGTATATTCTGCCAGTGTTAAATAATCTATATCGGTCTGTATTCTGTTTCAACACCACTTGGACTGCAGTGATTCATTGATTAGTAGCGAGATTGAGTATGTGTCATTTGTTTTTAATTTATTCCAAGAGGTACTTCCTCAAACTGATCAGATAGTGAATTATTGTTGGCAAAACAGCCTACATGAATGCAGGGTTCCCTTTTTTTTAGGTAAACAAAAACAAAATTATTGAAGAAATTAATCAAAGTTAACAAAAAATTGTACAGACCTTGTGAAGACAGTTCAGAAGGCAATTCATTGGGGTCAACCACCTAGGAAATGGAACATAGATGGTGGAACGCTGTTTCTGATCAGACCACTGAATATTGACTCCAGGCCTGGAAGAAGTTTAGTAGTAGCAGAACAGCAGAGACATGGTGGGGTTTCTCAAATTGCAGAAACAGTCCTTGAAAAATGTTACAAGAGTGAAAAGGACACATGACAAAAGAAGACTAAATGAATTTTCAGGGAATATATAAAGGGTTATCAGCCTTCAAATATGTTTCAAAAGAACAGATGGATCTCTTAAAACAAATACTAAAGAATACTACAAAATTCTTTAAAAAAACTATTCCGATAAATTCCTGAGGAAAAATTACACTTCATGAAAATGGTACCAGACCCAGGTTCGAAACCACCTGCAATAACACAGGTAAATGAGATAATAAAACAACTAAAAAACGACAGAGCCCCAGGAGAAGACAGCATTATCTCTGAGATTTGGAAATTCAGAGACCAAAACATCACAAAGGAACTCCATAAAATTTTCACAGAAATATGGAATACAGAGAAAATCCACAGGAATGGAAATGTATGTTGATTCACCTGCTTCACAGAAAGGTGTGACTAGACAGACTCTAATAACTAAAGAGGTAACCTACGAAATTGTTTCCAAGACATTAGTCAACATACCAGTACCACAAGCTAACACAAAGACAAGCGAATATCAAGGAGACTTCAGGAAAGGAAGGCCCTGTATTGAACAGATTTGGAACCTGTGAATGCTCCTGAAGGTCGGACAACACCACTGTAGTCACATCTGTGGACTTGAACACTCAGACAACAGACTTGTACAGACACCATATCCAAAATAAAATTTATGGGAGAGATCTCAGACCCATTTGTGATATGTGCAGGGGTCCGACAAGAAAATGGTCTCTCACCACTTTTATTGAACATCAGCTTGGACAAATTTACCAAACAGTGGGAAGAAAAAGTAAAAGGAATCCAGTCAGGAAGAACATGTGCAAACAAGATCATCATAAAATGTGTGATATTTGCAGATGACCTGGCAGTATGCAACAACAAAAAAGACAAGAATTACTGGAATATGTACTTGAAGTCTGTACCAAAAATAGGTCTACAGATACCACACAAAAAAACACAATACCCGGAAAGAAAGAACAACTACCACCAAGTCATGTACACAAAATACAGAAAGGTCAACAGAGTGGAAAAATTAAACTATCTTCGATAATAAATACAAATAAGAGGATCAAACAAGGCATCCAATGTAGAAATAACAGAAAAATTTCAGAAAGCACACAAACTGACATGGGTACACTACAGTAAAAAGAAAGAAAAGATATTTTGAGACAGGTCAAACTAGGTGCTACAATGCAGTTGTTCTACCAGAAGCACTCTATGCGTCAGAAATGACCACATTGCAGAGACAAAAAACACCCCGGAAAAATTTCTGGAGCTATACTTAGAGGTGGCATACGGATGAAGAGACCAACCAAAGAATTATATGAATGTGGAGACAGACTGAGACATGATCAGGAAATGTCGACTAGAAGTAGAAGAGTTAATACAAGCAGGTATCAGTACTGAAATGATAAATGAAAGTACAGAAACAAACATATGAACACGAAATTTGAAGTAAAAGAAAGGAAGAAAAGAGGAAAAATATGGACAAAGCAAAGGAAACAGAAACACAGCCAAAGAGTTAAGAGCCTCTGAAAACAGAAAAAGAAGAAGAAATAAGAAACATTTGATTAATCATGCAACATTCAAATTAATCACTGTCCTCAAAGCAAACATGTTTAATAATTAATAATAATAATAGTAATACACATCATTTTGAGGTTGCTACATATTTAACATTTGTTAAAATGCTTGTGACTCAGCAATAAGCAGCTATACTACAAATCCAAAGGTTTGACCCACAGTCGGTCCTAGGAATTTTATCTGCCAGTTATCACTTATTTCAACTTTGACTTTGTTCGTTAATGTGAAAAAAGTCAAGTTGCAACATGATTTGGATTTCACTTGAAGCTGTAGGCCCCCCTGTAACTAGGTGAGTCAGTCAGTTCAGAGGTTGGAGTAATGCAAGGGCATAGCCACTACATTGTGGCCATGGGTATGGTGTTCAAACCAACTTACAGGTTGATGATAACATTACCTTAAGGACAGTATTATAGTAATTTTTTTCCTCCCATAGTATATTATGTAACATTACAAAAATGGAATATTTACTAACATAAATTTTCTGTTCATTTCAACAATATTAAGAAAAGGATAAAGTGCTATTCACCATGAAGATGATACATTGTGTTGCAGATAGGCACAACAAAAAGACTGTTACACAGTTAGTTTTTGGCCTAAATGGCCTAAGCCTTCTTCAACTCTCTCTCTCTCTCTCTCTCTCTCTCTCTCTCTCTCTCTCTCTCTCTCTCTCTCTCTCTCTCTCTCTCTCTCTAACTGTCATCTCCGGCAGCTTAGACCACAAGTCATTTTGGATGAAAACAAAGAACTCCTTCAGTACCTGTCCTTGGGGTTAGCTAACCATGTTCATGGCATATATGCTTTGTTAACTAACAGACAAAGGAATGTGTAAACATGTCCTGCCTGAAGTGGTTGTGGATTATGATTCTTATGAGTTGTCCAGTTTTCACCATTTGAGGGTTCCATATCTCAGTTGGTAAAAATGTAACCCTTATAGGGTCTCTCTTTTTGTCCGGCCGCCTGTCTGTATGTCTGTTGAAAACCCATTTTTACAGGAGTGGGTTGATGTATCAAGTTGAAATGTAAGTCACATACTAAGATCTATTGTCCCTTGGCAGCATAAAAAAATTGAAGCTTGTAAGTCAGTGCAATCAAAAGATATGACTATTTTTGTCACATATTGTGATACTTGCAAACTGACTCGTTGAAGCCTATAGCATACTTCCTGTTCACTTAGAATCATGAAATTTGCAAGAAGCAAGGTTTCACAGTACAAGTAAAGAAAAATCTGAATAGTGTAATCTTGTAGGTATATCAAACGCAAAAAATATTCTGTTTGTTATTTGTTCTCAGACTTAGTCTGTCTGTCTGTGAAGACCCCTTTTTCTCATGAATGTCTCGATGTATTAAGTAAAATTTTATGTTGTCCACTGATATCTGTGGACCTTTGATGGTGTAGAATATTGAAGTTTCTAAGTCAAAGCAATCATAAGATACAGCCATTTATGTCACATAATTTGATACATTCAAACTCTCTCTTTACAACCTGTAGGGTACTTCCCATTGACCTAGAATCATGAAATGTGTCAAGAAGTAGGGCTTCACAGCACAAGTAATGGAGAAAATCTGAATATTGTGAAGGATGAGCTGTGTGTCATGGAATGCGTGGAACCGTCATTGCACGAGCTCTATTCGCTTGTGGCCAATGTTTATATATGATGTAATTTTTTGTGTTGTTTCCTGTTGCTCGTAGACAACTTTATCAAGTCATAGGCAGTTCCTGTAATCCATATCCATATACTGCAGACCACTGTGAAGTGCACGGGAGGGGTTATTTACCACCATACCAAGTATGTATTAGGGATTTTCCCCATTGTATTTGTGTATGGAATGCTGCAAAATGACTCCTTAAAGGCTTCTATGTTGCTGGTAATTAGACTAATTTTGTGTTGGGGGTCTCTACGGGAGAGACAGTTGTGAGGCTGAAGTATATTCCTTGATTTCTCATTTAATATTGATCCTTGACACTTTGTAAGGATACTTTGAAGGATAGTTGGCATCTGTGTTGAAGTGTCTGCCTGTTTGGGTATTTTGTCATTTGTGTCAGTGAAACAAGCCTCTCACCATTTGTTCT
Organism: Schistocerca serialis cubense; assembly: GCF_023864345.2. NCBI lineage: Eukaryota > Metazoa > Arthropoda > Insecta > Orthoptera > Acrididae > Schistocerca > Schistocerca serialis. The sequence goes on along the minus strand of NC_064638.1, from coordinate 394,981,612 downwards.
TCCCTGAAGTGTATGCGCTCAGTATTACCTGTTAGACCTGTCTGAAACACTTGATCCTCAGGATCCATAGCCTGACGAGTAATATGATGATCAGTGAAAAATTCTCCTGTTGGAACACAAGGAAGATGGATATGTTCCTCTTCAAAAGACTTTGACAGAAAAGTTGGGAACCAGCTGCCTCTTTCCACGTTCCTCACCATAAATTTTGGCATTCACGCCCTTTTAACACAGAACATTCTAAATGCTTTTACCCAGTCTCTCTTTGTAGCTAAACCTTCATACTCGGAACCTCCCTCTCACTGCCACTGTCTGTATATGTTGATCTCACACTGATTTCTCCTTTTCCTCACATTGAGTTAGAGTATACCTCACTGCCGTTGTCTCTTCTCTCACTTTCACTGTCTTCTTTTTTCTTTCATTCCTACTGCCACTGTCTCCATGATACTTGGTAGCTCAAAAATTATAGATGCGCCTACTTATTTTTTCCCCTATACTCACATGTTTAAAATTTTAGTGCAAACTGCAGCCATCCCCATACCTACATGTTTGCTGGTCTGGGAAAGTCCAGTCTCTCCAAGCCTATGTATGGTCTCTGCTCATATGTATTTTTCATTTCCTATCTTTTTCTCCCACTGCTTCTGTCTCCATCCACCTCTCTTTCTCTTTTACTGCCACTTTGACTACCCCTCCATCACTGCATCCTCTCCTTTTCTTTCCCACTGGCACTGTTTCAATTCTCATACACCGCTACTGTTTCTCTGCTACTCTCTTTCAGCACAAGAAAGTGTGAATATGTTTACACGCGAAAATGTTTGGTAATGAAGATGGAATGAGGATTGAGGCAGCTGGCTCTCCCCCTTTTCCTGTCAGAGCCTTTAAGAGGAGCATATTTATCTTTTTCTGTGCTCCAACACCAGCATTATTCTGCCAGTTTCCTTCTTTTTCCCTTTTACAGCAGGATGTGCTGCATATATAAAATTAATTCTGTAGGTCAGTAATGTTTTGACAGTTTATCTACTTTGACACACTTATGTACTTCGACACATATGAACAACAAATAAGTACGCATAATGTAAGGTTAACACAGAATCATATGCTTTATATTTTGGCTGAATAGTTTTCTCATTGATCACAATTCTTTAAAAATGCCCAGCTTATGATTTGTATATTAAGAGTAGAAATGTTATTAGATATATTCTATTGAGTTTGCACTCCACCCAGGTCTGCATAATTTTTGGTAGTCATTTTAAGTTCTTTTCAGAAATGTTAAGAACTTTGTCACTGTAATACTGCTTTGGGCATATTTGTCTAGGTATCAAGTGCCCATTATACGGAGGCAGCATGTCATAAAATTTTATTGCTGGAAAAATTGCTGACTAAAAACACAGTTTGATGACCTCAGAACTCTTGCGATGACCCTAGAACCCTTGCCTTGTGTTCACATGTCACTTAAAATTACATTTATGCCTCGGACCGGATATTACATCCATAAGTATGATAAATTTGAACCCCTGTATCTCGGTGACATTGATGATACTGGAAAAGTTTCAGCGTTCCCCGACAATAACATCTTAAGGACACTTGGTAAAAGTTTTGATGATTTGCTGTGAGTAGAAATCATAGGAGTAGCCATCCCCCCTCCCCCCCCCCCCCCCCCCCCCCAAAAAAAAATTGGTATATTTCACACCCAAATTTATTTTTTTATGTGGTTTCCTCAGGAACTGCCCGTGGACAGATGGTGCTTTTATAAGCAGCCAAAGGTCCACCATAGACCACACCTAATGCAAAAGAACCAACCAAATTTCTCAATTTGCATAGGCTGGAGGAAGTGTGTAATATGTAAGTCTTGACCCTGTACTGTGGGGTAGCTACAGTATACCCTTTCTTCTGGTAGTTAAGCAAGTGGTCGCTAGGCCGAGGACTATCCAAAAGGCTTGCCCCTTATCTCTGTGATCACTGTAACCTGAGACATGACCCCCTGCAAGACACAATATCGTGCAGTTTTATGGGACATATGGATACTGTGCACTGACTGGTGTTGATAATGTTAAGTGGTTTTTCAAGATGTGCTATCTGTGACTATTACTATCAATTAGAAGTGCTACAGGTACAGATATTAACTTATTCTGCATGAAGCTATTTTAATTTTTGAATATGTGTTAGTGCTGAGATGTCATTTGCCTAGTACAGATAACTTTCTCAGTTGCCTTCGGAACACGGAGAGTAATCAGTAGTTTTCAATTTGTGTTGTGATATTTTTAGATTGAGTGGTAACTACCTCAGAATTATATCATTTACTGCTTAACAAGGCATAAAACTAGTTGTTCCTAACCATTTTAATATGCTATTAGACAGCTTATGATAGCCTTGCAAGTTCAAGGTTTTTTGTTTTTAGACCTGTGTACATGATAGAAAAGAATTGCAAAGTCAAGGAGGAGTTGTGTGACATAAACGAAAGTTGGTAGGCATGTTTCTCCATCTGGGAGATGATCATTCAAATTCCACAAGAGTGGTGAAATTAGTGCCACTATGAGGATTCAAATCAGGCTTGCTTTAAATACATGCTGTAATGGTAGTGAGTGTTTTTCAAGACTGAAAATGGAGAATTGATGTTAGCCATGAATGCCTGTAAGGTGACAAAGACGCCAGTATCAACACCTCACTGAGTTTGAACTAGGTCGTGTAATAGGGCCACAAGAAGTTGAATGTTCCTTCTGTTATATTGCAGAAAAACATGGCAGGAACGTAGCTACCGTACATGATTGTTGGCAGTGGTATTCACGAGAATGTATGGTCGCAAGATAACTGGGCTCCGGACGACCACTTGGCATTACCAAGAGGGAAGACCATCTTGTTTGGCACATTGCACTGCATCTGCAGAAGCAATTTGAGCAGTAGTTGGCACCACAGTGACACAATGAACTGTAGTAAATTGGTTACTTCAATGACAGCTCCGAGCCAAGTGCCCTGTAGCTTGTATTCCACTGGCCCCAAACCACCACCATTTGCCACTTCAGTGGTATCAGATGAGTGCTCATTGGAGAGCAGGGTGGAGATCTGTTGTTTTTTCTGTTGAACGCTGATTCTTTCTTAATGCCAGTGATGGCTGTGAGTTGGTTAGGAGGAGACCAGTCGAGGGCCTCCAATCAGTCGTGTCTGAAAGCTAGACCCACTGGACCTACATCTGGATTTGTGGTCTGGGGTGCAATTCCTTATGACAGCAAGAGCACTATTATGGTTATCCTATGCACTCTGTCTGCAAATGTGTACGTCATTGTGGTGATTTGACCTGTTGTGCTGCCATGAACAGCATTCCAGGTGGTGTTCTCCACAGGATAATGCTCTCCCACATACCACTGTTGTAATCGGACTTGCCCTACAGAGACCCTGTATCGACCGACCAAGTGCAACAGACGTGGAACTTCATTCCACAAACTTGCTTCAAATGGAATGCCCTTGTACCTATGCAGTTGATACTGAATGTTGTCATTGATGTTTTTTCCAATGATGGAAAAATCCCCATTAAAAATGTTCAAACTGATACTGGCATTTTTACAATACACACTTTAAATTTCATGGTAAGGTCACAAAATCATACGTACTTAGAATCTCTAAAGCTATCTAGAACTTTTTAAACAGCTATGCTAGTTGAATAAGAAGGGCCACAGCAGCTGTTTCAAATAATAAGGACTTGACAGGTGTTGCAAACTATATTGCATCATCAGGTGTTTATAGTCAGTCCACGAAAACAATCTGTTTACAAGTCAGTAAAAGCACATACCCAAACATTCTCATCAAGGTATTTAAAATTTCTAACTCACAAATGGTCCCCATTCTTTGTTTATGGACATTCGCACACTTATGAGTTAGAAACTTTAAATACTGTGAAGAGAATATTAGGGAATGTGCTTTTACCTGCTTTGAAACAGATTGTTGTTATGGATGGACTACAAACATATGATGATGCAAATATAGTTTCCAAAACCAGTCGTGTCTGTGAATAAGGATTTTAAACAGTCATAGTGGCCCTTCTTATTCAACATGGAATACTTTGGCTGTGGTTGCTCTACATTCAAAATATGTTATTGTGTTATTTCATTTTCTTAAGATTGTACCTACGTTTGTAATAGTTGATCTTCTTAATATGATGACAGTTTCTTAAATTCTACCTTCAGTATTGCATATTTTTAATTTTTTTCTGGCTATTTCACTTCATGATTTATCCAGTTATGTTTTTGTATTTTGTGAATGTCCTTAACTTCAAGGCACAAGGTATTGAAGCAATAGTAAGCCAGATGCAAATTGATTGAAAGTATTGCAGTTCTTTTCTTGCCATTATAAGCTTTTGAACATAATTTTCAACATTGCCATCATGGGTGGTACTTTTTTTCCTGTTGACATGATGATTTTCAGCTTCCATATGTACTGGAACTCCATGGTGGTCAAACATGGCATGCTTCAGAACTGATGCATTGGATATGTAGTGAGCCACATTATTATAATGTTGTCAGAGCATGATTTCATCCTTATAAAGTCTCTAGTGGGTCCATTTATCAGGAAATTTAAATTAAAATGATCTATACTAACAATATTTTTAGCTGTAGTCAGTAGACAGCATGCCATGTTTTTTTATCTCCAGTTAATTTAACATTTAACCGGCCATATTATTTGCAATGTTTTTGGTGTGTTTCAAAAAGTGGGTCATCAAAATTTTCACAGATAATATGTAGGCTACCATGGGGATGTCTGTAGAGACCTATGATGATTAAGTTCTCTTTCCCCTACTTGTTGGTAACTGCTACAAATTCTGTATTATGTCTGTTCTTAAAATGCTTACATTTCTTACATAATGAGTGATTCCTCTCACAACAAAGATTGCTACCCTACCACCACCTTTCTGTTTTCTGCTTAAAGCAGTGCAAAAGATTGTGGAGTATTGGTGACACACACCTCATAATTCATCTGTATGTTAGTGCTCATTTGTATCTAAAGTATCAGGTTTGTTCTCAGCTTGGGATTAACTTTAAAGACATCAGCAGCATTTGTAGCGAAGAAGATAAATTCAGTATGGCAGGGTCTGATAAACAATGGGGAAGTTCTCAGCAGCATTGCAGTGAGCAGTATGTGCAGGGATGGACTGCTACATATTCAGCCACTGCATTTGTATGAGCACTAGAACGGGGAGAGTGGGGAGCCATTGCCATGACTGCCTTTTACTGCCAGGATAGATCCACAAATAGCTCCACAAAACTCAATTTGATAGCAGGCTGAGTATACTTGAGCCCATCCTGGAAGGACTGGAATGAGAAAAGATCTGTTCTGGCCCAGGATTGAACCTGGGATTTCCAGGGCCAAACTCTGGCACTCTACTCTCTTGGGTATCACACACCAATTCATTTTACTAGATGAGACAGTGTGTGAGGAGGAGGGTGTGTGTGTGTGTGTGTGTGTGTGTGTGTGTGTGTGTGTGTGTGTGAAGGAGAGTTTTGTCCTTTGGCAGTTCTGCCAATGTCTTTAGTGAATACACTGTCACATCTACCATCTTTCTTTTCATCACCATTCTTCATCTCTGAGTAGCACCTACACCTAGTATCCTCAGTCATTTGTAGTATATATTCTTATAACTTCCCCTACTATATTTGAGTAGCCCAGATGCAAAAGCCGCTAAATGCATTTTTTGTCAATTTTGAGATGAGCGTGCTACCATAGAGACTTTTTTCAGCAACTACATGATCAAATAAGTTTTAGGGTGCAAAACCAACTATAAGCTATTGAAAATGGCTTTAGAAAATTGTGATCAGTTGCAAAAGCCACTAACTGAATGTTGTCTTTGGGTGCAAAGCCTGCAAAATATCCAAAATTCGCAAAACCTGCCAAGTTCAACAGGCATGGCGGTCACCGTGCCATGTACAGATACAAATTTTCTACAATATCTTGTGATGTCAGAAAGTGATGATGTAGTTAAAGAAAAAAGAATCTAATGTTGAACATTCATATTTGTTATCTTTTTGACCTTAAGGAAGTCAGTTTTTCCTGGTGAAATAATGTCACCTTTGTATTTTTATATGGCAGATGTGTAGAATTTTCTGACTTGTCTTTGAAATAAAACATATTCTGTTTATATTCACAATAATTAAACTCCACATTTCTGTCATTTCTAACATATCACCGAATATTGGATTTTGCAACTGAATGTTTGTTTTGTAATTGAAGTGATACATTTGCAAAAACTGCTAATTACATAAATCGGGTGCAAAAAGTGCTAAGTCAGTGTTTCACTTAAGATTTCAATGTATGAAACATAATTTGGGCAACTCATTTGCTCTCTGTGGTTCTCTCTAGTACCGTGGAAGTTATTCCCTGATGTATTAACAATGTTCTGTCATCATATGCCATCTTCTGTTTGGTATTTTCCATATATTTGTTTCCTCACTATAGTGACATGCTGAGTGGTGGACTAAGTTAGTGACTGATTGGCATGCTTGATGTAACACTGTTTACTGAACAGGAACTAAGCCAGTACAGTTAGAGGACAAAAGTTCATGCATGAAATAAACTGAAAATATCCTTCAGTGACCATTGAAGAATACAACAGAGTGACCTTCTGGGTGTGATACATAGCTGGTGCGCACATAGATGAAGTTCCAGTTGTCAGGAGAGGTGAGAAGCAACTGGGAACCTGGCAAAAGTATGGGACGGCACTGTCAGTTGGGTTGCAGTGCTAGCAGGCACTGCGGTCTGTAGTGCAGCCTCACAGCGTGGCTGGCAATCTGTCTGGATGCCGGAGTTAAACTGGCTGTCGAGAGGGTCAGCAATGACCTGAGGACTCACATGGGGGAACACAGGCGTGCAGTCATGTGGACACAAGATCGAACATATTTGAGTAGGTCCCCCACAAATACAGTGCTGTTTACTGTGGTCTACGGGGGGAGGGGGGGGGGGGGTGAGAGAGAGAGAGAGAGAGAGAGAGAGAGAGAGAGAGAGAGAGAGAGAGAGAAAAATTAGTAATCCTTTATAGAATTTGGCTGTTTGATATTTATCATCCCTTTTAAATATTTGCCGTGCAGGTTTTTTTTTTTTAAGAAAAAATGGCTTTTGTTCCATTGCTGTAGAAAATTTTGTGTGTGTGTGTGTGTGTGTGTGTGCTCTTTTGTTGTCAGGTTCCTTGCCTATGGCTCCACACACTTTTTCATTTCTTAACTTATTAATTTGTTTGACTTTGAAGAAAGGTGCTTCAGATTAGAATCTCATTGAAACAACTACCACTATTTCCTTTTCAGACAAAAACAAAACTAAATTAAAATTTCCTTGAGTCAAGTATACAACTTGTACAGTATGTTAAAAATGATCTTTCTTGTTGTCATAAGAAAACATAGTGTGGCAGTCTGCAAAGTATTTCAAGCTGACCTCATATTAATTACTCAGTGTAAGTTAGTTGCTAGCTGTGTAAAGCGTAAAACTGCTGACTTTTTTTTAAATTGCCTTATCAGAATTCATCTGCTGCTATACATGTGATATAAGATTTTACTTTCAGACTTCCACTCAATGTGGCTTATGGGTCGTTTACTTCGAGAAAGTTGTGCGTTTTTCATGCGTCGTTCATTTGGAAAGGATAAACTTTACTGGACTGTCTTCAGTGAGTATGTTCAGAAATTAGTTACTGATGGTGATGCAGCAATAGAATTCTTCATAGAAGGGACTAGAAGTAGAACTGCAAAGTCACTGCCACCAAAATTTGGTAAGCAACGTTTTGGGAAGAATATGTCCACTTATTATTAAATCATTAAAATGAGTGCTTTGCATGGACTTACATCACTTTTAACTTCCAGGTTTCCTGACAATGGCACTAGCACCATACTTTGACGGGCGTGTTCCTGACATCAGTATTGTTCCTGTTAACATAAGCTATGATAGAACTTTAGAGGAGTCACTGTTTGCATACGAACTGCTTGGAATTCCCAAACCAAAGGAGTCTACATCGGTATTAAGAATATATATTTTTTGATGTATTAAGGATATGTATTTTTTATATCTGATTATGATTTCTGTTCAGTGATCTAACATTAGTTTTTCCATTACTGATTAAAAATTTTGATCATAAGTTTGAAATAGAAACAGTTTTTATGAACAGAAATATAACTTTAATAATAAGTCTGAAGGATTATAGAGAAACAGAAAAAATAAATGAAATTAGTAGGAAAGACAAAGAAAGAAAAGGGAGAACAAAAGGACAAGACTAAAAAAATTGCTATAATTTTAGGTTTTGAAAAATAGCACATTTAGAGTAAATTCTCATCCATAAAGTTTTGGGGAACAGGAAAAACTAGGTGATTAGTCCACATGACCCATTTACTGAAACAGGTACCAAGGTCACAAACGTTGTATCACAGAGCTGTTGCTCGTGTTCTCTCTGTCTATGGCTGTTCATCAGCATTGACAGCTTTGTGGTTACAATACCAATATCGACATCTATGTAGTGGTTGCACATAAATGGGTGTGCAACAGGAGTTGTTTCACAAGGAGCTGTTTTGTTAACAGAGTAGATCTTAATAGTACTCGGTGGTTAGCACTCTGGACTCGCATTCAGGAGGATGATGGTTCAAACTTGCGTCCGGCCATTCTGATTTCCCTATATCACCTCGGGCAAATTCCGGGATGGTTTCTTTGGAAGGGCACGACCGATTTCCTTCCCTAATCCGATGGGACCAATGACCTCCTAAGGACAACCTATATGTGAGGATGGTTCCTGTGGCAGTACTCTGCAAGTTTCAGTTGGTCACAAGCATGCTTATTTGGGTTTGTGTCAACAGGATACTATAAGCCATTCCATTTGGTTGATTCTTTCCTCCTGGAGGTAGATGCTAATGAGGTGGATGTGATATACTTGGGCAATATTATCTTGAAAGGTGAAGCACTGCCAAAATATTGACTGAACTGGACAGTAGGTCACTGAAGGGTCTTGTCCAAATACTGCACAGCCTCTAAATTACGTTTAATAAAAATGGGAGACATTCAACGTCTGTACATGATACCGGCCCAGAAGAATAAGTGATGACTACTATTACGTTGAGCTTGGGTGCATGCATGATAGCTAGTCACCTCCACCGTCTTATCAAGAGTGAGACAAATCTTGCAGTTGTTGATAAAGAGACCCCAGTGTCACTTATCCAGATTCCATTCCACATGTCCCCATGTGTATCTGTGAGCACCCCAAGATGCTGGGGTTGTGTAATGTTGTTGTTATTATTGGATGCCTAGGGGGGGAGATTTATAGTGTGGATATTTTTGTGCACTGTCTGGCGTGGCACAGCCCTCCCAGTTGCCTCCAGAAAGACAGCAGGCCATTCTGTTGCATTTTCTTGGATGTACCTGCAAGTCATAATTTGAAGGTATTGGCCATCAGTGTAACAGATCTCTAATGTTTTTATGTTTCATGATAGTGTTTGAATCTTCAAATGTGGTGTATGCTAATTTGGAGGGATACCACCACCGCTGATGATCCTTGATGATAATGTATGCATGATTTACTGTTGCGATGGCTATTAGAGGCACACTGAGAGATTGAACTGTGTATGCAAGCTGAAGTGTGATGTTAATGATTGGTGACGTGTACTTTACCTCTGAACTGTGCTGAGAATGCAGATTTACTTTTACCTCAGTCACACATGTAGCTATATGCAGCAATTTCTCACAGTCAAAAGGATATTGAGATAGAGGTTTGTGACCAAGAAGCACAAACTATGTGTATCGTGAGGGTGGTACACACTATTTTTATTTAAATGGTGTGAGTGGAACAATACATATTTAAAGTACTGGACACAATTATCAACATAGCATAAAGAAAAACAAACTATGAACTGTGTTTATTAAAAAATTCTAAACAAATCTGAAGAAGTAGGTTAATTAAAGAGAGCAAAAATTACAGAAATGTTTAAAGTTATCAGCACATCTGACACATTCACACTAAGATGGCTGATGTATTCACATCTCCTCAAACACTGCAAATATCCTGTTAACTAACTCCATGGAGGACTCCATTGAGGTTTAATAAATCACACTGTTGAAAAGTGCTGTCAAGTCAGGTGATGCAGTTCAGCAGTCATCACATTTTCAGTGCTTTATAGCAGGCATGGACAGCCTTCGGTGACTTGCAGCCCTCATTCATATGCTTAAGCTCGTGGGCCATCTAGACATGCAAGGCGACAGCACATGAAGTCAGAATTGTAGCAGTCATGACGTTAATGCTTATGGCATAATGCACCAATACAAATGGCACCCTTTCCCAACACCTTACACCAGCAAGTTGTGCCTCCTGACATGCGTTTGTGAGAGTACATTCATTTAATGTTCACCTTATGTTCATATCCTTACCATTCATTTATGTTTCATGAATTTTGTTTCTTTACTTACAACATTTTCCAGTAGCTGTCTTAAAAACTTACATGGTATAATTATTTAATGCCTTATTCTCTTTTTCAAGAATATTTTTCTGTGAGCCGAATTGAAACACACCATGGGCCAGATCAAGCATGCTGGCCACTGGTTGCCCACTCCTGCTTTATAGCAGTGTTTCTTGAGAAATCTGCACAAGTTCCTATCCTCAAGGTGTTCCTACAATCATCCTATGCATTAAACTGAAGTTTTTGTTGTCATTTTGAAACTCTTGTATGTAATAACAGATTTGTTATTTGAATTAAAGATATTTAATTATTAAAAATGATTAATTAAACATAAGTTCACTGATTCATTAGTCCCATTCATTAAAGATTATTACATGTACTATTCATATTAACATAATGTTTGCAGGCGTAATGGGTACAACTATTTTTTGCTCCATGTATCTTTTATTTGTTTTGATTAAGTCAATACTTACTGTTAAAATAATTGAATTATGTGCAGGGTTTTGTGAAGGCACTAAAGCTGGTGAATGAGCACTATGGAAACATTTATGTCGAATTTGGAGAACCAATATCTGTGAAATCCTTCTGCCAAGAAAATGGGCACTCTGATCCTCGCCTCTGGCGTCAGGCTGTACCGAGAGAGGTGCCAGCTGCCGTGGATTTGGAAGCAGCAACTGTTCAGGAGTTGGCCTATAAAGTTGTACATGCTCAAATGGCTTCGACTGTGTTAACACCCTTTAACGTACTGGCTATAGCTCTGAGTGGCAGCCTCATGTGGAAGGCAGATGCTGCACCTTCCCTGACCCACATTGCGAGGGAGGTTACATGGCTGTGCTCTGTGCTTGAAACACTTGGTGCTCTGGTAGACTGCAAAGGTACATTAACTTTGATGCTTAACTGGTATACTTTGAATGCTTGATTGATGGAATTCTTATTGAATTGAGACCAACAGACTTGCCACAACATTCTGTATATTTGATAAAAGTAGTGTAATTTGACTAGTGTACATAAATGTGCAGTGCAGTAACCAACACATTATTTTGTAATTAATAAATAATGTAGTATAGAACCATTACAAAAAGAAGTAGCATAGACAAGGAAATAACTTTGTTAGTTGTGATTTGGTTTGTAGCAGACTTCAGTTGTTCAAATTCTTTGTTTGAAAATTTGTTGCAGTTTATTGCCCTCTGCCATTGTCACAACTGTGCAATTTAATAGTTTGTTCCTCTCCTTTTTTTTCTCTTTTCGGTCAATGTTTTAACATGAACTAGCCTTCTCTCTCATGTTGCTGGACATTGTCGCAATCCAAGACCCTTTTAGTAGTCATTTCCTTGTATTTCATACGATATTTTGATTTTTGTGTTCTGATATCCCTAAATAAAAGAAATATGTTATTAATTTACATTTTTTGTTCCTCTCTCTAAGTCCGAACAGTTCATTATGTTTGTGAGAAATTGTAGTGTGTAAGTGAACAATGAAATGTAATCCTTAAATATTGTTCTTGTTAAGAAGAACAGGATATTTCTACTTAAATGTTGTAAGTAAACATAATAACTAACATTAATGGTGCTACTGTGAAAGAAAATGGTGGCATTGCTGTCATTCAACATCTCATGAAGATATTTGTTTATGGCAGTTACACCATATTTATAATGTGAGAAAGCAGAATGTGTGCCTTGTGATTCATTTATTCATTGTGTTTTGTAAATATCATGATTAAGCAGATCCTTCAGGGAAGTGAAATGAGTCAAGTTATACATTAGCAGGCAAAAGCATCCACTGCAGGTTGCTAGCATACAATACACTAACATTGTGCGATATAGTTGGATAGATTAAAAAAAAAAATCTACTCACCGAGTGGCAGCAGGAGCAAAAACATATAAAAGTTAAGGAAATGTACAGACTTTCTGAGGCAGTAGTCCATTTATGGGCAGAAGGATAGAAGGGGAAGGAAGAGGGAAGAACAAATAGAACTGGCGAGGTGTAAGAGATGGAGAGAACAATGGCAAAGTCACCATGAACCCCTGGTCGGGAGAGACTTACAGGATGGGATCCTTCTCTCCCCATCTGGTGAAGGAGAGATCTGGGGTTTCGGGTGACTTTTCCATAATTCTCTCCATCGCCTAATCCCACCAGTCCTTTTGCTTCATCCCTCTTCCTTCTCCTTCTCCTTCAATCCTTCTGCCAGAAGAAGGACTTGCATTCAGGAGGGCAACAGTTCAAACCCGCATCCGGCCATCCTGATTTAGGTTTTCCGTGATTTCCCTAAATAACTCTGGCAAATGCCGGGATGGTTCCTGTGAAAGGGTATGGCCGATTTTCTATCCCATCCTTCCCTAATCCAAGCCTGTGCTCCACCTCTAATGACCTCGTTGTCGACGGGATGGTAAATACTAACTCCTCCTCCTACAGAAGATGGCTCCAAAATTTGTGCATTTCCTTAACTTTTGTATGTGTTTGCTTGTGCTGCTGCTTGGTGAGTAGGAGCTTTTTTTTTAATTGTCCAATTATATTATATTTTCAGACACTGATTATTTTCATTGGTATAGTAACATTATGGTTAGTGCTTACACTGATAAGTGCTACAACTCCTCTTCTGCTACTCAGTTGCTACTATGGGCATTTTGTTAATCAAAATTTATGTCTCATATTCCAGATATTCTGATAAATTGAAGAAATATCTAACAAGTACTCTTTTACTGTGTTTTTGAACATTTGGGGCCAATTTTCTGTCTGGTATCTATCATTAACCAGTTATACATTAGTCCTGAATCCTAGTCAGGGACATATAATCTAAATGGAAATAATCTTTTTTTCTGATATTTTAGTTCTTACTTTCACAGATCATTCTAAATTCACTCAGATGTGAATAGTAGGATTATTATTAACAACATGATCAATAATGTTTGGTTATCAGCTTAGATAAGAATGTGTCTCTCGTTTGACTATATAATGTTCGCTGCTTGCAAAACTTCTGATGTGTTAAAAATGTCACCCGGACTGGGACTTGAACCCAGAACCTAGACATTCATGGCAGTGACCTTTACTATCTGAGCTATACAGGTGTGACTCACAGTCCACCCTCATGTGCCTCAGTTCTGCCAGTACCTCTTTCTTACTTGCTTAATTGTGTAGCTCCTAGATTTCTCCTGGAAGAAGACAGATGGCTTAGCCACAGCCTAAGGATTGTTTGTTTCCAGACTGAATCTTTTAGTCTGCAGTAGAACGAGTACTACTATGAAACTTTTTGATAGATAAAACTGCATGCTGTACTTGAACTCGAACAGGAACTTTGCCTGCAGTGGACAATACTCTGAATTTTTTGAGCAATGCATAAGGGGCAGTCAAATCTAAATGACACACACTATATGATGAGCATGGTGGGGCCTTTGGTAACACAAGTAGGTGTGTTTGGAGGGTGCCCTCTTGTGGGAATTGGGAAGGAACAGTGCGAATGTTCACCATTGTGCCATTTATCTATTAGATGTGTTCTGTGTTAGGTCAGCGAGTTATGTGTGCATCTCACTTTACTATTTAAGCTGGAAAACAAGAATAGTGACATGTAATGTGGCTTTTGACTGCAGAAGGAGTGTCTGGAAATGAAATTCATGCCCAAATGTCTGCTGTTTATGGCGAACACAGTATGCCATGTGCACAAGTGTTTGCATGGAATAAATGTTTTCGAGTAGGTCTTGTGTGAGGAGTCTGCAGGACAAGCTCCTTGTGTCATTACCCCGTCTATCATTACTGTGGTGGATGCTGCCTTCAGAAGTGACCAATGATGTGTGGTGGAAGACATTCATCTCATGTTGGGCATCGCCCATAGTACTGGTCATGCTGTCAGGACAGAGCTTCCAAAGTTTCAGAAAATTTGTGTGCAGAGGGTTCCCCACAATGTGACGGAGGAGGAGAAACTGAACGAAATGTTGACATCACTGCAGCATTAGAAAAAAATATAACAAAGAAGAATATCATTTCCTGTCCCATATTACCATGGAAGATGAAAGATGGCGTCATCATTTTGAGCCGTAGAACAAGTGTCAGAGCCAACTATGCAATGGAAGTAGGTGGATTCACACCCCCCCCCCCCCTCCCTTTTTTTTCCGGAACACAGAGCCACAATTAATGCATGACACTTTGCAGATCTAGAAGTTCTCCATCAGGTCCGAACGGCCAGGAATCTTGATGGATGACATCATTCTGTTGCAGGATAATTCACGCCCACATGTTGTCAAGGTTGCAGAAGTTTTGCTGGGAGGCCCTTACACATCCTTTATAGACTCCTGATCTCTCCCTATGCAATTTCCATATTTTTGTAGACCTGCTCTGGGCAAAGAGGTGCATGCCTCTACTAAGTCTTATTAATATTCTCTCTCTAACTGATCATTGAGCATTGTTGGCAATGTGTCCTTCGTCCTCAGTTGCATAGTTCAGGTTATGGCCCAAACTGTTACCACTCCCTCCAGTAATGACTATATGATCTTTTTTACCAAGAATTTTTCTCAGTGAGCTTTAATCATAGGTAACATCATGGAGTTATGCACTTGGCTTAAAAGTATTAGTTGTATAGATCCTCCCACTCTATAGCCATGGTGCAGCAACTGTGATACATTTTCAGTGAAAAAAATAGTCAAGGTTGCAATGACAGAAGCAACTTTATTGATGCATTATGCATTTTCGAGCCATTTTCAGAAATTATTTAGAAATTATGGCTAATTATAACTAATGTGTTACTCGCAGTTGTGAAAAAAATTCTGAAGATGCCTCAAAGAGGCGAAATGTGTTAGTAAAACTTCTGCTGTCTTTGCAGCCTAGATTGTTTTATTTTCTTACTGAAAATTTTAGTTACTTGGTATTTACTACCCTGGGAGTTTTGTACTGAGTTGGGCATTGGCTACCTATGACTGTTCCCTAATTGAATGACTGTTCCCTAATTGAATGACTCTCTTGGTCAGTGTAACCTTCTGATTACTATTTGCTTTGACATGCACTTTTCTCCCTCTTTTGTCTGGCTGTTCCTTAGCTCCATGGGTTGCCTGTTCATTTTTGTGCACAGTCTCCAGAGCAAAGAGTTTTTTTGGAACACCAAGAGTGAAGGGAGTGGACTTGAAGCACATATTGAGCGTCTTGCATGATGAAATGGTGAAGGTGGCACTGTGCCATATTATGACGTGGTGTGAGTGAGAAGGCTTCAGTGAAAGTGAAAAATGAAGAGTAATAATAGCCCCTCTAAGCCAGTGATAGTCTCTTTCAAAAGAATTGTTGCATATGGGCTATAGTTTGTAGACAAAAGTGAGAAAAAATATTTGTACTACAGCATTAGAATGAACCAGTGCATGCTTGTTGCTTCTTACATTGTTTCTAAATTTTCA
The DNA here is from genome assembly GCF_023864345.2 of Schistocerca serialis cubense. Classification (NCBI taxonomy): domain Eukaryota; kingdom Metazoa; phylum Arthropoda; class Insecta; order Orthoptera; family Acrididae; genus Schistocerca; species Schistocerca serialis. Next base: position 394,965,840 of record NC_064638.1, on the reverse strand, counting down.
GTACAACTGACTACATTTGACCACACTCCAACATTTAGTTGTAAAATACATGGTTGTTACTCTGGGGAGACACTTTACTCCACTGAACTGTTCATAGATGCACTTTCGCTTATTGATGGGAAACTATATGTACTTATTGTTAACATGGTGGATGAATTTACCGTTTATATTTTTTGTGCAATATGAGGGATTTGCAGGCACACAATCCCGTTATTTGGACAATACTTTTCTGGGACACTTGAATTTGTTGAGATTTGCTGTGCCAGTCTTTACACACATGAGTAAATTATTTCCCTCTTACTTTTACTGTTGCATGTAATGACAGTTGCAGAAAATATCAACAAATTCATCTTCGTGTTGCAGAAACTCTGTCTCCATTTTGCAGAGTATAAAGTCTGTGAGTAAATTATTTTATGTTGTATCTTCTGATTATGTACGTCCCACTCAGTCATCACCAAGAGGTGTATGACAGGGGTTATTTCATTTAAAGGTTTCTTATTGTTCCATTCATAGATAGCACACAGGAAGAACAACACTTTTACACCTTCATGTGAGCTGTTATTTTCCTAACTTCATGTGTGTGAACTCTGTGAGATAGACTCACAAAAGACTGAGGAATATTCAAAACTGCTGACTTCAGAGGTGATACTGGCAGTTTTCCAAACAGGTCCTTGCAACATGTAAAGCTCCTTTCTTAGTGTGCCTGCCAGATAATTTTTAACATTTTTATTACAATCTCTTGCCACTAAAACAACTGTAGGATCATTCAAGGACAGTTGTTGCATTCCCTAAAAGTTTAATGTTACAGAACAAAGAGTAACATTTTTACTTGCAAGTCAAAGCATTTAAAAGTATTTCCATCTGGCAAACAGATTGAAACTCAAGTTCTTTATTCATTCAGTAAATCTCTACAGATTGCTGTATGCCATTTGCACATGTACACCCATGCGCTGCCCCCCACCCCTCTCCCCCTTCCGCCCCCTCCTTCCCCCCGAGCATGGGTGCGCTCTCTCTCTCTCTCTCTCTCTCTCTCTCTCTCTCTCTATGTATAACATCAAAATATATTGCAATAGTGCAGTAAATTAATTCTATTGGATTATGCATTTGGAGCAGCAGCAGTTATTCCATGTTCTTGCTTCAAGTCTGCTGCACTTAACATGGTCTAAAAATTCTGCTTCTGAATGTAAGGAGTTATCTAATAAGGATGTCGTTAAGGATTTATAAAATGGTGATAATTAGGAAATAACTTTTATGTGACAGATATTTGTGCATTTGTGTAGCACTATTTATAGTGGGTGTTTTACAGGCTGATGTCCTTCCTGACTGGAGATGGAGTTTTGTCTTTTTACCTGGTATCGTGTTCATGCAAATAAAATTTTTATTCCTATCTTTTTAAATTCTTTCTCACTTATTTACATATTTCTAGAATAAAAATGTAGGGGAGTGGGTGGATTGAAGACTTCTGCTATAGGGTGTGCAGGAATCTTTCATGCATGGTGTATTGCTCTTTTTTGGGTCAAGATGATGACTGAAATAATGGTTGTGTTACACCAAAATACAGTCTGATACTGTATAATGCTGTGGAATTAGACAAAGTATGCAATTCAAACAGAATGGAAGCTTTCTCTGTATACAAGTAAACATAGGCTGTAGGATAATTTTTTCAGTGTCACATTTGTTTTTGTTTGTGTGTCTGCCATTTAAAATCATGTTGAAGCCATAAGCTGAGCAATTTTATTTCCTTTGAGGATGTAATTCTGCTGAAGTTTGTCACAGAGGTGTTGGAGGCATCCCCCTTTAAACAAAAGTTCGGAAAAGTTGTTTTGGATGTATTTATTATTAGCTCATTTCCTTCAAACAAGGCATTCAGCTGGTCTTTAGCTTTATTCACGGCTTTTTGTAGTTGTCTTGGGATTTTCTCTTTAAGAAGGATACTAGTGTCATCTGCAAACAAGGTATTTAATTGTGATTTAGTGCTTAGGTTAGGTTGTTTATGTACAGAAAGAAAAACATAGGCGCAAAAATGGATCATTGAGGGACTCCACTTTTTATTACACCTGCATCCAAGCAATATAATCTAGTGCTATTATTTAGTTCATGTGTAAGTATTGCTTCCTACTTCCAGATTGTTAAGTACGAGGAGAACTTTTTTAATGCAGTGCCTCTAATGCCACACTTTTGAAATTTTACGAACACTATTTTGAGGTCCAGGATGTCAAAAGCTTTGCTTAGCTGTAATAAAATAGCAACAACATTTTGTTTCTTGTCCATTGCTTCTAGAACATTTCATAAAAAATTATACATGATGCTAGTCATGGACTTATTTTTCCAGAAACCAAGCTGGGCATTAGTGAGGATTTTGTTCCTGTCCAGGAATTTCATTAATTTGTTATACACTACTGGGCATTAAAATTGCTACACCACAAAGATGATGTGCTCCAGACGCAAAATTTAACCGACAGGAAGAAGATGCTGTGATATGCAAATGATTAGCTTTTCAGAGCATCTACACAAGGTTGGCGCCAATGGCGACACCTACAACGTGCTGACATGAGGAAAGTTTCCAACCGATTCCTCATACACAAACAGCAGTTGACCAGCGTTGCCTGGTGAAACGTTGTTGTGATGTATCGTGTAAGGAGGAGAAATGCGTACCATCACGTTTCCGACTTTGATAAAGGTTGGATTGTAGCCTATCGCGATTACGGTGTATCGTATCGCGACATTGCTGCTCGCGTTGGTCGAGATCCAATGACTGTTAGCAGAATATGGAACCAGTGGGTTCAGGAGGGTAATACGGAATGCAGTGCTGGAGCCCAAAGGCCTCGTATCACTAGCAGTTGAGATGACAGGTGTCTTATCCGCATGGCTTTAACGGATCGTGCAGCCATGTCTCGATCCCTGAGTCAACAGATGGGGATGTTTGCAAGACAAAAACCATCTGCACGAACAGTTCGATGATGTCTGCAGCAGCATGGACTATCAGCTCGGAGACCATGGCTGCGGTTACCCTTGACACCATTTTTATGGGTATGGATCATTTGGCAATTTTAAGACAGCCAGGAAAGGTTCTTGTCAAAAAGGGTGGGTTGATTATCTCTGCAAGATGTGTTACAGTATTTATAATTCATTCCTTTATGATCATTCCTTTACGTTGCTCTGGTGATTGTTTGATCTGCCTCTCTTATTACTGATTATTAGATTTTTGTGTTGTCTGTTTAATACTGCCTGAAGATACTCGCAACATATTGTGGGGCCCGCATCTCGTGGTCGTGCGGTAGCGTTCTCGCTTCCCACGCCCGGGTTCCCGGGTTCGATTCCCGGCGGGGTCAGGGATTTTCTCTGCCTCGTGATGGCTGGGTGTTGTGTGCTGTCCTTAGGTTAGTTAGGTTTAAGTAGTTCTAAGTTCTAGGGGACTGATGACCATAGATGTTAAGTCCCATAGTGCTCAGAGCCATTTTAGCCATATTGTGGGCCAGTAATTCTGTTGTTGTCATAGTTCAGGCTGATATTTTCCTTTCTGCATTCTTTGGTAACTTAATGAATGTGTTCCTCCATTTCAGTATGTTGTCTTTTTGGAACAGTTTTATAAGTTAGAGTGTTTGGTATGTGGTATTTTAATTGCCTCACCTATTGCTTGACCATGTCTAGTGTTTCTCAGGCCCTTGATTAGGGGTCATCAACTAACATCACAGTTCTAAAAGAGAGATGTTGTATGTGGATAAGTTACACTTTTCAGCCAGGACATTATGAGGTACTTCCTGTGGTGAGAACAAGTATGTATGAGTCATATGCAAGTTAGTGGCAGGGTACAAAAGGTATATTAACTGGTGCTCTAATACAGAAAAATCATTCATTTGATTTCATGTGAAAAGCAGCTAATATATTTGAAGTTAACAAATTGCACACTATAGTGATCAGTTGCTGAAGAAAATGTATCGTTGTAATAATGAGACTTGATGGAAATTCTTGTGCTGCCAGTAGCAGCAGTATTTATTAAAGTGGACAAATCACATGTAGTGTTGTTAAAACATTATCAATTTCTGTTTTACAGGTCCAGCAAGTACAGAGGAGGTCCTTAGAGAGTCACTGACAGTTCATAAATCCCTGATAACATTAACCCCATTTGATGATCTGGTTTTAACAGATATAAGTATTTCTCCTCGTGAAATTAATAGTGCTAATTTGAAAGGTAATGTGTGTAATCATTTTTTATCGAGCAAAATTTAATTTTTTTTGAAAAAATGCTTTATTACCAATTGTTGCTATTGTAAATAATTATTTTGTACAGCACATTCACTATCACACAAAACTATGGGAATAGCAGTGCCACTGATAATGCTTCAGCATTATGTCAATCCTGTGATGCACTACATTATTGGTCCAGCTGTGGTTACAGTTGCTATGCAAGCTATGCCTGAAGCAGAGATACAAAAAGGTGAGTTCTTTTAAAGAAACAAATTAATTACTTTCTGGTGTCCTACTTATTCAGTAAAACTACAGACAGTTGAGATGTGTAACACAAAGTAAAAATGTGAAAATCTAAATTGTGTTAAATGTGGACAAAAGTGAGAGGAGCAACAGATTCTGGCTGGGTCAACTACAACGTGAAATACTGAGTTCTAAATATTTAATACTTATGCTCAGACTAACAAAAAAACAAAATCAGAATATATCAGAAAATGAATAGAGTGGTGTAAAATGACAACTTGAATCCTGTAACACATAATTTTTCGCGTTGTTTCTGGCCCAACTGTAACCTAATCTGTTGGTGAATGTAGACATTTTTCCAATCAGATATTAGAGGCATACAGATTTGTCATTCAGGTATGCTAGTCCACTTTGCTTATTAAGAGTACAAGTCATTAAAGAGTGGTATTAATTTTTTATTATCTTGTGCATCATACAAAAGGCATTAACATTTTGTTGAGGAGAAGTGTTCATGCACTGTGAGCAACTGCCTGCACAGATCTGATTGAGGCCAAATAACAGTACAATGAGGTAAACAGTCATCTACAAAAAATGGGGTTGAATCAATTGAAATTTTACTCCATCTCTTGAAATATACTACAGATACTTGTTAAATGTTACAACAGACATATGAGAAAGATGGTTCGCGCAGTTGACCATATTTTAGTGAACCAAACACCTTAAAGATACTTTGGCTTCAGTTCAAAATAGGGCATTAAAATAGCCTTGACTCCTGTGAAAATGTTTGTGAACAATATGGCTGCCAATATTATTAAGGGAGAGGGATTTAATGTTTCCTTGGATAGTGCATCCACTATTATTATGCATGATTGCTTTCACATATTTGCTGCTGCATGCAATAGGTGTCAGACTGCTAACAGCTGAACAAAAGCAAATGTGAAAGGAAGCTAGTTTGTAGTGAGCTTCAGCTACTCATGGCATAGCCTAACACATCCTGGGGAGGACTGTCCCAATTCTGTCTCTGTTTCTAATTGAACTTAATTGCATCGTTGTTCTGAAGAATTGATTTGTAAGTAGTCTTTAAATTACTAAATTCATCAACATTAAAAAGTGCAAAGACGGTTCAGTATGTGAAAAGGTTTGAAGTGATTTCCTTCTTTGATGGACCCTCGTACATATCAGTTTTGGTGATCATGGTTGAACACAATAGATCATTGGGGAAATGTGCACTGACATCTAGAGGTATAATAAGTTTGAATTACTTCCAGCTTGCTGCCTGTGACTCACATTGAAAATTTGTTGACAGCTCTCTTATGTGGCATGATTCAAGAAATAGTGTTCCAGCATTATGCCTGAAAATAAGTCAGTTATTGATTCATAGGAAAAACCTCAAGAATCACACTTACTCATGTCACACGAGAATGCCCTGAATTGCATGCATATCCTTAATGCATAGACTACATAACAACATATTGTCAATAATGTTATTCGTTATTGGACAAAACATAATGCTGACTGTCAGCTATATCCCCGTAAGATGACTCTGGCCCTGTGTGATTATTTTCGTTTGCCTTATTTAAAATTACGGTTTTATGTATATTTTTTTTTTACAAATTAACACCTGCAATTCTGAAAGCAGTGTCAGGCCAGTTAAACTGATTGTCCATGACCGATTGCTATGAAATCTCAATAAAGTCCAACTGTAAAGGGAGGGGGAGGGAGAATCCAGAATGACTGTGTTTACATGTGCACAGCAGTTTTTACACTGACCAGAAACAGGTTATGAACACTTTATTATATAGTGAATGCGTGTACAGGTTTTGTTCCCTTGATCTCTGACAAGTGGTACCTAAGGCCTCCAACAAAATAGAACAAACAAAATAAACAGCAGTATCAAAATGTATTATAAAATTATTTAATTGGATAGATCAAAAATCTCCTCACCAAGCGACCACAAGTCACACACATAAGACTGTTGTAATTGGCAAGCTTTCGGAGCCAGTGGTTCCTTCTTCAGGCAGAAGGCTTGAAGGGGGAGGAAGAAGGGCAAAGGAAAAGGACCGGAGAGGTCTAGGAAAAGGGATAGATTTAGGAAAAGTCACCCAAAACTCGGGTCAGGGGAGACTTAACATGTGGGATGAGAAGGAAAGACTGATTGTTGGGGACTGCGTCGGATGACATTTGACAACCTGAGAGCTTAAAGGTGGAAGACAGGGTAATATGCAAGACAGAGATTACTACTAAAACATCGTGCATGAGTTAATAAGAGCGAAAAGCTAAGTGCATTGTACGTAACAGAGGTGGGGAGTACCGGGTGTCAAGAATATAATAAAATGAATGAATGAAAAAAAGTTATCTTTATACTTGTATTCAGTTTGACTATGCTGCTGGAATGTAAGAAGGCAGGGATTTTTAGTTTCCTGTGTTTTTTTGCTGCTGTGCTAATAAATTTTTCAAATGAGAGCGTTTTCATCAAATATGTCTGAATAAGTTTATAACCATTGTGGAAACCCAATGCTCTAATTTGGCCCCACGATATTACCATGCAATTAAAGGTAGCTAGTGGAAAGTGTGTTAAATCCACAGATAAATCTAATATGGAATGCAGCTTAGCTGTGTTGGGTAAAGTGATTAAATAAGCATACAGTGTGGAATGGACCGTGCAGTTTATGTTGAGGAGTTGGAAATTCAAAAGTCCAAAATTAACAGTGTATATCGATCTAGAAATAAACTATCCACTTCACAAGAAATAAGAGTTACTGAAAAGGAGAGAGATGTTGGATGCTTTTAAATCAGTGCATCAGTCACATTTTGTATGACCCTTTTGAGCAGCATTAAGATATATCTGTTATGACTCCATGTATAAAATCTTCTCGGTTTTCAAACCACATCACTTCGAATAAAATTCTTGAGCTTATGACAGCTATCTCTACCATCGTCGTCAGGAGTATAACTGTTGACTACTGGGGCTGGTATGATTTTCCTCTTATATACCCATCATAACAATTGCGGGCACCAATCAGAGAGGCCAAAACAAAGTGTGCACAAAGGTGAGTTAGGCAACTCATAGCAGCTTCAGCCCACCGCGTTACTGAGCAACGTCAGATGGAGCAAGGGGCCAGTGCCATGTTAGAAACTGCCGCTCCTGCCTCCCTACAAGTATTGAGCATCCTTTGTGGCATCCTTTCAACATCCAAAGCCTGCCCCCATGCTGTACTCAGTGTGTACCCCTGGTTTTTGTTAAAATTGTTGCTGTTCATTCTAATCTCAGCCACCCCTTTTATAACGGAATCCCAGTATGTTGATTCATGAGTCAAGACTCTCGTGTTCTCAGACTGTATTTTGTGTCCATTTACCAGGCAGTGCTCAGTTAAAGCCAATTTGTCAAGCTCCCTTTATTTAATATGTCTCTTGTGCTCTGTACGATGTTCTGCAACTGTTTGACTTGTCTGGCCCTCATGATGAAATACGTTAATAATTTTGAAACATGATGATCTTATTAACCCATAATCAGTGACAACACTAAAGCCTTTTAGAACTTCGATCTGAAGGGCTATGTCTGCTCCACATGATCTACAGCCAAAGAACTATAAAATCAATATCCATAAGTTTATTAGTCAAAATATCCACGGGTGTGCTGCCGGTCTACAGTGTCCAACGGACCCGTTGGACACTGTAGACCGGCAGCACACCCGTGGATATTTTGACTATCAAATACGCCGGGAGAAACTCAAGGATCACATAAGTTTATTGTCTTTAGATTCCATTACATGTAGAAGCCACATTAGTCTATGCTTGAAAGTGATGATTATTTTTAGTATCAGAACAGTGTGCCACATTACAAGTTCAATCAGTTTAAGAATTTGACAAGAATGTTAATGTCCACCCACTCCTCCATCATCTTAATAGTGAGCTACAACTGTTGAGTAGTGGTCACAGAGCTAGAAGTGGAACAGAAAATAGCAAAATCTGTCCAAAAATAGTACACACTGTATAGGACTCCTTGCTGTGGAGATTATCCCATTAATTGCTATTGCAGGCACTGTGACGTTTAAATTGGAGCTGTAAAATGTGCCCTCAGTCTTTCATGGTGGCACGTCTATATAAAATCTTCTTGGTTTTCAAACCCCAACAATTTGAATAAAATTCTCGAGCTTTCGATGGTTACCTTCACATCATCGTCAGGAGTAAAACTACTGTCTGCCAGGGCTGGCATGATTTTCTTCTTTTATATCCACGATTACAGTCACTGGCACCAATCAGAGAGGGCCAAAACAATGCATGCGCGGAAGGTGAGATGGGCAGCTCATAGCAGCTCCAGTGTGCTGCAGCACAGAGTGACGTCAGGTGGCATAAGGGACTGGTGCCATGGTTGAAACTGTCACTTCTGCCTCCCTGTAAGTGTTAAACATCCTTCGTTGCTTCCTTTCAGCATCTAAAACTTGCCCCCAGGCCCTACTCAGTGTGTACCCCTGGTCCCTATTAAAATTGTTAATGTTCCATTTAAACCCAGCCGCCTCTTTTATAGTGGAATCCCAGTATGTTGACACACAGGCCAAGACTCTCATGTTCTCAAACTGTATTTTATGCCCACTTAGGCAATGCTCAGCTATGGCTGACTTGTTGAGCTCTCTTTGTTTAATGTGTCTCTTGTGCATTTGCCGAATATCCTGTCATATGAAGAGATCCACCACCTATTCTGTTCAACGAGATCACACATTAGCTTCCACAAAAATGAAAGAAGGCCAAAGACACATCTGAAAAGATGCCCGTGGGGAAGGAGTAGGGGCACAAGGGTGTTAACCGATGATTGCATCTTGTTCAAAGATTTGGAGGTCCTTCCACCCCTGCAACATTACGTGTTGCCATGATTGTTTGGTGGTCCAGGTATTACGGTGTGTGCAGAAATAGTATTGCATGGGCATACTGCCCTCACAATATTTGAACACGGTACACTCACCAGTTAATGCCCTTGTGACACTACTCGTTCCTCACGTGCACCGTGTCAGGGGTGCATTTAGCCCTGACTTCATTATTATGGATTACAAAGTGCAGCCGTATCGAACTGAGCTGGTGGAGGAGCTCTTTGAATGAAAAGATATTTAGTGAATGGACTGCCGTGCCTGTTCCTCCCAGCTTAAATGCAGGATGTGTTTAGGAGACGTATTGACGCACATCACCAATGACTGTCGAGCAGTTGTCAACTGTGCTGGTGGAGCTATGGGACACTCTACCTCAAAAAATGCTTACGAACCAGCATGGGTCATGTTGTAGAACATGAATTGCTATTTGTGGTGATCACGTACATTATTAAAAACGGTGTCTTGCAATTTGTAATGTCTGGGGGACCCCTTCAGTGTAATTATTGTCTTTGAATAAAAGTGCCATTTCTGTTTACCTCAGTGCATTTCTTAGTTACCTGCTTTACTCTGCTGCAGCACTTCTTTCTTTGTATGGTTCAAATTTCATTAAGTTGTGTTGCTTGCCAGTGACAATGATACAAAAGTTATTTTCTTCTTTAAGCTTTTTACACCACTGTATTAGTTGGTGGTGAAGCACAAAGAAAACCATGCTTAACTCACACTAAGTATGGCTGAGGGTCTGCTGATTTGTCACAAAACCAGTTGCTTCAAATTTCATAAGTTGATTTGGCCCTACCACATTGGAATGCAGAATGCAAGGAACTTCTGGCAATTATGGGCCATCTGTTCAAAACCCAGTAGCGTAATGCTTGGATCCATGAGGATGTTTAGGTTTCTCAAAGCATCATCAGATATGGGATAGAGAATATTCAGTATTCATGGAAGAGAAGAAAGTAGAAAGGGCTAAGGCTTTGTTTATAGTAGCACCGACAACAGCCTTCAGCTGCCGTTGCCAGAGATCGCCCAACAGCATTGTCCAATGACATCTTCGTCATGGTGCATCAGATCTCATTCATCAGTTTTTGGCAGGATTGAGCTGGTTAGGTTAGATTTTAACCTCCAAGGGTAGGATCTATTAAAAAGATGCCGAATCAGCTATAACTGTCTTAAAAAGAATGTTTCGGCTACTGTACACTCTGTCTTCAGTTATCGGAATTAAGAAAAAAGTTTTACAAAATACCCATGCATTATGAAAATATGTAGTTTCAATGATACACCACTCTAAGGATCTCTCCAAAACGCATTATTCAGAGTGTGGTTTATTATGCTGTAGTGGCAACTTCAGAGTATGAAGCCTGTGCTAATGAGGCCATGTGCACATAATGATTAATTCACGTGGTAAAAAGTAGATTTTCTATTACATGCTGAATGGGTAAAATTTGTGGGTGAGTAAGCAAGCATTATTTAATTAATGAAAAGTAGATTTGCGGTGTCACACCCAGTTCACTTTATTCTAAAAACGATGTACAATCATGCCATACTGGCAGTAGGTATATTCAGATAATCTAATTCTAGCACTGGAAACTACACTGCTTTTCGACCACTTGCCCATTGGATTTGAGAAAGGACAGAACAAGATTTCTGGTGGCAGTATTATTTCAGATTCGGTGTAGTTCGTAATAAAGAGTGTCAGCCATATTACATTGTCTTAGGACATTTGCATGAAGCATAGCTCCAAAATTTGATACAGAATAAATTTAAAACTTCGCAATATTTGGGGGTGCAGGAGTGAAATTATTAGCTATTAAATTGACATTTAGGGCATGGCAAATAACATCCAAAATATCACACAAAAACTTTTCAGAATGTAGCAGAGGCCTAATCATTGGAAAGATGTAATCACCATGTCACTTATTGTTTTACTTGAACCAGAATTGCATCTTTAATGTGAGTATCGGATGTTTTGATAGAGCTCAAATCACAGCTCTAGGCAACCACTAGAAATCTGTTTTCTTTAATTTATTTGAAGTGGTGTAGACAAATTTCGGTTAACCTTCAATGACTGTCATTCAGCCTACATGTGAAAGACAAGCACAAAGTTTGGAATAAGATACCCTGAAGAACACCTAAAGCACTGTAAAGTCAAAAAACTTCTGTACCACATTTGCAAACTATTTCATGGAACAGAATAACCAGGCTACTGGCATAAAAATGCCAGTAAGCGATAACAAAAGTTTGTAGACAGCTAATGTCCACCTATCACAACCAAAAAATGTCACTACAGTAACTTTAATCATAAAATACACCATCCTTGTCACTTAAATTATTTTTCAAGGTTATAATCTACACTAAAATTCCCGACAAAGATTTTGTCTACTATTGGTTTCCAATAAACCTGCGATTACAGTCCATAGATTCTGAGCTACATCTTGATTTGATGTTTTTCATCCTCAGTTTATCCCGAACTACTCCTTTAAGTAAACGTATCAGTTTCCCACAGACCATGTTGCATGTCATGTCAGCCATTATGACCGAAAAAACAAAGTGATTTGAATTTCGCTGATTGTTGTCCAAAGTCTGTACGTTCTGGTGAAGAAATTGGTTACATTGTGATCGTGCATGTAGTGACATACTGATTTGAAAAGATGGGTCATGTTCGGACGGTGTTGGCCGTCGGTGGAATCCTTCGACATCAGTGGCACTGTGAAAGCAGTCTGAGAGTTGGTAAACACGTTTCATGTGGTGATGCAAAAGTTGTATGAAGCCATACAGTCTCAGGCTTTTACTCTACAATTTGCATCAGCCATAAAGAAACAAGTTCCCAAAGTGAAATCTGCAACACGGACTGTCAGAAGAAACAGCACAAGTCCTAGCATTTGCAAGTGCAAAAATAGAATGCCATTTAATGTTACTCCACGTGTTACTTGCATTCCTGTCAAGGCACTTGCTAAACAAAAGTAAGAATCAATAGTGAAATTGCCAACTAGAAAAGTATTTGCATCCTTGACCACAAGAATGATCACTGTCATATAGGGCAAAATGAACGAAGAAATAAAAATTCTTCAAAAATGCCATCAAAGCCATCAGGTCTGGTTCAGAGCGGATGGATTTGGAGGTGTTCCTTAGGGAACTGTGTAGCCCTTTTACCTAGTTCACAATGTTTCCCGTATCTGCCCCATCCCACTCTAGCAGTTTCTGCAGTAGTGCATGTGCTATGTGTGCTCACAATGTTCCTAATAGTTGCCCCTTCTCTCACCCCCTCCTCTTCCAATGAAAACTTAATGTCAAGGGTACCTTGCTTATGCTAATACTGAAATTACATAGCAGTTTACACTGAAGGGTCTCAGATGGGGGACACTATTGGCTGCTTTGCAGCTTGCCCCAGTTGTGTACTAAGGAGCTGAGGGGCAAGTAATCTTTATGTTAATGAAGCTGGTGACTTGTACTCAGGCTACAAAATTCCTCACATAGTCAGAGAGTCCCTGCATACGCATAATCCAATTATTGCATTTACCCAGCAGAAGAACCAGCCCAAACGTATAACCTCAATGTTGGGATAGGTTATTCTTCTTGGTATCAAGTCATGTGACAATTATGAACAACAAACTGGCAGAGACAGCAACAACAAACTGGCAGAAACAGCAGCAGTGAAAGTATGCAACATCCCCACGGGGTCACAATGTAAAGCAATCTGCAGGCAGTAAACCTCATCCTCATACAGTGCTATAGGAGGTGGGAGGGAGGGGGACTGGAAGGCATGAACAAGTTACGGCTAGTTAAGCTAGCTGCTTGGCTGTGACAAGTCTTCTAATGAGAGTGCAGCACATGGTTTGAATGACCTTCTGTTTTTGAATTTTGACTTCGAAATGTTAAGCAGCTGTAGAACATTTTCTTCTCTTCCAAGCTCCTCCCAAAATCTTTTTGAAATAACACTTAGGTGGAATTAGTAGCTAAGTTTTAAAATATGTGATACAGCTTTTTGTGCACTCAACCATTTGAATATGTTACCCCTGTATTATTATTGTACTATTTTGATTAGTTTATTGTTTTATATAATTTATTTTCTTCAGTATGCTCTTCAGTGCCCAGGCTGTTGTGCATACTTAAATGGAATTGTGAAAAATTCGTTTAAATCTAAATGATCAATAAATTGAGGATAATCCAGTATTCACAAAGCATGATGTATTCTGATAGTTTGGATCATCCATGTAAACATCAGCTTATGCCTGGTTGCAATGAAAAGACACCTTTAACAAAGAAAACCCGGAGAAAAATAAGCAGATCTGTTTTGTATATGTGGAACCACTGATGGTCATCTTACTGACAATTCTGAAGAAATCCCATATTCAAAGTGAGTTTACTCATGTGACAAAGGGGGATGATGTAATCAACTCAGTGAAGCAGACTCTGTTATTGATTACTTAATTTTTATCCAGCTGGACATTTGTAGTGGTGATACAATTGTTAGAATGCCGTAATATAGACTTGAGTTATTGAAAGAAAGCAGTAAGGGTCAATAAACGATTTGAAGCCAGAATGAACACTATAACAATAATCATGTAGTGAAGTAGAAGTGGATAGTTCCTGTGAAATATTATGGGTGGAGGTTACACTCAACAACCGAGCTAGGTTAATAATTGGCTCCTTTTACCAACCTCCCGACTCAGCAGCATTAGTGGCAGAACAACTGAGAGAAAATTTGGAATACATTTCACATATATTTTCTCAGCATATTATAGTCTTAGGTGGAGATTTCAATTTACCAGATATAGACTGGGACACTCAGATTTTTAGGACGGGTGGTGGGGACAGAGCTTCGAGTGACATTTTACTAAGTGCAGTATCCGAAAATTACCTCGAGCAATTAAACAGAGAACCGACTCGAGAAGATAACATCTTGGACCTACTGATAACAAACAGACCCGAACTTTTCGACTCTGTATGTGCAGAACAGGGAATCAGTGATCATAAGGCCGTTGCAGCATCCCTGAATATGGAAGTTAATAGGAATATAAAAAAAGGGAGGAAGGTTTATCTGTTTAGCAAGAGTAATAGAAGGCAGATTTCAGACTACCTAACAGATCAAAATGAAAATTTCTGTTCCGACACTGACAATGTTGAGTGTTTATGGAAAAAGTTCAAGGCAATTGTAAAATGCGTTTTAGACAGGTACGTGCCGAGTAAAACTGTGAGGGATGGGAAAAACCCACTGTGGTTCAACAACAAAGTTAGGAAACTACTGCGAAAGCAAAGAGACCTTCACTCCAAGTTTAAACACAGCCAAAACCTCTCAGACAAACAGAAGCTAAACAATGTCAAAGTTAGCGTAAGGAGGGCTATGCGTGAAGCGTTCATTGAATTCGAAAGTAAAATTCTATGTACCGACTTGACAGAAAATCCTAGGAAGTTCTGGTCTTACGTTAAATCAGTAAGTGGCTCGAAACAGCATATCCAGACACTCCGGGATGATGATGGCATTGAAACAGAGGATGCCACACGTAAAGCTGAAATACTAAACACCTTTTTCCAAAGCTGTTTCACAGAGGAAGACCGCACTGCAGTTCCTTCTCTAAATCCTCGCACAAATGAAAAAATGGCTGTCATCGAAATAAGTGTCCAAGGAATAGAAAAGCAACTGGAATCACTCAACAGAGGAAAGTCCACTGGACCTGATGGGATACCAATTCGATTCTACACAGAGTACGCGAAAGAACTGGCCCCCTTCTAACAGCCATGTACCGCAAGTCTCTAGAGGAACGGAAGGTTCCAAACGATTGGAAAAGAGCACAGGTAGTCCCAGTCTTCAAGAAGGGTCATCGAGCAGGTGCACAAAACTATAGACCTATATCTCTGACATCGATCTGTCGTAGAATTTTAGAACATGTTTTTTGCTCGAGTATCATGTCGTTTTTGGAAACCCAGAATCTACTCTGTAGGAATCAACATGGATTCCGGAAACAGCCGATCGTGTGAGACCCAACTCGCTTAATTTGTTCATGAGACCCAGAAAATATTAGATACAGGCTCCCAGGTAGATGCTATTTTCCTTGACTGCCAGAAGGCGTTCGATACAGTTCCGCACTGTCACCTTATAAACAAAGTAAGAGCATGTTGTTATCAATGGAGAGACATCTATAGACTGGCGTGCCACAGGGGAGTGTTATGGGACCATTGCTTTTCACAATATATATAAATGACCTAGTAGATAGTGTCGGAAGTTCGATGCGGCTTTTCGCGGATGATGCTGTAGTATACAGAGAAGTTGCAGCATTAGAAAACTGTAGCAAAATGCAGGAAGATCTGCAGCGGATAGGCACTTGGTGCAGGGAGTGGCAACTGACCCTTAACATAGACAAATGTAATGTATTGCGAATACATAGAAAGAAGGATCCTTTATTGTATGATTATACGATAGCGGAACAAACACTGGTAGCAGTTACTTCTGTAAAATATCTGGGAATATGCGTGCGGAACGATTTGAAGTGGAATGATCATATAAAATTAATTGTTGGTAAGGTGGGTACCAGGTTGAGATTCATTGGGAGAGTCCTTAGAAAATGTAGTCCATCAACAAAGGAGGTGGCTTACAAAACACTCGTTCGACCTATACTTGAGTATTGCTCATCAGTGTGGGATCCGTACCAGATCGGGTTGACAGAGGAGATAGAGAAGATCCAAAGAAGAGCGGCGCGTTTCGTCACAGGGTTATTTGGTAACCGTGATAGCGTTACGGAGATGTTTAGCAAACTCAAGTGGCAGACTCTGCAAAAGAGGCGCTCTGCATCGTGGTGTAGCTTGCTCGCCAGGTTTCGAGAGGGTGCGTTTCTGGATGAGGTATCGAATATATTGCTTCCCCCTACTTATACCTCCCGAGGAGATAACGAATGTAAAATTAGAGAGATTAGAGCGCGCACGGAGGCTTTCAGACAGTCGTTCTTCCCGTGAACCATACGCAACTGGAATAGAAAAGGGAGGTAATGACAGTGGCACGTAAAGTGCCCTCCGCCACACACCATTGGGTGGCTTGCGGAGTATAAATGTAGCTGTAGATGTAGATGTAGAACAAACACCTACAATTACCATTTTTAAAAGTCCCAATAGTGGGAAATGAAGCTGGCATGTGAGTGGAAAAACCATCCAGGCATTCACTTGTAGCATGTCTTCCTACAGAGGCTGCAAGCCACAAATGAGAGCAGACCGGGGAGGGAGGGGGGGGGGGGTGAGAGAGAGAGAGAGAGAGAGAGAGAGAGAGAGAGAGATAGATATTCACCAGCCAGTGTTAAAATGTTGTGCCCCTATCAATCATGTTGTTGCAGTGGCAATGACTGTAAGCTAATGAGACGAGAAAGTGACCCTGTGGGTTGGCAAAGGAGTGCTCAAAGATAGTGCTGGACGTAACATTTTCATCTAAGTGCAAATCATTATCAAAGCTGTCAACACTAATAACCGAGCATTACGTTACTCGGTATTCAATATGTGACTCTCAGATATTTTGTGTGAAGTGAATATAATTGAAAGCACATGAGTGCAGTTATCAAAGGAAGTAACCATTTTCGTGATCTCTCTCTTTTGGGAAAAAGCCATCAATAATCTTGTGGAGCAGGAGTTTGTCATCTTCTTCATATACTTCTTGGTAAACCATTGCAACCTCATGGTTTGCCTTGACTAAATAACACCCTCCTGTAATTTCCTCTAATAACTTTATTTAGGTGATGGAAATTGTCTGCTGCTTTCCCTGGTTACCATAAGGCAGTGATGGGTAGGTGACTGCTTAGGAAATTTTTTCATGTGGCTCTAAATATGGTTGGCATGTCATATCATGCCCATTTACTTATTCACAGAACACACACCTTTTGGATGGTTATCTGACTGGAATTGTTTGACGTTTGTTGAAAAACACTGATCCAAAAGCAGTTCTTCTGAACCATGTTTCTACAGTATAAAATGTAACTACTGCAAGGAAATGGTAACTCGGAGGCGTGCCCTTGTGCTTTGCTATCAGCAGTCAACAAAATTCTGAGGATGAAACTGTTTGCAAGTAAGGTGCATCCAGTACATTCTGCCAATTTAAAATCTAAACTAATTGCACTTCGTGTCTACATGAATAAAAGTGACACATGTCTCTGATGGCACTGGGTTCAAGTGAAATAACTGCTTCTACAACCTAAGCTTTTTTATTCCTGGCACAACTGATGAATAACATGTTGAAAAGAGAAGAAATAACACAATAGGTCATCAGCGTGTGAAATTGTCCCCCATTTACGTTAATGGGAAAGCTCTTAAATATAACACCAGTTTCTCTTTTCCTTTCACCTTGGAGGGGGGGGGGGAGGAGGAGAGGGAGAGGGAGGACGAGAGAGAGGGGGGCTATTAACATTACTGGGGTTAAAGGTTTTCAGAAATAACTACAACCACTCGTCTTTTGTGATGGCTCAATTTTTATTTTACAATGACTTGTTTCAAGATGCCTTTATACTGCCTGATGATGAGCCCTAGGTTACTTGAAGCTGATCATAGTAAAATAAAAGTTGAACCCTCACAAAAGGCAAAAGGTTGCAGTTATTTCTGAAAACCTGTATCAATCTGCCGCAGTGTTTGACTGTCATAATGCATAAAAGTCTTGTTGCTATAGTTTTCAGTATTTCTGTTGTTTCGAAGCAAGATGCCTCTTGGTCTCAAATGATGCTAGATATTGTTAGCTTGAACTAAGAATTCTTTTACTACTTGTATGTACTTCCCAGCCATATGCATAGAAATTTATTTGCATGACCTTTGATCCTATATAGAAGTTTTCATTTATCTGTGTACCAATGAAAATGTAGTTAACTTTAATAAAATGTTAATTGACAGGTAAATGTATCAAGAGCACTGAAATTGTCAAGATATGCTTAATAATTCCAAGTATTCGACAATTGAGAAAATTTTGTCTGTAAACTACAGAAAGCATTTTTGTTGAATAGTATTATAGGGGAATGTGTGATAACAACAACAACAACAACAACAACAACAACACACTTAGTTTTTCCGTCTGAATTTTGACACTAAACTTTTTGTGTTACCACGCAGACTATGTGATTGCTATAGTATCCTTGGCGTTTTCTATTTCACCATGAAGTGAGCAGTTGTTTTGAGTTATGTGTATAAATGTACATAAATCTCTTGCAATTTAATATTAAGAACTATTTTCAGGTGTGATTATAACATTTGTCTTCAATAGCCTGCAGAATGCACATTTGTTTGTTTTTATTCTTCAGATAAACTATTTAGGAAGTACCACTTCATACGGTTACTTCTGTCACATGACTTTGTCTTTAATGGTGCATGGGAAGTAAAGGTATGTTGGAATTTTCACTTGACTGCTTCTTGAAAGTTTTGCTGTATATCTTAGAACAAAGAACTTAACACTGCAGAATTTGTTTAGCCTGTTAATTGAGTGCATGCTACTTGTACTGTTGTAGTAGTAGTAGTAGTAGTAGTAGTAGCAGTAGTAGTAGTTTTGATAAGTGGTAACTAAATCTAACAGTAGCTAACATGTAAATGGATGGAACTGTACAATCTGTACATAGTATCACAGATTATTAATAAATTTATTAAGTTATTGGTAACGCGACTGTAGGAGCATTATACGCAATTCTAAGAACATAATTGTCAAAATAACTTTTTATAATCTGAACCTCATATCCATGAATTAGAATTTGTTGGCAGTAATTTTTGTAGATGCTTTTTTTGTAGATGCTTGCTACATTTGGTAGCAGACCAATTTCTGGTTAAGGTAAATAAAGTTCTGTATTGCAGCAACATTTTTGTAAAACTGTCCTGCAGATAGAGTACCTATGTTGGGGGAGGGGGAGGGGAGGAGGGAGAGACTTTGGCCAAGCTTATAGGAGCAAAAATTTATCTGATGTGGATAACTACTTCTAAATGTTTGAGCTTTCAGGACATTGCCCTGACTGAATGTAGATGAGAAATAGGTGCAAACAAAGAAAAAGATGATTGTTAGATATTTAAAGACAGCATTTAATGAACCATATCTTTCACATTCCTGTGTAATGTATTCACTAAAATTATAACGTACTAAATAGAAAAACCATTGCTTTTTAAGCATGCAAAGTAATGAGCTGGCTTTCAAAGGGGATGTGGCACAGTGGACTATTTGCATGTTGCTAACAAAATTATAGTGTAAAGCAATGAGTGTGAATTACCATTTTGTCTATTGACAAGTTCCAAGAAAATCTGCACTAGTATTCAGAAACAAGATATCGATTGAACCAGTGCTACTATACTATAAAATAAATTCATCAGTGCTACAGCGTACTTTAAATTTGATCAATATAGTAAGAAATGTACAATTGAAAGAGGAGTCAGGGAGGAGGGTATTTTGTGTAACCAAGGCTTTTCTCTGCAACACTAGAGAACACTTAAGACAGGAAAACAGAAGGAATGTGTATTAATGGAACTTTCTTGAACCATCCAATAGAGTAAGTGTGGAGGCAGACCTGAAAAGTAGTTGTAATAAGGCTAAAATAATGCGCAGAAACATACAGAAAAGAAAATATTAAAGTTGACCCTGAACCAGTAGAGTTTATTTATTTATGGTTATTGGGAACAAAAGTTGGATGGGCAGAATAAGACAGAGTAAAACTGGCCTGGCGTGCTTTTGGTAAACTAATTAGGGGCCCTGAAGCAAGTTTCTGTTATCACTTACAAGGGAAGTCTACAGTCAGAGTGAAGTAGCAGTTTTGACTTAAGGTTGTGAATGTGGACTTACAATGCAAAGACCATATAAATGTTGAGGGTTGTTTAGTGATCACTGGAGATATGTTTATCAGGAATTTTTAAGAGAACAAAACAAAGAAATTTATCTGGAAACAGTCTGGAATGGAAGATGCAATTATGGCTCTCATGAAAATCAAATGAAAGTGAGTTCGACTTACTGCCCAGTGAACACCTGGTAGGTGGACTGAGGAGATTGTTTGCTGGACTGAAAGAGATAAGACAGAACTGAGATGAACTATTTGTTAAGGTCATTACAAATCATACTGGAGCTACATGAATGCATATAGCTGAAGCCAATAGGGTATGGAGAAGTCTGGAGGAGGCCTTTATCATGCAGTTAATGTAAAATTGTTGCTTCTGCTGACGAGGATGCTGATGATCGTATATCAGTTAATAACAGAATACATCTGTTGTATGGGCTATCATCTACACAACCAGAAGAAAAGGATGTGATAAGTCTATTTTCTTACTGTTCCTATATGATTGTGGCTTTGAAGCAGATGTCATACAGAGAAAAAGTGTTTTTCACAGTTGGATCTAAGATAAGAGTAATTAATCTAAATTTACTTGAGTGAGTTTGGAACAATCAATACAATTGGATTTCTGTACCATTCTTAAAATTGACAAAAATATATGATGTTAAAATGTTTAAATCTTTGAACTGGCATGCTGACATCATCTCTCTCTCTCATATGTGTGACACATGAAGATTGGCTGTTATGAGATGTTCTGCCACTAGTAGATCTTGGGATTTGACACTAATTAATACAATATTGGTATGTCTCACTTTTCTTGAGAAATTGAAAAGAAAGTGTTAAAAACGTACTGATATTCAGTTTTGCTCGCAGATCTGTTAAGTAATTACACAGGGATGCATAGAATTCTTTACCATGTGTTTATAAACAGATTTAGAGAAGATCAATAATTGTAGATTTGAGGTCTCTTTAATCTACATTGTGAATGATTGATGACAACATTGCTGCCACTCATACTATCATATTATTAAAAAAATCTATGATGTTAGAGAAATGCTTGTGCAGAATAAAGATCAATCTGAATGGGAAATAACAGATGAATGTTAAATCAACACACTTGTCAAGTACAAAGTGCAAGTAAGACTGTACTGGGCAGTTTCTTGTTACAGGTTTTTTTTCCCCCTTCAGATAATACGGTGTTTCTGTTGCATTGCGTAATTAACAACTTTTGTTTTTTTCATACTGTTTGTCTGCCTCCTTTGCTTTGGGAAAGTATTTTTGTCAGCTTTAATGTTAATCTAGTGCTAAGACTAACACATGGTCATATTCTGTGATGTATTGTTTCTTTTTTAAGACTACAGAAAGATGTTCATAATTCCGTTAATATACTCATTTGCTTGCCTGATTCCAGGGTTGTGGAATCTCCTTATTTTTCCCTGTGTTACAGAAAATTATGTATAGTGTATTAATATTACAAATTCATCAATGAGCAATGAAACAAATGTAATTTTATGTCAATTTTTCTGATGCATGTTACTGACACTAATCAGGTGATCTGCTTAATAATAAACCTGTACAGTATAGCCTGTAAAGTATGACTAAGTGAAGTATACACCTAGTAATTGTTATAACCTTTAATCACCAATAATTGCGTGGCTATTCAAATACACTCACTTAGAAACAATAGCTGGTCACATGATAACAACTCAGTATCTCTTATTCGACTGTCGTGCCGTGACATGCGGCCGGCGCCGTTCGTAGCTAGGTGGCGCTTCCGCGCTCAGCCGAGTTGCGGAGTGCCTCTATCGCCATTTGCACGTACTGTCGTGGCGGCACTGTTAAATGTCGTGGCACTGTCACAACACTTTTCCTCCCTTGAAAAAAAAAAAACACTCACTTCCTTGGAGACATGGACAGTGCGGAGACATCCATGGCCTCTTGTGAGGCCCCGAGAAGGTCCCGCGGAGAGACACGAGAGTATGGTCGAAAATGTCCAGGACGGAAGCTCGTGCGTGGAACGTGCCTCCTGGACGAGATGATGGTGAAAACTCCGGAGCAGCATCCATAGGTGTCGTGGACCTGGGGGTGTGCTCCAGCGAGATGGGTCCTAGAGAAGGCGGCGTCGCGACTGGGGCCGGTTCCGGCGTACTCGGAAGCGGTAGCGATGCCGGCTGCATCAACACGTACAGTAGATCGGCAGCAGCGACAGGACTGGCTTCTCGGGTTGGTGGGGGCGAAGGAAGGGGCGGTGGCACCGGCGTGGCCACCACTCGTGGTCGCATCTGGTCGTAACGGTGAACAACCATGCCGTCGTCCGTACGTATTTCACAAAGCCGTCGGCCGCGAAGAGCCTTGACCACCCCTGGAATCCATTTAGGGCGAGATCCATACCCTCGTGCCCACACGTTGGCGCCCACCGAGTATTTTCCCGCACTAGGGGACACAGCACAAGGCCTGACAGGGTGAAGCAGGTGCAGTAGAGTGCGCGGTTGGTGGCCATGCAAGAGTTCAGCAGGGCTGCGATCACCCAGAGGCGTGAAGCGATAAGAACTCAGAAATTGCAGCAGAGCGTCATCTGTGGAAAAATCACTAAGGAATTTTTTCATCTGGCCTTTGAAAGTGCGGACAAGGCGCTCGACCTCCCCATTCGATTGCGGATGGAAGGGCGATGCTGTAACATGATGAATCCCTTGTCCAGTACAAAAATCATGGAAGGCCTGCGAAGAGAACTGAGGACCATTGTCCGTGACGATCGTGGATGGAAGACCTTCTAGTGCAAAGATTTTGGACAAAGCCAGCGTTGTCGCTGCAGTGGTGGGCGACGGACATCGAACAACAAACAGAAACTTCGAGAAGGCGTCAATCAACAGTAGCCAATAAGTACCGAGGAAGGGGCCGGCAAAGTCAGCGTGCACCTGTTCCCATGGCGCGCCGGATCACGCGCCGGATCACGCCACGGAGAGGGCATTGTACGAGGTGCAGTCAGTTGTTGAGCACACTGACCACACGCAACAACCATGTGGGCGATGTCCGAATCAATACCCGGCCAATAAACGTGCCTGCGGGCCAGGGACTTAGTCCGAGAAATACCCCAATGGCCTTCATGCAACAGTTTGAGAACATCTTTGCGAAGAGAGGCTGGCACCACGACCCGTGGAGATGCGCCATCCGTGGCCAGAAGAACAACACCATCACGAACAGACAGACGAAGGCGCAAGGCATGGTAGTTGCAAAGGGGATCTGATGCCCGGCCCTTGGTCCTGTGCGACCAACCCCGTTGAACAAAACCGATCACCTGACGCAGGACCGGGTCCCGCGCAGTAGCCGACGCGACCTGCCAACCTGTAAGTGGAAAACCCTCTACTGCACGATGTTCTTCCTCATCAATGTTGAAACAGAGTAGTTCATCACGATCAAAAACCGGGTCGGGGCCCATCGGCAATCACGACAATGCGTCAGCGTTGGCGTGCTGGGCCGTGGGGCGATAGTGAATCTCATAGTGAAAACGAGACAAGTATAAGGCCCAACGTTGCAGGCGGTGGACTACCTTATCCGATGGGCTGAACAGAGAGACCAGCGGCTTGTGGTCGGTGATTAGGTGAAACTTAGAACCATACAAAAAAAACGCTGAACTTTTTTAGAGCATAAATGATAGCGAGCGCCTCCTTTTCGATTTGAGAGTAACGCTGTTGCGCATCGTTGAGGGTCTAGGAAGCATAGGAGATGGGTCGTTCCGACCCATCCTCATACCGATGGGCAAGAACAGGCCCTAGGCCGTACTCTGACACGTCAGTCGCCAGAACCAAGTGCTGACCCGAACGGAATGTGGCAAGACAAGGCGCCGACTGCAAATGAGCCTTCAGGCGGACAAAAGCCTGCTCACACTCGTCGGACCAACAGAAAGGGACGTTTTTGCGTAACAGCTGATGCAGAGGATGAGCTACCGCTGCCGTGGATGGAATGAATTTGTGATAATAAACAATCTTGCCTAGAAACGTCTGAAGTTCTTTGACCGTAGACGGCTGGGGTAGAGCCTTAATGGCCGCAACGTGCTGACGTAGAGGACATATACCCTCACGGGACAAGTGGAAACCAAGATACACAATGAAGGGTTGGAAGAACTGTGACTTGTCCAGATTGCACCTCAACCCAGCTGAATGCAAAACCCGAAACAGTGAACGCAAATTGCGAAGGTGCTCCTCAGTGGAGGCCCCCGTGACAACAATGTCATCCAGATAGTTTATGCAGCCGGGAACGGAAGTCGTGAGCTGTTCCAAAAACCGCTGAAAAATGGCCGGCGCGCTAGCGACGCCAAATGGTAACCGCTGGTACTGATACAACCCACAAGGAGTGTTGATGATGAGAAATTCCTTGGAAGAAGCATCCAACGGCAACTGATGGTACGCCTCCGATAAGTCAAGTTTGGAAAAGAACTGGCCCCCAGCGAGCTTGGTAAATAACTCCTCAGGACGGGGAAGAGGATAAGTGTCAATGAGGCTCTGAGCGTTGACAGTGGCTTTAAAATCACCACACAATCACAGACTCCGTTTGGTTTAGAAACCACCACGATTGGCGATGCCCATTCGCTGGAGGTAACAGGAAGGAGAATCCCGGAAACCATTAACCTGTCTATCTCAGCCTTGACAGGTGCACGCAACGCCACCGGAATAGGGCGTACCCGGAAAAACTTAGGGTGAGCTGTAGGTTTAAGAGTAATGTGGGCTTCAAAATCCTTGGTATGACCCAGACCAGCAGAGAACACAGACGAAAATTCAGAACACAATCCATCCAGCTGTTGATACGGAATATCCTCAGATGTGAGGTGCACATCATCATCAATGGAGAACCCGAACAACTGGAAAGCATCATAACCGAACAGGTTTTCAGTGCCCGCATGATCCACCACATAAAACGTGAGGGGCCTAACAACAGACTTGTAGGCAGTGGAAGCATCAAACTGGCCAATGATAGGAATTTTCTGTTTATTATAAGTTCTCAGATGTCGCGTAACTGGAGACAAGGGAGGGGAGCCCAACTCCAAATATGTACGAGAATTAATGAGAGTTACTGCAGAGCCAGTGTCCACTTGCATGCGAATGTCTTTATCCAGAACACGAACAGTAACAAACAACTTATTTGGCTGAGAAAGCACACAGTTAACATCCATGTCCGATGCCTCGTCCTCGTCGACGGGAACTTTAGGGGACTGACACACAGAAGCAATGTGGCCTTTTTTCCTACATAAATTACACGTGGCCCTGTCATGCTGTACGAAACAATGTGGACACGAAGGAAGTGCGGAACGAACCTGCTTCTGGGGTTGCTGTTTTCGCTGCGAGCGTTGCGGCCCAACGCGATGTTGTTTACGCGAGTGAACCACCGCCACATCTTCGTTCTCCTGTGAAACAGGCAAATTGTCTGTGTCGAAAGTTGACTGTACAGTGCCTACATCACACCACGCGTCTATTTGCGCGCCAGCAGTGTGAGACACTTCAAAGGATTGAGCGATGCTTAGAGCTTCCGACAATGACGGATTTGGCAGTTGTAGGGCACGCTGCCAAACTTCTTTATCACGAGAAAGCCGTAGAATAGCATCCCTAACCATTGAATCAGCATAAGACTCATGATGAGTGTCTGTGACAAACTGACATTTCCTACTCAGACCGTGTAGCTCTGCCGCCCAAGCCTGGTAAGATTGATGGGGCTGTTTATGACACTGGTAGAACGCCACGTGGGCAGCAACGACGTGGGTGTTTTTTTGGTAATAGTTAGACAATAAGTCACACATTTCTTGGAAGGACAGAGAGGCAGGTTCCCGCAGAGGGGCTAACTGAGACAGCAGCTGATAGATCCGTGGGGAAATCCAAGATAGAAATAACGACTTACACATAGGAGCGTCAACAACGCCGAAAGCCAAGAAGTGTTGCCGCAAACGCTTCTCAGAATCCTCCCAGTCTTCAGCAGCCTCGTCGTAAGGAGGGAATGGAGGCAGAGAAGAGGAAGACAGACGATGAGTAAGCAACGTCGACAACGCCTGAATAGCAGCCATCAGCTGTGTTTGTTGTTCAATGAGCGCTTGCATAAGCTGTTCCATGTCTGCCCCGTCACGAACACACAAAACCACAACGCAGTGAAAATATCCGACTTCGTTGCCAAAAAGTGTTATAACCTTTAATCACCAATAATTGCGTGGATATTCAAACACACTCACTTAGAAACAATAGCTGGTCACATGATAACAACTCAGTATCTCTTATTCGACTGCCGTGCCGTGACATGCGGCCGGCGCCGTTCGTAGCTAGGTGGCGCTCCCGCGCTCAGCCGAGTTGCGGAGCACCTCTATCGCCGTTTGTGCGTACTGTCGTGGCGGCACTGTTAAATGTCGTGGCACTGTCACAACAGTAATGAATGGTTGTGTGTGTGTGTGTGTGTGTGTGTGTGTGTGTGTGTGTGTGTGTGTGTACAGTGGGAGAAAAGATATTAGGGTGGTATGCAGAAATGGATTTATAGACAGCAAAAGAAAATACTTTGTTGACACACACACACACACACACACACACACACACACACACACACACACACACACACACTTGTGTAAAATGATATTAAAATTAACTGCTTGTAACTGTTGTTAAAAACCTTCTGCTGTGCAAACTTGCTGTTCTAATTTTTCAGTACAACAAAAATATGTCATTGCTGTTCCAGAGGCTTCCTTCACTTTTTGGTGCTAAAACTTGATCATTATATTCAGCTTGGAGAATTAAAGTTGAATAAATAATGATATGTTGCACATAAGCCGAAAGATAAATATATTGCCCTCATTTTGGTTTCACCTTTGGTCACTATTTCCTTGCTTTCCTTTGGGTTTATTAAAAAAAAATTGAGCAGGCCCAGCATAGTAAAATACAAATTGCTATTTAGAAATGCTGTCTCTACATATTAGTGCCCAGTTGGAAATCACTGAGGGCTGTGGCAACATTGTAAATGGTCAAAATGATGTCAGTCACCCTGCAGACTAGACCTATGCTCATTGTGTGTGAGTGAATGAGTGAGTGAGTTTGTTAGTTACATATTCCACGGATCATATTGCATGACAGATCGTAATGCTGCAGAACGAGTCATTTTACATTCACGTTGCAAATTAACTTCTGTAGATGGTTACATTCTGACTATTTTGAGTTAGTAATTCCTACCCACCATCTTTTACAAATTACAGTAGCAGTAATTCTTCTACATAATAGGAGGAGTTGTCTAGGAGAAAATTTCCCAGTTTTCAAACTTCATGTTGCTGTCAATCAGACATTTTATATCACTGGATAAATGCTCAAAAATTTTTGTTGCAGCATTGTGCACTCCTTTTTGTGCTAAAGATGACCTTAATTTGGAGTAATGAATGCCATTTTTCCTCCTGGTATTGTAATTATGTATGTCATTGTTCCCTTTTGAACCGTAGCAGATTATTTACAACAAACTTCATGAGGGAATAAATATACTATGAAGCAGTAGTCAGAATGCCTAACTCCTTAAACAGGTGTCTACAAGATGATCATAAGTGAACAGCACATATTATCCTTATAGCATATTTTTGCACAATGAACATTGGAATGCTGGTTTGGCTACAACCTGACTACCTGACTAGTGCCCCCCCCCCCCCCCCCCCCCCCCCCACACACACACACACACACACAGAGTAAAACTTTTCACTCTTCAGCTGTGTGATATTATATGATGTTTGCTATGGCTGGCAGATTTTCTGGATTTTGGGTACAGAATCAGAGACTTCGGCATATAAATTGCAAGATGCAGATATACTAACACCTTGCAGGTAAGAGAGCTCACTACACTGGGGAAGTATTGTTGACTATTAAAAAAGTGTGAATATATCAAGATGTTTTGATTTAAATGTCTTTGAAGCTGCCATATGAGTTGAAAAGTTAGTTCCCTTCTTTTACATCCCAAACTCAGCCCAGGACATATTCGCCATTTTTGTGCTATGATAGGAGCGTTTTTAATTCTTGTTCCTAATTTTACCCTACCATAATTTTGACATTATACTGCCATAGCTTGGCAATCGATGTATATTTTTGTTGATTCAGGCGACGTGATCCCGTATAGGTTTTTGTTGTTGTAATTTGAAATATGTTGCTTGAGTTGGGCATTGTTAATCTGGTTCCTGTATGACTACTTATCTGGTATGGTTGAACCTGTCCCATATAGCCTACTGTGTGCTCAGAGCACACAAGCCTCAACACACATCAGAGTCACATGCCCGCAGAAAGTTTCTTATCTTACTTATATGTTGTTTTAATTTTTGATTATTTTGTTTTATGTTTTTTAATATTTTATTGTTTTTTAATTGTTTCTATTTTGTAGGTACACACATTTTATTTATATACACGTGAGACTGTACATGTAAACATCTGAAAAATAACCATATGTACTTACCACAGTGCAAATGAAATATTAAATATCGTGCAAAGTTTATGATAATCATTTACGTAAATAGTTTCTGTTACGTAGATAAACTTAAGACCAGGTTACTTAGATAAACTTACTTATAAGCTTACTAATCACAAGCTCAATGATTCACACAACAATTAATAAACTACTGAAAAGCGTACATTTTGTTATTATCTCCTATCTTAATATTTTTGTCACTTTTTATCTATAGTACGCAATAACAAAAACCAAAATTAAGAGACCACCACTAGATAAATTCAGGTTAATAATTTTGGCACGAAACATTGCACTAACCAATTTAAATTAAGTATGAGTATGATTGGCTGAAATAAGTAGAAGAACTGTGAAAAAATGTATGCATGACAAAATACTATCAGCATTTCAGCCCTGTACAAAAATTGACAAACTTACGCTTGTCTTGTGTGAAAATAAAATTTTCTACAAGGGAACAAAGTAGTTTTTGAAGAAAATGTAGTAAATTTTCTATTGTTAGAATTAAGGTTATCTTTTTTTTTCTTTTTACAATCATTTTCATAGCAATTTTTGGGTTGGTTTAATTTTCTGCGTGGTCATCGATGAAGCTTAAAATGCTCATTCAAACATTATATCGTTTACTACAGGGGTGGGCACAATTCTGGTTTGGTACATGCATTGTTTTACATGTCCAAAGATTTTTTTATGATTTTAAGCCACTGTTGAATGAAATCTTCAACATGTGAGTACAAGCAACAAAATGGTATTTAGTCTGTAATAAACAGTTTCTTAAATTATATTAAGATGCAGCACTTAAAATGGAACACATTTCTGTGAGAGACAGTTTCATGTCCAGGCATGATCTTTTGCACATGAAACCCAAATTATGAAAAAATTGTACAGGTACTTCCTACAGTTACTGTATATAATTTTTTTTTTGCAATCTGTGCCACTTTAAACTGTCTCAGCCCATGTGATTTGCATAAAACTAGATTTTACATGCATTTTATGTGCAACTGTAGACAGCTATATCATGGCAAAGGATAAAACTTTCACAGAACAACAGGATGACCATTAATTACATGTATTTGCCTACCTTCTTAGAAAATTTGAACTGATTCACCCAAGTTCAAAACATATAAGTGGCATGTGTAAAAAGTATAAAAAAAACATGTTTTTCACATAAAATCCAAATGAAGCTAGATTTTTGAAAGCAAGTTTTCAATTTCATTGTGAAAATGCATTTTTTGTTTGTTTGATTCACTTTAAGCTGTTTTTGTGTATTCAGTTCATGTAAGAACGAATTTTACATGTTATCTTTGGCTTGAGTTTCAACCATCATATCTCAACAACGGATGTAGATTATGGGATTTAAAAAATTGTTTTGACTTTATCCATTCATCTTTCTGTGCAAAGTTTGAACTGATTTGCCCAAGTATAGAGTGTGTGCTTCAAAAACCTCCCAGAAAAATGTGTTTGTGCATGTAAAATTCAAACGAAGCAAGTAGACCAAACTCCGACACAGCAGTGGGCCAAATTTGAACCATCAGTCTGATTCCAGTCCAGAGTTATTGAAGGGTGATGGTTTTGGCACATAAAATACGATTGAGGGTGACTGTTTTTGCACATAAAATCTGAATGGTGCCATTACATGAACATTAATTTCAGCCCAATGAAAATCTTTTGCAAAAGGAATTAATTGATTTGCACAAATTGCCAAGGTGCCAGCTCCAGTTTGTTGCTCAGACATTGCTTAACATACTGTAACATAGCTACAGTAAGACAGATATTTGAATGGCTGTACCAATGGCTGCTGGCCTGTGTTAAACCAAAAACCTTTGATCTCATCTTCCTAGCAGCAAGACCTACCCCCCCCCCCCCCCAAACTGCAATTGTGTGTGAGGCCTTTTTCTCATTTCAGCACTTCCTTGGTGTAACTACATTTCTTAACATTAAATCTCTTGCCCCCTCCTCTTCTCCCCCGACATACATAAATCATATGACACGACCTGGTGATGTCATATCCTTGCCATATTGTATGAGTGGGGTCTCTGGGGCCCGCTCCCGATTTTTATCCAAAAATTTCTGTCACTCCGTACTTTCCGTGTTCAAGTTGGTGCCTCCCATAGTACCCCCCCCCCCCCCCCCCCCCCCCCCCCCCCGCAGTATTCAGGAAAATGGCATTCCGCAGGGTTCCGTATTGAGTGTGTCTCTATTTTTAGTGGATATTAACGGTCTATTAGCAGCTGTAGGGCTGTTGGTCTCACCTTCCCTGCATTTCGTACTGCTCCACCAGTACTGGTGTTGCTGAGCGGCACCTGTAGGGAGCCATTTACAAGGCGCAGTCATGGGCTCTAGCCCACGGCTTCCAGTTTTCAGCCGTGAAGTCGTGTGTCATGCATTTATGTCAGCGTCACACCGTTCATCCAGAACCAGAACTTTACCTTAATGACGATCCACTCACTGTAGTGGAGACATATCGATTGTTAGGACTGGTTTTTGATGCCCAATTGACTTGGCTACCTTACCTTAGTCAGCTTAAAGCAGAAGTGCTATCAGCACCTCAATGCCCTCCACTGCCTGAGCAACACCATCTTGGTCAATCCTGCCTTGACTATCTGAGTCCGGTTTATCATTCGGCGGTGCCCTCAATGTTGCATTTACTCAACCCAGGGCACCACTGTGGCGTTCACCTAGCGACAGGAGCTTTTAGAATGAGTCCAGTGACCAGTGCCCTGGTGGAGGCCAGAGTCCCTCCATTGAAGGTTAGACATGCACAACTGCTTGCCAGTTACGTTGCACTCATTCGTAGTTCTCCTGCGCATCCACATTACCGTCTCCTTTTCCCAATCACGGTGCTTCATCTCCCGCATTGGCGGCCCAGGTCAGGGCTTAAGATTGCAGTTCACACCTGGCCCCTTCTGTCTGAACTGGAGTCCTTCCTGTTACCTCCTCTCCTCGAGGTCCATTCACATACACCTAGACCGCAGATCCTTCTGGACCTTTTGCATGGCCCTAAGGACTCTGTTAACCCTGCGGCTCTCCGCTATCACTTCCTCTCAATTCTCGATATCTATCGTGGCCATGAATTGGTTTACTCTAGCGGCTCGCTGGCTGATGGTCATGTAGGCTTTGCTTATGTTTGTGGAGGCCATATTGAACAGCACTCCTTGCCAATGGCTGCAGTGTTTTCACTGCAGAGCTGGCGGCCATATCTCGTGATCTTGAGCACATCCACTCATGCCCTGACGAGTCATTTTTCCTGTGTACTGACTCCTTGAGCTATTGACCAGTGCTACCCTCGTCATCCTTTGGTAGCGTCCATTCAGGAGTCCATCTACGCCCTGGAATGGTGTTTGTGTGGACCCCAGGACACATCAGAATCCCAGGCAATGAACTAGCCGACAGGCTGGCCAAACAGGCTAAGCGGAATTCGCTTCTGGAGGTAGGTATTTTCGAAACTGACCTGCTTTCTGATTTATGCTGCAGGTTTTTATGGCTTTGAGAGATGGAATGGCATAACAGTAGGCACAACAAACTGTGTGTCATTAAGGAGCATATGAATATGTGGAAGTCTTCCATGCGGTCCTCTCACAGGGAATCTGTTGTCCTCTGCTGGCTCTGCATTGGCCATATGTGGCTAACGCGTGGTTACCTCCTCCATCGTGAGGACCCACCTCAGTGTCGCTGTGACTCACAAAGGACGGTCCTCATCTCTTGCTGGACTGCCTACTTTTAACTTTCCTAACACCTTACCTTCGGTGTTGGGTGACAGTGCCTCAACAACAGCTCTAGTTTTACATTTTATTCGTGAGGGTAGGTTTTATCCTTTGATCTAAGTTTTAGCACATGTCCTTTCTCCCTCGGCGTCCTCCACCCAAGTGCAGAGTGGCTGGCTTCTCCTTTTTATTCTCATGGTCAGCCAGCCACGCTAATCTGCTCTCTTCCATTGATCTCTTCTACATGTTTCTTGCACCTCTCTGTGGTTATCTTGTCTGATTTTGTCCATTATAGAGTTTGTGGTCCTTCTGTCATTCTTGTGGTTTTCTCCTTTCTTCGAGCTCTGTCTGTGTTTAGTATGTCTCGATTATTTTACTACCACTATAGTGGAATTATTTTAATCGGGACCGATGACCTAGCAGTTTGGCCCCTCCCCCCTATTTTAAACCAACCAACCCTCTACCCTCTCCCCCACTTCCCCCCTCTACCTTCCCCACTCCCCTCCCCTCCAACTCCCCCACTCCCCTCCCCACCAACTCCCCCACTCCCCTCCCCTACACCTCCCCCTCCCCCACTCCCATACCCCCACCCTCTCCCTCCCCCACTCCCATTCCCCGACCTCTCCCTCCCCCACTCCCATCCCCCGACCTCTCCCTCCCCCACTCCCATCCCCTGACCTCTCCCTCCCCCACTCCCATCCCCTGACCTCTCCCTCCCCCACTCCCATCCCCCGACCTCTCCCTCACCCACTCCCATCCCCCGACCTCTCCCTCACCCACTCCCATCCCCCGACCTCTCCCTCCCCCACTCCCATCCCCCCGACCGCTCCCTCCCCCTCCCCATCCCCAGACCTCTCCCTCCCCCTCCCCATCCCCAGACCTCTCCCTCCCCCACTCCCATCCCCCCGACCGCTCCCTCCCCCACTCCCATCCCCCCGACCTCTCCCTCCCCCACTCCCATCCCCCCGACCACTCCCTCCCCCACTCCCATCGCCCCGACCTCTCCATCCCCCACTCCCAACCCTCCGACCTCTCCCTCCCCAACTCCCGACCTCTCCCTCCCCCACTCCCGACCTCTCCCTCCCCCACTCCCGACCTCTCCCTCCCCCACTCCCGACCTCTCCCTCCCCCACTCCCGACCTCTCCCTCCCCCACTCCCGACATCTCCCTCCCCCACTCCCGACCTCTCCCTCCCCCACTCCCGACCTCTCCCTCCCCCACTCCCGACCTCTCCCTCCCCCACTCCCGACCTCTCCCTCCCCCCTCCCGACCTCTCCCTCCCCCACTCCCGACCTCTCCCTCCCCCACTCCCGACCTCTCCCTCCCCCACTCCCGACCTCTCCCTCCCCCACTCCCGACCTCTCCCTCCCCCACTCCCGACCTCTCCCTCCCCCACTCCCGACCTCTCCCTCCCCCGATTCCGACCTCTCCCTCCCCCGATTCCGACCTCTCCCTCCCCCGATTCCGACCTCTCCCTCCCACACTCCCGACATCTCCCTCCCCCACTCCCGACCTCTCCCTCCCCCACTCCCGACCTCTCCCTCCCCCACTCCCGACCTCTCCCTCCCCCACTCCCGACCTCTCCCTCCCCCACTCCCGACCTCTCCCTCCCCCACTCCCGACCTCTCCCTCCCCCCCTCCCGACCTCTCCCTCCCCCCTCCCGACCTCTCCCTCCCCCCTCCCGACCTCTCCCTCCCCCACTCCCGACCTCTCCCTCCCCCACTCCCGACCTCTCCCTCCCCCACTCCCGACCTCTCCCTCCCCCACTCCCGACCTCTCACTCCCCCACTCCCGACCTCTCACTCCCCCACTCCCGACCTCTCCCTCCCCCACTCCAGACCTCTCCCTCCCCCACTCCCGACCTCTCCCTCCCACACTCCCGACCTCTCCCTCCCCCGATTCCGACCTCTCCCTCCCACACTCCCGACATCTCCCTCCCCCACTCCCGACCTCTCCCTCCCCCACTCCATTCCCCCGACCTCTCCCTCCCCCACTCCATTCCCCCGACCTCTCCCTCCCCCACTCCATTCCCCCGACCTCTCCCTCCCCCACTCCATTCCCCCAACCTCTCCCTCCCCCACTCCATCCCCCCGACCTCTCCCTCCCCCACTCCATCCCCCCGACCTCTCCCTCCCCCACTCCATCCCCCCGACCTCTCCCTCCCCCACTCCATCCCCCCGACCTCTCCCTCCCCCACTCCATCCCCCGACCTCTCCCTCACCCACTCCCCTCCCCTCGACTCCCCCTCCCCTCGACTCCCCCTCCCCTCGACTCCCCCTCCCCTCGACTCCCCCTCCCCTCGACTCCCCCTCCCCTCGACTCCCCCTCCCCTCGACTCCCCCTCCCCTCGACTCCCCCTCCCCTCGACTCCCCCTCCCCTCGACTCCCCCTCCCCTCGACTCCCCCTCCCCTCGACTCCCCCTCCCCTCGACTCCCCCTCCCCTCGACTCCCCCTCCCCTCGACTCCCCCTCCCCTCGACTCCCCCTCCCCTCGACTCCCCCTCCCCTCGACTCCCCCTCCCCTCGACTCCCCCTCCCCTCCCTTCGACCTCGCGCGCTCCCCTCCCCTCCCTTAGACCTCGCGCGCTCCCCTCCCCTCGACCTCGGGCCCTTCCCTCACCTCCCCTCAACTTCGGGCGCTCCCCTCGCCTCCCCTCCCCTCGGCGTCGCGCGCTCCCCTCGCCTCCCCTCCCCTCGGCGTCGCGCGCTCCCCTCGCCTCCCCTCCCCTCGGCGTCGCGCGCTCCCCTCGCCTCCCCTCCCCTCGGCGTCGCGCGCTCCCCTCGCCTCCCCTCCCCTCGGCGTCGCGCGCTCCCCTCGCCTCCCCTCCCCTCGGCGTCGCGCGCTCCCCTCGCCTCCCCTCCCCTCGGCGTCGCGCGCTCCCCTCGCCTCCCCTCCCCTCGGCGTCGCGCGCTCCCCTCGCCTCCCCTCCCCTCGGCGTCGCGCGGTCCCCTCGCCTCGCCTCCCCTCCCCTCGGCGTCGCGCCCTCCCCTCGCCTCGCCTACCTCCCCTCGGCGTCGCGCCCTCCCCTCGCCTCGCCTCGCCTCGCCTCCCCTCCCCTCGGCGTCGCGCCCTCCCCTCGCCTCGCCTCGCCTCGCCTCCCCTCCCCTCGGCGTCGCGCCCTCCCCTCGCCTCGCCTCGCCTCGCCTCCCCTCCCCTCGGCGTCGCGCCCTCCCCTCGCCTCGCCTCGCCTCCCCTCCCCTCGGCCTCGCGCGCTCCCCTCCCCTAGCCCCCTCTGCCCCCTGTACCCACACCCTCCCTCTGTCCCTAAACCCTCCCCCTCTCTATCCCCTCGCCTTCTTTCTCCTGCCCCTCCCAGTCCCCATCTCCGTCTCCCCCTGCCTCCCACCACCTTCGCCCCTACTCTTTATATTTTTGGACTAAGTATTTCACTTACAGATGCGAGTGCCCATTTTGTAATTCATTAATAGGATCGACTGAATAAATAATTTACTATATTACTAAAAGATTGTCATTTCTTTGTTAGCATAGTGGGACATATGAAACCACTATGTTCATATTAATTATAATTATCTTTGTGGTTTAGGTGTAATTAAGTTCATATTTAAGTAAAGTGTTTTCTCACTACTGAGAATGCAGTAGAGTGGAAGGTATGTTTTCCTCATATTCTACTCCAGCATAGCTTTCCTTTATGTATCTTTCTTCCTTCTGTCTCTCTGAGGAAGGTGACACTTTTTATAAGAGCCAGGAGAATGAAGATTCGAGTCCTGTTTGCCTTCTCCAATTTAACTTTCATATCGTTAAACGAAATGACTTTAGGGGGACGCTTTAGTGACACTGCTGGATGTACAGGTGGAGAAACGAACATATTGATATGTGTGACACTGCACATGTCCAGCAAGGGTGTCTGCAGTGGAACAAGGCCAGTATTGCAGGCTGGTCACGTTGAGTGTCTGTGTTGTTGTTGTTGTTGTTGTTGTGGTCTTCAGTCCTGAGACTGGTTTGATGCAGCTCTCCATGCTACTCTATCCTGTGCAAGCTTTTTCATCTCCCAGTACCTACTGCAACCTACATCCTTCTGAATCTGCTTAGTGTATTCATCTCTTGGTCTCCCCCTACGATTTTTACCCTCCACGCTGCCCTCCAATACTAAATTGGTGATCCCTTGATGCCTCAGAACATGTCCTACCAACCGATCCCTTCTTCTGGTCAAGTTGTGCCACAAACTTCTCTTCTCCCCAATCCTATTCAATACTTCCTCATTAGTTATGTGATCTACCCATCTAATCTTCAGCATTCTTCTGTAGCACCACATTTCGAAAGCTTCTATTCTCTTCTTGTCCAAACTATTTATCGTCCATGTTTCACTTCCATACATGGCTACACTCCATACGAATACTTTCAGAAATGACTTCCTGACACTTAAATCAATACTGGATGTTAACAAATTTCTCTTCTTCAGAAACGCTTTCCTTGCCATTGCCAGCCTACATTTTATATCCTCTCTACTTCGACCATCATCAGTTATTTTGCTCCCCAAATAGCAAAACTCCTTTACTACTTTAAGTGCCTCATTTCCTAATCTAATTCCCTCAGCATCACCCGACTTAATTAGACTACATTCCATTATCCTTGTTTTGCTTTTGTTGATGTTCATCTTATATCCTCCTTTCAAGACACTGTCCATTCCATTCAACTGTTCTTCCAAGTCCTTTGCTGTCTCTGACAGAATTACAATGTCATCGGCGAACCTCAAAGTTTTTATTTCTTCTCCATGAATTTTAATACCTACTCCGAATTTTTCTTTTGTTTCCTTTACTGCTTGCTCAATATATAGATTGAACAACATCGGGGACAGGCTACAACCCTGTCTTACTCCCTTCCCAACCACTGCTTCCCTTTCATGTCCCTCGACTCTTATAACTGCCATCTGGTTTCTGTACAAATTGTAAATAGCCTTTCGCTCCCTGTATTTTACCCCTGCCACCTTTAGAATTTGAAAGAGAGTATTCCAGCCAACATTGTCAAAAGCTTTCTCTAAGTCTACAAATGCTAGAAACGTAGGTTTGCCTTTCCTTAATCTTTCTTCTAAGATAAGTCGTAAGGTCAGTATTGCCTCACGTGTTCCAGTGTTTCTACGGAATCCAAACTGATCTTCCCCGAGGTTGGCTTCTACTAGTTTTTCCATTCGTCTGTAAAGAATTCGTGTTAGTATTTTGCAGCTGTGACTTATTAAGCTGATAGTTCGGTAATTTTCACATCTGTCAACACCTGCTTTCTTTGGGATTGGAATTATTATATTGTTCTTGAAGTCTGAGGGTATTTCGCCTGTTTCATACATCTTGCTCACCAGATGGTAGAGTTTTGTCAGGACTGGCTCTCCCACGGCCGTCAGTAGTTCCAATGGAATATTGTCTACTCCGGGGGCCTTGTTTCGACTCAGGTCTTTCAGTGCTCTGTCAAACTCTTCACGCAGTATCGTATCTCCCATATCATCTTCATCTACATCCTCTTCCATTTCCATAATATTGTCCTCAAGTACATCGCCCTTGTATAGACCCTCTATATACTCCTTCCACCTTTCTGCTTTCCCTTCTTTGCTTAGAACTGGGTTTCCATCTGAGCTCTTGATATTCATACAAGTCGTTCTCTTATCTCCAAAGGTCTCTTTAATTTTCCTGTAGGCGGTATCTATCTTACCCCTAGTGAGATAGGCCTCTACATCCTTACATTTGTCCTCTAGCCATCCCTGCTTAGCCATTTTGCACTTCCTGTCGATCTCATTTTTGAGACGTTTGTATTCCTTTTTGCCTGTTTCACTTACTGCATTTTTATATTTTCTCCTTTCATCAATTAAATTCAATATTTCTTCTGTTACCCAAGGATTTCTATTAGCCCTCGTCGTTTTACCTACTTGATCCTCTGCTGCCTTCACTACTCCATCCCTCAAAGCTACCCATTCTTCTTCTACTGTATTTATTTCCCCCATTCCTGTCAATTGCTCCCTTATGCTCTCCCTGAATCTCTGTACAACCTCTGGTTCTTTTAGTTTATCCAGGCCCCATCTCCTTAAATTCCCACCTTTTTGCAGTTTCTTCAGTTTTAATCTACAGGTCATAACCAATAGATTGTGGTCAGAGTCCACATCTGCCCCTGGAAATGTCTTACAATTTAAAACCTGGTTCCTAAATCTCTGTCTTACCATTATATAATCTATCTGATACCTTTTAGTATCTCCAGGGTTCTTCCATGTATACAACCTTCTTTCATGATTCTTAAACCAAGTGTTAGTTATGATTATGTTGTGCTCTGTGCAAAATTCTACCAGGCGGCTTCCTCTTTCATTTCTGTCCCCCAGTCCATATTCAC
The DNA here is from genome assembly GCF_023864345.2 of Schistocerca serialis cubense. Classification (NCBI taxonomy): domain Eukaryota; kingdom Metazoa; phylum Arthropoda; class Insecta; order Orthoptera; family Acrididae; genus Schistocerca; species Schistocerca serialis. The sequence goes on along the minus strand of NC_064638.1, from coordinate 394,927,315 downwards.
CTACTATGTTTCCTTCTCTCCCTTTTCCTATACTCGAATTCCAGTCACCCATGACTATTAAATTTTCGTCTCCCTTCACAATCTGAATAATTTCTTTTATTTCATCATACATTTCTTCAATTTCTTCGTCATCTGCAGAGCTAGTTGGCATATAAACTTGTACTACTGTAGTAGGTGTGGGCTTCGTATCTATCTTGGCCACAATAATGCGTTCACTATGCTGTTTGTAGTAGCTTACCCGCATTCCTATTTTCCTATTCATTATTAAACCTACTCCTGCATTACCCCTATTTGATTTTGTGTTTATAACCCTGTAGTCACCTGACCAGAAGTCTTGTTCCTCCTGCCACCGAACTTCACTAATTCCCACTATATCTAACTTCAACCTATCCATTTCCCTTTTTAAATTTTCTAACCTACATGCCCGATTAAGGGATCTGACATTCCACGCTCCGATCCGTAGAATGCCAGTTTTATTTCTCCTGATAACGACATCCTCTTCAGTAGTCCCCGCCCGGAGATCCGAATGGGGGACTATTTTACCTCCGGAATATTTTACCCAAGAGGACGCCATCATCATGTAATCATACAGTAAAGCTGCATGCCCTCGGGAAAAATTACGGCTGTAGTTTCCCCTTGCTTTCAGCCGTTCGCAGTACCAGCACAGCAAGTCCGTTTTGGTTATTGTTACAAGGCCAGATCAGTCAATCATCCAGACTGTTGCCCTTGCAACTACTGAAAAGGCTGCTGCCCCCCTTCAGGAACCACACGTTTGTCGGGCCTCTCAACAGATACCCCTCCGTTGTGGTTGCACCTACGGTACGGCTATCTGTATCGCTGAGGCACGCAAGCCTCCCCACCAACGGCAAGGTCCATGGTGTCTGTAGAAGGCCTAATATAAGGCAACCCAGCAGCTGTCTCTACCTCAGTTTGCTACAGGCTCTGTGGCACTAAGAGATTTTACTGTGTGTATGCTGCTATGTACCATGAACTTTTGGTTTCCTTGAGCTTCTGCGTCATCTCTAGACCACACCATTTATCTGACACCAGGCTATATGGCTACTTCCCATTCATTCTCTGTCCTGACTTTTCTATAATTGCTGACTTTATCACACACATTGATTAAAATACCCTTTTTGTACTTTTTGCTATTAAACATTGGTACATGGTGTTTAGCTAACTGTACAACATTTACTTGATCTAGAGATAATCATCATTAGTGACACGTTTGTCTTTGAAAATTATTTTATTAGAAGTTATAAAATAGAAACACAATTCGTGAATAAATGGAGGTACTAATTGTGTGCCAGCTTCTAAATTAGCTACTTTTGCTATGTTTAGTGCTATAAGAGGTAAATAAAAGTTACTGAGTATGAAATCTTTCTGGCTGATTAGCATATGTTAGGTTTCTGTTTGGTGCTGCAATAAGATTATGCATTCTTTCTTATGTTAGTTATCAATATGTCCAGTACACTGCAGAAGAATTGGTTAAAACTACGTTTATGTCTGTTTTCTGATGTTGATACAATATTGGAGAGTGCTGAGGGAATAAAAGCAATAGGAGGAGGTGTTGTAACTACTCACCATATATGTGAAGTGTTGAATGGTATGACACACACACACACACACACACACACACACACACACACACACACACCTGTGTTATGTCAGTTGAAGTGGTTGAGAGGAATGAGGAGGAAGAGATGGAATGAAGGAAAGAGAGAATACCATTTGGGGAGGGAGAGAGGAACAAGATATGAATGTGGCATCAGTGAGCCCACCGTGGCACAGGCAAGAGAAGCTGTCTGTGGCACTTAGTGAAGTGAAGTGGATAAGTGTGTGGGGAACAAGATAGAACACAGGGTGAGGGAAATCACAGAGATAATGGTGTGAGCATGATTAAATGATTAGTTGGATCAGGTTTGAATGAAATAGAAGAAACGGTAATAGAAGAGGGCAGAACATGCCATTGTGAACAACATGTTATGACTTCAGTGGCTGCTGCACTACACGTGCCGTATGTGCCCATCCCACAAGTGTGTCTGAACTGTGTAAATTGAAATGTGTTTATGACGCATCCTATGATCCTGCAGTCCTCCTGGCCTCAAATTCTACTAGCTCCTGTCCAACCCCTACCACCATCTCTGTGAGCCATTGCTTCCACCTCTCTCCTCTCCATTTTGCACTTGAGCTTGATCCATCGATTGATTAATCTACATTCACACAGTTTTCTTCCCTATTTACCTCTTCCTCTGTTCTAATCCCCTCCACACCACCACCAGCCCATTCCTCTCCTTCATTGTATGTGACTTCTTTTGTTTTTCCGTGTAAGTGTTTGGTTTTGTATTTTCAAATATCATCTGTTCTACACAATTCGTAATTTCCATTTGGTGAAGTGGACTGTCTTTCTCTCACTTTGTGTCCATATTATATAGTCCATTGCAGTTTACTCCCCTTATCAAGTGTCCCTTTTCAATATTTTGCTGGTATGAATTAATTCTCAAGTCAGAAAGTTTGAAACCAATTTATACTTTAATTCCAGACATGTTAGCACATGTTTTAGGCTTTATTCCCAGTGTGTGTTTTTCCTTTTCTCATGACATGTTATTACACTGCTCTACTACTCAGTATACTTTTTCGAATCAGAGGTTGAAGGGCAGAGTTTGATCATTGGTATTAAAAGTAGTTCCAGCACTAGGTCGATTGACACAAGCTCTGAAGGGAACAGAAACCATTAAAATTGAACAAAGCTCCAGGGCCTGATGGAATCCCTATCAGAGTATATACTTAATTTGTGGCTGAGTTAGTCCCTTGAACAAAAATCTGTCCTCAGTTTTTGGAGAAAAGCACAGGTCAGGCCCAGTGACAAGAAGTGATCCACAAAACTGATGTCTATTATCCTTGACATCGATTTCTTGTGGAATGTTAGAACATATTCTGAGCTCAAACATAATGAGGTATCTTGAACAGAATGACCTCTTCTATGCCAACCAGCTTGGATTCCAGAAACATTGATTGCGTGAAACCCAGCCTGCACTTTTCTCACATTACATACTGAAAGCTGTGCATCGAGGCAGGCAGGTTGATGGAGTATTTCTTTGTTTCTAAAAATCTGTGCTTCTTGTCAAAAGTATGATCATAGATGGGGTATCAAGTGAAATTTGTGATTGGATTGAGTATTTTTGGTAGAGAGGATGCATGTTACCTTGGATGTAGAAGTAACTTCAGGTGTGCCCCAGGGAAGTGTGCTGGGACCTTTGTTGTTCATGTTGTATATTAATGACCTTGCAGACAATGTTAATAGTAAAATAAGGCTTTTTTTGCAGATGATGCAGTTATCTTCAATGAAGTATGTCTGAAAGAAACTGCATAAATTTTGTCAGATTTTGATGAGACTTCAAAGTGGTGCAAAGATTGGCAGTTTGCCTTAAATGTTCATAAATGTAAAATTGTGCACTTCACAAAAAGATAAAAAAAAAATATTTTCCTATGGCTATAATATCATTCAGTTACTGTTGGAATCGGCCAACTCATACCTCTGTGTCACACTTTGTAGGGATGGGAAATTGATGTTCACATAGGCTCAGTTGTGTATATAGCAGGTGTCAGACTTCAGCTGATTGGTAGAATACCGGGGCAAGTGTAATCAGTCTACAAAGGAGATTGTTTATAAATCACTTGTGCGACTGGTTCTAAAATATTGCTCAAGTGTGTGGAACCCGTAACAGATAGGACTAACAGGGGATATTGAACGTATGCAGATAAGGACGCACAAATGGTCACAGGTTTGTTTAATCCATGGGAGAGAGTGACTGAGGTACTGAAGGAACTGAATTGGAAGACTCTTGAAGAATGATGTAAACTATACTGAGAAAGTCTAACAAAATTTGAAGAACCGGCTTAAAATGACCACTCAAGGAATATACTACAACCTGTATATATTGCTCACGTAGGGATCACGAGGATAAGATTAGAATGACGACTGGATGCACAGAGGCGTTCAAACAATCATTCTTCCTGCGCTGCATATGTGAATGGAATGGAAAGAAACCCTAATAATACCCATTACCATGCACTTCATGGTGGTTTCCACAATGTTGTTGTTGTGGTCTTCAGTCCAGAGACTGGTTTGATGCAGCTCTCCATGCTACTCTATTCTGTGCAAGCCTTTTCATCTCTGAATAACTATTGCAACTTCCATCCTTCTGAATCTGCTTAGAGTATTCATCTCTTGGTCTGCCTCTGCGATTTTTACCATCCACACTTCCCACCAGTACTAAATTGATGGTCCCTTGATGCCTCAGAATGTGTCCTACCAACTGATTCCTTCTTCTAGTCAAGCTGTACCACAAGTTCCTCTTCTCCCCAGTTTTGCAGTTTTGTTCAGTACCTCCTCATCTAATCTTCAGCATTATTCTGTAGTGCCACATGTCGAAAGCTTCTTTTATCTTCTTGTATAAACTGTTTATCTTCCATGTTTCACTTACATACACTCCCTACAAATACACTCCTGGAAATTGAAATAAGAACACCGTGAATTCATTGTCCCAGGAAGGGGAAACTTTATTGACACATTCCTGGGGTCAGATACATCACATGATCACACTGACAGAAACACAGGCACATAGGCACAGGCAACAGAGCATGCACAATGTCGGCACTAGTACAGTGTATATCCACCTTTCGCAGCAATGCAGGCTGCTATTCTCCCATGGAGACGATCGTAGAGATGCTGGATGTAGTCCTGTGGAACGGCTTGCCATGCCATTTCCACCTGGCGCCTCAGTTGGACCAGCGTTCGTGCTGGACGTGCAGACCGCGTGAGACGACGCTTCATCCAGTCCCAAACATGCTCAATGGGGGACAGATCCGGAGATCTTGCTGGCCAGGGTAGTTGACTTACACCTTCTAGAGCACGTTGGGTGGCACGGGATACATGCGGACGTGCATTGTCCTGTTGTAACAGCAAGTTCCCTTGCCGGTCTAGGAATGGTAGAACGATGGGTTCGATGACGGTTTGGATATACCGTGCACTATTCAGTGTCCCCTCGACGATCACCAGTGGTGTACGGCCAGTGTAGGAGATCGCTCCCCACACCATGATGCCGGGTGTTGGCCCTGTGTGCCTCGGTCGTATGCAGTCCTGATTGTGGCGCTCACCTGCACGGCGCCAAACACGCATACGACCATCATTGGCACCAAGGCAGAAGCGACTCTCATCGCTGAAGACGCCACGTCTCCATTCGTCCCTCCATTCACGCCTGTCGCGACACCACTGGAGGCGGGCTGCACGATGTTGGGGCGTGAGCGGAAGACGGCTTAACGGTGTGCGGGACCGTAGCCCAGCTTCATGGAGACGGTTGCTAATGGTCCTCGCCGATACCCCAGGAGCAACAGTGTCCCTAATTTGCTGGGAAGTGGCGGTGCGGTCCCCTACGGCACTGCGTAGGATCCTACGGTCTTGGAGTGCATCCGAGCGTCGCTGCGGTCCGGTCCCAGGATGACGGGCACGTGCACCTTCTGCCGACCACTGGCGACAACATCGATGTACTGTGGAGACCTCACGGCCCACGTGTTGAGCAATTCGGCGGTACGTCCACCCGGCCTCCCGCATGCCCACTATACGCCCTCGCTCAAAGTCCGTCAACTGCACATACGGTTCACGTCCACGCTGTCGCGGCATGCTACCAGTGTTAAAGACTGCGATGGAGCTCCGTATGCCACGGCAAACTGGCTGACACTGACGGCGGCGGTGCACAAATGCTGCGCAGCTAGCGCCATTCGACGGTCAACACCGCGGTTCCTGGTGTGTCCGCTATGCCGTGCGTGTGATCATTGCTTGTACAGCCCTCTCGCAGTGTCCGGAGCAAGTATGGTGGGTCTGACACACCGGTGTCAATGTGTTCTTTTTTCCATTTCCAGGAGTGTATTTTCAGAAAAAGAGTTCCTGACACTTAAATCTATACTCGATGTTAATAAATTTCTCTTCTTCAGAAACGCTTTCTTTGCCATAGCCAGTCTACATTTTATATCCTCTCTACTTCAACCATCATCAGTTGTTTTGCTGCCCAAATAGCAAAACTCATTTACTACTTTAAGTGTCTCATTTCCTATTCTAATACCTTCAGCTTTAGTTAATTTAATTCGACTGCATTCCATATCCTCATTTCACTTTTGTTGATTTACATCTTCTATCGTGTATTTTACCCTGCCACCATCAGAATTTGAAAGAGAATATTCCAGTCAACATTGTCAAAGGCTTTCTCTAAGTCTACAAATGCTAGAAACATAGGTTTGCCTTTCTTTAACCTATCTTCTAGGATAAGTCGTAGGGTCAGTAAGGCCTCGCGTGTCCCAACATTTCTACAGAATCCAAACTGATCTTCCCTGATGTCGACATCCACCAGTTTTTCCGTTCATCTGTAAAGAATTCATGTTAAACTGATAGTTCGATAGTTTTCACACATGTGAACACCTGCTTTCTTTGGGATTGGAATTATTATATTCTTGAAGTCTGGCAGTATTTCGCCTGTCTCAACATCTTGCTCACCAGATGGAAGAGTTCTGTCATGACTGTCTCTCCCATAGCTATCTATAGTGCTAATGGAATGTTGTCTACTCCTGGGGCCTTGTTTCGAATTGGGTATTTCAGTACCCTGTCAAATTCTTCACTCAGTATCATATCTCCTATTTCATCTTCATCTACATCCTCTTCCATTTCCATAATATTGTCCTCAAGTACATCACCCTTGTATAGACTCCTGTATGTTCCTTCCACCTTTCTGTTTTCCCTTCTTTGCTTAGGATGGGTTTTCCATCTGAGCTTTTGATGTATGTACATGTGGTTCTCTTTTCTCCATAGACCTCTTTAATTTTCCTGTAGGCAGTATCTATATTACCCCTAGTGATATATGCTTCTACGTCCTTACATTCGTCCTCTAGCCAGCCCTGCTTTGCCATTTTGCACTTCCTGCCGATCTCATTTTTTTAGACGTTTATATTGCTTTCAACTGCTTCATTTACTGCATTTTAATATTTTCTCCTTTCATCAGTTAAATTCAATGTCTCTTCCGTTACCCAAGAATTTCTACCAGTCCTCATGGCTTTTACTTAGGTGATCCTCTGCTGCCTTCACCATTTCATCTCTCAAAGCTACCTATTCTTCTTCTGTTGTATTTCCTTCCCCTGTTCTTGTCAGTCATTCCCTAATGCCCTCTCTGAAATGCTCTACAATCTCTGGTTCTTTCAGTTTACCCAGGTCCCATCTCCTTAAATTCCTATGCTCTTGCAGTTTCTTTAGTTTTAATGTACAGTTCAGAATATAGATGTAGAAATAATACTGTGTTCACATTTGAGGTTAGAATTCCAGGGCAATAACTGTGAACTGGTAATAATCCACAAATAAGTGTGCGCATGCCGCACGTGCGCGCGCGCGCACACACACACACACACACACACACACACACACACTATTTTGTTATTCCATCCTGAATTTTCCATTGTTTGATAAAGATAAGTGTTAGGCTCAAAGAAAACCATCAAATTCAAATGGAAAGAAAGGTAAAGAAAATGAGGAAGTGGGAAGAAAATGAAGAACTAGAAAGAAAGAATGAAAAGAAATTATTGAACATGTAGAAAGGCAGTGGCAGTAAACAGAGGATGTAAATGAGAAAGGAGGGAAGGGATGGAGTGGACGATAATGGGGAAGCAGAGTGTCATAAAATAAAGGCAGAGCAGATGTAAAAGTTGTATGCTGTCAGGTTCGTTTCTATTTCTGAAGAAACTCATGGCTCCAAATATGAGGGATGGGGATGAGAATGATACTAACAACACTAGCTTTTATTTAGGCTACAAAACCAATGGTCTGTTGTAAACAATTTCTCTGTTGCCATTCGTTTTCATGAAAAGCTTGGTTTGACTCATACCAATTTAAAATGCTGGAGAAAGTTTGCAGTTTAGTTGATAGACCTACACTTTCGCTAATGGCAAGGTAGGAGCAGTCTGTGGAATTAGTTGGGTGTATTGGACAGATTTTACCGTTGGTGTGCTCATGTGGAGTTGTACATGTGTAAGGAGACATCCCACCCCAGTGATGATTACTGAGCCGCAGACAGGCACTTAGAAAAGACAACCACACTCTCACAACTAAATATTCACCCATAGCTTCTGCCAGAAAACAAGAGTACACACACATTCACATAATCACTCAGACACAACCTATGCACACTTGACCACTGTCTCTGGCCATTGCGTTTAAAGTCTCTGAGAATCAGATCCAAACAAACTACTCCTCATGCCTGCCTAATCTCTCGTCGGCAGCTGCTAGGCTAGCAGCAAGAATTGGTGCCAGCACTGACTGCAAGCTGAAGGGAGTGGTAGGATGGGGAGAAGCAGTACTAATGAGAGAGTAGGGAAGCAGCGTATGCACTCAGCTGCAATGGATATAACACAGTAGGTAATATCCAACAATAACGAACATAGAACCAACATTTTATTGGCAGTCAATTCTTCCCCGCCTTATACACATCTTTCAAGAGGCCTACTTCCTTCTGAGGTTATTTCTGAATTCAGTGAAGGTATTTTAAATCTGTCATGTGACTTCAAGGAAATGTATATTTTTATCATCAAATGTGTTTCGTGTTATTGAAATAAAATATCAGTGGTCTTAATGAAACACACTTACCATTTGGGGTGCCTTCTCCATCCAAAAATGGTTCATTACAAAGGATGTTGATATTAGTACTTAAGATTTTTGCTCACATCAGGAAACACCTTCCGCTTGCAAGTTTTTTTAGATATTTGTTTGCACTATTGTTTTTTGCACTGTAGCAGCAATGACAGATCGTCAACTTACGTCATAATTTACCCTTGAGATCCCTAAGTTTGTCAGGGTAAAATGCTAAAACTTGTCTCGAAATTAGGGAAATATCAATGAATTTCACTTTGGGAAACCTGGAGCAACCCTGGACTGAAGCAAGCAGACAACCATGCCACAGACATGCAGTTGGGCTTCCTACAGCCAGCTTAACTAATTTAAAAGGGGTCAAACAGTGGCCTTTGAAGTGGCGACATGGTCCTTTTGGAGAACTGCCACACAACGTGGAGGTGCTGTGTCAGTTGTGCAATATTACTGATGTCAGTGGTTATGTGAACATTCTCCCACCAGTAGATGAGTTTCTGGATGTCCACACAGCACAGAAGCGTGCCAGCATCGGGGTATTATAAGGGTAGCAGTGGCAGATTGGACAGCTGCCACAGCACAGATAAGAGAGCTTATGAGCCTGGACATGTCAACACAAATTGTTGCTAACCAGGTATTAGCAATGGGACAACAGGCACACACAGCTCTAGTGTTCTTCCACACATGCCAGTGCATTGATGTGCACATCCTGACTGGTGTGGTCAGAGGATCACTTGAAAGCACTGTTGTCTTCAGCGATTGAAGCAGATTCTGCCTACATGCAAGTGATGGTTGTTTGCGCATGTGATGTAGAGCTGCTGAGTGCTGTCTCACAGAGTGCATTCATCCAAGACACACTGGCTCCATCCCTGGCCTTATGGTCTTGGATGTGATGAGCTATAACTCTTGTTCACCTTTGATGTTTCTGGGTGCCTCATTAACCAACACTCAGTGAGTGCGGAATGTTGTTAGACCTGTTCTTTTGGTGTTCTTGCAACAGGAAGGTGATGTGTTGTTCCAACAGGATAATACTCATCCACACACTGCCTGTGAAACTCACATATGCTCTGTGAGACATACATAAACTTCCCTGGCCAGCATGATCTCTGGACTTGCCTTCAGTCAAGCAAGTGAGGGATATAATATGATGAGAAGAGACTCGTGTGGCTTGACAACCAACAACTCTTACAGAATTGCATGAACAGGTCAAGCAGGCATGACATAACATATCCCAGGACAGTACTCGCTATCTGTACAATCAACTGACTGCCAGAGTCATTGCCTGCATCTGCCCAAGGAAGATACACCCTATTGTAATATGTATGTTTCAGCATGGATCGTCGTGTGGTACCTTAGAAACACTTGTGCTGTTGATCTGTAAATGTAATTGTTTCATGTTTTCCATATGCACTGTTGAAACAATAGATCTTGTATGAACTGCAAACCTCTAAAAGAGTGCACTAATTTTTTCCTCTGGCAATGTATTTTCACAGTAAACTAATTTTGATGGAGAAACATTATCATATTTAGGAACATATATTTTACTATGTTTATTTAACACGTTCCCAGCAGTATACAAAGGCATACACAAAGGCACATAGCTCAGAATGCATATAACAGAGAAGAGATCTGTGCACATAAACGCACTGCCAACATAACAGATATTTTGTTTTAGAAGCTTGATCCAGTTGGAGAACACTTTTAACACCAGATCTTCCATACAGATGATCATTGTCACTCCACTTTTCTTTTCCTACCTGTCTGATTTTCATTGTGGTAGTTTCTCGGCCAACTTTCATCTTTATTTATTCTCTTCCACGACCTTCATTATTTCTCTACATTTAAAAATCTCTCTCCCTCCTCCCTCCCCCTCACTAACTTCCCCCTCCCCATCTCCCCCTCTCCCCCACCCCATCTCCCCCTCTCCCCCACCCCATCTCCCCCTCTCCCCCCACCCCATCTCCCCCTCTCCCCCACCCCATCTCCCCCTCCCCATCTCCCCCTCCCCATCTCCTCCTCCCCATCTCCTCCTCCCCATCTCCCCCTCCCCATCTCCCCCCTCCCCATCTCCTCCTCCCCATCTCCCCCTCCCCATCTCCCCCTCTCCCCTCCCCCCCTCTCCCCTCCCCCTCTCCCCTCCCCATCTCCCCTCCCCATCTCCCCCTCCCCATCTCCCCCTCCCCATCTCCCCCTCCCCATCTCCCCCTCCCCATCTCCCCCTCCCCATCTCCCCCTCCCCATCTCCCCCTACCCATCTCCCCCTCCCCATCTCCCCCTACCCATCTCCCCCTCCCCATCTCCCCCTACCCATCTCCCCCTCCCCATCTCCCCCTCTCCTCCTCCCCATCTCCCCCTCTCCTCCTCCCCATCTCCTCCTCCCCATCTCCCCCTCTCCTCCTCCCCCTCTCCTCCTCCCCATCTCCCCCTCTCCTCCTCCCCATCTCCCCCTCTCCTCCTCCCCATCTCCCCCTCTCCCCCTCCCCATCTCCCCCTCTCTCCCTCCCCATCTCCCCCTCTCTCCCTCCCCATCTCCCCCTCTCCCCCTCACCATCTCCCCCTTCCCATCTCCACCTCCCCGTCCTCTCTCCCTCCCCATCTCCACCTCCCCGTCCTCTCTCCCTCCCCATCTCCACCTCCCCGTCCTCTCTCCCTCCCCATCTCCACCTCCCCGTCCTCTCTCCCTCCCCATCTCCACCTCCCCGTCCTCTCTCCCTCCCCATCTCCACCTCCCCGTCCTCTCCCTCCCCATCTCCACCTCCCCGTCCTCTCTCCCTCCCCGCCCTCTCTCCCTCCCCGCCCTCTCTCCCTCCCCGTCCTCTCTCCCTCCCCGTCCTCTCTC